>NC_080832.1:127113190-127855387 GCF_030435755.1 Ochotona princeps | reverse complement strand
GTATTACGTGACACAATTCATAGGTACTGGGATTCTCCCCCCTTCACCCCAAACCCTTCCCCCCCCCAGTGGATTCTTCCATCCTGTTGCATAGCCACAGCTCAAGTTGTTCTGGGATTCCCTCATTGCAAGCATACACCATACATAGAGTCCAGCGTCCCATTGACCAAATTCAACGACCTCTTAGGGAGGCGCTCTCAGGTCCGAGGGCAGAGCCAGCAGAGCGTCACCTCGATCAATTAGAAGCTCCAACATATCATCAGCAACAATCCAGGTACGATGAGACTGGTGCGGAGTCCACTGATTGACATAGTCCATCTTAGAGTTTCCCTTGTCCAATTTTCCGATGCAAACATATAGCTGAGGTGGTTGATTGATCTACTCCATCTTCCATCTTTTCTTGGTTAATGTTTTGATTCCTCCATTTTGTTCAGGGGAATCCCCAAAGAAACTCTGAGGTGTTCCCAGTCCAGGCTCCTACATGCACTACTAATAAGCACAGTGCCCACCACAGTCCATCACCCCGATCGGCTGGTGGTTGCAACTGCTGGGTTGGTTCTATTCTCAGCCCCGACCTCCACTGGAACCAATGAGTACTGCAGCCCATCCTGGTTCTGGCCATCACACACTCATGCTTCACTTAAACCAATAGGAGGTGTGCTGGTTGGGTGCTGCATTCCTGACCAGCACAGGCAGCCTTGCCTTGGCATTTTGTATTGTATACCTTTTTTTTTTTTTTTTAATCGCAACCGAACCCGGCCAGACCCCCGCACAGCTCCAGCGCACAGACTTGCCAGTGGATAACGCAAGCTAACTCAGCCCGGTTCGCCCCCACCCTGAGCCAATATATGCAAGTGGGTTACTTTCCAACGCCTTTTCTGGGTTGTTAACCTCCATGCTTCCTGCGTTTATTTGTAGGGTCAGTGTCCTGTCAGAAAAACTTTTCAGGTTCCTCCACCAGACCCGTTCCTGGTGTCAGGCTTCACGCATACCAGCAGTTCCTTGGGCCAGCTCCGCTCTTCAACCCATTCTGGTTCCTGCTGTTGGAAGTTGGAGCCCAGCCACAGCTCGTTCATACCCACATATAGCTCTTACATGGCTCAGTTGAGGTTGAAACCTAGCCGAGTCCGTCCCACGTCTGCCTTGGTCCTCCAGAGCACCAAACTGTGCTGCGGTCTAAGCTGGCACGGTGCGTCAAGTCCCAATCCATATTTATGCCAAAGGACTACAACTGTGACCCGATCAGAATTCAGCCCCCATCCAGTTCCTGCATTCCTTAGTGATAGACTCCACCCAGCCAAGGCCTCCCCCAAGCTCCACAACCAGGCGTGTTCCCAGCCAGCATTAAGTATACCAGTAGTTGCTCTGCATCAGCTCAGCGCGCCCCATAGACTGTTATACCTCCTGCATTGTCTCCACCGGCCCTGCTAAACCATCCAGTGGGGTCAGAATTTCCACGGGGACTGGCCCACACAGCCCGACATATTCTAACCCAGGGTATGGACTCGAATGCCAGTCAGCGTTATGGTCTTGCCTACTGTGACCCCTCTGCTAATTCATCGTCCTATTAGGCAATGGGAACATCCTGCTGGACAAGCTCATAATTTTGCCTTTAATTGAACTGGTGATTGGCAATCTGCACTATAAAGTGAGTACAGGATCGTCAGAGGAAAATTTACTGCCATTGAGAATCTATAGGATTGATACACGTCCCCAGAGCACTGTGGGTTCAGCCTGGAAACATTCCTGCAGTATATCAAAGAACCCAAATTCCAGAACTCCCTGGCCGGGCGGCCAGCAGGCAAAGCCTGGCGCCAAATGGCGCACTGGCCGCCCGGGGGGGACATCCAGACCCACTTCTCAGGACCCTAGGACCCCCCTCCCGGCCTGAAGGAGGGCAGGCAACTAAAGATCCCGGCCAATCTGAAAGACGCCCGGGGGTCGCTCAGCCCATGTACCTGGGTGTGCCTTGCTGGAGATGGGGCTACCGAGCCCCGAGCAGCATGGCTGCCCGGGGTGAGGTCCACATAGTCTTTTCATAATATGCGTGTTCCACCTTCTTTTTAAAGATACCCTCAGAGGAAAAGTTTTGAATTTTAATGAGGAGGCCCTCCTTGAGCTCTGTACTGTTTTATTTATATGTTTACTTGAATGTAGAGTTACACACATAGGCAAAGAGAAGAGAGAGGCGAAGGTAGCTAGCTAGCTAATTAGAGGTCTTCTATCTGCTGGTTCCTTCCCCAAATGGCCACAATAGCCAGGGCCAGTGTAAAGCCAGGGGTCTGGGTCTCCCATGTAGGTGTCAGAGGGTCATGCACTTGGAATATATATATATATATATATACATATATATATATATATATATGATTTATTTGTTTTTATTGGAGCCGCTTCTGGGTCTTCCATGCAGGTGCAGGGTCCCAAGGCTTTGGGCCGTCCTCAACTGCTTTCCCAGGCCACAAACAGAGAGCTGGATGGGAAGCAGGGCCACAGGATTAGAACTGGCGACCATATGATATCCCAGCATGTGCAAAGTGACGACTTTAGCTGCTAGACTACTGTGCCAGGCCTAAATTTCAGCCATTTTCTACTGCCTTTCCATGTAGCTTAGCAGGGAGATGGCTCAGACGCTGAGCAGTCGGGGCTCAGAGGCAATCATGTGGAGTGTTGGCAGCTCAGCCCTCTATACCACAATGTCGGCCTCAAGTTGTCTTCTAATTCTATTTTTTTTTTTTATATAAAGTTTTCGGAACAACCTCCTAGTAGGCGCTCATAGTGTAGACTGAACACCTGATGAGTAGTTGAATGGGTGATTCAGTGATGGTTATTGGGAAACTGGATAAATCATTTTATGTCAGTTTGTGCCATGCATGCTCAGACACTTGGTTGAATACCCAGTGTGTGTCGATGAGGGTGCTGGTAGGAGTGCTGTGAACTGCCCTCCCCGCCACAGGTAAGCATGCTCCAACCCCTCCAAGGCCTATCTGGAACAAAAAGACAAGCCATCTTGTGAGGAAGAGGAAGTCGTGTACCCTTTAACCTGACTTTCAGGCTGACATCCATCCCCGCTTCCCTCTCTATCCTTGGGACTGTTTTCAGAGTGGAGCTGGAACATGGACTCTTGCTGCTTCTCAGGTTGACTAGACTAGGACTGGACTTCAACGATCAGTCTTAGCCTCAACGATCCCATCAGTCACTTTGCTGTACTGAATATCTTTACGCATAGACGAAGGAGCCATGTGTATCTCTAACCCGCTGCTCTGTTTCTCAGAAGAACCCTGCCGAACACAAGAAGAGATATTCTAGACACCCGCGGGATTTCATGGCACCTTCTCACTTGGTGATGAGGTGTGTGGGTAGTCTTCTTACCGTATCTTCAGGTGTTCATTGTCTCCTGTACATCCTTACATATGCTCAGGTCCTGTGTGAGATGCCTTGCTCTTTGGGATCATTCCACTGGGGTCTCGAAAGATCCTTTATTTCTCTTTAAAGAAAAAAAATCCACTCTCAAATCACTTATTCTCTGATTATCCCAATAAAAGTCAGTGATAATTATATCCACTTTTTTTTTCAGTCAAGTGTTACCTTCAGAACAGGTGCAATTTTAAAAATAGAAATAGTGTAGATGAGTAGCTGTGGGAAACACACATGAAGTTTTGTTTCCCGACCTGATTTCTTGAGAATTAAATCAGTTTTGTTGTACAAATAATCTTCTCCAAATCTTTGGAGAAATCACAAGAAAATGACAATTGAGAGAGTGGCGCTTTTATGTTTTGTGCCACGGTAAATGAGAGTCTCAGTTGAATAATTTCTCATCTGGATCAGCATGCTTGTCCCTGCTCTGTTTCTGTGATGTGTTACATTCAACAGACCCTATTATCTTATCCTACAGAGATCCTGTTTAGAGTACACAAAACTTCCCTGGAGGGTTTTCCATTTAAAAGAAGAAGAAAAAGCAGAGCCACTGTTCTTTGCTGCAATGCTCTGGAAAGGTATAAAACCTCCCATGGATGTGCAATTTCGGGGATGTGCGCCATTCATCTGCCCGCCAGCCTCAGCGCACACTCTGCAGCCACGCTACGCCAAGAACTGGGAACTGACTTCTGACAACATCAGGGAAACAAGAGCCTTTGCTCGATTGTCTGTTTTTTGCCCAGTTTTAACACTGAGGGGCTGGGGGAGGGATTTTAACATGAAGTATATGCAATGTTTCTGTGTTGCCACAATGAAGCATTTCGGGAGCATATGTGTTGCCTTTCAGTTCAAACCCATTTGTCCGCTCTGACAGGTCACAGACAAAAACCAGGATAATGACATTCAATCTCCATCAGAGGATCCAGACGCACCAGTCTGGTGTAGATCAAAAAAGAAAACAACCGCCCAAGTGCTGCTTTAATTTCTTTTTCCCTCAGATATTGAGTTCGTATTGAAACAGAGCATAACAAGTGTGAACTTCGCTAAGAATAGCATCTCTTAATGCCGCATGAAATCCACATATCTTTTCCAGGTAATGGTAGAGTCCTAATATTTCAGGATCCGTGCCAGATTCTTGTTCTATCTGTTCCTATACTAGACTGGATATTATCCTATCCAGACAAAATGAAGAATGTGGTGGAGAAGATTTATAGCATTTGGAAATTTGAGAATAAAATGACTTCCACATATTCAGAAAATTGAAATGAGAGGATGTGAATTATTTTGGCTAGCTTCTGGTTTCAGTTTGCTTTACCATCTTAACTGCCACAGCCTCTCCTACTTTAAAAAAAAAGTCAGAGTTGTTATCATTTATAGTCATCCCTTCTCTAGTTTGTGCAGCTGACACAGTGAGCCCATGTGACTTCCTCTTAGAGCCATGGTTTGAAAGAGTATCATGCTTTTTTTTTTCAACATGGAGGTGTAATAATTGCTTCCCATTGCTCAGATTTGGCTTTCATTGCACAACACACCTGACAATAGAAAAGCTCAGAGAATGTCAAACAAATACCCACTTTCAATTTCCAGCCAGCTTTCCGCACATCCCCACCCCTGCCCTGCACGTCTATCTGGTTTCCCAAATGAGTTCATGCAAGCCCAGGATACATTTACTCCTTTCTATATTTTCTTTTCCATTCTTTAGAGCAGAGATCTTAAATTGGGTTAGAGTAGTAGTCACCCTTCTAATATTATATGGACTTTTTTTTGTCACATGCTTTTTCTTGGAAAAGAGCTCATGGATTTCCTATGAAGTGCCAAGCGATCTGTGATCTCAAGATAGAACATGTTAGTTTGCATTGGGATTCTTAGCATTACATCTTATTTCTCAATGGCTTCCAGTCGAATAAAGATGATAGAAAGAGTGCTTCAAATACTTGTACTCTTTCCTCGGCTCCTAAGGGTGAATGAGGCTGGTGGGGTTGGTTGTAGAAGACGCCTCTGTGTGTCCCCTAGGTTCTGCTCTGGTTCCCTATTCATGCCAAAAGTTAGTGTTCAGCAGGACACCATAGCTGAGAGTTCACTGGACATTATACACACCACTGTGGTGCCAGGTGTGGTGGCACTGGTGATGGTGTAGTGTGGACAAGGCAGTCTACATCACTCAATTACTGGATGTAACCTCAGGTTTATGACTTGACCATGTTGGGGAGATGGAGGGCGCAGTAGTGCCTTTCTCCATGCCTATGACCATGTGGGCAGTAGTGCAAGAGAAAGGAAGCTACAGAAGTAGCTCTGGAAAGGTGTATAACAAGCATCATCTGAGACACAAAGAGGAGGAAGAGGTCCAACTGAAACAAAACAAGTTAGGATCCAAGAGGATTCCACTAGCTGTGCAGAAACGAAGCATATTCTCTGTACTGTGTGGCAGTTGTGACTTCAGCGATGGCAGGTGCACCCCTACTTCATTGTGATTTTTTGATGTCTGCAAAGGACAGAGAGGCAATGTTCACTACTTAAACCTGAGGTGGTGACATGTGGAAGAAGTGCTTCCTTGTTTGTGTCAGACAGCCACTTCCTCCTAACTTCTCATTGTTATCCCATATTTCATAAATACCCGCTGAGCCCTGGGCGATGTCCAATATGTATTAACAATCTCTGCCCACACACATGCTTTCAGAAGCCAAACTGGCAATGCGTAGTGAGATTTGCTTCTCCGACCGCTGTGGTTGGCGTTTTTCAGACACAAAGAGTGCCAATGGCAACCCAGCTGCAGACTTCTTCCAAGAAACTTGTAAAAGAAACTGAATGCACTTTGTTTGTTTAGTAGATTATGAAAGAAACCAGAACAATGACTTGACAGGACATCTGGAAACACTGGAGTTGCCAAGGACTTTCCCATCAACTCTGTATTCTTGATTCTTGCAGTGTGTGTGTGTGTGTGTGAGAGAGAGAGAGAGAGAGACGTTCAGGGCAAATATTACCACTTTCCATTATTGTAACAGAGGGACTTTCTCAGGAGGAGCACGGAGCGGCAGAGCCCAGAATCAGCTGTTTTGAGTGTGATTGCCACCATTCCCTAGCACCAAGTCTCAACCTCACCAAGTCTTTGAAGCTAGGAAGCTGCAAAGGAGCAATTGTGAAATCTCGTATTCTGATCCTACTTGTCTCCATCCAGGGGAAAAGCCTGGAAAGTAGTTCGTCACAGTGTCTTCTTCACCAACCTAAAGTTCACGCGACACGCTCGCGATGCCTAGGTCAGGAACTCTTCACGGAGGCTTTGGAACTCACAGGGCAACAGGTAACTCACAGGGCTTATCTGAGTGAATTAAAATTCTTCTTGGCTGTGCATATCTTTGGCAACATGGCAACATTTCAAAAAATAGAGCTTAGTCTTTAGGCATTAGCTTGATTTGATCATTTAGAGTCACCTTTAATTATACATATAGAAATAAATATATAAAACATGAAATATATTTAGAGCGAGTGTGTGTGTGTGTGTGTGTGTGTGTGTGTGAAATCACTGAGTTCCCTAGAGCTCCGCAGAACATGAATAAACATATGGACTGTTCTCTTACACCTACTCCACAAGTCTGAGTATTGAGGATTTATATAGTTAGAGACTATGTGGTGTAAATATGTATAAATTTATATTGTGTTAATTTATGGCATGTGGTACAGAAGGCTGTTTGCAAGTTGCAGGGTACTTCTTCCCACATTTCTGCTGAAATATTCATCTCTGGGTTCCTTCCCCATGTTTTCCTTTGCTCCCCACAGATGTTGATGTAGCTTGTTTGCCGAAAAGTGAACGTGTCTTGGAAATATACTCACAGGATGCAGCGCAGGTAAAGAAAACACAGACTCTGCTAGGATTTGGTGAAAAATGATGAAAATCTTAAAAGTTCCTGGAAAATGTGTATTAGATTTTTAAAACGGTTATGTATAGAATCCATTTTTTTTGTCCCCAAATTTATTTTTCAATTTCATTTTCCCAAGAGCTTTCTGAAGTTCCCTCCTGTTCCCACCTGACCTTCAGTCCTGTCTGCTTTTGGGATGAGGTCATTTCCTCCCGGACAGCAGCTCTTTCTCAGTCTGCGTGCCGCTGAGATTCAAAGACTGATTTTAAATAGATGAGCATCATTTCATTGATTGCCAAAGGGAAGAGCAACCCATGCGTCAAAATTGTCCATGGCTCTCTGCCACAGAGGCTAGATTTCTCCTGGCGGTGGGTGGGGGGGCGCTGCTATGCTCCGCCTCTAGTTACTTGGGGTCATGTTGAAGTGCAAGAACAATCAGGATAGAAGAAAGTTCGTGCAGTGCTCCTACGAACCACGTTTTATTTAACCTGCTCTGTCATTAGCGAGAGCTGCTTTAAAGCACTCCTACTGTCTTCTCGAGTTAATTGATGTCTTTTTTCCTGATTTTCCCCCAGGCAGGTGCCGAGAGGGAGAGGAAAGACTGAAAAGGAGGGCGTGCACAGGAGAGAACCCCACCAACCCTGCCACCTTCCTGAACAGACCCTAAGGGTCGCAAACTGGCTGGAGGTGGGACGAGGTTTGCACCAGTCGTGCGTGCTCTAACGCGAGGTTAACTTCCTCCACAGATAATGTGCTTCTCCAAATTTAGGGGAAATTAGTTAGAGAGGTATTTTCAGATTGTTTATTTACCTCTTGTCTGCCTTTAGAGTGGTGCTGTGCATGAAATTTGAGAACAGACCTATTAAGGAAATAATGGAATTATCTACCACAAAAATTACATAAGGGTGTGTGGATTAGAACAGCTGTGCAGGTGACTTTGCAGTGATGTGAAAGTATTAGTCCTCACAATGACTCAGTGATGCAAACCAATGCCCTCAGTGGCCAGATCTGGCCCGAGGCCAAGGCACAAAGTCAGAAACACAGTCCAGTTTTTCCACATTCATGGGAAGGATTTGGCCATTTGAGAAGTCATTGCTGCCTCCCTCTCTAAATTGTTTGCATTTGCAGGAAGCTGGGGTCAGGAGCAAAACTGGATCTCTAACCCAGGAACCTGATGTCGGACACAGCCGTCTAGACCATGAGGCCAAACAATCACCCCTGCAACTTTCTTAAACATACGTTAGCCTGTTATCTCCTGCTGCCTGGGAGCATCTAGCTGTTTAACAGAAAAAAGAAAGGAATGTGTACGATGTTGTTAAGTGAGCATCCTAAGGTTACACAATTGGAAAATGCCATAGGCGTAACTGAAACCCAACAAAGGGTGCTGGGTGGATTCTCTTGACAATTCTGAGCCTAGTAAAAAAGCTGTGTCTAAACTATTGATTGAAAAACAGATTTTTGTCCACTTGTCAGGTGCTCCTTTAAGGAAAACATTATCTGTGAATCTTCTTACCAACAATCATTTAAGGAAGATATTATTCTCTGTTGTTTTTTTAGAAAGTTGAGGCTCACAGAAGGTATGGCATTACTGGACTGGATACCCAGTCAATGACAAGACTAGAGGTTTTTTTTTTTTTTTTTTTTAAATTCATTTATCTATTTGAAAGACCAGAGTTACAGCAAGAGAAAGAGAGAAAGAGAGAGAGAGAGAGATCTTGCATCTACTGTTTACTCCCCAAATGGTTGCAAGGGATTGAGCTGGACCAGACTGAAACCAGGAGCCAGAAGCTTGTTTTGACTCTTGCACAGAATCTATCACGTATTCTGAGGAGGACCAACACTGAAGAGCTTTTACAGAAACTCATGCAGTGGACTTTTTGTTGTTGATTTTTTACAATTTCTAGAATTGAAGAAATATTACTCTTACTTCCTAAGTAAGCATATATTTTCTTTATTATCTTCAAAAAAACATTTATTTATTTGGAAGGTAGAATAACAGAGAGAGAGAGGTTTTCCATCCATAGGTTTACTCCTCAAATGGCTGCAATGGCTGGGGCTGTGCCAGGAGTGCAGAGCTTTTTCTGGGTCTCCCAGGTGGATGCAGAATGGTAAGCACTGGGCCATCTTCTTCTGCTGTCCCAGGCACATTAGCAGGGATCTGGAGTAGAAATGGAGCAACTGGGACTCGAACCAGCACCCATATGGGATGCTAGTATTGCCAATAGTAGCTTAACCTTCTGTGCTACAGAACCAGCCATTGCTGTAGATTTTGTTTTAGGTTAGATATGTGAATGCAACTCTCAGGGCCATGATGCTAGCATTTGCTATTCTCAGCACCACGGCAGCACAGGAGTGGTCTCTGGAACTAAAAACAAGTTCTGTGCGTGTCTTTCTCTTCTTCTGACAGATAGATGAGTAATTGACTTCATTTACCAAACAGGCTGAGCACAACGTAAAATTATGCTACTCATCTGAACTGAAAAATATTCTCTATTTTCTAGAATAGTCTCAGAGCACCATGTGTGAGGGAAAATGACAGAATAGAAACTGATTATGCAAAATGTGTGAGAGAGAACTGCAGCTCTTGCTGGCATGTGGCAGCCTTGTTGGGAAGGGAGAATCGTAGGGCTCAGTGCTGCCTCTGATTGCCATGTGTCACTAGCTGACAGGCAGGAGAGGGTTAACAAATGAGTTTGCAAGCATTTACGCTAGTTTCCTGAGGCCTCCATGTGTTGCACCTGCAAGAAGGTGTCTAGAGAAATTACTCAGAGTTAGGGAGGGAAATGCCTGGGTTTTATTTGTTTATTTCTTTGATATTTTGTCCCAGTATCTTTTTCTTTTGGCTTTGTTGGTTTCTCCAGATATACAAATGCCCTCTAATACCCCCTCCTACTCAATGAAAAGGAGGAAAATGATTGCATCATTGCATAGTGGGGGAACAGAAACATGAGGGGGAAGAAAAGCTTTTTTAGTACGTGGAGAATTCCAGATTGAGCGGTGAATCAAAATGGTGTTCTGAGGACAAAGCTCCTTAGCAAATCAGTTGTGCTGGGGAGCTATCCAGGGTGCTGGGCTATTTCCACATCTGGTTCCTGCGGAGCTGGGGGACCAGAACATACAATTTTGTATCAGGTACTCAGTCTCTGCCACAGCCTTTGTTTCCAATTCATTGCCAGCTTCCTTTTCTCTTCTGTGTTCTATTGGGCTTCAGCCACTCCATTTGCAAGCCTTAGACTTAATGCAGTTTGTAACCAACTACATCCAGTGCCTACCAGGACAACCTGTTTCCCTGGCTGTTTTCCAATGATAGTAAACACACACATGCATGCATACACACACACACACACACACATGTACAGAGACACATTGGGATTTAGAATCACAAAATTCATCTTTTGGATAGATTTTTGCATAAAGATACATGTTAGCTTTTTTTTTTAATCACTGTGAGAAATACTTTAGAAAAGCTACTTATTGAGGAGAACGTGTGTGTTGGCTCATGGTTTTAGAGACCCACAGTCCAAGCTCAAGCAGTTCACTGGTCTAGAGCATGATGCGGATGCTGGACAATGGACAGCACAGAGGAAGGACCACATGGTGAATGAGGAAGTAGAGAGAGAGGAAACACGCATCTTCGTGGTTTCTCCCTAGAAAGTCATCATGAGAACTCCACCTTAGCAACCTAATCCAGTCCAATCACTTCCCAAAGACCACATTTTTTAGATACTGTCACCTTCTTCAATCCCATTAACTTGCAACTTTGGGATTAAACATTTGCATGAATCGAGGAGCCAAATCTTGGTCAAAACATAGCAGCATATTTATACTTATACATAATATGTCAGCCCATGCTTTCTGATGACCTGATAAAAATGTTCTATCTATAAATTTCTTTCTTTAACGACTTGTGAGTACGTGCAGAAGCTTGTGACAATGGGTGCCCAAAGGAATGGAAAGTGTCATCAGGAAAGGTTTGAGGATGTATACAAAGGATTTGGTTAATCTAACAAGTATTCTGGTAGTTACAGGAAGGTATGCAGTAAGAAAATGATGTCCATTCTCAGGCAGCCTGATGATCAGAGCATAGGGACTCAAGAACTTACATCTTAGGGTGGAAGTGAACAGTGATGTTTAAGACTGTCTGACAATGGAGGCAGTTTCACTGGTCAGGTCTTGGAAAATCTAAACAAGCAAGATAATTAAATATAGGCGTGAATTCTAAACCATCAAAAAATAGAAAATCATGCATCCAAGTGGATGATAAATATAAATAATTCAGAGAGAAGAGAGGTCTCTTGCTTGAAGCTGAGTGCCAGAAACTGGTTGGAAAACTAGTTGGAAAAACATCATTTTGTAAGCATCATAGTAGAGATCAAAGAAGGCAGAAAAATTACTGAGCCCTAAAAACTGAAGAACATTTCAAAGATCAATGTATTATTATGGTCCTGAAGTGCGCATGTGTGTATATCAGGGTGGGGCAAAGGAGAAGGGGATCTAAAAATATTGAAATTTTTCTCTGAAATGTTGGCTGGCAGCAATGAGAAGTAAGATGGGCATACTAAGATTCAAAGAAAACTTGAGTTGGCCCATCCTACTTCTCTATAATCTTAAAATATCATAGATATTGGAAGCAGCATCTAAAGGATTTTGAGATGAGAGTGACTCATGAATTCTATATCAAGCTAAATCATTGTTCGGAGAAGAGAACGGAAAGTTATTTTAAGCTTTGCAATGATTTAGAAAACATACAGCTTATATATTCTTTTTGACAACTACTCCAGGTAATTGAGTGATTAAACAAAGTAAAACATTCAAGAAGTTCTGGAGTAAAAGTATGAGGCATGCTGTGGTTATGCAACAAGGTGGAGGAATCCACCATGGTAGGAGGGTTTGGGGAGGGGTGGGGAGAATCCAAGTACCTATGAAACTGTGTCACATAATACAATGTAATTAATGAATTAAAAATAATAAATAAATTAAAAAAGTATGAGGCATGAACTTTAAAGTTACCTAAAAATGAGTTATGCTACACAGTACTGTAAGGACGATTGAAGACATGAAATGTAAAATGCTGTTAACTTTTCCCGGAAGACAAAATGCTCAATGCAAAATAATGAGGACAGTACTTATAATAATTTAAGATAATGAAACTACACAAAGATTCAAATCCACTGATATTAATTGGGACTGGAAGGGGAAAGAGGATGAGAAAGAGTATGTTACTTTCAGTATTTTATGCGGTACGCATTGTACGAAGCAGAGAACTCACAACCCTAGTGGTACGATCAAGGAATGTTTAATGAAGAAATGACTTAGTACAGCCCCGTGCTCAGGGTTAATGTGAAACTGGGACGGTATGATGGAACTCCGTGGGAGTAATAACAGCAGGTCACAGTGGCTAATCCCTAATTCATGAAGAGGTGAGGAAAAGAAACGACTAGACTGAGAGAGAATGAGAACAAGAGCAAGAGAGAGAATTGTAGTTGTACAAATTACCATAGAATAGACATTCCATCAGGAAGAGCTGCCTTCAAGGAAAGGACACAGCCTGCCCAGCCCATGGACCTGCAGCAAGTAACTCAGGGAAATAAATATTCTCAGCTCTCTTTCTTTGCACACTCTCACCTCTTGCCAGAACCTTCCATTGCCTGAATCCAACTGAGCTGTTAAATTGAAATAAGTTTGTTTTAAACCTGCCTTCTTAGGTAAGTTATGACATTTGGCCCAAAGTAGCCTCTGGACATAGTAAAATGCCCTTGATTGATGTGTAAGCCAATTTAACCTAATCTAAGGGTGGATCATTCTAACCAAGCCATGGCCTCTCAGTCAATAAATAATAGTGATTGACCTTTAGCTCATCATAGGCATGCCAGAAACATGACTGTTTAAGGCATACTCCATTCACAGCCAATCAAGTTGTTTCTGTATGCTGCTTTCTTCTCTGCTGCTGTAGATAAAACTTGTACATGCATTGATGTTGGCGAATGAGAATCAATCAACGTACAAACAGATATTCAAATCAAATTGCCCAGTTCTAGAACCTTCTTCCTGCTCAAGTGAACTTTGCTAAATCAAACTGATCTAAATTTTTTGTTTTTATTAATTACATTGCATTATGTGACACAGTTTTATAGGCTCTGGGATTCCCCCCACTCCTCCCCAAACCCTCCTCCCATGGTGGATTCCTCCACCTTGTTGCAGTATTACAATTCAAATTCAGTCAAGATTCTTTCTTTGCAAACATATACCAAATGTAGAGTCCAGCATCTTATTGTCCAGATAAATTCAACGGTTTCTTGGGGAGACCATCTCTGGTCTGAAGGCAGAGCCGGCAGAATATCGTTCCGATGGCTGTTGATTTTTGTTCATTTATTTTGTACCCTGCCACTCTACTAAACTCTCGCATAAGTTCTAGGAGTCTCTGTTTTGAGTCTCTTGGTTCTTCTATGTATAGGATCACGTCACCTGCGAATAATGAGATATTGACGTCTTCATTTCCCATTTGAATTCCTTTGATTGTTTCTTCTTGTCTTATGGCCACTGCAAGTACCTCTAGGACTATGTTGAATAGCAGTGGTGATAGCGGACATCCTTGTCTTGTTCCAGATCTCAATGGGAAGGGATCCAGTTTTTTTTTTTTCCATTCAGTAAGATGCTGGCATTGGGTTTTTCATATATTGCTTTGATTATGTTGTGGATTGTTCCTTCTATATCTACCTTGGCTGATCTAAATTTTTATTTTAACTTTGATAAGGGATCCTATTGAAATCTACAGGTGACAGCCTCTGAGCCCCTGAGTATAATATTAAAGGATTGGCAATGAACCTTTGGAGCCACCAGAGAACAGGTATCACAGCTACAAATATTTCTAGTCATTACTTTGGACAGATATACAGGTGCAAAAATTAAAATAACACATTTCCCCAACAGTTTCTTATAGAAAAATTGCTTTTTTTGTTGGATAGAAGTTTCTATTACCTAATAATTTCACTTTTAGCTTATTTTCTCCTTTTTTTGCCTAAAATTCTTTAACATATTAAAATTATTGTAAGAACTACAATTGGATTGCTATTTAATTTTAAATAATTCTTAATCTTCCATATTCATTTAATAGTAGAATATCTTTGCTGAGAGTAACAACTCTAGGGCCTGGTACACAATGGCTCAATGACTAAATCCTATGCTTGCAATTGCTGGAATTGTGTATGGGTGGCAGTTTGTATCCTTGCTGCCCCACTTCCCACCCAGCTCCCTGCTATGGCCTGGAAGAACAGTAGAGGACAGCCCAAAACCTTAGGACCCTGCACCCAAGAGGAGACCTGGAAGAAGCTCCTGAACCCTCGTTTTAGATCAGCTCAACTCTGGCCATTGCGACCATTTGGGGAGTGAACCAGCAGATGGAGATCTCTCTGTACATCAAATCTGCCTTTCCAATAAAAATGAATAAAAATTTTAAAAAACAATAACAACTCTTAATATCTCATGAAACCATGGGATATGATATACGAAAAGGCTAAGAATATGACATGATCTTTATAAATCACAATAGACAAAAATTTCAAAATAATAAAAAAAAATTTAAGGTAATACTAGTAAGGAATTCCACAGAAGTAGAAAGATTAATATTAGAAACATAAATAAGGCAAGGATATCGATTATATGAAGGTAGAACAGATAAGGCTCCTTAACAGAAGGAAGAACATCTAGAAACTTAAAAAAGAAAAGACAGAAAAACACTGTAATTCAGAAATAGATTTAAAACTAAAGGAGATTAAAAGGAAACTTCTCGAAATTACTTGTAAGGGAATAATTCTTTGAAATATACAGATACATCTTTCTTTCGACTTTCCTTTGACTGAGCCTACGAAGGTCAAAAGAAGTATGAATTGCAAGAAGAAAGAGTTAATACTCTAGTTCCGGTATGAAAATCTAAGAAGGAGGATTATGATAGGATCAAAGTTAAGGCAACTTTTCCCCATTTATTTAATAAGAGATAGATGTAGTTGTCTCATCATTTTCCTTTGCTGTACCAACATAACTAAGGCTGAACACTTAAAGAAAAGATGGTTATTTGAGTAGCAGTTGTGGAGATGGACTCTACTGGCAGATAGCATCACAGCAGCTGGAGCACGAGAGAGAGAAAGAGAGAGAGAGAGAGAATGGTGAGAGCTTGCAGAGCCCAACAAAAAGCCTTACGAGCAGGGGAGTGCCCACGCTTACCATTTCATGACAACTCTCTTAGGGAACTCAACACAATCCCATGAGAACTGCATCACTTTCTCCTAAGGCCTGTACATTCAAGGATTCAATTGTTTTGAATTGGGTTCCACCTTTTAAAGGTTCCATTATTTCTTACATTGCCACACTGAATCTCAAGCATGATACCTGAATGCTTGGGTGACAACCTACATCTGAGCCACTGGACTGGTGAACCACTTTTACCTCATGCGTTGGGCCTTCAGTTGAAGGACATGAAAGAAAAGGACATGAAAATCAAAGACTCATTGGTCACATATCCCACACAAGAGGGAGAAAATACTGGAATCATGGGTGATCAGATATACAGCCCGATTCCTAGAGGACACTTGGATGGGTTAAGGAAAATGCTGACTGCAAATGAGCTTGCCTACTTCTCATCTGTACCCACTCAGTGGTGATCACATAAAATCAAACACAATAGTATCCTATGTTTAGGTAAATGAAATATCTAGCTACATACATGTTTTCAGATTGTGGACAGAATAAAGAATTTTCAACATGTCCAGCAGAGTGATGCCTGAGTGATGTCTGGAGGGCCTGGCAGCATGAACCTTTGTTCAACAGCCATACAGCCAAGGGCTGTGGGGCAGGTGGCTCAGGGTTAAATGGACAATGGAGTCCTAGGATTTTCTTGGGCCAATGAGAACTGAAATAAAGCCTTTTCATCTGAAAGAGATAGTCATTGCTCCCACACTGTTCAACTCTCTAATAGACAGGAATGGGACCTTAAAAGCTACATTCACTAACTCGGGCTGGTAGCCCTGGATTCTTGAATTCATGTTCAATTTTTCCTCTGCAATCACAGAGCTCCATTTCCCCCTTCATTAAAAAAACAAAATATTACCAGGTGTTCCTTTTTGGTAAGGAATAGAAAGGAGCATTCTGAAATTTTGCTTGGGAGCCTTGAATCCCAAAGTTCATCACTGAGTCATCAATTTACCATATAATGTTATCAGAAAGAGGCAAAAGATGGGCAAAATAATTTCCTGGGGTACAAAACCCATCATTGCTCATGTACAGATACATAGGTTTGAAGAACAGAAGGGATAGATTGTGATTTATTTACTCATACATGACACTTTGAAAATTGTAAGCTTTTACTTAACTTGATAGAAAAGCAGCTTGCAAACCATAGGAGGGGAAAAGAATGGCTACTACAGAATTTTTTGATAATTTCACAGGCTGCTAATCAATTCCCAAGGAGTCCACCATATAATAGGTTAGGAAAGAGCCTGGAAAGAGATGAGATGCAGCATCAATGGCAGGCTGAGAAAAAATCCAATAGCGTCATTCTCTGTGCCGCCAAGGGGCATCAGCAGTGTCAAACAGTGTTCAACTTACAGATGAGTTACATTTCAAGCTTTATTACCATTTATTCATTCTTTCATCCATTTAATCAATGGTGATAGTGCCTTATGTGCCAACAGGCTACAGCTTTGGAAACAAAATTATAAAGGAGACCAAGTTCTTGCTTCTGAGAATAGGTAGACAATGTTGGATTGTGACATAGGAGAAAGAGATCCATAACAAAAAGCATTATAGTTGGGGCAAACAACACATTTTCTCCAATAAATAATATTATTAACCATAGTTCCAATGCAAAGCCAACCTTGCAAAGTTTGTTTCATTTACAATGTAGAAATAATACAATAAAAAGGAACCAGTTCAGTTTTGTCTTTCATCTTATGATCTTACTTCCAAACACACACAAAATTAAGGCTAGAGGGTGGGGTTTTGGCTTAGCAGGTAAGTTACTGCTTTGGACATCAGATCCCACATCGAAGTGCCTGGTTTGAGTCCCAGATACTCTGCTTCCAATCCAGTTTCTTCCTAGTTAATCCTTGGAAACAACAAAGACAGCTCAATCTGCTGAGTGCCTTCCAGTCACGTGACATCAAGATGGGACTCCATGCTGCTGGTTAGAATGCTCCTGCAGGCTTCTGAGGAGTGAAGCAGCACATGGAAGGAGACAGAGAGTGAGAGAGAGAGAGAGAGAGAGAGAGAGCGCGCTTTCATCTGCTGATTCACTCCCCAAATGGCCCCAACAGCCTCAGCTAAGCTGATCTGAAGCCAGGATCCAGGAATTTCTTCCAGGTCTCCTACATGGCTGCAGGGACCTTAGGACCTGAGCCATTTTCCACTGCTTTCCCAGGCCACAGGCAGGGAGCTAGATTGGAAGTGGAACAGCCAAGGCATGAAGTGGCACTCATAGGGGATGCCAGTACTGCAGGTGAAGGCTTAGCCTATAATGCAACATGCCAAACCCACATCAAGCTTCTTGCAGAAAACAGATGGCACACCCAGCTGGGGCAAGGAGAAATAGCATTGAACAGAAAAATCACTGAACACCATTTATAGTGACGTGATGGAAGGGGAGGAGCCAGCCAAGGGTGCTGAGGCAGTAGACACTGACAACAGTAGGAAGCTGCTGTCATCTCCAGGTCTGGAGGTCTAGCTCAGTCCCTACTCCCACCCCCACCCAGAGGATCAGAACCCATGAAAAATCTACACATGTAGATAGATATGCATGTGTGAGGTGAAGTTCACGAGCATGCATATTGTGGAAGACCTATATACAAACTTTGAAATTTTGCATCAAAACAAACCGATCTTCTCAAAGCATCGTGTACTTAACAGCATTAGTGAGAAATTTGAATTCAGAAGCCATTTTGTGTGCAAAGAATGTTGAAACCAGTGACGTAAGCATATGTATTTGGGTGCTTCAAACAGTCTGTGGAAAATGGAACTTAAAAAATAAGTTTATTTTGGGCCCGGCGGCGTAGCCTAGCGGCTAAAGTCCTCGCCTTGAACGCGCCGGGAACCCATATGGGTGCCGGTTCTAATCCCGGTAGCTCCACTTCCCATCCAGCTCCCTGCTTATGGCCTGGGAAAGCAGTCAAGGATGGCCCAAAGCCTTGGGACTCTGCACCCGTGTGGGAGACCTGGAAGAAGTTCCTGGCTCCTGGCTTCGGATCGGCATAGCATCGCCTGTTGCGCTCACTTGGGGAGTGAATCATCGGATGGAAGATCTTCCTCTCTGTCTCTCCTCCTCTCTCTGTATATCTGACTTTCCAATAAAAATAAATCTTTAAAAATATAAGTTTATTTTGACATAAAATGTTTGAAAGCCATGCATACAAGACTGTACATACACTTTTGAAGAAAGAGAATTTACAATAGGAGAACTAATGATGTTAATCCCATTCCAACTCTAAGCCCAAAAGCAGGAGAGGGTTGGTGGTCCATGTCAGTCAGACATGTAGGAGTTTTTTTTTCGATCTTCATCTTTTTATTCTATTCAGATCTTCAACAGATTGAATGAGGCTCAACAGTGTGGGGAGTACAGAAATCTACTTTACTCTGTCCACTGATTCCAACATTTCATCCGGAAGCAGTCTCACAGACATAGCCAGAGTAAATGTTGGGCCAGATTCCTAGGCACACTGTGGTCCAGTCAGGTCAGTGTGTGAAAGTAATTCTGAAAAATGGCAAGGGCTGAGTGATCGGAGTTAGAGCACTGTGTGAACTGAGTCCTGGGCCTCAAAGGCAGGATCTACAGGTGGGAGGAATGTAGTTGCTCTTAGGACTGCCATCCGAGAAAATAAATACCTCATCCATTCTCTTTGTCTTTCCTTCCTCATCTGCAGCTGTGGCCTCCCATTGGCCTGAGCCAAGTGAAACCCACTGAAGTAGGGAGTCTGGATTACACAGTCATCAGGGCAAGGAAGGGCAGATTAAAAAAAGAAAAAAAAAAAAAGGGGGAAAACATGATAGGAACGTGTCATCACAAAGCTTCTCTGGAAATCCCTAGCAAACAGAACCCCGAGGAAAAGATCGTCACTCGTGGCCTTGGATGGGGCAGCTAGACGAATCTTGGTCCCAGTATTTAACACAAGTATTCAACAAAAGGAAAACACATTTTATCTAATATTTGTGGCTGCCAATTACATAGGGATGCATTATTAGACACCAGCAACTATCAGTCTGAGTTTGTATGTGTATATATCTTACCTCCTCTTTAGGACTGTTAGCAGGACGGCCTTGAGCATGGCAGATGTTTTATAAATACTTGTTGGAGAGTTACTTCAACTCCTTTTCTTTGAACCTAATAGGAATGGATGCCATGCAGTAACACAGAGAGAGAGGTCTCATAAATGCCACATGAAATCAGCCAAAGAGGTTTTTAGCACAGCAGGTGGTCAGGAAGGGATGGAGCTGCTTAGTCTAAGACTTCTCAGAGCTCATCCATTCCATAAATGTTCTGGAACAACTACACACCATGCAGTATGCTGTGTTAGCCTTTAAGGTACAAAGATGGTGTTTTGCAGGAAGAAATTCATTTTAAAAGTATATATATTTTTGAAGTTAGGGTTACAGAGAGAGGGAGTAATGGAAGGAGAGTGATAGGGAGGTAGAGCAGAGGGAGAAAGGAGAGAAAGATATTTTCCATATGCTGGTTCACTCTGCAGATGGCCATAGTGGCCAGGGCTGGACCAAAGTGTGGTTAGGATTAGGAGCTTTATCCAGGTCTCCCACAAGGGTACAGCAGCCCAAAGACTTGGACCATCTTCTCTTGCTATTCCCAAGGCATTACCAGGGAGCTAGATTGGCAATAGGAAAAACAGGATGTGAACTGGCACCCATATGAGATGCTGGTGCCACAGGTGGTAGTTTTACCTGCTACGCCACAACATTGGCCCAGTAAGTAATTTATTAAATACTGAAACACTTATGAGACATTCAGTTATAATGACATACAATGAGCCAATTGCCACATGACTAATTGGATTAGCTTTATAAAGGTTTGAATCAGCGAAATGTATTGATATAGTCCGTTTATTTTAGGCATATAGGCATCCTTAATTAATTAGCTAATAAATTCATTAAAAAGTAGAGAGACCAAGAGCTCTTCCAGTTGCTGGCTCAATTCTCATATATTCGCAACATCCAAGGCTGGTTGAGCCTGAATCCAAGATCCCAAAGTCCAATCCACTTTTCTGACACAGTGGGAGGAACGCAAGCATTTGAGCCATCACCTGCTATCTGTCAGAGTGCACATTAACAGGAAGCTGACCTCAAAAGTGGAGCAAGGTCTTACACCCAGACAGTCTGACATAGGATGCAGCTATCTCAAAAGGAATCCTCACCAGTGTGTCAAACATGGTGCCCAACATCTTTAACCTTTCCAGGAAGGGTACCCAGGTGTAGTGGATTTCTTGGTAGAACTGATTTGCTACTGGTAGAATGGAAGATAGACATTTAAGTCTATTTGTGTGAATGGTGCCTAAGGAAAACAAAGGGCCCATGGAAAGGAATGTAGCAGTCTCTAAAACAGGTGTGGGAAGCAGCCCATAGTCTACTTGACAAAGTGCTGCCCACACTCCAGTAATTTTATAGGTGATTCCAGCCTTCCTTCCACGGAAAGCTCTCCAGGAGAATCTTGTCTGTTTGGGGCTAAGTGGGTAACAGAATTTTGGAGGTGTATCACCCAGGAAGCTGTTTGTCCAGGAGAAGATAATGGGAGGAAGGAGAAATGGCAGGGAGCGGCCTCATGAAGCCCAAAGCGTTATAAACTGAATGTAGGCTGGACACTGTCCCTTAGCGTCATCTAAATTTAGAGATTGCACATCCATTCTGATAGATGCACTACCTCATTAAACCTGGCTGCCTTGCTTATCACCACTCCTGCCTCATCGCCGTGCCCCTTGCTCAAAGCGGCCCCCAAGAATGGGGCACAGGGATGAGAATGCAGTCTTGGTCAGGTAAGCCACAGACCAGCAAGACTTCCCTCAGCCACAGCAAACACAGGTGCCTCCGATGAGGGAGCATCTGTTATCTTTGCAAGCCATTCCAAAGTGTCCCCATTCACTATGGTTTCAGCTAGCTCTCTCTTCTGAGCATTGAGGCATAAGCAAGCGCTGTTGACTTGAGAAGGTTTTCCTCAGAGTGAGAACAGCCCTGCGGTACAACTTTATTTCCCGGAGTCCTGTATTACTTTCATAATGCTGGGGAAAGTGGTTCAGCTTCTCCTGCTGTTTGCTTTCGGCTGCTCCATGATAAATGTGGCTCTGACGTTTTGAGTTAAAATTGTGAAGCACCCCTTCTTGCCTTGCCATTACCCATACTATGCTTGATTTAAGCCTGGTGAATAGTCTCATATGTGGCCTTGGTTAGATGATCCTTTTGTAAAAGAAGGCAAAAACCAATCAAGTAATTTATTCATGTCAGATGTGCTACTAGTTGATCATCCCATATGCTTTTTAAGAGCGCTATTGTTTGATCTCAAAATACTCTGTAATAGGATGGAATAATTTTATTTCAGAATTTAATTTTATGCTCATTATGTCTGGGATGGGCTCTGAGGTATATATTAGAATCACTGAACTCATGTCAATCAAAGTTCTGTCTTGGGTAGTCTCAGTCTGAATGGAAACTTTGCCAGCTTTCTTAATAGGATCACTGGCAAGATTTGTAACTAACTTGATAATACTCTAACTAGAGGTACTTCTGTTTTAAAAATGAAGATAATTCTGTGAATATTCTTTCTTTTCTACTTTGAAACTTGTTAAATTATCAGCTTATGTTTCTTGGTCATTTATTAATTTATCACTTATAAGCATTGGCACCGAAGATTGCTTTTATTTTTCTCTTTTTAACCAACCCCAAATATAGTAACTTACATGTGACAAGTACTCCACAAGTATTTGTGGAATGAATCAATAAGAGTCTTTTAAAACAATAATGTGGGGCCCGGTGGCGTGGCCTAGTGGCTAAAGTCCTCGCCTTGAACGCCCCGGGATCCCATATGGGCGCCGGTTCTAATCCCAGCAGCTCCACTTCCCATCCAGCTCCCTACTTGTGGCCTGGGAAAGCAGTCGAGGACGGCCCAATGCTTTGGGAGCCTGCACCCGCGTGGGAGACCTGGAAGAGGTTCCTGGTTCCCGGCATCGGATCAGCGCAGCACCGGCCCGTTGCGGCTCACTTGGGGAGTGAATCATCGGACAGAAGATCTTCCTCTCTGTCTCTCCTCCTCTCTGTATATCTGATATCTGACTTTGTAATAAAAATAAATCTTTAAAAAAAAAAACAAAAAACCCCCAAAAAAACAATAATGTGAAAAATAGGAATAAATATTCAATAGAAGGCATGGAAAGTAAATTCGAGGAAATCTCTCAGGAACTATTGCAAGAACACTTAGGTATGGGAACTAGAAAATGAGTGGATCTGAGTAGACTAATACCATTTCCAGGGAGGAGGATATAAAAATGAAGGAGAGGGTATTATCAAATACATTACATAGAAAAAAATTCTAAGAACTGAAGAACATGCATTTACAGACAGAAATAGCCCACTGAGGGCTAAAATGAGTGACAAAAAAGCCCACATCAAATCAAATAACCGTAAACGTTCAGAACCTAAAATAAGGAGTAAATTTAAAGGCTTCTAGAGAAAAAGGAAGATCAAAGACCAGTGCTCAGTGACTTAAGGAGCTGGGTTTTTGAACAGCAAAATTGAAAGCTATAAAACAACAAAATGATACTTTGAAAATCCCGAGGAGAAATTCCATCAACCTAGATTTCTACACAATGAGGCTATTACTGACCTCTCATCAGAGCAAAGCAGAAGCATCTGGGGCAAGCAACCTCTCAGAACTCTACTCTCCCAGGGTCTTTTCCCACACAGCGAGATGGGGTGGGGCTGCCCCCCGGGGACAGAGAGCAGAGCAAGGAAGAGGGAGGCAGGGAGGTAGGCTGCAGGGCATCCAGCAGCCAATCAAAGCCACTCTGAGTGTGATGATGAAAAGAAGATCCCAGGTGGACACCTCACTGTGGACCCAGAGGGCAGGTTGCAACAGAGGGTCAATTCTAGGAGACTCCAGGAGGGTAACACAGAGTATCATTCCATAGGAATTGCTCACACTGTTTGTCTTGTATCTTTACACGAGTGCCCGAGGAAACAGTCAGAGTACAGAGGAAGATATGTGAAGACATCAAGGCGTCTCTAGACTCCAGAAGAATCGAAAGATTGACAAAGCATGTGGCACAATTTGTATCTCAGTTGCAACAATTCCAGCACAATTGTGGTAACAATACGGGGAAGCCAAAGAAAACCAAAGAAGAGATTTAAAAAAAAATTTGGGGGAAGATGTCCATTAGGCAAAATTATATATGAATTAGAACTTGTGTTACACCGAAGAAACTTAAATTTTTGAAACACGCATCCATTTTTATTGACTTGAAAGGCAGAATGACAGAGGGATATCTTCCACCTGCTGACTCTCCCCAGCTGCCTGCAATAACCAGGGCCGAGCCAGCATAAAGGCAGGAGCCTGCCACACCATCCAGGTCTCTCATGTGGGAGGCAGGAATCCAGTCATGCAGCCGTCACTGCTGTCTCCTAGGGTTCCCGGGGCAGAAATCAGAACTGGAAATATACAGTTCAGAACCCTGGTACTCCGATGTGGGATGAGGTGCCCCACACAGGGTCTCCATGCTAATCCAAAGGTTCATAGTTGAACTTACCAAAACAAAACAAAACAAAACAAAACAAAACAAAACAAAACAAGAATCCCACTTTTGTTTGAAATACAGTTATAGAGAGAGGGTTGAGGGAGAGAAAGAGAGAGGCAATCTTCCATTGTTCACTCTCCACATGGCTGCAATGGTGGTATCTGGGTCAGACCAAAGCCAGGAGATGTTTCCAGATTTCCCATGTGGGTGCCAGACCCAAGGGACTTGGACCTATTCCTTCTGCTTCCACAGGTGCATTAGCAGGGAGTTCATTCAGAAGTGGAGGAGCCAGTACTTGAACTGGTGCCCATATGGGATGCTGGGTCGCAAGTCATGACGTAACCTGCTATGTCACAACTCCATCCCTGAATTTATCTTTCAATTCCCTTTTTTTCCCCATGACTATTTGAAATACTCTTATGTGTGTGTGTGTGTGTGTGGTGTAAAATAAAACTATATAAAAGAGTATGTAAGAAAGGCAAGAATGAATAAGTTTTGAAGTCATAAATAGTAATACAAGCTTGTGGTAAATACAGAAAGGAACCTACTACATAGTAAATACAATGATCGTTTCTGGTGTGTAGAACTCACAGATGAGGAGTGGTAAAACTAAGGATAAAGTAAAACTTAAGTGAAAAAAATCACTTAATTATCCTCAGATTCATATCTATTCGCATCACATAGATTTTATTAAAGTAATGTTAAGTTGTACTCTTTAATAACAGACATCTTTAAAATCAGCATCTTAATTCTGGTTAAGCACTATATCTTCAATTTTAATACTTGTTATTATCTTTCCTATTTCAAAAGTGATGGGGAAAGTTTAACTACCACTGCTACTAAAAATAAAATATTACTTAAGATGTATAAAACTTATTAAAATCCACTTTGGAATACAAACCAAGATACAGAAGCTGTATCAAGCTATCATGAGGATCAAGTTAAGATCCCAACTACCCAGAGAAAGTGGGAATTATTTGTTAGCTTGTGGGTAAGTCACACATAAATTAGGATCTGGAGGCAATTTTTTTTTTCCTAGAATGAAAGTCTTGGAAGCCTTTAAGGTGTAGATCATTCCATTTTTCCCATAACTCAAGCACCTCGATCAGCCCTTCATGAATGTTTCTTAAACATTTTCCTGTCACCCCAGCTACTCTGTCACTATCTTTTCACTCATTCTTACCATCTTTGATTCAGACTAACTGGATGGTATATGCATTGGATTTTATTCATTCGTTCGTAAAATGAGCTAACAAAAGAGGGTGAACGTTTCAGACCAACTCCAAAGATACAGAGAAGTCAGCCTAACCTGGAAGACT
This sequence comes from Ochotona princeps, assembly GCF_030435755.1. Lineage (NCBI taxonomy): Eukaryota > Metazoa > Chordata > Mammalia > Lagomorpha > Ochotonidae > Ochotona > Ochotona princeps. The sequence continues at coordinate 127,830,031 of NC_080832.1, read as the reverse complement.
GTGCAATTTATTCATATAAATTCCCAGTTAAGATATGAAGTAGAAACAATGCATTTGTTAGGAAGGGAATCAGTAAAATAAAAATGTTTGGATATGGTTATACTCTTTAGAAGGATGTGCAATGCTGAATAATAATAACAATAAACACTTGACATTGGTATATTATAGATTCTGAATGTAATTTCTAAGGAAATCTTTTGACAGTAGAAGCCAATAGTTAAGAGGGAAGTGGAAAAATTATGTGAAGTTAATCAGTCTAAAAGCAGGCCAACAAAGAGAAAATAAAACAGAAAAAGTAAGACAATAGGAAGAACACAGTAAGACTACAGATTTACACCCAAACTTAACCACACGATAATCACAGTTAAATGTACGTGTATTAAATAATTCAACTAAAATCGCAATAAACTATCAGGATATATATATATATCTCAAGTACATGTATTTATAGAGAAGATAAAGCATAAAAATAGAGAAGAGCAGAATAATAAAATGAAGAAGATACGACACAAACATGATTGCTAATATAACTGCTATTCTGTGTTCTGTGGAAGTCTTGACCAATCAGTAAGGAAAAACATGTGTTACAATTTGAGCAAAAACAGACTCATGCTTCAAAGACACAGTACTGGGCCTGGTGCAGTAGCCTAGAGGCTAAAGCCCTCACCTGCACGTGTCAGGATCCCATATGGATGCCGGTTTGTGTCCCGGTGGCCCCGCTTCCCATCCAGCTCTCTGCTTTTGGCCTGGGAAAGCAGTCAAGGATGGCCCAAAGTCTTGGGACCCTGCACACACACACGAGACCCAGAGAAGGATCTGGACTCCTGGATTTGGATTGGCGCAGGTCTGGCTGTTACGGCTGTTTGGGGGAGTGAATCATTGGACAGATCTTCACTGTCTCTCTTCCTCTCTGTGTATCTGCCTTTCCAATAAAAATAGTTTTTTTTTAACAAAAGACATAGTACTAGCAAAACATGTATAATGTTCAAAACTATCATATCATGTTCTTAGATTTTTACTTATCTGAACCAGCAGATGGAAGATTTTTGTCTCTCTTCTCTGTAAATCTGCCTTTCCAATACAAATAAATAATTCTTTAAAAAAAAATATTTTTTGTTATCTGAAGAGAAAACAATGAGATAGAACCAGAAAGAAGTCTTCCCCCTGCTGGTATGCTTTGCAAATGTTCCTAGCAGCCAGACTGGGATAGATCAAAGCCAGGGGTCAGGAACTGTACTTAGCTCTCCCAAGCAGGTGGCAGGCACTCAACTTCCGGAATCATCATCTGCTGCCCTCCCACAGTGTGCATTAGCAGGAAGCCAGAATCCGAAGCGGAGCTGAGACTCAAACCCAGGCACTTTGATGGGGGATGCAGGCATCCCAAGAGGTGGTTTAGCTGCTGCTCAAAATTCTTGCCTGTATTTTTGTCTGATGGCTATTGTTAATGCTAATGGTCTTGACTTATTAGGTTCTATAAAATGTAATTTGTTTTGCCTGTGACTTTTATTTTTGTTTAAGGGAATTACTGTTAAATTTAAAATTATATAGATGGCTTGCATTATATTGGTGGCTCCTCGTTTCTTGAATGCAGAGATGATATTTCATGCGCTTTTATGCCAAAACAAACTACGAGCAAACACCTAGCATAAAGCCTGCTAGTGCAGAAGCTTCTGTGGGAGGCTTGTACAGGGTGTCCAGATATGCTGTTTTTGAAATATTTACATGTAAGCAGGAAACATTTTGTCTTGGTACCTAAAGGAGTGTATAGTTAGCAAGTCTTCCAGTTTCTCCTTCAAATATCAGATGTTTCAAGCAAGTCTTTGCCAATGGCTGGATCAGAGGCAGGCCTGAATCTCAGGAGAGGGTTGCAGAGCGTGTGTTGTGTGGTGTTGATTAAAGAGAGAGCCATATGTTTTCGATAACAGGTGTGCAGGTGGCAAAGCCGACATTCTGTTGTGCAAATTTAGGATCTTGACTTGTATGCTAGCCCAGATGGCGGCTATCCTATTTGTGCACAGCAGTCGATAATTGGGTATCTGTGCAAAGCTAGCATTTACTAAAAAAAAAATTTTTTTTTAATCAATTCGAGTGCTGGAATAAAGGTGTGGTTTGAACCTTGCTCAAAGCATAGATGGGAGTTTGTTTGGAGAAAGGTAGATGGAACAATTTGGCAGTTTCAACCATAAAATAATGTAAAGTCTGGGTGGAAGAATGAGTTTTAGAATTGTGAACCCCAGGGACTAAGCTTATAATATGTAATATAATGTATAATATTATATATTACATATAACATAGTATGCATAATATGTAATACATAGCATTTAACATGTGATACATAATATATAACATATAATATACAATATATAACATAACAGGTAATATAATATATATGTTTTATATGTATTATATATGCATTTCTTTTTTAAAAATTTATTAATTACATTACATTATGTGACACAGTTTTATCGGCTCTGGGATTCCCCCCACCCTTCCCCAAACCCTCTCCCCATGGTAGATTCCTCCACCTTGTTGCAGTATTACAGTTCAAATTCAGCCAAGATTCTTTCTTTGCAAGGATGTACCAAGCATAGAGTCCAGCATCTTATTGTCCAGATAAGTTCAATGGCTTTTTGGAGAGACCATCTCTGGTCTGAAGGTAGAGCCGGCAGAATATCATCCCGATCTATTAAAAGCCCCAACATAACATCAACAACAATATATAACGCTATGGAATTAATTGACATGGTATTGAGTAACCAATATGTTAAAATACGCAAGTTGTTAACCGCATCCTGTGACTACTTCATTGACATTTCAATTTCAGTTTATATACAGAACTGGGTTCTATACATCTTAAAATGGCAATAGGGTACTGTTCAGCTGTCTCGTGTCTATTTTCATGTTAGTATTTAGCAGTTTATAGTGTTGAAACATAATTTTTACTGAACTTGGCAGATTTTAGGATAGTCTAAACTGGCTTATAACTCTAACAAGACAAATGTCAACAGTTGAGGCACAGAACAGTTTTAGGAGGGGTGTGCAGAGAAATCTTCAATACCCTAGTGAGGAGTAACTAATCTTTGTGCCCTACCTAGTAAGGTATATGTGAATCCACGCTGATCATTTCCTGTCTGATTCTAAGCTTTCCTTGTTGTTCTCTATCTATTCTAGATGTTTGTTTGTTTGTTTTGAGGGGTTTCCAGAGCGATCCTGATGGTCATTGCCAGAGAGGGTGGGGACCCAAAGTTGGAACCAAGCAAGGACCAGAGAAAGCTCCCCTCCCTAGTCTCAAAGGAAGTTTACTGTTTCTGTGGACCACTCAGGGCTCCTGGCTGTTGTTCCGATGACCTTGGATCCTGTGAGGAAGGATTTGGACTTCTTCCATCCCATGTGGTAGATTCAGATGAGGGTGGGTGACCTCAGAGTCCTCAGGCTCCGAAGGCACTCTAATTCCCCTTGGTCTCCTTGGCAGTTGGGATGCAGTCCTTGGTGCCCGTACTGATAGTCCTTGGTGAGGATCTGGGAATCTCCAGGGTTGGGATACAAGCCTCCTCCTGTCCACATGCTCGACTCTGGGCCCCCACCCCCCCACCGCTCCATGCATATGACCTCCTGTTAAGAGGTTGTGAGGATTGCCCTTGATTCCCCCCATATGCCTTTGTAGTTTTACTATTGTCTACTGCTGATTCAAGTCTGTTGTCTATGAGTTTCCTGTTGTGTTCCTGATAGGTTATACTTCACATCTTCCTCATACATTCTAGGGTGAAGGAAGATTTCTCTGCTCTCCTGCCCCGTTACCGAGAAGCATAGGGTCTTTAAAGTATATTAGGTTTTACAATTCTTTGATGTAGATCATAAGCAATCTGACTCACATTGATTGTTGGTTCATTCATTGGTTACATCACAGTATTTTATTGCATGAAATACAAGCTGTTTGGGGTTGGAATAATATTACATTTTACAGGTACTATTTTTCAGATTGACATCATTTCACCTTAAATTAAGGCAAACATGTGGTGTCTACTAACCTTTTGGGATTGGCTCATTTCCCTTAGCATAATGGTTTCTAGTTGGGCCCATTTGGCCACAAAGAACTGCATTTTGTTGTTGTTGTTTTTTTAATAGCTGAGTAGTATTCCATGGAGTAAATGAACCATAGCTTTCATATCCAGTCTTCTGCTGATGGGCTTTTCGGTTGCTTCCATGTTTTTGCAATTACTGATTGTGCTGCTGTGAACATAGGGGTGCATGTTGGTTTCTGGTGTAACAGGTGTTTTGGGTATATTCCTAGGAGTGCTATTGCTGGATCATATGATATGCAGATTTTCAGTTGTTTGAGTGTTCTCCATACTGATTTCCATAGAGGCTGTCCCAACCTGCAGCCCCACCAGCAGTGGAGTAGGTTCCCTTTTCCCCACATACTCGCCAGCAAGTGTTGTTGGTGTTTTTTTGTATGTGGGCCATTCTTACTGGTGTTAGGTGGTACTTCATTGTTGTCTTAATTTGGATTTCCGTTATTGCCAGGGAACTTGAGCATTTTTTCATGTGTTTGCCATTTGGGTTTGTTCCTCTGTGAAATACATATGTATTTCTAAGATTCTGAATAAGTGAACCTGAGGCTAACTATTTTGCCTATGTGAGCACTGCAGATCATCTAATGATGAGTGTGATTGTTAGCGCACACTAGCCAGATCGCAAATATCGCACACTATAACTTTTCCAATTTTCCACCTCACCCTCTCGTCTCCACCCATGATATCATCTTATCACCCACTTTTAGCCTGGTTGGAAGGGGTAGAAACAGTATCTTTCCTCCATTTCGTAGGACCCTATCCCTCAAACTTGGTCGGATATGTTAAAGAGCCAGATGGAGAATCTGGAAGAATTCTTCTTTCTAAATAATAGCTGGGTTGCTAGTTTTATGTTTGGCAGCAACATCATTTTGAATGTGAGCAATTGAATCTTACTCCAGTGTTTCTTCTTGCATTTCATTTGTAATGTACTCTGCCATTTCTTTAGGTAGGTTGAGCTTTAGGAAATCTAGGTAAAAGTCATGTACTTGGTAAGGCAAAGGAAGAAACAGCATTGAACCTGCTAAAAACCTAAACACCATTTCAGCAAATCTGTCAGAAGACCAGATGGGCCTACTGGACTCCATCAGTCCTTGCTGTCATGGTCTTTCCTGTCGGTAAACCCCACATGTCTTAAAGCAGAGACCATGTCAGAAAGTTCTCACTTTGCATCAAGCTCTCCTCATACTGTTTGAAGGGACTCAATAACCAACTCTAAATATGTTTTATTGAATAAATAAACTAGAAAAAAAATCTGGAATCTTTACCCAGATGGAATAAATTAACCCAGAAGGGATTCACTTTCATGTAAATTCAAGAAACTCTGTCTTTCACAATATTGAGAAGAAAGCTAATGAGTCTTTGATTGGGGTCAGATGCATGCTGTTACAGGTTAAGTATGGCATTGATTGCACTTTTAAACTATCCTAAATGAGCTACAGCTCAGGAGGAAATTAGGGCAAAGAATTTGACAAAGAATGGAAGCAACCAATAAGATGGTGCAGATTCCTATTCACACACCTAAGACCAGAGAAAGCCTGTTAAAATCGATGGATTGTCTCTAAGTCAATGTCACGGATGTGTTGTTAAAACGTCACCACTGGAGAAAACTGGACAAAGTCCACAAGGCACCGATTCTTGCTTGAATATGATCTGTCCCCTCATGTTGTAACTTAATCCTGCTCAGGAGCTGTTAAGAGGTGGAACCAGGGAGGACTATTAAGAGGCAATTAGGAATTGATGGATGGGCTATCTTGGAGAGTCATCTGTAAAAACAAGGTTGGCTGTGTTTCTTGATGCTGTGTGTCTCTCACTGTGTGGTACTCTGTCCTGCCTCTGGACTCTGCCAGCAGGAAGACCAATCAGCACCAGAGGTGGGTCCTTGATCTTGAACCGAAAACTGAGATCTGACATAAATGTCTTGTCTGTATAATTTACCCAGTCTTTGGTGTTGTGTTATTAGCAACAGAAAACAGACTGACACAGAATCTCTTGTAAATCATTTTGTGCAACTACATGTGAGTCCATAATTATCTCATTAAATTCCAAAAAAGATGGAGAGGGAGAGAAAATTGTGACAGTGCTCATCAAAACTGTCAAGATCACCGAGTGGACCACTCAGCAAATGTGGAACTAGAGCAGTTCTGACTCTATTTCTGGGAGCGTTCTCAGTTGTGTATGATGAAGCAGATGCTTGATAGATATTTTTTTCCAGAGTCAAAACTGGGATCCACAGAATGTTAAAAGATTGTGGGAGATTTAGTTAAGAAAAGGAGTTTGTGAAGTTGTTAAAAAAAATCATACTTCTGTTTCCCGTTTTCTTTTTTTTCTTTTCTTTTTTTTTTTTTTTTTTGCGGACCACATTGGAGGTAGCTATGCATTCAAATTTCCTTCTACCATTTGCCCCTAGAGTTGAACATCATGGTGACTCTTCAGGGCTACACAATAAGCTGTGTGAAAGAACAGTTTTTCTTTTAATCTTATCAGTCTTTTCCTTTTCAAATGTCTTTATTTATTAAAATGTATGATGGTCTGCTTCTTCAAAGAGGAGAGTCATGGTGTACTTTAGCTGATGTGCAATTTTTTATTAGGTGTTTTGAAATAGATATCTTGAAAGCTTTTGATTATTGCTCATCATATTATTTGGTTGCTTATCTCAGTACTCGTAATCTCTAGTTTTGTGTATCATCAGAGTCACTCATTTTTAGAACATTGTTTTGTTGCAATGAGAGTGTTGGATATAACAGTTGAGAAAACTTGAATTTGTTTGCAAAAAAAGGATTTCTTTATGTCCATGTTATAGGTTAAGGATGTCAATTTATACGTTTAATTTTTACATACATTAAACAATTTTATAGCTGTAAGAAATTAAAAAATTTTTAAAGATTTATTTTATTTTATTGGAAAGTCAGATATACAGAGAGGAAGATCTTCTGTCCTTTGATTCATTCCCCAACTGACCGCAATGGTCAGAGCAGTGCCAATCTGTAGCCAGGAGCGAGGAACTTCCTCTGGGTCTTCCACGCTGGTGCAGGGTCCCAAGGGTCTCAGCCATCCTTGACTGCTTTCCCAGGCCACAAGCAGGGGCCTGGACGGGAAGCGGGGCCACTGGGATTAGAACTGGTGCCCGTATGGGATCCTGGCATGTGCAAGGGGAGGATTTTAGCCACTAGAGTAGTGAGTGCTCCAGGCCCATAGCTGTAACTTAAAATTTTAAGATTTTGTTATATATACTTATAGGGTACAATGTGGCATTTTGATATCATTCATCTTTTATTCATCCAGTTAATATTTTAACATTAGCAAGTGTCACTATGGTCAGAGTTTGCATAAACAGAAACCCACATCTTTCAATTCAATTTAAAATATTCATTTTGAAAACAGGAAGAAATTAACAGTGAATATACATAATAGTATGACCCATGATTAGAGATGTGATTAAAGTTCATAATAAACTAACCCCCAAAGCCATGAATAAATTGTCATGTTATTCAGCTCACATAGCCCTCTTTGACTAATGCCCAGCATCTCTGGTAAAATGACCAGTAGGGATAAATGTGCTTGTCTTCTTCTATGTAGATGAAATTTTAACAGAACCATTGCCAACCTGTCAGTCAGCTTTCCTACAAGTGTACAGTAAGTTAACATATGATGAAAACTGTCAAGGGGATTCCACACATTGAGAAATCTGTGCCCATTAGTAGGCAGGATTCGTGTAAGGGGATAGACCAGACTGGTCCCGTGAAGCTGGATGAGAATTAGATGGCTGTCCTTGCTCTCTGAAAGAAATGCGTGTTGTTCACTAGATATTCCACACGTTGACCCTGTAATGCCGTAAAAATCAAGGTAGCCAGAGCAGTGACTGGTCTTAGCGTTACGCTTGGCATCTTAGAGAAGAGTGTAAAATAGGACAGATGATTCAGGCAAGGAAGCATTTCCAGAAACTTCCAGCGCGTGATTAGCAAATGTCGCCCCATGTAAAGGGAAACACGACAAAGTCAGAGCATTGACCTTTGGGCTATCATTTTGCTTCCTAGACTCTTTTAATGTCATAGGAATGTTTTCTGTTTGAGGGCTTGGCTTTCAGTGGTTCTGTTATCGTTGGCTTGAGGTTAGGCATTAAGGTCGTGAGAGCTTGGAGCCAATCAGTCTATGTGAGTAGAGACGGATTGCTGACGACTTGAGGCAGGTGCTGAACAAGAAATTGGTGACTGCTGAACAAGAAATTGGCTCGGGGTTAGGTTAAGCGTCCAGCAGGGAAATGAGCAGATCTACAGTTTGCCTCAGACATCACATGAGGTTTCTCCTCCGAAGGAAAATCTCGGTGAAATCCTTGCTCCATTCACAGAATTATCTTTCCAGCTACGTGACCAGTTTTGCTCATTGCCAGGGAAGACACAGCAGTCATTAGCCTGTTTCTCACCTGGCCTCCATAACTCCATTTCTCTCTCTTGAGAGAGAAGCTCAGCATGTTTCACATGTGATTTCTGCCATTTCCAGAAGACTGTAGAATTCTGGCTAGACTCTTGTTTGCGAATGGAAGTCATGCAGTGTTTATAAAAAGAACAAACCCTATGAAACACGTGTCCACACCTGTCTGAAAGGTGCTGTGGGGCCGATGCATCCCCAAGTAATGCCTTAGTGCTGCTTGTGTTGGGAGATGAGAATGGGGCTGTTCGTGCACAGGACTCTTCAAGTCTGGATTTGGGAGACAGGATTCAGCTGTTAAAGGGATCCTAAAAGCACTGTGAGTAATTCTCCATTGTTTCTCAGAGACCAACGGCCACCCATGTTTTTCTAAAACAAAATACCAAATAGAGGAGTTGAAACTCTAAACCTCTTTAAAGAAGATACGAATGTAAGTCGTTGTGATCTAAGAGTACACAATGAAAGTCTTAGAAATGACACCCAAACCACTGGTAGAAAGGGAAAGTAGAGTTGCACTTAATCAAAATTAAAGAGATTTATATTGCAAAGGACACTACCCGGAAAGGAAACACGGTTTTCTGGGTATGACTGCTCAGAGGCTTCTATTTCAATGGCTGGACAGCAAGATGGTACAAGAAAAGCATAGCTAAGGGCGGGGCCTGGGGGGAGCTTCAAAAAAGCCACAGAAAAAAATACAATTATGATATTGGTTTTGCTGAACAATATTTTAAACCGTCATGCATAGTCTTGTCAGAATATATATAAGTTTAACAAAGCAAAATCTTGATTGATAACAACTTCAAAATGTTGAAATTAAAAGAGATCTAATTACATGGAAAGATAGTCCATGTTCATGGATCATTCGGCACAGTATAATTAAGTCTTCTTAATATTGATCTACAAACTTAATAAAAATTGTGTTAGAATATAAGTTATTCATTTTTGTACAGAAACTCATAAGAGTGTCCTAAAATTCCTATTGCAAATCAAGAAACCCAGAAAAATAAAATAATTACACTTCTGAGAAAGGCAAAGTTAAAACATTTATACCTCCTGATTTCAAAACTGACTACAAACTTACTATAACCAAGACAATGAAATACTGGCATACTGTTGGACAGATAAGTCAAAAGAATAAATTTGAAGAAGAATAGTACAAAATTAAAGCATTGCATTTGTGATCGACTAATTTTCAATAATGCCAAAACTATACAACATAGACAAAGTCTTTTCAATAAACGACTTTTAGATTTTTGCTTAAAAAATTGGATCTGGACCCATATTTCATATGATACAAAAAATGAAAAATGAGCCATTTACCTACACATAAGGACTAAAACTATGAACTTTTTTTCAGGAAACCATAGGCATAAGTCTTTATGACCTTCGATTAGGCAATGGATTCTTTTTTTAAAAAATTATTTCTATTTGAAAGTCAGATTAACAGAGAGAAGGAAAGACAAAGAGAAAGACAGAGTAAGAGACAGAGATCTTCCATCTGCTGGTTCACTCCCTGGAGAGTAGCACTGGCTGGAGCTCAGTGATCCAAAATTAGAATCTAGGAGCTTCTTCAAGGTCTCCCACATGGTTTCAGGAGTCCAAGGCCTTGGATCATCATCCACTGCTTTCCCAGGCCATAAACAGGGAGCTGAATCCGAAGTAAAGCAGCCAGAACTAGAACCAGCACCCATAAGGCAAGCAGAGAATTAGCCTGTTAAGCCACTAAGTTGGCCCCTAGGCAATGTATTCCTAGCACCCCAAAATCATAAGCAAAAAACCAAAATATAATTACATGTCATCAAAATCAATATATTAATATACTACTTATTGTATTGCAATAATAAATAAAATCAACATAAAAATAAAATTACATCATTTTTAACAAATCAACAATCAACATTGATTTAATCAAATTATGTATTGATTTACTAGTTAACAATAGATGATATATTGGTATATTAATATATTTTAGTAATTAATAAATTAATATTGGGGCATGAAAGGATACTATTTAGAAAGTGAAAAATCTGGGAATGACATTCAGTCTAGTAAACATGGCCGTTAAGATGCGCTTGTCCACATTGGAGTGCCTGGCTTCAAATCCTGCCTATTCAACTTCCTGCTGTGCATCTCCTGGGAGGCAGCAAGTGATTGCTTCAGTAACTGAGCTCCTGTTACCTCCTTTGGAGACCTGAAACATTGTGTTTTTAGTTCCTGGCTTTTGCACACTCCAATCAGGCCACTGTAGGCATCTGGGGAGTGAATCAGTGGATGGGAGTGGCTTCTCTCTCTCTTTCCCTTTCTACTTCTCTCAAATAAATCAATAATAATTTGAAAAAAAAAAAAACCTCCGATATATCATAGACTGGAAGAAAACATATTTGGTAATAAAAGAGCTTTGGTATGTGAATCTAAAATGTATAAAGAACACTTACAACCCAATAATAGGAGGAGTTGAAGAATGGCTAAATAATCTGAATAGATATTATCCAAAGATGATAGAAACGATAAATAAGTGCATAAAAAGAAGGTATTTAGTTACTTGGGAAATGTAAATCAAAACCACAATGAGATACCATTTTACCTCTATGAGGATGGCTAAAACCAAATGACAAATACAGATGTTGAAGAGGGTGTGGAGAAATCAGAATCTTAATGCACAGCCATTGCGATTATAAAATAGTACATCCAATTGGCAAAAATAATTTGGTACTTCACTAATCTCTTAGTGACTATGTAGAATTCCTCAATGACACAAGTTTTCATAAGATTAGTTATGATAGCAAAAAAGTATAGAAAGCTATTCTATCATAAGAAGAATTAAAGTACTAAAATAAACCCCCATGTAGGTGAACCTGGCAAACATTATTAGTAAGTCACAAACAGCTGGCTAGTGTGTAATTTCGTTTATATGAAATCTCCAGAATAAGAAAATCCAAGGAGACAGAAAATGGATTAGGTGTTGAGTGTAAGGAGCAATGGGGACTGTCTAATGATGGGTACAGAGCAACTTTGGGGGATAAAAATGCTCAAAAATTAGATATTGATGATATGCAACTCTGAATGTATTAAAATTCTGGATTTTATACTTTGAAAATATCAATTTTCTTGTATGTAAAATATATCTCAATAAATGTTTTATTAAGAAAACAAATACCGGGTCTGCCATGATAGCAAAGTGGATAAATTCTTGCCTTGCGTGCACCAGTATCTCATATGGGCACCAGTTCATGTCCTGGCTATTCCACTTCCCATCCAGCTCCCTGTTGTTGGTCTGGGAAAGCAGTCAAGGATGATCCACAGCCTTGGGACCTTGCCTCTGTGTCAGAGATCCAGAAGAAGCTCCTGACTCCTGGCTTCGAATCAGCTCATCTCCAACCATTGTGGTCACTTGGGGAGTGAGTCAGCAGAGAGAACATCTTTGTCTCTGTTTCTCTCTGTAGATCTGCCTTTCCCAAAAAAATAAACACATCTTTTTAAAAAGAAAAAGAAAACAAATACCCTAATCACATTGTAATAAATGTGCCCCTTTAAAAAAAACCCGTCAATGAGAGGCTATGCCATAGAGCTAATGGTTATTAACATGTTGGGGCACACCATGTCCTTAGCTTTTCATAAATACACATTATTTCCACAGAATGGCAATGCAACTCCCTCTGTTTGCTTTGTTTCAAAGGGAACAACATAACGTTTTCCCAAGGGAGACCAAGTGCTTTGCTGGAGCCGAATTCCTCTGCAAAATGAGACATGTACCACTGGGGATATTCAAAATGTAGCAGACAGTGGGGTGCTTCTTTTTCTTCTTTTTTTTTTTACACTTAGCTTTGTATGCTAATGTGTCCTGGAAAATAAAATTAGCCCATCGAACTCATGATGTCATTGCCTAGATAATAAATAACTGTATGATTTAACAACCAAATCCATTTTAAGAAACCTTAGTAAGTAGGTAAGGATAAAATCCCAAGGTAGCATTGCAGTCACTGCAGTTTGAAAAGTGCTGTCAGGAACCATGATCAATTCTGCATGAAAGCATCGTGCGTTGTTGTGTCAATGTGCCACGTGCCAGGACCTGTCTCAGTTGATGGGCCGTGGAGATGTCTGCAGCTAGCAAGGTCCCTTCTTGTCATGGTCAGCCATTGTGGGCACTAAGAATGAGGAAGCCTCCTATTGATGCTTTCTAGGCGTTCCCTAGGGATGGCTTGCCTAAGCTCAGCAGGTGAATACGCTTGAATGTATTTCAAAGTTCAGTTTCTCATAGTGTGGCAAGAGAAAAGATGGTTAGCGAGCAGCCACCCTGGTTTAAATCATCTCCCTTTTCCTTCATTATCTCTACCCTGACACCCTGCTCTCTAGGATTCATAGCTGTAGATTCTGGAGCAATGACCAGGAAAACTTGGGGCTCTTCCCATAAGACACTTCCCCCTATCATTACAACCCATTGCTTGCAGTGTTTCTTTGTCCTCCATGTCAACAGGATCGGAAGAGCACATCTATTTGATAAAACCAGCTCTGGGAGGGACAAAATGCTTGATACGTGTTTAAAAGGAAGAAGCATGAATTTAGAAATAACCTGTTTTCTGGAGATTCAGAACAATCTTCTTAAAGTTATGCTGCAGCTAGCCAATCTCTCTTTTAGGGTCACTTGTTTGTATTAATAGAAATCCATCTGCATAAAGTGACAGTCTACGTTCCTGTTCCCCCGTCTGTCACCAGATGGAGACTGGGTCAGTGTGGGATGCTGTCTTTCACGCAGACGCCAGCGTATATAAAAAGACAAGTTATTGGTGGGAATTATAAGAGATGGAGATTAGAACCATTCTAAAACAGACTTGGATTCCTGCTTTTGACACAGGAAATGTTGTTTACGCCATTTCAGTGGGATTGCCTAAAATATACCCATGCTAGGCGAAAGATAATTACTTACACTACTTACTAACAGATAATGCATTCTTCTGAGTGGTATGAAAAAAATAGAAAAAAGAAACTTTCAGACAACAGTTATTTATTCATTTATACTTTTTGCTCACCTTGCTTGGCCAGGGAGATGATTTTTTTTTTAAATTAGTAAATGTAATTGATATGAGCAGCAGACGGGGTCTTTGTGGGATTCTGTAAATGAAATTCAATGATGTGACTCAGTTTCTCCACTCCCAAGCCTAGGCTATGGACTCTGCCAAGTCACATGGCTGCCGATATCTGCGCAGCTGCCAGAAGCCAATGGGGCCTGCACTTTGTTACAATCCTGCCTGAGAAAATACAAGAGCGGGTGCCTGGTTGTCCTTCACCACGACCTGACATCACACCTTGAAAATAGTGTCTGTCCCGCGGGCTGAGGCATCGGGATTGGTTGGTTCTGGGAGGAGTGTGTGGTGCTCTCAGAAACCACCACCTGCAAAATCCAGATGTACAGTGTGACTGGTGATGGTCAAGGGAGTTCTGAGTCTCTGAACCCAAACCAACATGCAGCCTCCTTGTTTGTCCATGTTATTGCCTGCTTTTCCTGGAGTTTCCTGGTTCGTTTCCTGAACTCCCTCGTCTGCAGGATTGTAAGCTTCTTGTCCAGGGACCTCATTGTCTCGTCAGAATGACAGCGACAGCTCTGCCTTTTCTCTATCTAGAACCATTGTTACAGGATCCAAAACTGGTTAGAATGGCAGGAACCCAGAAACCTGAGGGATTATGCTAGCAGGGCCTCAATGACATGGTATCCAAGTTATTCTTTATTCCATTTTCCCATGAACATCTTGAAGGCTCCTTTGTGTTTGGGATTAAGAAATATGTGTCAAAACTAAAAATCCACATCTCTCCATAATTCTCCTAATACCAAAAGCTACTTGTTTCTTCGTTTCTAGTATATTCTACCAGACAACATCTAATCCTGTATAAATCTGTATGGTACAATTTTGTTTCAGTGAGACACAAAGGGGAAAAATCCTAAATATGTTATAATTTGTTTTTTTTTCAATCAAGTATATGGAGATCTACCTTGTTCTGCTTGATGTTACATTGTGTAGAAATAGTAAAATGTCTTAAACTAGATCTCTATTGAGAGACATCCAACTTCTTTCTAGTTGTTTACCATTCCCCGTAACACTGAAATGAACAGACTTCTACAATGGATTTTAATTCTCCAAGTGAGTGTGTGTGTGGATGAGGTTCTATAAGTGCAGTCAAAATTCACATTTATTGAAAAGAATGAAATTTGGATTGTCCCAGAAAATCTTGGTTGCAGAGCCACAATAATTAAAACTATTTTCTGCTCACAAATAACTATGCTGAGCTAACGGAGAACTGATTTTCCCATTCACTGTAAGCTGCAATTGAAAACTCAGAGGAAAATTCCCTTCTCTTTTGGTTTGTCCCTAGGGAACATTTAAATGCTATTCTTGCCCCCCCAAAAACCCACAAGTTAATTTCAAAAAAGTGTAAAATTGTACTTTTGTAAACTGTAGTGATTAATTAATAGGGAGATTTGAATAGTTAAAAGACAACACTACTTTGCCTTAAACTCATTTGAAGTTTAGATTAAAAAAACATGAGTTTTCTATTTTATTTTATGGAATGATGCCATTTTCCTAGGAAATTGTAAGTTTGTGTGCCTTGGGGATTATTTTCTTTAAATATTAAAAAAATCTGTATGTACAAATATACAGTGGTGGGTGCATTATTTCAATTTTCTATTCATTTTTAGATAAAGGTGAGTGGTTAACCTAGCAGTGAAGGTTCAGACACCGTGTCCCATATTGGAGTACGTGGGCTTCATACTTATCTGGGGCTCCTGACTCTAACTCCTTGATGTTGTAGAACCTGGGAGGCAGCAGCTGATGGCTCAATTGATTTGAATTTTGCTGCCTCCACTAGAGAGCCAGATGGGGATCACAGTTAGTGACTTTGGCTCGGCCCAACTCCAGCTGTTGTGAGCACCTGGGGAAGGAACCAGAAAGCGGAAGCTTTCACTCACTCTCTCTCTCTCTAAAATAAAGCAAAGTTTAAAAAGAAACAGGAGGGGGGCCCGGCGGCATGGCCTAGCGGCTAAAAGTCCCCGCCTTGAACGCACCGGGATCCCATGTGGGCTCCGGTTCTAATCCCGGCAGCTCCACTTCCCATCCAGCTCCCTGCTTGTGGCCTGGGAGAGCAGTTGAGGACGGCCCAAAGCTTTGGGACCCTGCACCCGCGTGGGAGACCCGGAAGAGGTTCCAGGTTCCCGGCATCGGATCGGCAGCATCGGCCCGTTGGGGCTCACTTGGGGAGTGAATCATCGGACGGAAGATCTTCCTCTCTGTCTCTCCTCCTCTGTGTATATCTGGCTGTAATAAAAAAATGAATAAATCTTTAAAAAAAAAAAGAAACAGGAGATTTTGAAGAAATTGTATTCTTGCTGTTGGTTTTTCCATGGCTGTCTTCTCTTATATGTAGTCACCTCTGCATTCGTGGTACTTCTGCGACAGGGTTTCACTGCAGTAATACATTCATTTCTCCTTCTGCCCTTGATTGGAAATGTGTGTCTCTATGCGTGTGCACAGATTTAGAAGAACGCTATAATGGCAATTATAGTCAAGTGTCAAAGAGAGAGCTTGTGGAATTGGTAATGTTAACTATTGTTAGTGTTGCAGGGTGCGAGCAAGATCACACCAGACATGTCTAAGGCTTATTAAGGAGTCTTTATTAACCAAGCTTGGTGATAACAGAGCACAATAGCAAATCACAAGTCCATACAGCAATCCAATCAATCATAATCCCAAAAGGAGCAAATGGTCATTATCCTTAAATCCATCCATTAAGATGAAGACCTATGTCCCAGCTTCCCCAACAATATAAGTTTTCCGAACAACCGAGACACATTTACAAAGAACCTGGACACACTTACAAAGCTGCAGACATTCATCTTTCCCTGGCTTCTCTGCCCACATTCCACTACTGCTAGGCCTCACCCCTCCTGGAACTCCTGACAGCACACAAACTAGAAACATTATTATAACCATTGCTCTATCTAAACAGTACACAGGGACCATGCTCAGGGGATCACCTGTCCTGGGTCAACCAAGAGTGCTAGCGTAATGGAAGCACCTTGCCAGAAAGAAAGAGAGAGAGAGAGAGAGAGAGAGTGAGAGAGCCAGAGAGCCAGAGAGCCAGAGTGCCAGAGCACCCCAGAGCCCGAGCGCCCCCAGAGCCCTGCTTCCTGGGCCTTTTAAAAGGGGCTCGTGAGTCACAGGTGGGCAGGAGCGAATACCTAAGTGTTGTGAGTTCAGGAGTTAATTGGTGCTCGTTGGGATGGGCAGGAACTGGGCTTGTAGCTGAAAATGCTTAGACTAATTGGACTTGTCTGTATCCACTATCCTGGTTAAATTAGGACATGGGGGAAGTGGTTGAGGATTGAATTAACATTCCATTGCTGTTAGGACCCAACTTCAGGACAGAGGATAGGGGACCCAGCCAAATTTCACTGGCTGCACCCCATAACAGTTAGAGTCATACATTGTTCTGTGTTGAAGTTAATAACATTAAACTCTAGGATAGTAAAAGTAGACAAATGCAGCTTGTAAAATTGTGATCTGCTTGCCCTTGGCTGATGTCAGGTCAACAGAGACCAGATCAGAAGTTTTTGGAAAAAAAAAATTTTTTTTAGAAGAATTTGAAAGAAATGATGAATAAAACTTTCTGTTCCCATCAAACGAATTGTCTGGCTGCCTCCAAGCAGTTGTTGAAACCAGAAATATAGCAGTTCATTGGATATTTCCTAAAGCTCTCCATTTTTGCTGGCGTGCTCCAGGCCCGAGGAACTGCAGGTCTTTCTCGCACCTGTCCTGGTGTTATGTAAAAGCCAGCCCTTTGGCTTGTTTGCCTTTGCTCCAGGTCTCTTTTTATAAAGATGAATGATGACCTTGTGACTTCTGAACATCAGTGATGGGTTATTTCAGGACTTCTCCCCCCCAGTAGAACTGCTGCCTTCTTCTTCTTTCTTCTTCTTCGTCTTCTTTTTTTTTTTTTTCTAACCTTTCATCTATTTTGGAGTTCAACATTGGCAGTATCTCTCTGGCCTTTTTTACTTTGGAAATGACTAAGAGGGGAAAATATCAACTTCTTAAAAGTGATCTTTTTAGTGTATTTTTTTTCCCTTTTGTAGCTAAGGCTCTTCATACTGCCTCCAGCTCTTCGTTTCTATTGGCATCCCAAATATGTTTTCTTTCGTTCCTGTTCTGTTTCTAGGCTTCGTGGCAACTTCAGCAGCATTTAATGAGTAGGGACCCTGAGGCAACCAAGGCAATAGGAGATCTTATAGTACCGGCAACCTGATTTCTAGATTGGATTCAGAGCAGATGTAGAACTTTTCTTTCTCACTCTGCTTTTCCCCTTGTTTCATAACTGACTGCCTTGGAAAGCTCTAGACCTTTAAAGACTGGGGTTACAAACAGTGAGTGGCTCGGGAAGGAGGGGCTGTGGTATTCAGCCCTAGACACACAGAAGGAGCCAGGCAGACGTCTGGACCCCCAACCCATCAGCTCCATAACCTTCTGGGAGGAGCTGCACCGTGTCACTCACAGGCTTAACTAGCCAGGCAGGCTCACTCTCCCAGACTCTGTTCTGCCGGTCTTTTAGTGCACTTGAACCTTGCAGAGTTGGATCTGGATTGCAGTCCCATTCAGTGAGTGTGCGATCTGGGGCAACCTCCTAAACTTTCGGTTTTCCACTTTGTAAAACATGGGCTTGATCTTCCTTGTGAAGTTCTCTTTCAACCCAGTTTATATTCTGTAATTCTTCTGAACATGGGTTAAACTCAAAGGAGTCTAGGAAAATTGGGGTTCATTTTGTCTTCTTATTATTCCGTTGCTCATTATTGATAAGACAACTGTTTTACCAAATGATTAAAAAAAACAATTTATACTACTCTTAAAGGCTGATAGTCTTTGACTGTATTTAGGGAGAAAAGAGGCATCCAGTCACTTCATTTTTTTGAAAGTGAGAAACAATGAGTAACTCTAAGTTAGCCTGATGGATCCTAATGGTAACAAAGATGAGCAACACATCACCTTTACAATCAGGCTACGCATAGTGTGCAAGAGGGTGCCAACTCTAACACAGCTGTAAAGTGAGTACTGAGTTCAGGAAAGTTTAGCTACGAAAGAAACTATTTTTGGTGAGAAGATCTGGATAGTCTTGATGGGAAAGTCCAGCAACTGGAAGGTAATAAGCATTTGGTAGGTTTTTGGTCCAGGGTAAATGAGTCCATATGCAAGCTGTGTCACCAAGTATTCACCAGAATGTGTCAAAGTGAGTTGAGTGAGGAAACTGGACGGATAAAGGGATGAGATTTTGGATGGAAAGGGCTAATGTGTAACCAAGTCTGACAGCTCTGGGTGCCCTCCTCTTCTACAGCTGTGGCCACTGGGTGTCCTCCTCCGCCCTACCTTCATGGGCAATCACTCGAACCCTGTGTGGATGTGCTCATGTGTGTGTTTGCCTCAGCTCCGGTGCATGGGTAGTCAGTGAGACCTTGACTGAGATCCACCACGGCTTCTGCTCCGTTCCCCAAACCTGAGCACACTCTTAGGAATCATCCTGCACTTCAATCTCTTAGAGGACAGCCTAGCCTGTTGGTTGGACTGTCAACCCTTTAAACCCAGTGATCTACTGTCCTCTGGTCTAAGACTTGGGCTGAGATACAGCCCTCTGAGTCATTGTTCCCCTGTGCGTGACGTGTCCTTTTTCCGTAGCAGCTTTCAAGACTTGTAAAACTCTTTGATCTTCCATGGTTTGATTATGATGTGGCTGATGCGGTTTTCTTTGAGTTGACTGTGCTGGGGGTTCATTGAGCTGCTTTAATCTACAGATCTATGTCTGCTCCAGTTGGGGCTGTCTTTGACCCCTGTCTGTTTTGCTTCTCTTCCTGGAACTCTAACGACACAGATGTGAGCTCTTTTGATATTGTTCTACACGTTCCCGAGATTCTATTTTTATTCACCCCCACCTCTGTTTTTCAGATTGGATAATTTTGATTGAGTTCTCTTTAGGTTAACAAGTTCATTCTTCCTGTTATTTCTTTTCTGCTGTTGAGTTTATTCAAGTTTAAAATTTTTTTTTCACATATAGTACTTTTCAGCTAGGCAATTTCCAACCAACTACTTTCATCATTTCTATTTCCCTGTAGAGCATTTCTTTCCTTTTGATCACTGCAAAGGATTTTTACTTTTTTCTTCCTGGATCGCAGCTATAATATCAGCATTGCTCAAGAGTCTCAACATCTGGATTATCCCAGGGCAACATCTGTTGCTTGTCTTTTCCTTTGAGACTTGGTCACATTTTCCCAGCTCCGTATATTTTTTATGTAACATTGGGTTGCATCTTGGACACTGAAAATATGAGCTAATATACGTGGTTGGATGTCTGGAAGATGATTTTTTTTTCATTGATCAGAAGACCAACCTAGTTTGATCTGATTAAAAGTTGTTTTGCCTCCTGCAGATGGTGGTTCTAATCTCAGCTAAGCTGTTTCAACTTTGTTGTACTGTTTTCAGTATATCCCATGCCTGTGCCATTCAAGGATTCATCCACAAGCTGGCTGCAGTTTGATGCAGTCCACCTCTTACAGCCTTTGGGTCTGACCTCTCCAGACACACACGATTATGGGGTCCCCTTTCATAGCTCTCTGGGAAAAAGAGGGGCCAAAACTGAGAGGTGAAATTCCTTTAAGAAAATAATTAATCAAAAAAAAAAAAAAAGCTTCCAGTGTAGTTCCTTTCATCTGCAATGGAGGCCAGTCATCACTACACACTCTTAAAGCAGCCCCTTTCTCATCCGTGCTAAATGTCCGAGCAAAACTTGGGTGCAGACAAGTTGATCTAAACTTGGGTAGCGTGTGCGATGCATCCTCTCTCTCCAATTCTAGAGTTGAAAATGGCTTTGGGGAAAAAAAACCCATCGTACAACTATAATATGTGGACCACAGAGGAAAGAAGAAAAGTTAGCAATGTTCTGGGACTGGTGCCCACACCTCTTGTGACTCTGAGTAGTGAAGTCGCAATGTGCCACATGCAAACCTGCTGGCAGGCGCCAATGGCAGCAGCGTTCAGACCTTTTTTTTTTTTTTTTTTTTTCCGCCAGCAGCACCATTATTAATGAAGAGCAACTGAGTCAGCTGGCAGGTTTGAGTTTGTTCTGATGTAATTGTCCATTATCTGTCTTGTAATCACTTTCATGCTGTTTAGATTCCTCCCTGCTCTTTCCTGAAACCTGACTCCCTTGCAGTTGACTAAGGGACACAACAAAATGCCCAGTCACTTGAGATCCAGTTTCTTCTTCCATCTTTCTCTGCTGAGCTCTGAGCCACCAGCCTCTCTCCCTGCTGCAGAAGAATCATTTAACGTCAAAAGCTTTTCTGTTATGCATGATACAATATCAACATTTTCCTCCAGGCCAAGGTACAAATGACATTTTTTTCCACTAGTTGTTGGTTGTGTGTCTAAGAGCACTTAGACAGTTGGTATTAAACAAAGCAAGATCTACTTCCTGTGGGAACTGATGTTTTGCTGTGCAATGATGGAGTTCTGGAATGTCGTGGGAGAGACTCCACTCCTGAACTGGGGTCAAGACTGGGAGAGGTGGATGCAGACTGAAGATTCTCCCCAGAGTGTTAGCTAAAGGGAAGGGATTTCAGAGGTGGCTGGGGAGA
Source organism: Ochotona princeps (assembly GCF_030435755.1). Classification (NCBI taxonomy): domain Eukaryota; kingdom Metazoa; phylum Chordata; class Mammalia; order Lagomorpha; family Ochotonidae; genus Ochotona; species Ochotona princeps. Next base: position 127,808,866 of record NC_080832.1, on the reverse strand, counting down.
CGGGGAGGAGCATCTGTAACAGAGTGAGCACTCATAGCTCTGAATCACTAAAGTGATCAGTTTAAAATAGACGAGATGACTCCAGGGCAGAGTTCACATGTTCCCATTACCCATGTGATCTTGATGTTTTCCAAGTGAATTACAATGTTGCAGAATGGGATACTACCCTCTTTTATGTGTCAGAACCCTGTTGCTGGCTATATAATCTCTAGAAAGTAACAAGATATTCATCTTCCGAAGACTCCTAGATATTCAGCTGAAACTGTGTCTTGAAACCATCTCTCCTCCTCCTTTATTCTGTAACCAGAAGTTGAAACGGGTAGGCAAGGACGGGCATCTTGCTGAAGGTCACACGACTGCTACTCGACTGTGCCTGCCTTTCAAACTCAGAAGTGTTCAGCACTTTCCATGGCACCTTGGACACTGACTCTTACCTTGCTGCTCCTGTTTTGTTTTGTTTTCTCCAGTGAGAGGGTTGCAGGTAATGGAATGTGGGAAGAAGGAGAGGGGGTGGCTAGGGTAAAAGCCCCTGAAAGAGATTGGCTGCCTTAGAAGGGAAGAGCTTGAGGCCCATTTATTCCCAGGGTATTTGTTCCCTCTGGGGACAGCCTGAGATCATCACTCTAAGATATGAGACTCCTAAGACCCTTCTAGAACATTTAGCCAAAAACGTCACAGAAGCTCACTCTCAGACTTGCAGGATAGAAACTGATCTTGCCAGCAGGGGCTGGTACTACGCTACAACCCAAAATGCTAGCATTCCATACCAGAAGACTGGCTTGAATCTCCACTGCTGTACTTCTGATTCAGCTTGCTGCTAATGCCTGGAAAAGCAGCAAATGGTGGTCTAGATGCCTGGACCCCTGTCACCCATGTCGTAGGCCTGGATGAAGCTCCTAGCTCCTGCCGTTGGCGGCCAAGTCTGGCTCCGACCATTAAGGTCATGTGGGGAGTGAATCAGCAGATGGAAGCACTCTTTTTCTCATTTTGTATGTGTGTAACTCTAACCTTCAAATAAATAAACATATCTTTTAAACAATTATATTAAACTGGCCTGCCCCCAAAGCATTTTCAACCACCCATTAGGTTGCTGGGGTACAGCAAAAGTTGCTGACTTGGGATACAGGAAACATTTTCTGGAATGGCTTGAACACTTCCTCATGTCTTCCTCAAATTTCTCTTTTCCTTCTGCCGCAGAAGGAAAACCCACTTTGTGTGCTGATTCAAGGAAGGATAGTAACTCAGTTCTGTTCAGTGAGGACCCAAGACTCCTCACTACATAGCTAGCCAGAACATCCCTTCTCTCAGTGAGGAGCATCCTTCTCCCATCGATGGTGCACCTGCCTGTGACTGCTCTTTAATATGCAAGTGCCATACAGATCTAAGGAATACAGCAGCATGAGGTTGTAATACATGTAGACATTGTGTAATAACCAAATTAGGGTGTGGGCATATCCATCACTTCACTAGCTTGTGATGAGAAAATAATCTTCTCTTCTAGCTTGTTGGAAATATTCAGTGCAACGTTGCTAACCATGGTCATCCTACTGGGCAACAGACACCAGAACTTGTTCCTCCTGTGTAACTGGGAGTCTACACCTGATCATTGATCCCTTCCGGTCTATTCTACCCTCCACTCATCTCAGCCTGCAGGAGCTACCATGGTACTCTCTGCTTCTGTAAAATCACCTGCTTTGGATTTCACACATGGGAAATCATGTGTTTTTGTCTCCCTATGTCCGGATTAGTTCACTATTTTTCAACCAATTTTAGGCATCCCACTTTTCTGGACAAACAGAAGTTTTAAAAGCAGGAGCCGCAAGCTCCAACCCCCATGGGAACAAAATCACAACTGGGTGTATTGCCTTATGAAGGTACTTCTATCCTCTTCCCACAGAAGACTTCATACCTGCAAAACTAATTGCTATGATCATTGCCTGTTTAGAAGTAAGTGTTAAGGTCCTGTCAAGGCTAGCCCTGAACAGTCGTAACAACTCATTCCCCTGGGTCTGAGTGTCTCTTGTGCTTGGTACTCCATGCTATGTTTTGGCCACTTGTCAGAAATGTGGACTCAGGTCTTCTTCAGGGTCAGCATGTTGACAAGGTCCCTAAGGGATGGGTGAACATCCATATGTTAGAACCACCGCTCCACTGGACTCTCAGGAAACTGGATGTGAGCCTGGAAAATATCATCCACCTTGCTGGTTTATGGGGATCAGTAAAGGTAAAACTAAATGGAAAGAAAAATCAGCTGGCTGTTGGCTACATATAAACATACAACAAGCTAATAAACAACATCCATGCACATATATGAATGTGTCTGTGTATGTTTTCACAGGGGTTTTAAAAAAAGATTCATTTATTTTTATTGGAAAGGCAGATATACAGAGAGCAGGAGAGACAAAGATCTTCTGTCCACTGGTTCACTCCCCAAGTGACCGCAATGGCCAGGGCTGAGCCAGTCCTAAGCCAGGAGCCAGGAGCTTCTTCCAGGTCTCCTATGCGGATGCAGGGTCCCAAGGCTTTGGGCTGTCCTCGATTGCTTTCCCAGGCCACGAGCAGGCAGCTGGATGGGGAATGGAGCAGCCAGAACATGAACTGGAGCTCATATAGAATTCTGCTGCGTGTAAGAGAAGGACTTTAGCCATTAGACTATCTCACCAGGCCCTACACAGTGTATTTTTTAAAAAGCTTGTGGAATTGGACTGATAACAATGGTGTGGCAAGCTAATCCTCCATCTGGGGTGCCAGCATTCCATGTGGGCGCCAGTTCTATTCTTGGCTGCTCCATTTTCTGATACAACTTCCTGATGATGGCTTGGGAAAGCAACAGAGGACGGCCATCACGTGCACTCACGTGGAAGACTAGGAAGAAGCTCTTGGATCCCAGCTTCAGACCGACCTAGCTCTGGCCATTGCATTCATTTGAGGAGTGAACCAGCTGGTGGAAGATATCTCTCTGTCTTAGCCTCTCTCTCTGTAACTTTGATTTGCAAATAATAAATAAAATCTTAAAAAAACAGCTGGTGGAAAACAGAATTAGCAATAAGATCAATTTTTATGCCCCCAAATTAAAAATCTATGCATGTACAGATCTTCAAAAAGTTCATGGGCAATGTGAATTGATGAAAAAAGCTCTGCATGTATTTTAAATGCTTTTCAATAAGCATTTCTTAAAGAAAGAATAATTATATTTATTTGTAGGGCAGAATATCAGAAAGAAAAGCAAATCAAAGAGATCTTCCATCCACTGGTTCACTTCCCAAATGGTCACAATGGCTGGGGCTGGGCCAGGATGAAATCAGGATTTCATTGGAATGGAATTCGGGTTCCTCACATAAGCTGCAAGGGTGCACATCCTTGGGCCATCTTCTACTGTTTCCGTGGGCACATTGGCAGGGAGCTGGTTGGAAGCAGAGCAAACAGGGACTCAAACCAGTGGTTTTATGGGTTGCCAGTGTTGCAGGCAACGGTTTAACTGATTCTGTCCCAATGCCAACTCCTAACTTTTTCTTTAATTCCATTTGTTTCACAAATGTTTGTGTCTCCTATCATCTACCTGTCTATTCATCCATTCATATATCTATTCATATATATGTATATTTGTGTGTTCATAAGTGTATATAGAAGTGTATATATAAGTTACATCTTACTAATGAGCCGTCACAGTAAATAACTACAATGAGCTCTGGATTCAATTTCTTATACCGTCCAGTCACTAATCGGGAGCTCACTTTTCATTCAGCCCCATACAGATCAGTAAAATATCCTCACTCTTGGTGCTTCCGTAACTTACCATCAGCTTTGTGCTTGCCTGGGCAGCAGATAGACTAATATTTACAGTCAGTCCACTTAGCGCTCATGCCAGTTGGAAAGCAGAGGGTCTTCCTTCACCTTGTTATTGCTGCCACTCAGAGCAGCTAGAGCTCGGACAGCGCAATATGTGTTCAGCTGCCCTCAGATTGGAACAATTGCCAAATATCTGAAAATTGCCAGAATAATATTTTGCAATTGTTCAAGATGTTTAGACAAAACCCATCAGGAAGCTGAAAGGACTGTGGCCACCTTCATGTTGATGCTGTTTCTTCTCACATTATCAAAGTCTGAGCAGTTTGTCAGGCTTTGTTTATAACTTCGAACTCTCCAAATGCACTGTACTCATGTTTCTCATTACACATTAAATAATATTTGGCTAGAGATTGCCTCAGTCTGGGTCTACTCGACAAGGAACAAAAGGAAAAGCATTCAACAGCAACTTGTTTTGCCCTTGTTGCTCCATTGCGGTTCTTGCTTTGGCTTTGGGACGTCTGTGTCTGAGACATCTCCAGACCACGGTTTCTGGAGTGACAGCGAGTCAGAGACCCTCTCAGGCTTATCTTTCATACTGTCTTTGCAAGTTAAATAGAAAGATAGAAAGATAATTTGGCTCCACAACAGAGTGATTCAAAAATACCACTCTAGAAAAAAAAATATGGGGTAGATAATAAAAGCACAGGGAAAATAACCAAAGTGAAAGAAAACTTAGCTGTAGTTTAATCATGATGGAGACAGGGTGCAGAGGATGGGATGCTCTGCTCTCATTTTACAGATGAGGAACAGAAGGTCCAAGGCCCAGCATGGTAGCCTAGTGGCTAAAAATTCCTCGCCTTGCACATGCTGGGATCCCATATGGGCTCCAGTTCATGTCCCGGCAGTTCCACTTCCCATTCAGCTCCCTGCTTGTGGCCTGGGTAAGCAGTCGATTACAGCCCAAAGCCTTGGGACCCTGCATCCGCATAGGAGACCTGGAGAAGTTCCCGGCTCCTGGCTTCGGATCGGCACAGCTCTGGTCAATGTGGCCACTTGGAGAGTAAATCATCGGACAGAAGATCTTCCTCTCTGTACCTCCTCCTCTCTGTATAGCTGATTTTCCAATAAAATTTTTTTTTTTAAAAAAAGAAGTCCCAGAAAGGAGAATGAGTTAGCTGGGGCCAGTCATATTTTAGGAAAACAAACTAAAAAGGAGGGCTTATGGGTCATGTATCTGTTACCACAGTGAAAAATTCGAGGCAATAAAGTTTATAAAGAGAGAAGATTCTGCATAGGTGTTTGGGGTGCCCTGTACCCCCACGTCATCTGGCTCTGGCTCCTGTCTCTGGCTCCTGGAGACCCTGGGAGGCAGCAGTGACAGTTCATGGGACTTGATTGTTGCCCTCCAGGGAGGAGGGCTGGATGGAGTTCCTGCATGCCCATTCAGGCTCCACTCCCACCCAGAACTGTGTGGGCGCTGGGGGGAATGAAGCAGAAAATGGGACCTTTTTCTCTCTTCTAACTTTCAAATCAATCAATCAATGAATACATTATAGAAGAGAGTGAGACAAAAGTTTTATTCTACTTCCAGTTTTGGAGGTTCGAGGCCAATATCAAGTGACCGCATCTGTTTGATTCTATGAGGGTGACCAATGGCAACACAGAGTTCCAAGGGCATTCTTGCACCTAGGAAAAAATGATCCTAAGATTCCTATGGGAACACAAGAGACCCCACCTGGCTAAAGTCATCTTACAGCAAAACAAAACCTAAGGCGTCATACTACCAGATCTCGATAAATTACAGGGAAGTTAGAGTCAAATAGGTATAGTGAATCAAAAACAGGCCTATGGACCAATGCAATGAATTAGCAACCCCAGAAGTTAACCCACAAATCTACAATAAATTAATCTTTGATAAAGGAGCTGAAATCACCCCTTGGAGGACAGTCTCTTCAGAAAATGGTGTTGGGAAATTGGATCTCTGCATGCAGAAGTACGGGATAAGGCTCCACCTTATGCCTGTAGAAAAATCAACTCACACTAGCTCAAGGATAGAAATCAAACACCAGAAAGCATCCAATTGCTACACAAACACAGAGAGGAAACATTGCAAGATACTAGTAGAAACAAAGACTTCTTGGATAAGAACCTGAAGCACCAGCAATAGAAGCAAAAATAGACAAATGAGATGACATCAAGCTAAGAGGCTTCTTCACAGCAAAAGGAAATCAAAGTGAAGAGGCAGCCAACGGAACGGAAGAACATTTTTGCAAATGATTAATCTGAGAAAGGATTAATACCCAAAATATATTAGGAGCTCAAGCAACTCAACAACAAAGCAAACAACCCAAAGGCTAAAGAAAATGGACATCACTTTTTCAAAAAAAACAGGCGACAGATCAGGCTGTTACCATGGTGTGCAGGCTAAGCCTCTCTCTCTGCAGCACTGGTATCCCATGTGGGAGCTGGTTTGGGTCCTGGTTACTCTACTTCTAATCCAGCTCCCTGCTTATTGCCTGGTCAAGGCAGTGGAGAATGGCCCAAGTGCTTGGATCCCTATATCCTCTCACCCTGCGTGAGAGACCTAGAGAAAGCTCCAAACTGCTGGCTACAGATTAGCCCTGCTCCACCCATTGCAGCCATTTTGGGGAAGAACCACCAGATGGAAGATCTCCATTTCTCAGTCTCTCCTTCCACTCTCTCTCTTTCTCTCTCTCTCTATAACTCTGCTTTACAAATAAAGATTTAAAAATGACCTTAAAAAATCCACATGCACACAAATGGACAACAGACGCGTGAAAAAATGTTGAGGAACTCCAACCACCAGGGACATAGACATGAAAACCACAATGAGGCTTCACGTCACCCAGTTAGAATGGCTCTCATCCCCAAATTAAAAAGTAACCGGTGTGAGAAAGGATGTGGAGAAACGATACTCTAACACAGTGTTGGTGTGTTGGGACTCTGAGGCAGTACGGCCATTAGGGAAGACAATATGGGGATTCCTCAAAAATCTGAAAATGAATCTACCATAGGGCCCAGAAATCCCACTTCAGGGAAATGAAAAATGAAATCAGCGCATGAAATATTTGTGCTCTCATATTGATAACAGCTCAATTCATTTTAGCTTAGCTCTAGAATCAACACAGATGTCCATGAACTTAGGACTAAATAAGGACGTTGTGGCATATATACCCGATGGAAGGGTACTGAGCCATCAAAAGAATGATATCCTGTATTGTTCAACAAGAAGGATACAACTGGAAATCATTAGATTTAGGGAAACAAGCCGGGCCAGTAACAGCAACCAGCATATATGTTCTTTGATTTGTGGTAGCTAATATATAGAGAATAAAAAATGGAGTGTATCTGAGTGAAATTGACTTCTGGAGACTGTATTATTTATTGCTTTTGTGGGACAGTGGTCGTTTTCTATTTACATTTTGGGTTTCTCATTCAGGCAAGTATCAAGCTAGTGACAGGAAGGAAGGGGAGGGAGGCAGAGTGGGACATATCATTATGGGCTTAAAAATCTTTACAGAAAACACATGAAATCTGTTCTTTTAGTAGACATGGAAATGATTTAAAATAAAATTAGAAGGAAAGAATAATAATTTCAATGATTCGGGACACCAAAATAAGCTTATCTTTTAATTACATTTTAAGGAAAGTTTTGAAATATCTTCCTACACACTCGGGATTGTGATGTCTTCATTGTGAATAAAGCCTGTCATTATCTAGTGTCACTTTTTATCCCTGATAACTTACTCTGCTCTTAGATCTGCTTGATTTGATTACTCATATGCCAATTTAACTTCCTTTTGGCTAGGATGCATGGAGTCTATCTTTTCTCATCATGTTACTTTCAACCTGCTTGTAAGTAATATTTGAGGTGAATTTCCTGCAGACAGTATGTCCTTAGATCATTTTGAAAAATCAGTTCTTTTAGTTGTGCTCAGACCATTTACAATTAAGATGGTTATCGGTAGACGTAGATTTTATCTAATTCTTATTTTTATTTCCTGCTTTTTTTCCCTCTGCTTTTCCTTGTTCTCCCTTTTTAATATTCCATTAGAACTTTTTTATTGTAGATTTGGTTACATTTTTTTTAAAGTGGCTGTTTTAAAGATTGTAATAAGTATATTTAACTCTGTAAGTCCATTTAGGATTAACACTTGATCCCTTCTAGTGGAATGTAGAAACCTTCCAATGCACAGAGCCCATCACCTCCATTCATTAATGTTGTCATTATCTTATGGGCTATATCTGCATATTCTGAAAACGAAATCATCTGCATTGTAATCCTGCTCTTAATTATTCAGTATTTTTTTAAGACCCTTTGAGGAGAACAGTTTTCTGCTGTATCTGTCTAGGTGTTTAGCTTTTTCGCTTTCTCTCTCATTTCTTGAGATTCCAGACTTCCCTCCTCACGTCGCTTTCCCTTTTGATCTTCATTTTAGCGGTTCTTAAAAAAAAAAGATTTATTTTTATTGGAAAAGGCAGATATATGGAGAGGAGGAGAGACAAAGCTCTTCTATCTGCTGGTTCACTTCCTAAGTGGCTGCAAAAGATGGAGCTGATCCGATCTGAAGCCAGCAGCCAAGAGCTTCTTTCGGGTCTCCCACACAGGTGCAGGGTCCCAAGCTTTTGGGCCATCCTTGATTGCCTTTCCAGGCCACAAGCAGGGAGCTGGATGGGAAGCAGGGCTGCCAGGATACGAACCAGCACCCATATGGGGATCTTGGCATGTGCAAGGCGAGGACTTTAGCCACTAGGCTACTATGCTGGGCCCAGCAGTTCTTTCTGACTAGGTCTTTTGGCTAAGAATCTTCTTAGCTTTCCTTCTGAGAATGTATTAATTTTTCCATTTTCTGGGTTGGAAGAAACTTGTTTTTAGCATTTACACAATGTCATGCTATGTCATCCTTCTATGATTTCTTTATAATTTATGATCATTGTTTAAATGCGAGGGCCATAGCCAGGTGGGACTTTATTCTAGTAATGTGCCGTTGCTTGGGGCTACTTCCATGCTTCAATTTCCAGTGGTTTGATTTTTGATGTCTGAATATGAATTCCTGTGTGATTTTTGTTATTGTTTATTTGTTTCAGTGTGGAGGATTTTTGAGCTTCTTGAATCAGTGTGTTTTAGGTTTTTTTTGCTTTTTTTGATATTCAACCATCATTTTCTCATTTGTTTTCCTAATCTTCATTTTTTCCTCTTCATCTGAGATGCCAATGATACGAATATTAGACATTTTGGTATTGTCACAGAGGTCCCTGAGGCACTACTTGTGATTTTTAAATAGAGCTCCTCTCACAGTTACCCAGATCAGGTCCTTTCTGTTGGTCTTTAATCTATGACTCAATCTTCGGCCATTGCCATTCTCCTACTGAACTTGTCTAATAAGTTTATTTTTCTAACATTCAGCCCTCAATTTTTATGTAGTTCTGTATAGTCTCAAACTGCATTGATTGTTTATATTGATTTATTTAAAAGGGAGAAAGAGAAACTGAGAGGCAGAGAGACAAAGGGCTTTTCCACTTGCCGCTTCACTCTCCTACATCCACAGGACAGCTGAGACTGGGCCAGGCCCAAGCCAGGGGCCTGGAGCTCCATCTGCGTCTTCCATGTGCGTGGCAGGGACCCAACCCCGTGGGTTTTCACTGATGCCTGCCAGCAGGTGCGTTCGCAGGAAGCTGCAATCAGGAACACAGCTGTATCTTTTTTTTTTTTTTAAAGATTTATTTATTTTCATTGGAAAGTCAGATATACAGAGAAGAGAGAGAGTGAGAAAGATCTGTCCGATGATTCACTCCCAAAGTGACTGCAATGGCCGATGCTGCGCCGATCCGAAGCCAGGAGCCAGCAAGTTCTTCCAGGTCTCCCACACATGTGCAGGGTCCCAAGGCTCTGGGCCGTCCTTGACTGCTTTCCCAGGCCACAAGCAGGGAGCTATGGGAAGTGGAGCTGCTGGGACTAGAACCGATGCCCATATGGGATCCTGGCGCGTTCAAGGCGAGGACTTCAGCCGCTAGGCTACGCCGCCGGACCCATGGCTGTATCTTGAATCAGGGCACTCAGATGTGGACTCTAGGCAGTGTCTTCATGGCTGCACCAGACGCCCATCCCCGCAGTTTCAACTTTGTATGAAGCTTCCTAGCTTTCCATTCATTCTGAGTGGTTTTGTTCTTGTTTCTTGGAGCATGTTTGTGATTGGTGGCTAGGCCTAACCTCTGTGTCATCTCAGCACTGGCTTGTGCTGATCAACTTTCAACATCCAACCTGAGAGTCTGGTTCCTTACATGCTGAGTAATTTTATGTTTTGTTCTGGACATGTTAAATTATGTCATGGTCACTGAGTCTCTTTGCAATCCATGGAGAATTTGAAAGGTTTTATTTGATCAGATAAACAACCTGTTTGGATTCAGTCCATAAATCTCCAACAGCCATCTGTAGTTTCACTGTCGGTTCCATCTACAAAGCATTGCCATGCTATTCCTATCAGAGTTAATAAAAGGTTCATCATCCAGTGACCATTAGTGACCCTGCCCAGTCGTTTAGCCCACAGTTTGTCTCTCAAAGTCTTCAAGATACAGGTTAGGATAAAATCTACACGTGTACAACTTTAAGGAGTTGGGCCCGGCGGCATAGCCTAGCGGCTTAAGTCCTCACCTTGAACACCCCGGGATCCCATATGGGCGCTGGTTCTAATCCCGGCAGTTCCACTTCCCATCCATCTCCCTGCTTGTGGCCTGGGAAAGCAGTCGAGGACGGCCCAAAGCTTTGGGACCCTGCACCCACGTGGGAGACCCGGAAGAGGTTCCAGGTTCCCGGCATCGGATCGGCGCGCACTGTCCCGTTGTGGCTCACTTGGGGAGTGAATCATCGGACGGAAGATCTTCCTCTCTGTCTCTCTTCCTCTGTATATCTGACTTTGTAATAAATCTTTAAAAAAAAACCAACTTTTAAGGAGTGGATAAATCCTTTCATGGGTTCACTTTCCCAAGCTTCTCTCTCTCTCTCTCAATTTTTCAATCTTAACTTATTTTATTTATAGAAAGTGAACAAATTTCATGTGTTTCACAAAACACATCTAGGAGCAGAGGGCACTTTCCGCTCACCCTCTCTCTTGTTTGACTTCCTAGTCCTCCCTCCTCCTTCCCGCCTCGTTTTAAAAACACTTGTACAATGAAATACTTTCAGTCCACTTCGCATTCATGGGTTTACACTTCAATATATACAGAATTTGACACATAGCAAGTAGATTTAAAAGATCTACTGTTTCTTAAGAGACAAAGACTGCTGACAAAAGTCAAATCTCAAAATGAAAGTATCACTCACATAGATTTTTAAAAAAATTTCTATGTATCAGTTACCACAGATCAGGGACAACATGGTATTTGTCCATTTTGGGCGCTGCTTCATTTCTTTCAGCATAATGGTTTCCAGTTGCATTGTTTTTTGTTTTTTTTTTTTTGGTAGCTGAGAAGTATGCCATAGTGTGCATATACCACGTTTTCCTTATCCAGTCATCCAGTAATGGGCTGATTCCATAGCTTAGCTATTGTGAATAAAGATGCAATAGAATGGATATACAAATAGCTCTCATGTGCTGATGTCATTTTGTATGGGGAAGTTCCAAGCGTGGAGTGGCTGGGTCATAAACTTATGTCTCTCTCCTTCATCTTTATTTATCCTTCTGCTTTATAATTTCTTCAAATCACATTTCCAGAGCCAAACGGTGGGAAAACAAAGTGAGAGAAATACTAGCAGGTGGTTTCCTTAACTTCTTAGAATCCCAGATTCTGCCCTTGTAGGAAGGTCTACTCTCAGCAATTCATAGACCTGTGTGTTATTGGTGTGGGGATCAAGCAATGTTGTGGGGAGGAACCCCTGTCTCTCCTTCCCTATGCTTGTGCTAAACTCAAGGTCTTCTTGTGCTGTGTACCAACAACCATTTTTGTATTTCAGGGACCAATGACAACCAGAAACCGAAGATAAAACTCATTGATGGTTTAGTGGTGTTTAGAATTCAAGTCCACTGTGCAATTCTCTCAGTTCTACTTCTTATTCTTTTTTCTTTTTCAGGACCTTCAAATAAAGTACTACATGTATTCTATTGAAATGTCCAGCTGCAGAAGTGGGGAGATGGAGTGGAATATGCTTGGGTCAGCTTTACTGGGAATCAATGTTGGAAGCTTCAAAAATACATATTTACATTTTGTCCCTAGCGATTCCGATTCAACTTGTTTGGGATGGGATAAGATCAAAATCAGTTGTTGAATGACTGCCCTTAAGGTTCAGAAATATACTAACATTGAGAAGCTCCGGCATAAACAAAGACTCATAAGGGCTGAGTTTTATTTTAAAATCCATCACTCTTTTATTGATCAGTGGGCCAAATGCTTGGTTGGGTATCTTAAAAAGGCTGCTTAACTCTCAAGACAATGATTAAGAGTTTGTGCTCTGGAATGGGTGGTAGCCAGTTTCAAAATCCTATCTGAATACTCATCAGTCTTATGCTCTTCAAGAATTTATTCATGCTCAAAGTCTCAGTTTTGCATAGGGAAATGATGATAATAACAGAATCTACTTCAAGGGGTTATTGGAGGTATCGCATGAGCCAATGAATTTAGGGCCTACAATATAGCGTCTGGCAAATAGGATATATTCAATAAGCGTCAGGGATTACTGCTCTGATTTTACGCTGATAAAGCTAGCAGCTCAGTTAGGGTAAGTGATTTTCTCCGAGTTTCTTCTTGGAGATTTTGAAGTTACACCAACCAGATTTTGACGGGTGCCGCTGTGGCTTGAATACTGTTTTGTCCCCCTCTGAATCTCACATTGGTGTGTAGTCCTGATTGTGAGATATTAAGAGAGTGACTATAATGGTTGGAAGTGGGGTCTTTGGGAATTAACCAGGATTAGGTAAGGTCATTAGGTTGGAGGGCCCACGATGGAACACTGGTGACTTTATAAGAAAGAGAGAGGAAGAGACCATGTGTCACCTCCCTGCCTCTGGTCCCACGATGTTCTGTTGCACTGCAGGACTCTGCCAGCAAGAAGGTACCTGATGGGGTCCCTGGACCTTGTACAGAAATGTGGGTAAAGCGGATCTCCTTCCTTGCAAATCTACTCTGTGGTATTGTGTGGTTAGCATCAGAAAATGGACTAGTGCTTCTAAATTGGCATCCTCTGTATGGGACAGCTAGATGTATCTTAGACTTTTGGAGGTGGAAATATTTGGATTAGGGTTACCTTCCTGATAAATAAATTCTGTCTCATTCACCTAAAATATTCACAGGTAACACAGAAGGAGATGTAGCTCATCTAAAAAGCTCAAGATACAAAAGTGTAAGAGTAGCATCTTGAATGAAGAGCCTTTGTTCTAGAAACCTTCAATGACTTCTTTCCACGTATGCATATGATAAAGTGCTTGCACTGCCAAGGACCAGGAAAACCTAGCCTTGTGAATTTCTCTTCTTTCACCTTGAGTCCAGGAACAATAGGGTTGGTGATGTGAGTTGCAGCGCTGGGGATTCCTGGACAGGTTGTAGATAGATTTAGGTCTGTATTCAGAAACATCACACTTCTGATTGCTAGGCATATGACCTATGTGTATGAATAATACATATCTTTCATATATATATAATATACACATATATGTATATTATATATAATGTGTAATGCAATATTTGTAATTCATGTATAGTGTTTTATTACCTACTAAAGTTTAAATTAACTGGGAACTTCTTCTAGGCTTTCTAAATTAACTTATTTGCTTCCAAAAACATTTATTTTATTTCAATTTTTCTTTCTAGTTCTTTTTCTTTTCTTCTCTTTTCTTTAAAGAATGTGTTTTTTCTTCCAGATGGAGGAGGTCCTGGGATGCCCCTAGCAGAACTTTTATCACCATAATATGATTCCTTTATTGAGAATGAGGAGTGATGTCTATCTCTCCCATTTTAGTTGCCGATTTACTAATAGGAATGGCTCTTTGAAGATCTTCAGTCCACCATGTAACATTATCCATGTCAGAAGCACAACAGCTAGAAGAATTTTAATATACCTTTTAAAGCCACAGTGTTGAAACATTCACGAGCTGTAAATGTTCTCTTGGTCAGTGTGTATAGGCGGAGAGATATGTGTTTGTGGTAATAAAGTGAGGGAGTAGGAAAGTAAACATGAATGTACAGGGGGAATGACAATGTCTTCTGGTATGGTAAATGTCAGTGTTTTTCCAAATTCAAGCTTGACACTCAGAACACATCTCATTTCTGCTGCATCTTCGTGGAACAATGATGACTTTCTGCTTTGTAATTTCTAGTCGTCAAGTTTCAAAGAGCATCTTTGGCTGGCTTTACCAGATACCCCTTGGAACTCTCAATCTTGAAAATTCAGCTCTGGCAGAGGTCTCACATCATTCAGGGGAAGTCAGATTCCAAAGGGTTTCTGGCAACATGGTCCAGCATTTCTCTCTCTCTCTCTGTGTTGTGCAGAACGCAGCACAGGCACAGGTGGTGATTCTTGAATGGTAGCTCATAGTAATGATCCATGGCATAGCTGCAGTGAGTCAAAGGTTTCCTCTGCAGAGCTGGTGTGCAGTGAAGGGGATCTATGACTCCGAATTGCACCTAGCCACCTGCACAGCACACACAGGTGTAGTTGCTTTCACAGCATGACACTTCTGCTTAAAACGGCTGTCCAAACAAAGGTTGGTATGGGATGCATGGGTCTGCCTTAGAACCAGATTATTTGAGAAAGAAAAAAAAATACAAGTGTTCCAGATTCTAATAGTAGCAACACAGTGATCTTTAAGTTGTTGGACCTGGAAAGCAAGAGACAGATGTCCCTAGCAGGTCCCTACCATGGATTTTCCACTTTGTGGCATTTGTCCTGCCAGTTCTGTTTCAGCAGATAATATGGAGGAGGTGGAGAAAGTTGGATGCGACCTCATTCCCTCCTGAGCCTCTCATCTCCCAGCTACTGATAGCTCCTAGCTCTTCTCTAAGCCTCAACTTTCTCATCTACTAAACATTATGACAATTATGAGAGGTAGCTTTTAAAACTGCTTCGCAAACTGTGAAGCTTTCAATATATATTGATAATGGCTATCATAACCAACATTTATCACAATAAACCTTTATGGAACCCTTGCAATGTGCCAGGGACCACACCGAAGGTTTTTCCCATGTCCTTTGCAGATGGCTGCCAGAAATCTGAACACACAGGCACCAAGGATGATACTGTGTCCAAGTCAAGGATTCCATCAATATTATTTTCAGATGATTGTTATTTTTCAGGTAACAGGATTTTAAGGTTTAATGATTCATATATTCTTTCTTTTATCTGCTTAATGTCCAAATTTATGACTTTGGTATTCTAGATCAAAGCCTGCCCCATGCACCCGGATTCTAGGGTGAATGTTAGAATCAATCAAGACCAGTGGTTCCCAATTAGGGAAGGTTTCATTGCTTAGTACAATGTCTAGAAACAGGCTTGTTGTTGTTGTTGCTTTACAGCTGGTATCCAGTAGCCTGAACGGCCTGCAGTGTGCAGGATCTCTTTCTGTAGTGAATGCTGATTCGATGGAAGGTCAGTGGTGCTGGGGCACAGAGCTCTTGATCCGGATAAATGCAGCAATGGATGAGTAAGCGCGTAAGTCTGCTGGTCTACTGCCCAGGACCTAGTGCGCAGCTAGCCGGTTGTCAGAACATCCCAGCTCTCATCCCAGCTCTCATCCTTTCTTATCTCCAGCCTCAGTACTGCCTCTTAGGATCTTTACTATGCTTTATTTATTCTTTACGGGACCTCTCCCAACAGAGAGCAGGTGATTGGGTTTCGTTGGCTTGGAGGGAACAACCCATTTTCCGTTTGCTAAAAACTCTCCAGATAGCCACAATGGCTGGAGCTTGGCTGGGTGTCCAATGTGGGTGGCAAGGGCCCTAGTACTTGGGGCATCTACTGCCTTCCAAGTCACATTAGCTGAGAGTTGGCTGCAAAACTGCGAAGTGGGACTTGAACTGGTACTCCATCCAATAGGAGATGCTTGTATTATAACCAGCAGGTTAACCCCCTGTGCCACAATGCTGGCCCCCAGTCCCTAGAAATGTTTAACTTTCCATTTTTCCTTTTAACTTGTATTCACACTCTGAGTTTCCATCAATTTGCCTTTCCAAATTACTCATATTTTTTGCAAATAGATTCTAGCACAAAGCAGGAACTAAATGAATAACAAAGAGGCTCTCCAATTTAACCTTTCTCCAGTTTTCATCATTTTTTCCATCAGTCTTTTTCAGGCAGTAAGAATTAGTCTTTCTATTAAAAATCAGTGTTCTAGTGATGGAAATTATAAAAAAAAATAAGGAATGTAACCAATAACCAAACTGAGGAAGGGACAATATACCGAAGGGGCTAGGCAGAGAGAGAGAGAAAGAGAGAGAGACAGAGAGATTGAGGTGGAAAAGAGCAGTTAATAGACACTATAAGTTTGAGTAAAAACCCCACAATTTTGATGAGTAAATACAGAAATATAGGGGCTGGTGTTTGGCCTGACAGCTGAGTTGTGGCATTTGTAGGCATTTGGAAGTGAACTCGTGTATGCATGATCTGCCACTGGGTGTGTGTGCAGGCGCCTGCCGCACTGTGTGTCCGCCTTTCACACAAAACAAAAAGGAACACCCGAGAAGTAGTCTATCTTTCCATTCCTATGTGCTCGAGGTAGATAGGGTGCAAGGAAACAAGAAAATGTGTGAGCAAAAGAGGCTGGGTGGAAAAAAGAGGAATGAAAAGGGAAATGCCAGAGGATTTCAAAGAGGTTATGAGAAATGAAATAAAGCATAAACATGTTGAAATCCATGCATGCTTATTTTCGTCATGCAAGTTTTCCAAGGAGAGGAGGAAGAGAAGGAAGACGGCAGGCAGCAAGGCTATTTCCTTTCCTCTCACACCCTGGCGTTTCTCTGCCGCACCCCAGGTCCTGCTTCCTCAAAGCTACATTCCCAAGCTGAGACTGTGAAACTAAAGTCAGAGCTAAGTACTATTGAAGTGTGCTGATAGATAGATCCAGAGAATCGTGTGCTAAGCAGTAGGCAAATAGTACTGCAATAATAGTAGTAAGAAATAGTATTAGGGAGTAGTATTAAGAAATAGGTCAATCATAAATGAATGTCTAGCAATAAAGAAAATAAAGCTAAGTTAATGGCAAAAATATGTAAGTGTTAAAAGATAACATTAGGTGATTATAGAGATTAAGGTCAAGAGATAGCATTAAATAAGTGACTAGTAATAAGGTCATTAAAGCAAAACATGTAGGTGTTAAGAGATAGCAATTAGTACAGAGTTGGATAAGTAATGGTAATTAGAACATAGAATAAATGATGTTAGAATGAGGCTGATTGATCAACTGTTAAGCTGATCACTAAGTTTGGCTTCTGTAATAAGAGTTTCGCTTGCTGCCAAGGGGAACCAAGGTAAAGCCATGACAGGCCTCGGACATACCCCAGACAGGCTAGGCCTACGTTTCAGTTCCTAGAATTGAGGCACTCGCTTCCCCAAAGTGGACCACCACACACACCCTAGACAGAGTGACCAATCAGAGGAGACTTGAAAGGTTCCTAGTTATCAGATGGTCATGGTGATAGAGGCTGACCACTGGGGTAGGCGTGGATGAGACTGACCACAAGGGTGGCCACAGGTGATAGAAACTGACCAGTTACAATCCTGCCAGTGCCTGTTCATAGAATCAATGTCTGAGTCCTGAAATTGCAGCCAAAACCCTATATAAACTATGTGAAATGTGTGGTCGGGGTCCTTGCCAAGACTCCCCTGCGTGGGATGAGACCTGGACCCTAGCGCACTAACAATAAAGTTCCTTTGCCTTTGCAGTATCTCGTGTGGAATTCCTCTGTTCAAGGCGGTGAGATAAATTCCTGACCCAGCACCTTCCCCCGTGGCAGTTAGGTCTAAATTGCTCTGCGTGTCTGTGTGGATGTTATGGGAGGATTTAAGAAACGAAAAAATGAAGCCACTTTTCAGCCTTTTCAATGTGTCATTAACCTTGTATTGCCTACAAGAAGTAAGAAAATGGATCCTTTAAGTACTTGCTACCAGTTCTTTCTTTCCACTCTCACACCAAGACCCCCCAAGAGGGGAAGAGCTGCCCAGACCCAGGCGCCTTAGCAATCAGATTCTCTGAAATTAGGAAGCAATGCACAGACACATACCCCAGCGAAAATGAAATCAGAATAAGTTGTTCATGCATTAGCCCATGTATTGTTCTCACTCAATTTTTTTATATATAATATTGTAGTTGCTTTTCTGTAATTTTCCATTTTACAGGTAGAAATGGTTGGCAGTTTTATATCCCCCAACTTTTGTCACAGACAGAAAAACCACAATTAGCTTGTTGGGTAAGCGGATTAACATCTGAACTAATAGGTATACTTTTTAAACTCATGAATGTTAGGGAGGCTTGAAAATCATTTTTTCTACGTCAAAATTCCTGGCAAATTAATTGCTCTGATGTTTTACTGTTGAAAGTTAAATTTCTCTCTCTTTATTTTTTGACACGAAGGACCTTTTCTAGTTTTATGCACTTATATCATCAGGTCAAATGTCTTTGACAAACCAACAACATATTTGTGATTCTCTTAAGATTATTTTGACTATAAACACATTTAAAATAAAACACGGACTCAAGATGGCAGAATAGGGTAAGGACATGATTAAACAGACAGCGAAACATTAACTAGTATGAAGCACAGAGGGCACATTCCAGGAAATAGGAGAGGACAGAACAAGAGCAGAGGGGTACCTGGAGACTGACAGACACAGGAAAGCAGTGAAAACAAGGGTGTGATGTTGCAGTGACGGATATCCCAGCAGCATTCAGCAAATGGTGATCTGAACTCCACCAGGAGCCGGAACTCCACCAGCAACCAGGTGGGAAGGGACTTTCACTGGGGGAGCTCAGGAGGTGAACCCAAAGAACTGCCTGATTTGCTGGTCTGTTGGATTTGACCAGGAGCAGAGACAAAGCAGCAGATCCCAGACAAGTGGTGAGGGAACAGGGTGGATTTCACAGCCCAGTCCACCCCCTTAGAGCAGAATTGGGTGCCATTTTGCTTAAGAAGGAAAAGGCAAGGGAAAGGACTGAACATACACTGAGCTTGGAGTGAACTCATTTCTGGCTCAATGAACTGCAACAACATGGCATTCTACAGGTTCCACCCAAGATAGATCCAGGTAGCCCTCAAACCTCAAGAACTGGAGTAGTGGCACATCAGGCACCATTTTGTACAATGTGGCAAAAATTTTAGGACTACAGGGACAACATGCGCTGAGTTTGGTGAGAACTCACCCAGTTCAGTGTATTGCACTGGTCCCATAGGAAAATAATACCGACTATGACATTGTAGAGGTCAAAGTAGGTCCATGTGGCCCTCAAACCTAATGGCCAATAGGTTCTGGCAAGATCAGCACCAGCAAAAACCTGGCTATATAGGATACCTGGTGTCTCCCTAATCCTGGGATCTGTTCCAACTGGAAGTGGGAGAAAAGTTGTACAGATAACGGTGCAGGCTCAGCATGGTATCACAGGAGATGGAGACTGGTGAGCCAAGAGATGGGGCTACGGAGACCATGGTGGAAGTCTAACATAACAACCCAGACCTGGAACTCACTGGAGGGAATGGCACAACTGATTGCAAGCATAGAGTCAGGTATCAATTGCAAAAAGTAAAATTGAGCTATAGACCTGTGGGTGAGACAGCTTAGAAACCTGTCCCAAGAAGACGCTGCTAACCAGAAGCACAATGACCAAGAAAAAAGAAGAGACAAAGGCACAATGAATATTACCAAAGATTCTCTGCAAAGGAGCAAAACCCTATGCCAACCTCAGAGTTCACTGAGGAAGACATCGGGAAAATGGGGGATACAAAATTCAAAACACTTGTTATAAATTTCTTATCAACAATGAGAAGCACATAAAGCAGGCAGTCAAGGATTTCAAGGAACATGTCACACTGGAAATGAATCAAATGAAAGCTTATATATCAGAAATGAAGAATACAGTGGAGCACACTAAGTGTACAGTGGAGAGTCTCCAAAATAGAATGAAGGAGGCAGATGACAGAATCTCAGAATTGGAAGATACTTCCTGTCTCCAGGGGGAAGCAAAGAAAAAGCTGGAAGCAGAGCTGGATCAGGCCAAAAAAAGTATTTATGGATTGAAAGACACTATTAAAAGGCCAAATATAAGAGTTATGGGAGTCCCAGAAGGTGCAGAAAGAGAAGCTGGATTTACAAATGTATTTAATAAAATAAGGGAAACTTTCCCTAATCTAGAGAAAGAATTGGGAAACAACATCTAAGAGGGTTACAGAACTCCCAACAGAGTTGATCAAAAGTGATCTTCACCATGACACATGATAATCAAGTTCTCTTCAACTGAACGTAAGGAAAAGATCCTTAAATGTGCACATGAAAAAAGCCAATTGACATTTAAAGGAATGCCAATTAAACTCATAGGAGACCTCTTGCAGGAAACTCTACAGGCCAGAAGAGCATGGAGCAACATATTCCAGATTCTAAAGAAAAAAATGTCAGCCCAGAATAACGTATCCAGCAAAACTTTCCTTTGTTTCTGAAAATGAAATAAAATTCTTCCATAGTAAAGTTAAAAGAATTTGACTCTTCCAAAACTGCCCTACAAAGGATATTTCAAGATGTTCTCTTGACAGAGAAAAGGAAGAATGCCCACCAAAACCGAAGGTAAATGTGAAGAACATCCCAGTAAAATGACAACAGAAGACTAAATCAATGAACAACCCATTGCTAAAATGACAGGACCAAAGTACCATCCATACATACTAACCCTGAATGTAAATGGCTTAAGCTCAATCAAACATCATAAATTAGTAGACTGGATTTAAAAACAAAACCCATCTGTTGCCTACAGGAGACACATTTCACCAACAAAGATCAGTGGAAACTGTATCTCATGGACTTCGATTTTCTTGTTGTTAGTTTCATCTCTTCAAAACACTTTCTTCTCATTAAATTCTTCATTGACTCATAGATCATACAGTAGCATCATTTTCTTTAAGAAGGTTCTTGATTTTATTTTTAATTTCTTCAGCGACACATTAGTCATTCAGTAGCATTTTATTTAACTTCATGGTGTTGTTAATTTCTTTTTTCTTCCTGTTGTTTATTTTGTTTTGTGACTTTTAATTTAAGGGGATGAATAGTAGCTGTGTAATGGAAACTCTCACATCTAGTAACATGTTACTTAACTTCATGGCATTGTGACTTTCTATTTTTCTTCCTGTTGTTGATTTTGTATCATGCTTTTTCATTTAAGGGGATGTACAGCAACTGTGAAATGGAGACTAACATCCAGATGTGAGGATACAATGTAGTATACATCTCTACTTCCAGACAAAGATGGACTCCCAATGAAACTGTTAACTACATCTTGATAACAGGATGCTGGACTCTGCCATTGTCCATGCCCACAATAATGTACATATAACTGTGTATGAAGAACTATACTTTAGTAATGATATAGAGGAACTCAGTTGGAGTGGGGGAATTGGGGAGGGGATAAGGGAAATCCCAGGGGCCTATGGAACTGTATCATAAAATGATAAGAATAATAATAATAAATAAAATACTAAAAAATAAAATAAAACAGAAATTGACCCTTATAGTGAATATACAGTTGTCAACACAATTTTATGAAAAGATGTTACAGAAATTAGGTACTTTGTGGTGGAAAAGACTTGCACATGGATCTCCTGTGGCAGGAAGTTTTGAAACAATGAAAGAATGATTTTTTTGTGAAAGTAAGGATAAATCTTAGTTCCCTTGTTCATTTATTAAAAAATATTTATTTTTCTTGCAAAATCTGATATACAGAGAGGAGCAGAGACAGAGAGGAAGATCTTCCATCCGCTGACTCACTCCCCAAGTGACCTCAAAAGCTGGAGCTGTGCCGATCCGAAGTCAGGAGCCAGGAACCTTCTCCAGGTCTCCCACACATGTGCAGGGTCCCAAGGCCTTGGGCCATCCTCGACTGCTTTCCCAGGCCACAAGCAGGGAGCTGGATGGGCAGCAGAGCTGCCCGGACATGAACCGGTGCCCATATGGAATCCCGGGGCATTCAAGGCGGGAACTTTAGCCACTAGGCTACACCGCCGAGGCCCAGTTCACTTGTTCTTAAGACTCCATGGTAACCCTTAGGAAGGATGAGTAACATTATCCCAGGGAATTCTGAGAGCCTTTACAAACCACGATTGCTCTGTGATTTCCAGCTGCAATGACTATTTGGAAAACTATTGCTACAAGTGACCATTCTTAAAAGTGTCACTAAGGCTTAGTTGATGGCCTGAGACTTTGCTGTTCATGGGTCACCCACATCCCCTGTTTTGGTTTCAGAGCCCTTTGTCTGCTGGCTTATGTCTCATTCGGTTTCAACAATAAATCGGTGCTTCACAGAGACCCTGCTTTCAAAACAACTGCCTATTTCTGAGTGCCGAAGCCCTGAAATGTCATTACTAGTAAGTCATTCACACATTTCATAAATATTTATTGAATGTCTCCTGAAGATGTAGGCACGCACATCCCAAGCTCTTCCCGAAAAGTGTGCAGATTCGGTGTGACATCTAAGTCAATAATGGATTCTGAAAGTCTTCTACTAGGCCAGTGTGCTGTGTTATCCCAACTCTGTGACATCCTGGGAAAGGTACAAGTATGGGCAAAGTAAAAAAACAAGCCTAGATCCCAGGAGTCAGGGGCACGGTGGGAGGGGAGGGAGGGAGGAGAAGCAGGAGCTCTCAGAATACCTGGGAAAGTGCATCTAGTCTGTGCGTTGCCACAGTGCTGAACACAGGCCGCCACGACGTGCAGCACCAAGACTGAATCCTAACGCTGAGGGTGATGTGGCGATGTCACTTCAACTCAGCTGTAACAGACGCTCCACTGTGCTCAAGGAGGCTGTGTCTGTCCCGTTTCCTCTTCCTATGGTCTCCCTTCTTGTTTCACATACACAACAGTCTTCACAATGCAATTCTGAGCCTTCATCGTCCATCAAAAATTTCCTAACTGTTTCAGCTGGGTCTCCTAAGAAACAGACAAAACATCTTTTGAGGAATGGTACAACTAATCTGGGCGTTTAGCCATTGATGGAGACAATGGATTGGATTAGTCCATCTCTGCCTCATCCCAGCTGGGCATTATTGACCTTTTAGGCCAGAGAGCTCCTAATTTGGGTGGAGTGGGGGTGGGGCCCTTCCTTTTATACTGTATAATCTGAGTAGCATCCTTGGCCCCCAGATGCCTGTAGTGCTGCCTCCAGTTGTAACAACCAACCAACAATGTCTTCTGATGACAGGAGCCAAAATCACCATTAGGTGGGAACCACTTGGGAAGATCTCCTTGAAAACGGGAAACTGCAATTCTCCAACTGTCTTGCGGCTAGAGTTCTGGCCAGAAATTTGATTCCGTATACTATGTTTTCAGGGCTAAAATAAAGGAGAAACCATCCCCTTATAGCTGAGGAGGTGGCCAAAGGGTATGGCCCTGAGTGACATGAATGCTGTCTATCTCTCCAAACTTATTCCATACTACTCTCTCCTGGCTGTGGTTTGAATGTCTGGCTCCCATCCAAATTTGTAGGTTGAACGTTTAATCCCCAGCACTACAGTGTTGAAAGGTCAGCCTAAGGGGAGGCGTTTAGGTCATAAAGGCCCCACCATCATGAATGGCTTCATGTCACGAAAGGTCTCGCAGAGGTGGCTTCCCTCCCTTCTGCTCTTCCACTCCATGATCAACAGTGCTCCTCCCTGCCGGAACGTGCGGTATTGGAAGTGCAGACCATGCTGTCATCAGGCACCAGATGCTGGTGCCTTGCGCCTCACCATCTCCAGGGGTTCTTTATCAGTCATCCAGTGTTAGGTGTTCCGCTGTAACGGTGCAAGCAGCCTAAGATGCCCTCATACTTGTCTGTTCCCAGGCTTTCTCTTGGTGCCCTAAATTGCCCAATTCCTCTTCTCCCTGGGTCACTGCAACCAGTCGCCTTTTTCTCACGTTCTTCAGATCTGAGTTTACATGTAAGCACGTTTTGCTTGATCACCCCATGGGAAGCAAGCCGTCCTGCCCCCCGCATCCTCGGTTAGCACATCACATTGTTAATTTGCTGTGATGCACTCATTGCTACCTAAGCTAGCTTGCCTACTGCCTGGGCCAGTCTACTGGGGTGAAACCCTTATGAGAGCAGGGCTGTCTCTTGAGCTCACTCTTGCATTTCAGCACCTGGTTTTGTGCCCAGCACACAGCAGACTCTTGGGGGGAACTACTTGTTGGATGAATGAATAGTTGAATATGTTTCGCAACCGTGATTCAGCCTGTTGTTTAAAAGGGAAGAGGACAAAATGAAATCAATGTCTTAGACAATTATCAACCTGACTCTGCAGAAAAGGAGGGTCCCATTGAACTGCAAGCAACATCATCATAGATATGAAACCGATGCTATTTCTGGAGTGGCTCTTTGACAATATTCTTCATTCCAGGTACAAGAAATCCTGCAAGACAGGGCCTCCCCTGTGTGTTTTATGCAAGAATATATAATCATACACATAATGACGCTAGCTACAAACAGCTTATGTGTATGTCTGTGTTTTCCATGTGCCACACACTGTATATGTATTAACTCTGTGAGGTGAGGGTCCTCATTATTCCCATTTCACAGATGAGTGAACTGAACCACTGAACGTTTGAGACGTGGTGGGTGGATGTCAGAGCTCTCATGCCCACCTAGGGAACCTAGCTCCAGAGAGACTATTGTGCTTCTAGTAAATGCATGCTATGCAGGCTCATGCTGTGGTGCAGCAATGACAGCTACTGCCTGTGACACCAGCATCCCAAACAGACACTGGTATCTGTCTCGGCTGTCCCATTTCTGATCTAGACCCCTGCTCACGGCTGGGGAAAGCAGGTCCAAGGGCTCAGGTGCCTGTATCCACAAGGGAGACCTGGAAGAAGCTCCAGGCTCCTGGATTCCACCTGGCCATCAAACAAACAACCCAGTGGATGGAAGATCTCTCTCTTGCTCTCTTCCTCTTCCTGTATAACTCTGCCTTTAATATAAATAAATAAATCTATTAAAATTTTGGAAACAAAATACACCCTTTTGGCCAAGGTGTTGCTGATGGATGCAACAGACGGGCAGGTCTGCCCCTCCTTTCCAGATTGTCAGTAGATCAAAATTCTGCTTAGAATCTAT
This sequence comes from Ochotona princeps, assembly GCF_030435755.1. Lineage (NCBI taxonomy): Eukaryota > Metazoa > Chordata > Mammalia > Lagomorpha > Ochotonidae > Ochotona > Ochotona princeps. The sequence continues at coordinate 127,783,790 of NC_080832.1, read as the reverse complement.
AAGCGAGACGGCCTTAAGGCATGTCTGGCTGAGTCAGGAAGCTTGTGCTTTGAGCTTTGGAGTCCAACTCTTCCCCCACTGAAGTTGAGTCCTGGGCTAGCTGTCTTCCCAGTGTCCAACACCCCTTTGAAACTCCTATGATCTTAATATTATTCATTTGCTAAGTCTTTACAACCACTCTGATTTAACCAGGGTCAGCGTTCTGGTCTGCAATGGCCTTGTGACACCGTGCAGGGCCCTTGGGCATGCATGGCCCAGAGCACCATAGGTAAGCACCTGTATGTTTTTTCCCCTCTTCCCTTCCTGTGGAATTTGTCCCGCTTAGGACCTCTTGCGTTCTCTTGTCGTGGCTGCTTTGGGCTCTCAGAGTCTTTCCAATAAGGCCTGACCCGGGATCTCTACTTGAAGATGGACTGAGTTGATACGGCCTCTTTTAAAAGGTCACTCTTGTTAGTAGAGGATGGCAAGAGCCAAACAGAGCAGAGAGCGTCCAGGCTCTGCTCAGAGGCTGCCTGGGGCTGGGAGGAGGCCAGGTCGCCTGGAAACCTTCCGTGACACATAACTGGCCCAGGGAGCTGAGGCAACCAGCTGCAAACACACACGCAAATGGTGCATGCCATCCTCATGAGGTTCCTCTGCCTCCTGCTGGAATTCTGAGGTCAGGGCAGAGGGGCATGGGGAGAGAGCAGGGTGGCTATTCAGGGCTGGAGCTGGGATGTTGCTAGTGATTGCAGGTGAGCAGTAAATGCTCAGAGCACAGGCAATGACCTTTCTTATTTGCAGTGTTTTCATTCTGCAGCTCGCGCGGCGGGGACCCTTGACTTCAGAGGTTCTGATGGCCCGAGGCTGTGTTGGACAGGAAACAAATGAGCTTGCCCTACTTCTAGTCTCTAGTATAATCTACATGCCGCAGGGAACCTGGGCAGGGCAGGACAAGTGTGGACGGGCGACCTCTAGTGGCAGGAAGTGGGAGCTGCATCGCCTGTCGTGCTGGGCTACTGGAAGGTAGAGACCCAGGCAGTGCACAGTCAGTACAGGTTGGGTGTTACCAGGACGCAAAGTAAACACAAGCAGGTAGATGTGAAGAGCTTATCGTCTGTCTCGGGAAAATCAAAAGAACGTGTGGTTTCTCTAATGACTGGATGCTGTGTGAGTTTTCCAGAAAGGACGTAATCCAGAAAGCTGAGCCAAGAAGAACAGGAAGACTTGGGAGGGAAGGCATTGCCGGCAAGGAAGTGTGCACAGACCAAGCAGGCAAGGAGAAAAGCCCCTTGTCGACATGAAACAGAGAAGTGAGATGGTTGGGAGTATTGGTACAACAGAAAGTTCAGCTTGGCACTGGGAACCAGGGACGCAAGACCCAGCTCTCATAGGCCGAGGGTTTTCTCAGGTTTCCACCAAGGAAAACGGAGTCCCCACCCAGCCTGGGCAGCCCTTTTTATCCAATGCGTGACACATTATGGATCTGGGATGACCGCACCAAGCACAACGGGGGGCAAATGATGGATATCCGTATGCCAAGCAGACAGGATGGGGGTTCTGTCAATTCAGAGAAGTTAGCGACATCTGGCCAGCCTGGAGCCCTGAGTAGGGTCTTGGAAGCCATGGCCACAATGAGAGGGCTTGTGCCCCCTAGCCAGGGACAGCTGTGACTCAGCTGTGAATGACCCCTACCGTCAGAGTACAGAGCCATGCGCCAAATAGCCTAAGGTTCCAGCAGAAGGGCAGTCGCTGGAACTTGAGCTGAAATCTGTCCATGTCTAGATGCTGGCTGACTTTCTGAATTGGACAGAAACTTGATGTGTGAGCTGTCCTTTCATGAGTCATGGCTCAGGTTGATCAGGTTTACGATGTAAAACAGGGTTTTGCAGATGCACGTATGGTGTGAGAAAGGCTACGACTTCAATGGCCGTTTTTCTTGTCTTTCCAATGGGTGCTTGGGAAAGAGCTTGGACCCAGGCCCCCAGGGGGTGCTTTGCACCTGCTGCTCAGCCTCCCACTCGCAAGTTGGAGTCACCTTTCAGAACCCGTTTTCTCCTGGGCAATATTGGCCATCTAATTCACCGTCTATTTTTAGCTCAAAATTTGCATGATTCCTCAGGCACCACTTGGATGTGAAATTCTACAGTTCTTGTTCCCAACTGGCTGAAGCTGTGTCACCTTCCAGGAGGCAACAGAAATACTTTGCTTCTCTGTGCTAGCCTCCTGTGGTCTCTCCAGAGAGGCGAAGGAGCACAGCGCTGTCTTCGTTACCCTTGGCCACACGCTTGGCCGAACCGGAGAATTTTGCACTCAACACAGAGGTCTGTTCCTAACTACCTAGACACATTGAAGCAGACACGGGCCCAGTCAGTGGGCGTGTTTCCATGGCTCCCTGAGTGATTCTAAGGAGCATGAGGATTGACAGACACCGAGGCAGGTAGAAGCAGCTTTCTGGCCCAATCTGAAATGCAAGAGACCAGCAGCAAGCCATGCTGCAGCGTGAGGCAGAAGAGTGATCCCCGGATATACTATCAACACATCCTCTCTGGCTGTGATCAAAGCAGGCAAGTGATTCAGTCTCCTCAATCTGAAACTGACTTCACACCAAGCTGGTGCTGCCTGATTCGCTGCTCAGCCCTTCTCCTCCAACAGCCTGATATGTCTTGCCCAGCACCTGTGAGCTGGTTGGGAAAGATGGCTCCCCGAGGTCCCCAAAGCAGGGCCAGCAGGTCAACTGAATGACAACAGCCTGTCTTTATTCAAAGTTAGATTAGTTTTCCCATTACAGGTACTTTTGCTTTATTTTATGTCTTCGCATATCAAATTCGAATTGGAAGTATCTTGATTACTGAGTGTTTTGCATCCTTGGTGAGCGTATCACCCATCCTCTGTTAAACGTGGCAGTGAATTTGCATGCAACTGGTAAGGTCCTTAACCAACCTAAGCCTCTGCTCGCTCATGAGAAAGATGTGGTTCATGCCAGCAACTGCTTTGCACAGCTGGGAAACTGAGATGAGGTGATGTTGTAAAGCGCCCAGCTGCCAGTGAGAGCTCTTAGATGTGTGCTGATTGGGGTTGGCTACTGTTGTGTACAAGGATTGTGCGACCTCCTGGTTGCCACTGTTCTGATCTATCTGTTTATTCCAAGGAAGTTGGCTAGCCTGGGCTTTGCCAGTTCCCAGGAGGCATGGGATTGTGGTTGTCTCAATACTGTAAACTGTCTCAACCAAGAAATTCCAGATTTGAAGTGATCAAATCTTCCACAGAAAGCCAGGAGTCTGTGAATAACCAGATAGAACCAAACAATGTCTTTGCTAGCGGCTTAATGGGCAGCATTGTGTTGATCTGCTAGCTCTGCATCTACTGATTGTTAATCTAATTACAGGAGTTTTTTTTTAAATATTTATTTGTGTTTATTGGAAAGGCAGGTTTACAGAGAGAAGGATAGATGGAGAGATACATCTTCCATCTGCTGGTTCACTCCCCAAGTGGCTGCAACAGCCAGAGCTGAGCTGATCTGAAGCCAGGAGCCCAGAGCCTCTTCTGTGTCTTCCATGTGAATGCAGGATCCCAAGGCTTTGGGCCATCTTCTGCTGCTTTCCCAGGCCACAAACCACGAGTTAGATGGGAAATGGAGCAGCCAGGACTTGAACCCAAGCCCATATGGTATTTACAGGAGGAGGATCAGCCTGTTGAACTACAGCACTGCCCCCTAGGAGTTTCCTGGATCTAGTGTATTTGAAGACCACTCTTCTAGCTCATGCTTTTAAAGGTCTGATTAAAAACTTAGATCCTAATTTGGAAGGCAGAGATGAGAGTCCTGGTGTTTTGCATTTGGAAAAAGTAGCCATAAATTAGAGGGCCCAGTACAAAATGAAAATACAGAACTCCACGTTCAATAATGAACCATCCCAGTATGGTGACAGCCATGCCCTAAAGCAAATCGGAGGAGTGTGTGGCTTGAGCTCAGGAGTCTAGGGCCCTGTAGCCCTTACAAAGCTGGCCCTGTTCCCAGAAGGTGCCGAGGCTGCTGGCCCATGGTCAGGCGTTCCGTCTCCAGGGTGTAATTAGCACAGTGCAGTAGAACTCAGTGTGATCATGGATGTGTTCCATGGCTGGCTGTTTACTATAGTAATCACGTAGTCAGAGGCTAGTAGGACTAAAAGTAAAGTCTAATTAAGTATAAGGATCCCCTGGTGTGCTTCTGGTCTGCTTGTTAGGATGCCTGCTTATCCTATCTGCGTGCTGGAGTTTGAATCTCAACTTCTGCTTCCTGCTCATGTCCTGGGAGGCAGCACGGGTTGGCTCAGTGATGGGATCCCTGCGGCTTACATGGGAGAGCCGTCTTTTTTTTTTTTTTTTTAATTTTATTATTATTGGAAAGCCGGATATACAGAGAGGAGGAGAGACAGAGAGGAAGATCTTCCATCCGATGTTTCACTTCCCAAGTGACCCGCAATGACCGGTGCGCGCCAATCCGATGCCGGGAACCTGGAACCTCTTCCAGGTCTCCCACACGGGTGCAGGGTCCCAAAGCATTGGACCATCCTCGACTGCTTTCCCAGGCCACAAGCAGGGAGCTGGATGGGAAGTGGAGCTGCCGGGATTAGAACCGGCGCCCATATGGGATCCCGGGGCATTCAAGGCGAGGACTTTAGCCACTAGGCCACAGTGCCTCTGGGCCCGGGAGAGCCATCTTAAGTCCCAGGCTGCTGGCTTCAGCCTGGCCCCACCTTAGCCATTGCAGATCTGGAAAGAGAGAACCAGTGGGTGAGAGCTCTGTCTCTCAAATTAATGTATGTATTCTTAAAAAAAAAAAAAAAAAAAAAAACAACAACCACATGGTCCCATATACTGAGTGGCTGCCCTATTGGACACTGCAAGTTGTATGTCAGGCAGGACAGCTTGCTACTCAAGCAAATTGTGTTTGCAGACTGACTACTGAGCAGGGCACTCAAGAGGAGTCCAGCCCATCTTTCTCTTTACACATTAATGGGTCTGTTTAAACTTGGCTTTGTAGTCTGACAGGTAATGCTATTGCAGTCTCACGGAAAAGACACAGCCCAAGCTGCGACAGAACGTCTCACCTTAAAACGTATTCTAAAAAAAAATTTACTGCAGAAAACAGTGGCAGTTCCTCTGCTACAAGTTTTCTCACCTCCTTTCACGGGTGATGATTGACGGGCTTTCAGGGCTGTCTGTGTCTTCCCAAGATGAGGTGACTGGCACGCTTGGAGCAGTCACTCTCGCGGCAGCCTGGGGATGCCAGGAGCCCTCCTTCATTGCCAAGGAGGCAGCTGCTTAGCCCATGAACCTGCCGCGCTTGGGCATCTGGCTGCTGCTGGGTTGCAGAAGCCAGCAGGTGGATGGGACTCTCGAGGGGTGCCACCAAACCAACCCTCAAGAAACCAAGAGCCATTTCTGAAGGACTTCTGTTTTGGAATTTGAGTGACATCTCCAAGTTGCTAATCTCCAAGGGGTTTTTCTGATGTCCAAACTCTATTCAAGATCTTTTTTTAAAATTGATTTCTTTATTTCTTTTTGGATCTGAAAGTCAGAGTTTCAAAGAGATAGACACACACACACACACACACACACACACACACACAGAGCAAGATCTTCTGTCCCCTGGTTCACTCCCCAAATGGCTGCAATAACCGGGAACAGAGCAGGCTAAAGCCGGGAGCCTGAACTCCATCTTGGTCTCCCTCGTGGATGGCACCTGGGCCGTCTTCTGCTGCTTTCAGGTGCTTTGGCATGGAGCTGGACAGGAGATGGGGCACCTGGGACTGGTCCTGGTGTTCATAATGGAAGCCAACCTCACAGGTGGCCTAACCTGCGATTAACAAGGTTGGCTCCTCTCTTCAAGATCCCAAAGCATCTCTGAACCAGGATTAACTGGGGGCCAGAGAGGCTAGAGAGAGAAAACAGGGGAGGGGAAAGAAGAGCCGCAGGGAGAGGGGAAGATGGGAGAGAGGGAGAAAGAGGTACAGAAGTGGGAAGGAAGGAGGGGGACAGAGGGAAGGAAAAAGAGGAGAGGAAAAAAGAGGAGAGGTGCAATTTCTTGAGTCAGAAAAAGTTGTCCCTGGAAAGCCAGGGGACCAGGAAGGAGGGAGGGATGGGAAAAGAGGCTCGCTGAAGAATAAAAATCAACATCCCAGGTAGGTCGGTGGGAGTCTGCAAGTTCTGTGGCTACTCTTACTGTTTGTCCTCTGGGTCTGCAGTTTCTGCCAGGAAAGCACAACACGCAGAAAGAATCACTCTCCCAGCGCATTCCTGCTCAGCATCCCAGGCACATGGTACAGGAACTTACCACGTGGAGACAGACCCCGGAATCCTTGGGCGCTCAGCACAGCACAGGCCGATGGTGGGGGAAAGATGGTGGTATTTTTCAACAGCGTCTGGTCACCCAGCCAAACATTTGGGAGAAACAAACATTGCTAAAGACTCTGCCTCTACAACGAAATAAATCCCAGATGGATGAAATATTTATGTGTTAACAAAAATCCAAACTCCAAAAGTGTCGGTGAATGAGCGGAATTCTGGGTCAGGAGTGGTATATGCCTTCAATTAGAGCCACGGCTGCCAGGCCATTCCCTTGGAGGCTGCCAAGGCTTACTCTCCCACAGCCAGGGCAAGACGGGCTCTTTGTCTACAAAATCCATACCCACACGCAACTTCTGATGACATCCAGTGTCTAGTTTGTGTCATTCTGCTTTTTACAAATATTCTTTGAGGGTCCAGTGTGGTAGCCCAGTAGCTAAAGTCCTTGCCTTGCATGCACCGGGCGTTGGTTTGTGTCTTGGCTGCTCGACTTCCTTTCTAGCTCCCTGCCTGTCACCTGGGAAAGCAGTGGAGGATGGCGAAGGCCCTGGGACCCTGCACCCACATAGGAGACCCAGGAGAAGCATTTGGCTCCTGGCTTCAAACTGATTCTGTTCGGCTCTGGCAGTTGCAGCCACAGGGGGAGTGAATCAGTGAATGGAAGATCTTTCTCTCCTCTCTATAAATCTGACTTTCCAATAAAATGTGAAAAGAAAAAATGATTTTTTTTAGTTGAAAGGCAAAGTGACACCCAAAGAAAGAGAGACAGAGAGAGCAAAACGTTTTCCATCTGCTTGTTCGTTCTTCAAGTTGTTACAATGGCTGGGGCTGGGCCAGCCTAGAAACTCCATCCACGACTCGCTTGTGTGTGGCAGGGCCCTAAGCACTTGGGCCGTTCTCCACTGATTTCCCAAAGACATCAGCAGAGAGCTGGATCGCAAATGATGCAGAAGACCAATGACGTGAGTGCTTGAGTCTAACCTGCCAAGTCACAAACGGCTAACCCAGGCTTTTGTTAACCTCATCATAGGTAAGTTTCATTATTCCTTTAAAGTGTATGTCTCTGATTCCTGAGGATGAAGTTGTTCATAGTGTCTTTGTTGAACATCAGTTCCTCCATCTTAACGAACTTGATGTCATCCCAACAGATCCGTACGTGAATGTAGCGTTCGCTGTTCATGGCTGTAAGAAGCCAGCGGGTTAAGTGATAAGTCTGTTCCAGGGACAGGGGATCAGCAGACCACAGTGCACGACCAGCGAGGAGGACCGAGCGGCAGTTGGGAGTGGATCTGCACCCACAGCGTGGCGAGCGTGGACCTTCGCTATGAAGCGCACAGCGAAAATAAGAATCAGAACACGTTCTTGAACACAATTTCGTTTATGTTAATTGAAACATGTGAACATTATGCAACACTTATTTAGCAAAAACAAATGCAAATGAAAATATACATAGCACATTCAAATAGTTGCACACGGCAGGATGCAGAGAGGGGTGTGGAGTAAGAAATGAGGCAAGAGGAGCTCAGAACGGACCCGCCACTGGCAATGTCCTGGGACATGAGGGCTGTCATGAACAAATTCTACAATGCCAGAGGAGGCAAAGTGCACAAGGAGAAACTGCTTCTGCCAGGTTGGGGCAGGAAGACACTTTCTAGAAGCAACACCAAGGGCAAAAGCTGTAAAGGGATAGCATGATAAGGCTGTGATATGATGGTATGATACATACATACATATGAGAAATTTAAAAACCCAATAGAGGTGATGGGAATTTAAATAATTTTGTTTTCTGGTGGAGGGCTTTTTAAAAATTATTATTATTTGTAAGATTTTGCTTCTATAGATCTTAAGCTATTCACTTTAAGGCTGCATTGAAACTTTTGGAACACCTTGTATGACCAGTATCACTGTGCTGAACTTCAGGTTTACCATAGCTACTAAACTTTGTGTGTGTGTGTGTGTGTGTGTGTGTGTGTGTGTGTGTGTGTTTTGAGTGAGGGCTAACCTGTCCATTTGCCTTCAAGGGGTTTCTGCTGTTTTTGCCGGTAAGCTGACTGTGAGGACGTGTGTCAGCTTGAGCTCATCCTCTGCCACCCAGCATGGGCTATTTCTAGGAACCACAAGCTCTGGGCAGTTGCATCAAAGCGAACGTAGAGGGAGATGGTTGGCAATGTGTGGGAATGGAGGTTGCTTGCAGCACTGAACAGCTGTACCTGAGTTGTTCCAAGAGCCGTGATGGGGTGAGCCCTGGACTTGGCAGTGAACACGTCCACACTCCACCTCGGAGCGCCTGGAATGCTTTCCAGTCTCCAGCTCCTGCCAGTGCAGATCCTGGGAGGCGACAGGAGTGGCTCAGCTTCCTGCCACCCATGTAGGAAACCTGGGTTGAGTTCCCAGCTCCGGCTTTTGATGTGGCCATTGCAAGTATGTGAAGGACAAACCAGCAGATGGGTGCGCCCTGCGCCTGCTTCTCCAATGAGTAAATAAAAGTTTCTTCAGAACAAGTAGATTCCTTAGCAAAGAGAGTGCGCCTAGAACGCAAAGAAAGCGCATTCCACGAATGAGAGCTCCCCATCAAAGAACTGAGCTTCTCTGGGAAGCCGTGAGTTCTCCCGAGCCCATGATGTTCCTCTAGCAGATCAGCGTGGCCACTGGGTTGACCTGGGTCACCTCCAAGGTCTCAGCAATGCCTGGGGGACTCGTGACAGTCTCAGCAAGGTGCTTCTTCAAAGGATGAGAAGAGATCAGCGGGACCTGATGCTGGCAGACGAAGTTTGGCCACATGTGTGGGACTGTACCCTAATGCCAGGGTTGGGCAGGAGCTCCAACCAGACCTCTCTACCCAGTGTCCTCTAGTCCCATCTGAGCTGCCCGCCTTCCTTCCACCTACCTAACCTCGATCCTTTTCCTGTGCCTCCTCTCCACCACAGAGCCTCCCCGAAAAACTCTAACGACTGGCTCTCCTGCAAGGTTTTGACTGTGGTTTGATTCACAATTGAAATTGAACTGCTCTTGTGGCCGTACTGGGAGATGGGTCATCAATAGGCAATGAAGTCCAAGAGAGAGACGAATGCCTTTCTCAGGAGACTGGGTCAGTAACAGACCAGGCGACTGTGAGGCAAGGCCAGCCCCTGTTGTTTCTCTCCTCTGCACACGCATGTTTGCTCTGCTTTCCTACTATGTTAGGACAGCATAAGGCCCTTGTCAGAGCTCCTGGGTCTTTTAGCCTGCAGAACTGTGAGGTCAAAGAGTGTCCTTCTCTTTATAAATTACCCAGTCATGGGTTTTCTGTTCTAGCAACAGAGATCATGTGAAGACACCTCCCTTTCACACTTAGGCAGGTCAGCTTCAACATTACTGATGGTGGTGCCAGGCTCTCCACCCCTGTCCATGCACCACACCATAGTGAGATAGAAAAACCACCACAGTGGCCTTTGATGTGAGGCCAAAGTTGAAATACATTCCCAATAACTTCCTGTTACTCAGCATGCTTCAGCCTAGGTTTCCTCATCTGGCACTTGGGGAGCAGGATGCGAATGACAGCTGGCATTTGTCCCAGGCCCTAAGCCCATCAAACACAGGCTATCTTTCCAGAACCTCCCACCACCTAGGAGGTGCATCGTCATAGCCCCAATCTGCCCATGGGATTTCCGAGGAGCATGGGAAGTGCTTTATCCAATGCCTGGCATCTTCCCAGAGCAATAAAGGGCTTTGCAAAAGTCCGTGTCGAGTGTCATGGAGAAAAAAAAAAAAAACTATGTACAGATTGCAAAACAATTCTGCAACAAACTGAACTTTTCATATCCTCAAACTTGCTGAAGTCTTTTCATTTGTAAATGATGCTTATTATTCTAAGGTAGACGGTGGGGTCAGGTGCCCTATCTCCACTGCTCTCTCTCCCACCATCATGACGAATGTCGGTGATGTGACGTGGGACCAGAGAAGAGCCGTGAGATTGTGAAATCAGAATTGATTCATTCGATAGCTGGCGGTTCCCAGGCTGCTCACACATCTCTCTAAATCCTGTATCTCCAGGCCAGGAATCTTTGGTGCCATATCTGGGCACTTCCTCCGGAGAACTCAAGACTACCCACGTTGGCTCCGTTGAAGCAAATGGAGAATGCTGGTGGAGGAGATGACTCCCAGAGGCCCAGTGGCATGAAGCCAGGCTGGGGAAGGGAACCTGGCCCGCTGCCAAACATGTTTTGGAAAGAACTGACAAGCTGTGGGTAGGACCTCAGAGAAGGAGAGCTCCAGGCCCTCATAGCCTCCAAGCTTGCCTTGGCAACAGCCTTCGTCCTGTTTTCTTTTGAAAGGGAGCTATGTGACTGCTGCCACTAGGCAATTGTCATTGGTGAACATTTTTTTTTCTCGTGTCATGTCAGAAAAAGACACACATAGACCTTGCCTACAAACAGTGCATTCAGGAGTCAAAGGCATGAGCCAATCTAGTTTTAAAAATGATGTTGCCATCTAAATTCTATTAACCCTACAATGTAATCTCCCTGAGACCAAAATATTGCAATTTCTTTCTCTTTTTTCACTTTTCTTTCTCTCCACTTTAATTTGATTTTTGCTTGCTTTAGAGGATACACAGTAATCAGGTTACGCCACCGTTTTTTTGATCTTGCCCTTGAAGTACCTCCCCATTCTATTTCAACCCATTCTCCACTTCTTCCTTAATCCACTTTCTACCCAGTGAATATCCCAAGAAGAACTGGACAGAGATAAATCATTTTGCCTTGGCAACTTATCAGGCTGAAAAAAAAAAAAAAAAAAACCAACAAGAGATTGCCCTCCCAAACTCAGAAAATCATGTTAGCCCAAGGTACCAAGTCTGTTTATTTTCCTTTATCTAAGGGATAGATTTCATTATGAAAGCTGGGCCTGAGTGAATGGCCAAAGAAGTTGTTAACACTAAGGAAGTGCCAGAAATAATAAATGAATGTGTTTGCTGTTGAAATAGTCCAATCTGGGTTTCGGAAGGGATTATATTTGCTTATTGGAGGGCAGTGATTCACATAGGTTTTAAAGAGTAATTCTGCAACTTCAGCTTTTTGGGAGAGTATGTGGAGTTGCTTGCCAACTCCTGAAAACTCAGAGAATAATTGATTTAACAGGGCTGAAGCAATATTGCTTTTTTATGCAGCTTAAGGTATAAACAAATATTTCCTCTAAGCATAACTTCTAATGTTTGGTTTAATAACAGTCAGCACATTAGATGAAAACAGACACACCTTTTAAATAATCCACTCTGCTTCCATCCCTTCTCTTTCAATATCCAAGAAAATGAAGAACAGTAATGAGTAAACTAGAACGGGGTGAATTATAAACATTGAGTGCCTTGTTTATTTCTTTCTTTCACATTTTGATTACACATTGACTTGAAAAGCAAGTCTTTCTGCCTACAAAATCTAGTTATGGCTTTTCATTCTGTAGGGAAGGAAATGAAGACTAACAATAAACCACTCCTGGCTTGGTGAGGCTGCCCCACACGTGACGACAACAGGAAAGCAGGGCCTGGAGGTCTGGAGTCTCTCACAGCGTCTCTGGCAGCTCGGGAGGCTGCTGGAAGCTCCCTCGTCCTTATCCAGGCACCCTTCTGGGACATTGCCACCCTGTGGCAAGATGGATTTGAACTGCGATGCCCTTAAAAGACATCTTTCAGGTAACAGGCCTGCGAGGTTACAGACATCCTTGGTTACAGCCCTAGCAACGTGGTTTGAAACATTTTCCAACCAGGAAGACAGAACACGTATCAACAGGCAGTGCTTGGAATCCAGTGCCATTAAACTTGCAACAAAAAGAGCATATTGTCTTTGTGGCCAAAGTTCTATTCTCCTTCCCAAACACAAAACCAGGTTGGCTACTGATGAAGAGATGAGCATGAATCTATTGATCTCTTCATGTATTTACCACCTCTATGACCTTTCTTTCAATCATCTCTCTCTCCACCCTCCACCACTATCGACTATCAGATATATTTATCTGTGGGATAGATCCATATATCTAATAAATTTATTTCCTAAGATTTCCACTTTATTTACATGATTTGACTTGGCACCTTCATACCATGATGCTTCATCTCTCCATTTAAGAAAAAAATGAGCAAAATTAAGAGTAACTCACTCCTGGATGACGCAGCAGGCGGAAGTGTGTTATCACATCATTGCCCATGACTCTAAGCTGGCTTTAAAGAAGACCTTAACAAGGAAAATGGAGTGGAAGAATTAGCTTGTACATTTTGTGCAGCAGGCATGAACACAATTAAAATTTGCCTCACGCGCTGCAGGTAATTTACCTTTGAATTGATGTCAAACAGGGAAAATTTCAGTCTGTGGACACTTTATTTTTGTAAAAAAAAAAATGATCAGGGTTCGGAGAACAGAGAAACAGGAAGTGCCACCTCTGCCCTGCCTGATGTCTTGATGCCAATGCGACAATGCAGTGAGCATCACTGAAGCAGACAATGCCTCTTGTTCCCATTACCCCACCATTCAACCTGCCAACCTGTCACGGTTGTAGAGGAGGAATTTTCTTCCTCCTTTCTGCATTTGTCTCTGAGCACTGAGGTGCTGCAATAATGTGCTTGTAACAGGCAATGGGAGGGGAGCCGAGCAAGCCCAGGTCTGTACCCCAGAGCTGCCCAGGGGAACTTCAGAGCAAATGGAGGCCAGCGCCCTGCAAAGCAGCGTTGCCAACTCCGACCGTTTTATTCACCAGCTGTCTTGCTTACCCCGATTCCTTGTTTTCCCAAGTGTCTATCTACATGATTGTGTAATCCAGTGCCCAACCCCACTATGGCCAGGGAGGGCAGAGTCACCAGGCCAGCTGCTGTTTCAACAAACGAGCAGAAAGAGAGGCCTGGGGCTAGGAGACACCATCCCGTGCTCTGGTAGGCCCACCTCGCCTGCAGTGATGAGCCTCCTTCCCCATCAGTCAGGGGTAACAGAGGAGAAAGCTGCAGCACCCACTGATGCCATCCTCTTGCTAAAGAGAAGTCACGAGAGGTGGGAGGGTCCTGTTGGGAAAAGAAAACAAAGGTCAAAGGGCAAGAGGATTTCTGGGATGCCACGTGGGACTGTCATCCATGCGATCTCCTTTGTAGCAGGCTGTTTCTGGCTTTCAGTTCCTTCTGATTCAGACCAGTCCAGTATAATCTCTATCTCACACACACACACACACACACACACACACACACACACACACACCTGCCATACAGGTGGAGAAGAAAGTCAAGGATGACTAGAGAGAAGACAATGGAAGAACACCTCAAAGCAAGCAGTGGGGCAGCAAGGACAGGGGTTTAAATGACCAAGAATTGTTGGTGATGGGCAACAATTCATTATCTGCCCAGTTTGTATCTCTCACTTCCTCCCAGTTGTTGTTTGTCTATCTCAGTGGGACTTTGTTTACATGTATAGGCAATGGGAAGGGGCAGAACTGGGGGGAGGCTGGAATGGCAGGGATGGAAATCAGAGGAAAGAAGTAGAGTAGAAAAGGAAAGATTCTAACAGTAGCTTTCCTTCTCTTCCCACACGTCCCCCACATCATGTGGTCACCAGAGCAAGCACTGTAGATTCAGCAGCCGATGCGAGAAAATTGGGTGGACTCACCTTTGAGGAAGGACACTCTTGCAGTGGGAGAAATGGAACGACTGTGTTCATTCATCAGAGGCTGCTAGGGACCAAATTTCCGACTGGTTAATTTCTAAATAGGGGATTCGCTGTAATGAAGGCCTAAGAGTTCTTGAGTTTGGGTCTTAGCAGAAGCAGCAGGACTTGCACTCCCATTACACTTAATGGGAAGCTCTTGAGGTGAAGAAATAGTCAATTGTGATTTGCGGTTTTTCACCTGTGTGGGCAATAGCCGAGAGATCAACAATAGCAGGATGTGAAAAAGAATATGATGCAAAAAGCAAGAAAAGCTATCAAGATCATATCTGACAAAAGCTACCCAGGTCCCAGCTGAGATAGAAGATGGTCTCAAGGGGTACCATCTTGGGATGGGACATGTCCAATTAGTTGAGTCTGTGTTAGTAGAAATACCAATCTACTGCTGAGCATGCACTCCCACTACCCTCCAGGCAGGTCAGCTTTCCTAGGCAGCTGACCTGAAAGGGAAACAAGATATTTTTTTCAAGCCAGTGCAAATGACTGGACATTTTCAATTGTGGAAGGTGTTTGCGTTTCATGCATTTATTTTTAATATTCCAATGGCAATTCTTTGAGTTTTTGTAAGCTGGCAGGTTTAGACTCAATTTAGGTTTAGACTCAATTTGAACACTTTCTGCAGGGCTGGGAGTAGCCATTATGTAGATCAGGTGTTGTTTTCAAATGTGCAATTCCCACATCAATGGAGGCTGGCATCCCCCAGAAAATCAGGTTGTATAGAATTTGTCAGTTTTGAAGGCACGGGCCCAGAGGCGTGGCCTAGCGGCTAAAAGTCCTCGCCTTGAATGCCCCGGGATCCCATATGGGCGCCGGTTCTAATCCCGGCAGCTCCACTTCCCATCCAGCTCCCTGCTTGTGGCCTGGGAAAGCAGTCGAGGACGGCCCAAAGCTTTGGGACCCTGCACCCGCGTGGGAGACCTGGAAGAGGTTCCAGGTTCCTGGCATCGGATTGGCGCGCACCAGCCCGTTGCGGCTCACTTGGGGAGTGAAACATTGGATGGAAGATCTTCCTCTCTGTCTCTTCTCCTCTCTCTCTCCTCTTCTCTTCTCCTCTCTTCTCCTCTCCAGCTTTCCAATAATAATAATAAAATCTTAAAAAAAAAGTTTTGAAGGCACCTTTAGTGAGTCATTTCACAGGGTTGACTCAGTTGGACATGCAATGATTTTACATTTACATGCCACACATTTGACTTTTCCTTACTAAGTTCGTGATGCTCTTTTTTATTAGTAAATTAATTTTTAATTAATTTAGGTTGGCCTGTGCTTCACCATCTTATATTATCTTTGCAAAAATAGGCCTGACAACAAAAGAATCCATTTCCTTGAATGAACCAAGCTTGAATAGCTTCTCATCGTTTCTGAATATACAATTAAAGAATTCCAAAAAGCAAACAATTTTAGCTATGATGAAAGAGTTCTACAATTAGTGAGCATGAACCACAAGGAATCAGACTAATTTGTTCAGCTTCATCCTTGGAAACACAGTATTTTTCCACCACATCAGCAACTCAGAGAAAAAGAATGTTGGTCTTCTTTCCAAGACATTTCATTCCAAGACTTGGGCACCTACTGGCCCCATATTTCTTAGATCATCTGCACGGGCATTGCAGGTCATACTCTGTCTTTGGCTGTTCCCTCCCTAGAACTTTCTGTGCCTGGTCAACTTCAATGAACTTCTGTAAATATTTTTGCATTGTTCCTACTGGAATATCTGTACTCTGTTTATCTGGGTAATACTATAATATAAGCTTTTGATGTGTGTGTCTTAGATCTGACATGATTTTAGAGGGGTCTACCCCCAGAAAGCTATACCTGTCCTTCCTTGGCATATGTTCAGATGGCATTATGCATCGCACAAGTGGGCCTTCTTGGGTCAGTGCCAACACAGGCTCACACTCGGTGACTGCCTTCAGCCAGGACTGCAAGTTCGTGATGCTCCTTAGCTACATTTGTGCTGATGGTGGGTCAGCATATGACCTTGTCAGCCCCTTTGACAGGTAGACATCTCCTCAGGGCGATTACCCAGTGTTTCAGGATTTTCCTACTCGTCAGGGTGAGGGTGAGGGGGCAGGGCAGATAAGGCCACTCTCTGAATTTTTCTGACAAGGGGAATGGGATAATTCAATGTCCCTCTCCTTTTGGGCATTCCTTACTTACCTCTGGAGTTTGGGTCCCTGTCCTTTGTGTTCTCTTCGTCCCAATCTTAGGGTTCTTCCAGCTGACCAAATCCCTCTGAGCTTGCCTAGATTTCCTAAGGATGTCATCTGCCATGGCTGCCATCTCTGAGATTGTTGATCCATGACCTTGCCCCATCATGTTGGCTGTAGAGCCAAGCCACCCCCATTCAGCTTCCCTTCCAGTATGTGCTAAAGTGATCTTTTAATGTCTCAATTTTTCCATCATTGTGTCTGCAACATGTCTACTGAGTCATGATTGCGATTAAGACAAAGGTTTAATCCAAGTACCTATGAAACTGTGTCACATAATACAATGTAATTAATGAATTAAAAATAATAAATAAATTAAAAAAAAAGTATTTATTAACTTGAACTTTGGAGATACAGAGAGAGGGAGACACACACACACTGATAGAGAGAGATGGATAGAAAGAGATATCTTCTGTATGGTTATTCATTCCCCAAAGGCTCATAGTGGCCAGGGCTGGGCCAGGCTAAAACCAGGAACCTAAAACTCCATCTTGGTCTCTCACATGGATGGCAGGGGCTCAAGCACTCCATCTGTCCACCACTGACACTAGCAGGGAGTTGGATCAGAAGTAGAAGAACTGGGACTTGAATTGTTGTCCATATGGGGTGCTAGTATTGCACAGGACAGTTTAACCAATTGTACCACAGCACTAAAGTGAATCCCAGATTAAGACAGGTTCAGGCACAAATGTTAGCATAGAACCGTTAAGATATCGTGTCCTGTATGGGAATGTCTGATTTCAATCCTAACTTTAGGCTCCTGATTCCAGCTTCTTGGTGATATAGCCCTGATATGCAGAAGTGATGACTAAAGCTGTTGAATTCTTACCACCCACGTGGGAGATCCAGACTGAGTTTCCAGCTTCTAGGTTCACCCTATCACCTGTCCAAACCTGACCTTTATAGACATTTGCAGAGTGAACCAGTGAATGAGCACTCTCTCTCTCCTGTCTCTCTCTCTTAAATAAATAAGTATTTTTTTAAAAGACAATTTCAACTTCTGACACACTTCACACAAGACAGTTTTGTGTTATGGCAATAGAGGCCAATGAATGTTGTTTCTGATTAAAGCAACTGTGGAAATGCTAAGAAGCCCATCTCATACCGATGTCAACAGAACAAGCCATAAGTAGTAACTTGGCGGCTAATGGGCATTTGGGTCATATCTCAATTTGCTGTGACCAAGAAAATGCCTTGAGTCATACCAGATGTAGAACAGTAGAGAAGCATTTTTAAAATGCAACTTCAAATCACATTTGGTTGCATAGCACAGGCATCGCCATAGTGTTTGTCCTGGCTCATTCTGTCATCACAAAGCCTATTTCAGGGTGACTACATAGTGACAGGGACAAATGAGATGCAGTACACATGGGAGTTTTCCCATGAGGGCTGAGTTACACTGCAGTATCTAGGGCCTTTGGATGTAGATCCAATTTACACAAAAACTTACTAAACCCTGGAGGAGCTGACCTAGCCACTAGCCATTTCTGTCCAGTGTGAGGCAGCTGTTGATTTGATTGGCAGATTGCCCTGTGGGATGCCAAACACTAGCAAAGCAGATACAAAACTCCAGTATACACACAAACACACAGACACGCAGATTATACACACAGAGACACACAAACACACAGACAAGCAGACATAGACACACACACACACTGACAAACATGCATACATGTATGTGCTATGTACCCATTACAATAAGATTGCAATCCATGAATTCAAAGAAACAGCATTTAATGTTGCCTACAAATAAATGAAAATATTAAAACCAAAACTATTTTATTTACTTAGATTTGTTTTATTGACAAGTCAATACAAATATTACAAATAAAGACAGTATTTTATTTTGTTAACAGATTGAAAATGAGTAAGATTGTCCATCTCAATGTGTCTCTTATTGTCATCCACCTGGCTTTCTTAGTAGCGAACTTTCTCCCACGTTCAGTGGAGAAGGTTTTTGTTCTTCTTGTTGTTAACAGCCTTATAGACAAGCAATTCACGTGTCACACACGTGTCCATTTAATAGGCACAACCCGTGGCTTTTGGTATCATCTAGCAAAGCTGATCTCATATAAGGGCAGAGTACAATGGTGGTTGCCAGGGGTTGGGGTCATTGGGTAGCTATGGGTGGGGAGATGCTGATGAGACAAAGTTTGAGACTGTGTAACTGCAGCCGGACTCTGCAGTTCCAACCAGAATGCAAACTCCATTCCTTCTTTGGATGAGTCATACCCCAGCCATTCTAACAGAGCATGACACCATGGCTAACAGGTGCACTGTAGCATGCACCCTTAAGCCCAGGGGCACTAATTCTGCATGAGGACAGCTATCCTGCTGGGATGCCTGTTATGGAGAGGCACCTTTGGTCAGGCTTCATTCTCTCTCTCTTTTTTTAGTTAATTTATTCTTTTGTTCCCAATGCAAGCTTTATTATCTTAGTGAGAAAGCTTTCTTGGAAATTGACTTAGGGCTCATGGAGCTATGTGTATACAATGGACAAGAACATTAGTGTTGATTTAATTCTGTAGGAAATGACCTCACGACAACCCCTGTTCCTGAATGTCTTTGTGTCCACCCCACAAGGGCACAGAGAGTGCTGCTGTGTCAGGGGAGTTGCTGTTACGGTTGTCGTGGTTAACCATGGAGGCTCCTAATCTCCTGTATGGTCTATCAGGAAATATTATGCTTCTGGGGTCTTGGCAATCTGTTACTGGGCCTATTGAATCCAAGGACACAATATTTCTGAGTGTTCTTTGGGCTGCAAATTTATTTCTGCCTTACTCCATTTAGATATCTCTTTGTTCTCATTTATTCTATCTTCAGTTTCCAGACTGATTTTTCTAACGTCAGCTCGGATCTCAGTTTTGCTCTGATACTGGCCACTCCTCAACCTTCAACCCGGGTGGAAATTTTCCATCTGTAATCAAGATCAATTGGTATGAACCATCTGGGTCTAGGTGGCCATTTTCTTTCCAAACCTCTGTTTATCCTCTGCTGTTGAACTAGAGTAGACTGTTTCTGTTCTCCATATATCTTTATACTGTGATATCTTTCTTTAAAAAACTATCTATCTAAATATATATTCAAAAGTCAGAATGTCAGGGAGAGGAAGAGATGATAAAAAGAGCAAGAGAGAGCGAGTGAGAGAGAGAGAGAGAGAGAGAGAGAATCTTCCATTTGCTGGTTTGCTCCCCGGATGGCTGTGGCAATTGGGTCAGATCCAGGTACTCCATCCTGGGCTTTCATGTGGGTGGCAACAGCCCAAAGCACTGGGTCCATTTTCCACTGTCTTCCCTGGACACGAAGTGGAGCTGCTGGGACTCACACAAGCAATATGAAATGGAATGTGAGTATCACAGGAAATTACTTCACGTGCTGTGACATAAAACACAGACCCCTTTGTAACATCTTTCAAGGCTCAAATGGCTATTTAGCACAATGACAGAAGTAACAAATGATGGTCAGGATGCAGAGAAAGGAGACCTGTTACACACTATTGGCGTGAATATAAAACAGTACAGTGGGTGTGCAAATCAGTATGCAGATTTCTGAAAACCAGAAATAGGCTTGCTAAATGATTGAGCAATCCCACCTCTGGGCATATATCCAAAAGACATGAAATCATTGTATCAAAGAGAAGCCTGCTCTACCGTGTTTATCACAGCGCTGTTCACCACAGCCAAGATATCAAATCAGCCTAGGTATCCATCATCACATGAATGGATAAAGAAAATGCTGTCCTTATACCTAATGTCATATTATCAAGTTACAAAAAGAGCGAAATCCTGACATTTGCAACAAAGTGGATGGAGCTGGAATACATCACGGTAAGTGAAATAAACCAGAAACACAAACACCACACATTTTCCTTTGCATGTGGAAGCTAAAACAGAACGTTCAGACTAAACCCAGAATGCTGGTTACCCGAGGATGGGATGGGTAAATGGACAGAATGGAGAAAGTTTGAATAACAGGTGTGAAATCAAAGGAGTAAATTTCTGGTGCTATACAACACCGCAGTTCCCAAAATCCTAGTAGATATCGTAGAAACAGAGAAAAAAAGATCTTCAAGCTTCCAATCATGTTCAAGCAGGGGGCATAATGAGCACCCTGTTTGAATCAGTACACATAGTATTCGTATCCTGAAACATCACACTGCAGCGCATACATATCTATACTTACTTTCAATCAAGTTTTTTTTTTTTAATCAGGCCTTGCTGAAGAATTTCCCTACGCCTTCCCCCCTTCTTCAGCTACTTGCTGAGCCTCACAAGGCTTCTCCTACAAGATCCACTCAGCTGCTGGAAATGTGTGTGCTTGCTTGAGCCCCATCTTCAAGTTGGACTGTGAGCAACATCTTGATCTCATCCCTGCGCCCACAGCCCAAACTCCACAACGCTGTGCCTTGCACAACAACGCAAGTCTGTGGGAAGGAATTGAGCTGACACATTCTCCATTTGTTTATCAACAAGAAAAAGCGCATAGGCTTTAAGGCGGGGTAACAGAAGGAACTTGTTGAGTCAGGAGGTTCCGTGGAGAGCTCCTCTTCCCCCTTTTCTTGGGAGAATAGAGAGTGTCTTTCCATCCAGCCTCTTGCTAACTTGCTACTTTCCACACACTAGTGTCCCAGTGAGCTGAAGACACAATGAAGCAGATGAATGCAACCTCAGATTTCCATACCAGGTTGCTTCTGGGTAGAAGAGACTTCACCTGCCTCTTGCACCGTTGGCAGAGCCCACGGATGGTGGGGAAACGCTGACACAAAGAGAGGGACTATGGCAACTGCTTGCCACCAGAAAGCTGTGGTGGGGTGGAGTCTGGGACAGAAAAAGGACCATTGAGATGAGAGGTAAGATCTTCCTGACTCTTGAGAGCAAGGCTCCTGGGAACCCACTGCAAAGCCCTGCTCTCCTTAGACCTTAATCGCTATCCTTCCTTCCCTGCTGCTGAAATTCCACAGAGCTCACGGAAACGCAAAAACACTTGAAGATTTATGAATTAAATAACGCATTCCGTATGAGGCCAGCACTGGGACAGCACAGCGGGCTGGGCAGCCATCTGCAATGTCAGAAGACTGTGTAAGTACAAACTTGAGTCCCGGCTGCTCCAATTCTGATCTAACTCCCTACTAATGAGCCTGGGAAAGCAGAGGAAGCTGCCCAGGGGCTTGGACCCCTGCATCCAGTGAGATAACCATATAGAGTTCTTGCTTCCTGGCTTGTGTTCAGCACAGCCTCAGCCACTGAAGCCATTTAGAGAGTCAATCAGCAGATGTAACTGTTTCTCCTCTTTTTGTGTAACTCTGCCTATCAAATAAATAGCTAATGAATCATTTTTAAGAAGGCACTATATAGAGCATATATAATCATTAATGACAATATAAGGAAACTGCCATAGATAGAAACAGACACCACAATGCATAATCTTTTTAAAAAACGAATAAATGCCATGCTGTTGAATTGGAAGCTGACTGGCTGTTAGCTAATTTGGCAGCTGTAGCAGAGCAAATATTCAGGAGAGGTGAGTATTTATCCACTCTTGCAGAAGGCTGGGAAGCATAAACAGCAACAATTTTTGCATCAGTCTTTCAGTGGTGTCCATCACTTTGGACTTGAATAAAATACCCCAAACACAGCAGAGAGCAAGCCCAGACTGCTCGGCTTGAAAGGGGTGCACCTGCGTATTCCATGTGAATGGTACAATCATGTCAGAGCATGCAGCCCAGTGAACGTTCACTCAGTAGGCTTATTTCTTCAGTGTATTCCCTTTTAACACCCCAAGAGCAGAGAAACATCCACAGTCAGGTGAATCCATCACACAGAACTCTGTCCACACCAACCATCCACATGAAGCTGGATCAGCTGCGTTGGCCCACATTTAGGATCAAGGGCATGGCTGGGGGAGGAGGGAGGCATCTAGCCACAGCCTTGCCCATACGCAAGGGGGTTGACTAATAATAGTTGATGTTTATACCCAAGAGAATTAAAGCCACAGTGGAAGGGGAAACTTAAAGACATTAAATTTTAGTAGAGCTAATTTTGGAAGAATAGGGGAAAGTGCTAAGGGAAATGAAACAGGATAAAGCCGTGGAGGGGAAAGCCACAGAGGAAATAGAAAGTGTTCAAAGATAAATTAATGCATGACCAAAATCACTACCAGCTCTGCAGTCATAAATATTCCAAGAGAGAGAAGAAGGGCCAAGGTTGATGAGAAGTTGAGAATCAATGGTCCAAGAAATGTTGTACAATGTGAACTTGTGGAAGAGACAGAACTCAAGGATGCGAGAACAGATGGCTATTGCATGGGAAGAAGGTGAAGAGAGGTGATTCTTTGGCAGGACAAACACCTTGGCTTACTCCTCTGTATATGTTCCTTCTGGGTCTCTGTCTGTTACCTGACACATGCACCCCTTTGTACATGTTGCCTGGCTTCCACTTCAGCTGTGTGGATTCATTTCATGTTTATTCCAGCATGTTCCTGATGGCAGTGTTTGAGCTGAAGACATTGTGGTGGGGTCGTCTCAAAGACAAATGTCAGGGACCTAGGCAATGTTACCCTGAGATTAGACATCAGACCCACACCTTGATAGAACACAGAGTCTTGGCTGAAGGGACGGGGAAATTTCTCTGCCCTGCTGTTGCCTTGGGGATGCTCCTCTGAACTGAAAGGGACAATGCTGAACCTTCTGGAAGGCACCAGTGGCCTGTGATGTTAACAACAAAAAGATCAAGTGAAAGTTTGCCAATTAAAAATAGAAGTTACGAAAAGGCAAAAATTATACCTGGTGGCTAAATAACTAGCAAATCTCTCCCTCTCAGCATGGCAAAAAGGGGGGAAAACAATATAAAGAATCCTCTGATCTACAAAGTTAAATATGCTGATCAGCAAACACCTGTACACTACGCAATTCAAAAGAGCGTGAGTTACAACATTTCATTAAATGTAGTTTTGGGGTTTTGATTTGGTGAATAGATTTTTCTTGGTCTGCAGACTCAAAAAATTTTCAGAGTGCGGTAAGTACTATGTACATGGTAGCCCCTGAAAGATCTCTGAAGGGGCCCTGCTAGCAGGTGACTACAGGTCTGGAATTTGCATTTTTGCACACAATGTAGTAGACGTGGCTAAACTTTGCACTTGTTTCATTTCATGGGATTGTGGCACTTCCTCACTAAGAAATCTGGCATCTGTAAGTCCCTGAAAATAGGGTAGGCCCTACAGCCAGCTCAAATACTAATGGCATTCAGCTTTCTGCGGAAGGTTGGGGAGAAGAGACTATGCTTGGCTATTTCAGCGTCTTTGTGTAGAACATCAAAGGCAGAAATTAGAAGGCGGCTATCCTGAACTGAGCCGTGTTCTTCCCCTCGAGTGGACGTCCATCCAGAACCACAGAATGTCATCTTATTTGGAAATCGGGCTGCTGCACATGTAATGAGTTCAGTCCAAATGAGGTCATAATGGATTGGAGGTGACTCCAAATCCAGTGACTGATATCATAAACAAGGCCTTCCTGGGGAGATCTGTTATAGACGTGGGAAAGGGAGAAGGCCAAGATGAGGGGCAGATGGGAGTAGTGCAATTATAAGCCAAGGGGCGCCAAGGATTGCCAGTTCCCACCAGCAGCTGGAAAGAGGTCAGGAAGGAATCTTTCCTGGCACCTTCAAAGGGAGCGTAACCCTGCAGACACCTGACTCCTGGACAGACTGGTCTCTAGAATATGATGGAAGCTTGCCAGTTTGTGGTACTTTGTTAGGACGTCCCTTAGCAACTGAAGCAAGGACTCTTACCAGGCGGATATTTTAGCAAGAACCAAGAAACACAGGGAGCAATGACTACAAACAGCTGATCCAAGGACAGTAAAAGCACAGCTTCCCAGGGCCTTTTACCAGAGTATAAACAATTGGAAGTAGCTCACACACACTGCTTGGGGTAGAAGAAAGTATCAGAAGACATTTTTACAAATTGAGTGGCAGGACAGTTTTGATGTGCATGAAAAATATTATTCTAGTCCCCGTTGGCTGGATGCTGCAAAGGGAAGAGCAGGCAAGGTCAGAACAGAAAGTCTCTTTATTTTCAACAGCCAGTGTTTTTAGTGACATTCTGCTGGGAGCTATTTCTTCCTGGTCAAAAGCACAGGGGAAAAAAATAAATCCCTGCTCCAAATAGGTTATGAGGAGAGAGCAAAGTGGCCAACTGATTGCTGGGACCAGCACAAGAGAGAATTCAAGCACTTAGAAGAAACCATGGACAGCAGGCTGGGAAGTGCAGGAGGCAATTGCTTTTTGGTGTTCTTCCTCAAGCCTGTGCCAACAATTTTTGCCTGTTCCTCAACCCTTTGTGGCTTTCCCTGAAACCCAGGCCTTCTTCCTTCTGGCTTGCCACATCCCGTGTTTCCCTTTAAAGAACATTCAGGTTTTCTTCCAGGTTTCATCCGTCTTCTGTCCCCATGTCTACATGTGTCTGTGGCATGCCTTCCTCTCCTCTCTTGGAGGAGTGGGCATACTCTGCTTGTTTGTGGTGAGCACCTCCACCTGTGTGCTGTATCTTCCACTCTTCGTGGGTTCTGGCTCCATTCACTGTCTCTTTTTTTCTCATCCCCAGTCTCATTGCTTGCAGTGAATATGAAACATACTCAGTTTTCTAAACTGAGAAGAGCTCTCCATTACCTCTGTGCTAACACTCATCTTTTTGTATTCCTGTCTTTCTAGAAGCTTCTTGGAAAAACATTCTGCATTCTATACCATCTTGCAGCCATCATCCTTTGGACCCACCCTTACACCGAAACCATCCGGACCCAGGAGACTGCCAGATTGGCTGGGCATTTTCTAGTTCTTGTCTTAGTTGATAGTGATGTGATGTTTGGTATTGTCCTCCTGAGACCTCATGGCCTCTGAAAGTTCTCTTCCTAACTAACATTGTTTTGGAGCTGCCATTGTGGCATAGCAGGTAGAGCCAATATCTATGATGCCAGCATTCCACATGGGATCCAGTTCCTGTCCTGACTCTTCCACTTCTATCCAGCTCCCTGCTAAGGTATCTGAGAAAAGCAGCCGAAGATGCTCCCAGTGTTTGATACTCTGCCACCTGTGTGACAGACCCAGATGAAGTGCTAGATTCCTGGCTATGGCCTGACCAAGTCCTGGCCAATGTGGCCATTAGGGGAGTGAAACAGCAGATAGAAGATTTTCTCTTTGTCTCTTCCTCTCTCTCTCTCTCTGCAACTTTGTCTTCCAAATAATGAAGTATATTGTTTTACCCATCTCCATATTGTAATATAAGCTGATGACTCCCAAATAAGTGGGTTAAGTTCTTACCTTTGCATTATATTTATTTCCTACATACGCTCCCGATTCAACAGGCTCCAAGGTAAGCTCATCAATCAGCTTGATTACTCTCCCTGTTCTGCATCTCAGTTCCTCTCATCCTTTACTGATAATCCAACTAAAATTTCTTCTTCTTCTTCTTGTTCTGCATTTTAACACTTATTTGAGTATGTGTATGTGTCAAAGAGAGAGCCAGAGAGAGATATTTTTTATCTACTGGTTCATTCGTCAAATGATTGCCTTGGCCAGGGCTGGACCAGGCAGAAGCCAGGAGCAAGTGCCTTCATCAGGGTGTCCCTTGTATGAGTCAAAAGGGCTCAAGTACTTAAGCCATCTATCACTGCTTCTTCAGGCACGTTAGCAGGAAGCCAGATTGGAGAGATGGTTCAAATGTATGAGAACCTGCCATCATGTACTAGATCCAGATGAAGTTCTTGGCTCCGGGCTTTGGCATAGCGCAACCCTGCGTATTGTGGGCACTTGGGAATATTCTCTCTCTCTCTCTCTCTCTCTCTCTCTCTCTCTCTCTCTCTCAAGTAAATAATTAAAAAAAGTAGAACAGCCAGGACTCGAATCAACACTCATGGAATGCCAGTGTCACAGGCAGGCTTAACCTACTACCCCACAACACCAGCCCTACAACTAAGGTTTTCTGAAGCACCAGGTGTGTAAGTTCTAGTTTAACAGTGGAAGCAAACTCAGAAGCATAGACAGGTGCAGAGGGGGCATGGAAGAGATGATGATCGTCCAGATAGGCGTAGGAATAAGATGAGGTTGTCAATGCCAGCCAATGCTCCCTTCTGGAGCTGCTGGTCTGTATCAGTTAGCATCACCACCACCAACCCAGCACAGCGACCTGGGGAGTTTTTCCTTTTGTTTTGTTTAAAGATTTTGTACAACTTCACTCCTAGAATCATTTTCTACTTCTAAATAATTCCTGTCGGTCCTTTATGCAACTCTCTTAAGATTTATCTCTTAGACAATCCATCTCCTACCTGGCCTGATTCCAATTTCTCCCCAATTTTAACTGCATGAGGACAAGGAGCTCGTGCCACATTTTTTTTTTTTTTCACTCCTGTCAACCACATGGTTAGCCCAAGGTCTGAACTTTATGGCTGCTTAATGAATAGCTGTGGAAGGTCAGATTGCTTAAGAATTACACTGCTCTCATAGAACCGAGCATGCCCCTGTCATCTAGGAATCTCCAGTGCTCCGTGCTTAGAGGGCAGAGCCTGTACACTCAGGCCTCTGTGGTTTTGGATAAGTCTCACTTTCAGCAGTTACTCTGTTTGCCCTCACAATAACCACAGGGAATTACCACTGACATGTCAGCAGACATAGCCCCATCTTACAGGCTTCTAGAGCTCTCATTGTTTCCTCCCTTAAAATGCATTTAACTTTCTGGTTCGGGGGAACATGACGTCTGTTTAATCTTTAAGATCCAGCGAAAGCATCTGAGTTTCTCCCATTCATCCCTTCCTGCCCAATAAGATCACGACTTGCCCTTGACCTTCTGGATGCTTAGACTCTCACAACACTCATCACTAATCATCTCTAGAAAATATTTATTCATCTTCTTCCCCGATGAAACTTTGAGCTCCTGGAAGGCAAAGGCAGGGAGTCAGAACAGAAAAAAATCAACCTAATTAATATGCAGTGCTGTCCTTCTTGGGTCTGAGAGGAAACCGGAAGCACAAACAAATGTGGGCTGATCTGAGCGGCTCCTTCTACTGTACATGTGTTGCTGTCTCTTTGCATAAAATCATATTACATTTATGTTAGAAGCCAGTCAAGCGTGTGATCTATTTAGAAAGATTTCTATCAAAACGATTTGGATTTTTAAAAATATTTTGGAGCTTACAGAGGACAAGTTCTAATTATCTAACGACCCATTAGCATAAAACATCTCGTTACCTTGCACAGCTAGATGAAGGGATATAGACAAAGGTTACAAAAACACACAGCAGCACCTTCAGAGCACACACAAAGTGACAGAGTCCACTGGGACACTCTGCATCAGCAAGCCACAAAGAGGAACTAGGAAGAGCGTGCTTGAAGGCTACAAAGCTCGGGGTCCTGTGAACACATCCAGCAGGAGAAGCGAAGGGAGGTGGTAGAGTGGGAAGGAGAGCTGAAAAAGAACGTTCTGGAGAGCTGAGAAAGAATGTTCTGCTTTTAGACATCAAGGGAAGCTGCTGCCTATGAAAGTGTTTTCAAACCACTTAGCACACCTTTGGCTGTCTTGATCTGCAGAGCATGATTAGGAATAGTAACTAACTGATCTAATTGCGGAATTCTCTTTAGCACTCAGCGGCGCTGGATCCTGATGACAAAGAGGGGACATGCCTGAGAAACCACATAAACTCCCCTGGTTGAGTCTCTCAAGTATCAATGAGATGGAAGTTGGTCGAGTTTTGGCCTTAGGCCAATGTCTTCCTAGTTCTGAAACCTTAATGAGTTGAGTATAATGGGTAAAGAACAGTTTTAAAAATTGACTTTTTGAGAGATGTATTTCTTTGAAAGACTGGAAAGGCAGTTCATCAGAGAGACAGCTGAAGGATCTTCCATCTGCTGGCTCACTTCACAAGTGGCAAGAGCCAGGAGCCAGAAACTCCCTCTGGGTTTCCCATGTGGGTGGCAGGGACCAAGTACCAAGGGACCACCTTCCAGTGCTTTCCCAGGCAGATGAGCAGGGAGCGAGATTGTAACTAGGGCAGCCAGGTTTTGATCCAGTGCTGCAATATTGTATACCAACAAGATAAGCTGTATCCTAACTCACTGCATCGCAGTGCCAGCCTCTACTATTTTTTTAAGGATTTATTAAGTTAGTTTGAAAGCCAGAGTTAAAGAGAGAGAGGAGGACAGAGAGATTCTTTCATCTGCTGGTTCGCTTTCCAGGTGGTTCTTGTGGCCAGGCTAAGCCAGATCGAAACCAGCAGTAGGAGCTTCACTAGGGTATCCCACATGTGTGGCAGGTGTCCAGACAATTGACTCATCCACTGCTGTTTTTCCCAGGTCCATTTGCAGGAAGCAGGATTAGAAGTGGAGCAGCCAGGACACAAAGTGGTGCCTGTATGGGATGATGCCACTGCCTTCATCCTTTCCCCTGATGATTTCTTTGAATGTACTTTTAGACAATTATACATACCACTTCCTCCTCATGATTTTATAGGTTTAACATTAGTAAAAATTGAAAGCAAGGTTAAACCAAGAGTAACAGCTGCGGCAATAACATGAACCTATGGAGAAGGCCGTGAGGGTGACGGATGAAGTTCTGAAAAATACTGAGAAAAAAACAAGGTTCGTCACTGATTTGTGCCTCTTTGTCAATGATTACAGGTGTAGGAAGTCTTCATTTTCTAGTATAGAATAATAGGAAAAGAGAAAAGGAGATGATATGAGGAAAAGGAAGCAGACAGGGAAAAATCTTCCATGCAAGTTATAAAGCATCATTAAAGCAGCTGGCATAGCAAGTTGTGGCATAGCAAGTAAAGCTACCTCCTGCAATGCCAGCATCTCACGTGAGCACTGATTCAAGTCCTAGCTGTTCCACTTCTGACCCAGCTCCATGCTAACGCACCCGGCAGTACAGTGGGGGATGGCCAAGGGCTCCTGTTTTACACGGGAAGCCCGGAAGAGGCTCCTGACTTTACTCTGACCACCATCTGAGGAATGAACCAGTGGATGGAAAAATCTCTCTTTTACTGTCTCCCCTTTCTCTTTGTAACTTTGCCTATCAAATAAATAAATATTTAAAGATTATCATTTTAGAAGGCAAATAAAAAGCTATTAAAGTAGGAAAATTAATCTTTTTTTTTTGAGATTAGTGTGCACAAGTACATGAGGACATAGCTCCCGTTGACCTTGATGTTGACTCTGTGGAGATGGGCATCTCATTTTCTAGGGGGGCACTGAGACAGTGGTCACTGGCATGCTTCTTGCCATATTCTCACATAAATGGCACCCAGCTGGGTCTGAAACTAGCGGCAGACAACGCCACTGGCCTCTGGAAGCCCAGTTATTATTTTTTTTTCTTAAGAAAAAAACACCAAAAGCAGATAAAAATGGTGTCTTCTAATTGTATGCCTGCAGTTGATAAGAATTACATAGAACAGCCAGGATGAGAACCAGAAGTGATGATGTATAGATACATGTCAATCCTGAAAAAGACTGCTGAAGCAGGTGCCAGAAACAGGACATGCCAGAATACAGCTCTAGAACCGCACCTTTCAGCCACAAAGTGATGTTCTGAGACCTTCTTAGAAGGACCCAACTTGTGACCCTCGCTCAACTCTCAGCTTCGTCTCCCATCAGTCCAGCTCCAATGACGCAGTCTCAGTCTAGCCGGCAGTTCCTGGTGTTCTCACACCTCACCAGGTTCTGGTGGCCAGAGTCAGATCCAAAGCTCTGGTTCTCACGATCGCCCTTGTCCCTGATCCCTCCCGCCTTGCTTTGTTTGTTAGATCCCTCGGGAGAATTTATAAGGTACTTACTATGTCCCAGGGACCATTCTAGGCACTACAGTTATGAGAGAGAGAGAGGCCTAGCCACTGATTCACTCTCCAAATGTCTTCAGACAGGAGAACTGGGCTGGGGCTAAACCTAAGCAATGGAAACAGTCCAAGTCTTCTTTGTAGGGAGCAGGAGCCCAATGACTGGGGCCAACACCATTGCCTTCCAGGGTCTACACTGATGAGCAGCTGGAGTCAGGAGCTGGAAGTGGGACTTGAACCCAGGTACTCTGATGTGGGGTACAAACATCTTACCACTAAGCTAAATGTATGTTAGTCACCTGTTTCCTAAGACCCAGTCCAAAGTAACCCTCCTTTGTGAATGTAGGTAATCTGTTATTCATGCCTTTTCACACAGCACTTAGTACTCTGTTTTTTTCATAAGATGTATTTATTTTTATTGGAAAGGCAGACTTACAGACAGGAGAGACAGAAAGAAAGGTCTTCCATCTGCTAATTGTTTCCCCAAGTGGCTACAATGGCCAGAGCTGAGCTGGTCTGAAGCCAGGAGCCAGGAGCCTCTTCTGGGTGCACCACACGGGTGCAGGATCCCAAGGCTGTGGATCATCCTCTGCTTGTGTCCCAAGTCATTGCAGAGAGTTGGACTAGAAGTGGAGCAGTCGGGACACAAACCAGTGCCATATGGTGTGTTAGTACTTGCAGGTAGAGGATTAACTCGTTCAGCCCATGCGCCAGTCCCAGTGACTAGTTTTCTATGTGTTAGACAAGTGGACCCAATTTGGGGATTCTATGACAACAGTTTCAACCAGTTTGGGCCGTTGTTTGTCAGCAGTTTTAGGGTGTTCTATTTCTTACCCATAAAACAGAGACATTCAGGTTTCTGTGAGTGAGTCTGAGTTCAGAGGAATTGATTATTGCTGTCAAGGGAAGGCCTCATAGAAGCTCCAGGCCCTAAGCAGTGCCTGGAGAGTGCACAACATCTCAGAAGAGGAGTTCATTGAGGGGTACTGTGCCCAAGGAATTACTGAGGTACACAGAACAAAATGCTGCCCCCAGGAAAAGTGAGGTAGGAGAGCTAAGTTCCACCATATCTCACATTTCACATTTTATCTGCTCACATTAATCAGATCACCTATTTAGAGACCAGGGAGGCAGAGAAAAGAGACATAATTTATGCGCCCCTAAAACCATTGCCTAATGAAGGGACCAGACCTGTAAACCAGTTCAGAGTGTTATGGTGGATGCTATGGGGAAAGAAGCACATGGAGAGGACTGACTGCCCAAAGAAATCTCAGAAAGCTTCATGGAAGTGCTGACACGTGAATAGCTCCTACAGACGTCCAAGAGTCTAAAACATGCCAAGGGAGACAGGAAGAGTCCCACAAAAAGAACATGAACTACCAACTGTTTAATATTTCTTTCATGTCTCCCACACAGTTCATCCTCGCTTTCAGTCCACTGCTTCTGCTCACCACATCGCCTGTTGCTAATTCTGGGTTGCCCATTCCTCTGTGTCAAGGCGCGGCACTCCCTTGAAACTTTACATCACTCCTCCCCAACTTCCTTGGGTGGAGAAATGGCATTCATGGCGTGACATCTGAGATCTCCGGAGAGGAGGCAACCCAAGGTGTGGCAGAGGAAGGTGGCAGGAGATCACCCAGGAAACTGTTCACTGTGGGCTCTGGTCCCCAAAACTTCCTAGGAACATACAATGCCAAGCAAGCCAGTGGTTGCCACTGTCGCGATCTTCAGAGTTCTCTTCCTGTTTGGGAACTGTAACGCATCCTAGTTTGTAACACCAACTTAGCAAAGTCCATGGCAAGATGGAATCAGAAGCTAACTGTTTTGGAGTGCAACAAATATGGAAGCCCATGAACAGTTTCTTCATAGCATTCATTTCTACAAACTTTTTGAAGACCTCCTCATGTATGTATCTTGTTATGTTTTCTTCCATGTTACTTGCATCGCACCAAGGAGGTGATAGTGAGTGGTATATTTTGTTGTTATCTCACAAGACAATAAGCCCCTCCAGCACAGTGGCAGCCGAGTCTCACATTCTGCAGGCAGCATGACCTATGGCCTAGGGCACTCGAGACAGTCCCAGTGTCACCAATTATATTCTTGCTCTAACTGGAAGTTTCGTGCTAATCAGCCCTGTATTAGAAATGTCCATCTACTCCACCGAAGGCACCCAGAACATATTTGATGAGTTTATTTCCTCCAAATGTTTGCTAACCGCCTGGTCCTCCAGGCAAAATGTCTCAGAGCAATGCCCACTTCGTCTATGACAGCAGTTAAAAGCTTTCGCTTGGGTTCACTATCACTAATTTGATGCAGATGACTCCTAAAGTGACATCTCTATTCCAGAAGTGTCACAATGAGCCTTCAGACTCTCACTGTTCTCTAACTCAGGCACTGAAACTCAGTAAGTGCTGAATCCTTCCTCAGCGTCCCACCACCACGCCTGTTCTTTCTCATTCAGCCCCTGTCATGGCGGCTGGCATCCGCTGTGTTGCTCAAGCCCGCATCACGTGAACCATTCCTCACTTCTCAGTAGAATCATCACAAAATTTACCACCCAAATTGCTGCACTTCTAAGAGCAAAAAGATTTGCTAACAGCAATCATTCCAGTAGACCACAGAATGTTCTGGACAAACCAGGACCGATAATGGCTCTGTGTTTCTCTTCCTTTACCCTCTCCTTCTCTAACCATCTGTCAGTCACCACATCAGGTTGTCATCTCTGGTTTCTTTGTTATTTTCTTTAAAGATTTTATTTATTTTTATTGCAAAGTCAGATATATCAAGAGGAGGAGAAACAGAGAGGAAGATCTTCCATCCGATGATTCACCCCTCAAGTGAGCACAATGGCCGGTGCTGTGCCGATCCGAAGCCGGGAACCAGAAACTTTCTCCAGGTCTCCCACACAGGTGCAGGGTCCCAAAGCTTTGGACCGTCCTCGACTGCCTTCCCAGGCCACAAGCAGGGAGCTGGATGGGAAATGGAGCTGTCAGGATTAGAACTGGTGCCCATATGGGATCCTGGTGCGTTCAAGGAGAGGACTTCAGCCACCAGGACACCATGCCGGGACCTCTCTGGTTTCTTCGTGCTGAGGGCTTCCAAACACATTGCTCTGCTTGTATTCTTCTGAATTTTTAGTCTGTTTTCCACAAGGCAGAGGGTTCTTTCTAAAACATACACTTGATCATCTCATTCCTACTCTTAGCAGCTCTTGCCAAAGTTCAAACTCCTGACCTTGGTTCCAGTTTCTTCTTCAACATCAGTTCTCATTCCATGGTCTCTTTGTACCGTAAGGATTACATCATGACCAGGTGGAAGTTCTCGAAGTTCCTTGCCAATGCTGGGCTCGTTCAGCGTTTAGCATCTGCCTATGTTCTTCCCAGTGTCTGAAACCACTCTTGTCATCACGTCTTTCCTTGGGTGAACTATTCTTTATTTTCCAGCTCCTCTCCCATCATACCCTTAAGGCTCACACTCAGCCTCTGTCCAGAAACTGGAAGAGCTCAGCTAAAACAGAAATACAGTCCCATAGCTTCTCTGATCAATTCAATGGTTTCTGGCCATCTATAACATTACATCCAAGCTCCTCAATAGATTTGGTAAGCATTCATTTCTTTGTCCAGAAAGATCTTACGGTTTTTAGAAGGGTGCCGGCTTAAGATCTCTATTCTTATTAACTGGGTGATCTTGAGAGATAGTCTAACCAAATGCCAACACATTTTATCCTTTGAACAATGGAAATGATTTATCTACTTCATCCACGTCCAAGAGTTACTGTGATGATGATATGAATTAGCATTTTAAACAATATACATAATAAATATTCTCTGAATATTAGTGATATTGCCCTTAATGCTGCCATCAGTGTTATAGGCATCATCTCCAAGAAAAAAATTTTTTTTTTCAACTCAATGCTTCCCTCGTTCATTCAATAATATTTATGGAGCTCCTACAGAGCTCCAGAGACTCTGCCGGATGAGTAAGTTAATCCTTATTGGCGGTAATCATATCACTTGGCCATAACACACCAAAATCATCTGTTCATATGTCACTTTCCCCCATGCAGTTGGAAGATTCTCATAGGCAGAAATGTACGTTTTCATTTTTGATTCCCCAATCCCTACTCTACTGCCTGGCAAAGAGCAAGTTGATTTCCAATTAATATTTGCTGACCTGAAAAAAAACTGCCATACTTCATTAGTCTAATCTTACTCATTTCCTGGCAATTATTCTGCAGGCAAGTCTCAAATTCATATCAGATTACAACAGTTCTGAAATTTCTCTTTTGTTGTTCTTTAAGAATCAGAGAGAGAGAAAGAGAGAGAGAGAGAGAGAGAGAGAGAGAGAGAGAGAGAGAGAGAGAGACGTGCTATCTGCTAGTTCAGTCCCCAATGCCTGCAAGAATGGGACCAAGCTGAAGCTTGGAGCTGGAAACTCACTCCTGGTTCTCTGTGTGGCTGGCAAGCACCCAGGTCCTTGAGTCATGCCCACCAGGGGATCCTCCTCCAGAGTCTACTTTGGCACAAAGCTGGAGCCACAGGCAGAACTGAGCTGTGTGCTTCTCCTTCCCTAGGCTGAAAACTCACCTCGAAATGTTCTCTCTTGTTTTTTCTATGCTGAAGAAAAGTTGATCTTTCTCTTGATGTGAGAAGTGGCCAAACTTTCAGGATAACATATGTTACTGTATCTTCTAAGTTGAGCACATAGGTGGAACTTTCATTTTGGCTGGCTTTTCTTAGTCATCTCCGTGAAGATACAATTGTGCAGATCCCTGGAAGCTTCACTGACAGAGTCTGGTCCTGTTGCCAGAGTTCAGGAGCATCACTGGAACTGCAGGCCATTCAGCCACCCTCCTCACTCAGTCTGCTCTCCTTCACTCATTTGTCCATCCATCCCTTCTTCCCTCCGTCCAGCCATCCAACCATGAAGCCCTCAATCCACATTTCCAATCATCCATCCATCAATCTAAGCGCTGACTCATTCACTTATTAACAACTAAACTTACATTCTATAAACAAAATAGTGTCTGTATACTAAAATCTTGTGGATTTCAAGTTTTTTTAAAAGAATTTTCAGTATTAAAAGTAGAAGCAGAGGAAAAGAGAACATGAAGGTCTAATCCTCTTTAACCAATTTGCTATTGACATTTTTATCTAATCAAAAGTACTTATCATAATTTATGTTAAATATGCCATACTCGGAGAAAAGTTACCTTTTTAAGAAAAAAAATTTTAAGTTGCTTGTGAAAAGCAAACATGGGGAAACAGATAAAAGTTGCAGAAATTTGGAATAGCCATTGTGATACATGTCCACATGGCCTACAGAAGGCCTGAGTACAAGTCCCATCTCTGCTTCAATCCAGCTCTCTGATAATGCACACCTTGGTGGCGTCAGGTGATGCTTGAGTGCTTGAGTCCCTGCTACCTATGTGGGAGGCTCTGGTTGAACACTTGACTCTAGCCCAGACCTCACTATTGTAGCCATTCGGGGTGTGAACCAGCAGGTGGAATATGCCTTGTCCCAGAGCCTTGGGACTCTGCACCCGCGTCGGAGACCTGGAGGAAGTTCCTAACTTCTGGCTTCGGATCGGCACAGCACCATCCCTTGCGGTCACCTGGGGAGTAAATCATCAGACGGAAGGTCTTCCTCTCTGTCTCTTCTCCTCTCTGTATATCTGACTTTGCAATAAAAATAAAATAATTTTTTTATTTTAAAAAATAAAAAAGAAATGGTCACATAGATGTATGTTAAACAGTGGATTCTCTACCGCTCACTTGGAAAATGGTAATGATTCCAGTTCATTACATGAACTGTTCTAGTAACGTGAATAAATCCAACTCCTGAAACCAACTTCTATTGACCTGGAATACTTACAAAGAATATCTATCAGATGTAGTAATACAGAAAATGCTGAGCATGAACTCATTTTATTGTTGCACACATTAGAAGCAACACGTCCAGAAATGTGTCCCTCTAGGAAAATCCCACAAGCACAGTTCTAACATTAGAGTTCATGGCAATTTGGCTCCCTTGAAGTCTTTCCTATTCCAAATTTAAAATTTTTGAACTTTTAGGCCTTGAAGTGCCAATTCTTACATAGCTGCAGGACTCCACCTGCTGAATAAGGCAGATACCAGGCCAGCTGAAAGACCAGAAGATGGCACCAAGTCTAGGATGCCAAGCAAGTAATCACACACTTGGTTTGTACAGGCACTTCTGGCGTGTCACCTTCCTTTATTCCACTCAACGTCAACCAACAAATGTGTTGTTTTCTTGCATGATCCCTTTCTGCAGGGATGACTGGGCCATTGCAAGAATGAAGGACAGCAGTCAGACTTACCTGTCTTCCTTCTACTGTACGTGAGGACCTTCAGCCTTGATCCTGTATCCCAAACTCTTCCAAACTGTGAAGAGCTGACAATGGCATCCCAGTAGTGCTTGTCTCCTTGGTCTGTTCTAAAGCCACTTGCACCATTCTGCAGGGTTTCCCTTGAGAATGGGCCGCTGGCACTTCACAGCTGCTCACCTGCTCTTCCACAACCAGCAATCCATGAACTTAGCAGCAGCAACTGAAGAGATTTTCCTCCCTGGGGTCTTATATAACTTGAGTCTCATCTTGAAATCTGAAGAGGCTGGCAAGCAGGGCTTCCTCTGTGGAGGACCTAAGGGAGGCATTCCACCCAAGAACAACCTGGAAGCTGTCTGCTCAGTCTGGCTGGCTTCCTCTCATTGTCTGAAACAGCCAAATGCCTCAAGACTAATTATTCACTGTTTCTTAGGATCCCCTGAGGTCTTTCTGTCGTCCAAAGAATGTAAACACTGTTTTGTCATTATCTTGAATGTGGATCTTATTCCCTGCAGTTGAGTTCTATTCTGCTCCTTGCTTACTTATTCTAGCATCATCTGATGAAATAATCAGCTCAGTAATCGGATGCCTCAGGTCCTGTCATCCAGAAGTGGCTATGTGCTTGAAGTTGTCAGCCACAAGGGACAGACACCTGGTTAGGTAGCCATACAAATCACACCATCCTTACCAACTACCGAAATGAGTCTCCAGCAGCCACCCAGGCAAAGGCGAGTCTCAGGACAGCAGCACGGCGTGTTGTGACCTTTTCTTTAAAACAATAACATTCTCCTGCCAAATGGCTGCTACTAATGGGATCACATAAGCCAGTGTGCCCTACTCCATGCTGGAGTTATTTTTCTTGTACTCTGGAGGCCTGGGAGAGTAAAGGTTTTCCAAGGAGGAAGCATCTCTCCTCTCCTCTCCTCTCCTCTCCTCTCCCCTCCCCTCCCCTCCCCTCCCCTCCCCTCCCCTCCCCTCCCCTCCCCTCCCCTCCCCTCCCCTCCCCTCCCCTCCCCTCCTCTCCTCTCCCTTCCTCTCCCCTCCTCTCCCCTCCCCTCCTCTCCTCTCCTCTCCTTTCCTTCATTCCTTCTTTATTGTTTTTTCTATTGGTAAGGCAGATATACAAAGAGAAATATCTTACCTCCACTGTTTCACTCACTAAGTGGCCATACCAGGCCAGAGCTAAGCTGATCCAAAGCCAGGAACCTCTTCCAGATCTCCCATGGGTCCTAAGGCATTGAGCCATCCTCCATTATGTTCCCAGACCACAATCAGGGAGCTGGAAGGGAAGTGGAGCTGCTGGAACATGAGCTGGAGCCTATATGGGATCCTGGCAGGTGCAAGGAGAGGGCTTAGCCACTAGGCTATTGCACTGGATCCAAAATTGATGCTTTGAAACTCCAAGATTTAAATGCTCAAGAGTAATCTAGATGTCTGCCAAATGATAGAGAAAAGTGCTAAGCATAGGAATATGGAATGTTCAGTGTTCTATCCTTGCCAAGGCAATGATAAGTAAGTTGGTAAGTTCACAAGAAGTGATGGGGAGCTGAGGCTGGGGTCACAAGATAGTGAATTTCACCTCAAGCCGTTATGACAGTTTTAGAAAATTGACAGTGTGCTGTCCTTGCTATAAGAATGCTTCGAACCAGCCTTCTGCAAACATTTCTGATGAAAAGAATTGAAAGAAATGTGTTGTATCTACACTCTCCCACAGGCCCACGCAACAGTCCTATTAACATCTGGTGGGCGTTCTGAAGGGAACTGCACCAAGCCTTCCAAGATGCCAGTTACTAAGAAGGAAAGGGAGAAGACTCGAAAATGGACAAGTGGACAAAGGA
This sequence comes from Ochotona princeps, assembly GCF_030435755.1. Classification (NCBI taxonomy): domain Eukaryota; kingdom Metazoa; phylum Chordata; class Mammalia; order Lagomorpha; family Ochotonidae; genus Ochotona; species Ochotona princeps. The sequence goes on along the minus strand of NC_080832.1, from coordinate 127,745,607 downwards.
CAGATTAGAAAAGCGTTTCTTTGTGTTTCTTGTTTTGTAACTCAACATTAAACATATACCAAGTTGGGAAATGGGCCTCTAAAATAATTCAATTAGTATTTATAACCTTGTTCAGACTCTTGAGGAAGAGTGGTTGCTTTTTTACTACTTACCACTTGTTGAATTCTTTATTTAATGGAGAGTTAAGTTTGTGATTACAAAGAAAATTGGAAGAATGTCCTGGTAAAAAAAATTATTTAAAAAATAAGAAAAGATGGAGGAGGGTGAGTGGAAGTGAGAGAAGAAGGGAGGATATAGTGGAAAATATAATTATGCTGTTGTAGGAAATACAGAAAAGTTATTGTGAAATTTTTTAAAATGAAAATGTTAAAGGAAAAAATAATTCAAGTTATCATTTAAAAAGAATAAGTTGAAAAAGTGTTTTTCACCAACTAAGCAGGTGAAGCTTCTAAACTGAGACTGCCGAGTGATGCCGAGATGACGGAAAGGCCATTTTAGGGTACACACAAAATGGGTGACTGAGCAGTAATATGGGGGAGCTGTCTGGAGGGACATGGAGATCATCACCGTTTTTCATGTCATTAACACAGTAACATGGCTTCTGAGCAGAATGCTAAAAATATGTTCCGAAATAAATGAAATATTAATGTTGAGATTTTATTACAGCCACATCCATCATTGTACAAAGAAAGGAAAAGTGGAAAGAGCTTAAATATCCACTAATACAGAAACAGTTAAGGAGAAAAGTACTTTCGGGGGACTTTTAAATATGGACAAATGCTTATGTGCCAGGCTAGCAAAAAAAAAACCCAACACTTCACATGATAATTGGACAATATGACTAAGAAAAAGTGCATGGCACTACATAGGTGACAGAGAGCTAATCTCCAGAATATACAAAGATCTCCAGAACAACCAAAACACCAAAACACCAAAACAAACCACTCAAAAAATGGGCACGGGAAATGGGCAGATGTTTCACAAAGGAACAAACCCAAATGGCAAACAAACACATGAAAAAGTGCTCAAGTTCCCTGGCAATAAAGGAAATCCAAATTAAGACAACAATGAGGTACCACCTAACGCCAGTAAGGATGGGCCACATACAAAAAACACCAACAACATTTGATGCCAAGTATGTGGGGAAAAGGGAACCCACTCCACTGCTGGTGGGGCTGCAGGTTGGGACAGCCTCTATGGGAATCAGTATGGAGAACACTCAAAATCTGCATATCATATGATCCAGCAATAGCACTCCCAGGAATATACCCAAAACACCTGTCACACCAGAAACCAACATGCACCCCTATGTTCATAGCAGCACAATCAGTAATTGCAAAAACATGGAAGCAACTGAAAAGCCCATCAGCAGAAGACTGGATATGAAAGCTATGGTTCATTTACTCCATGGAATACTAATCAGCTATTAAAAAAAAAAAAAACAACAACAAAATGCAGTTCTTTGTGGCCAAATGGGCCCAACTAGAAACCATTATGCTAAGGGAAATGAGCCAATCCCAAAAGGTTAGATACCACATGTTTGCCTTAATTTAAGGTGAAATGATGTCAATATGAAAAACAATACCTGTAAATGTAATATTATTCCAACCCCAAACAGCTTGTATTTCATGCAATAAAATACTGTGATGTAACCAATGAATGAACAATCAATGTGAGTCAGATTGCTTATGATCTACATCAAAGAATTGTAAAACCTAATATACTTTAAAGACCCTATGCTTCTCGGTAACGGGGCAGGAGAGCAGAGAAATCTGTCATCTCTTTAGAATGTGTGAGGAAGACGTGAAGTATAACCTATCAGGAACATAACAGGTAACTCATAGACAACAGACTTGAATCAGCATTAGACAATAGTAAAACTACAAAGGCATATGGGGGGAATCAAGAGCGATCCTCACAACCTCTTAACAGGAGGTCATATGCATGGAGCAGGGGTGGACCCCGGAGTGGAGCAGGTGGACAGGAGGAGACTCGTATCCCAACCTTGAAGATTCCCAGATCCTCACCAAGGACTATCAGTACGGGCACCAGGGACTGCATCCCAACTGCCAAGGAGACCACGGGGAAGTGGAGTGCCTTCGGAGGCAGAGAACTCTGAGGTCACCCACCCCCATCTGGATCTACCACATGGGATGGAAGAAGCCCAAATCCTTCCATGTAGGATTCAAGGTCATCGGAACGACAGCCAGGAGCCCTGAGTGGTCCACAGAAACAGAAGAACAGTAAACTTCCTTTGGGACTAGGGAGAGGAACTTTCTCTGGTCCTTATTTAGTTCCAACTTTGGATTCCCACGCTCTCTGGGAATGACCATCAGGATGGCTCCGGAGGCACCCCCCCCCCAAAAAAAAGCACACACAAAAAAACTAGAATAGATAGACAGAGAACAACAAGGAAAGCTTAGAACCAGACAGGAAACGCTCAGCGTGGATTCACATATACCTTACTAGGTAGGACACAAAAAAAAGTTACTCCTAACTGGGGTATTGAAGATTTCTCTGCATACTCCTCCTAAAACTGTTCTGTGTCTCAACTTTGACATATGCCTTGTTAAAGTTATAAACCAGTTTGGACTATCCTAAAATCTGCCAAGTTCAGTAAAATTTATGTTTCAGCACTATAAACTGCTAAATACAAAAATGAAAATAGACACGAGACAGCTGAATAGTACTCTATAGCCATTTTAAGGTGTATAGCAGCCAGTTGTATATAAACTGAAATTGAAATGTCAATGAAGTAGTCACAGGATGTGGTTAAGAGCGTGCATTTTCTAATATATCAGTCACTTACTACCATGTCAATTAACCACATAATGTTGTGAACAGTTGTTGATGTTATGTTGGGGCTTTTAATTTGTCGGAACGATATTCTGCCGGCTCTGCCCTCAGACCAGAGATGGTCTCCCCAAGAAACTGTTGAATTGATCTGGACAATAAGATGCTGGACTCTATGCATGGTGCATGCTTGCAAGGAAAGAAACAAGACTGGATTTGAACTGTAACACTGCAATAAAGTGGAGTAATCTACCATGGGGGGGAGGGTTTGGGGAGGGGTTGGGAGAACCTCAGAGCCTATGAAACAATGTCACAAAATGAAATGCAATAAAAAAAAAAAAGAAAAAGTACATGGAAGTTGACAAGTAATTCTTTCTGTTCTGATTTTATAGTACTTTAAAAATAAGGCAAAGGGAAATGGGTGCTGTACAGGTCAATCAACATTTTGAGACAGGCTGCATCCCATACCAGAGTGATGCTTTCAGCTCCTGGCTGCTCCTCTTCCTACAGAACATCCTACTAAGGCACCTACTTGAGACCTGGCCATCCATGTGGGAGGCCCAAACGGAGTTCCTGCCTTCTGTCTTCAAGCCTGGCCCAACCCCAGCCCTGGCTGCTGTAGCCATTAAGGGAGCGAAACAGCAGATGAGATTGTCTGTGTGTCTGTCTCTTTCTCTCTGCATGTGTCTCTTGCCTCACCCTCTCTCCTTTCTCTCTTTTCCTCTTTGTTGTGTGTATGTGAGAGAACTACTCTGCTCTTCACACAATTAAATCTTTGAAGATAAATAAATAAATAGGAATAAAACAAGGAATTTTACTGAGTTATGAATTATCCATGCTATGCAAATATTTTTTAGTGATCTAAAGGGAAATGATATTCTTTGGGTTGTAATCGGAGAACTAAAGGCTTTCTGATACTTTGATTAGAACCTCTGAATTTAAACGCTTTCACCAGTGTTCAATGCTTAATTAGCTGAAGATGCCCTCTTAGTTCCACGGCCCATTCCACTTTCATTTCAGAAAACTGTAGACTCAAGGTAGAAATGCGAACAGTCAGATATAAACCTCCCAACTAGAATCACCCATCAGTTCTCTGAATATGGTTTCCTGAGAAAAGAAACTGTTCAATGTTTCCTTCTGCGATTCTCAGACTCTCCGATAACTTTCTATAATTATCCTTTATTGAAATAACCACAGCTCTGATCACCACCCACACACAGGATTGTCAGAAATCTTCTGGAGCAGTTTACCAAATCCTTCAGGGTTTTTCTGTAAGTTGCAAAATAAGAGGAATTGGTCACATTGGTGATTGCATGAAAACGCAGGGTTACAAGTTAGCTTACCAAAGTTCTCTGGGAAGATTTTTAATGGCCACCGTTTGGTGAATAAATCGAATGAGTGTTGCAACCATGGTCTAAGAGATCTGAACTGGAGAAAGGTTTTTCTTGCCTACCAACCTCACCCTAAATTCTGAGGGCTGGCCTCGGGCTCCCATAGGACTATCAAGAGCACCTGCTTCTATCTAAATTTAGACTGGTTTCCCAGAACATGCTGGTTGGATCATTAATATGGTCTTTGATTTGCATATTCTGTACAATATATTTGCCAGATAAAGAGGCTGGAAACATTTCTTCCAAATCTCTAATTTGCTGATTCATTTTCCTTTTTGTTCTGTTTTGTTTTTATTGGAAAGGCGGATTTACACAGAGGAGATAAACAGAGAAAGATCTGCCATTCACTGGTTCACTTGCCCAGTGGCTGCAACGGCCAGAGCTGAGCCGATCCAAAGCCAGGAGCCAGGAGCCAGGAGCTTCAGCCATGTTTCCCATTCAGTTACGGGTTCTCAAGGCTTTGGGCCATCCTGCATTTCTTTCCCAGGCCATAAGCACAGATTGAATAGGAAGTGAAGCAGCCAGGACACGAACCACCACCTAAATGGGATGCTGGTGCATGCAAGGCCAGAATTCAGCTGCCAAGCCATAACACTGGACTTTGCTGATTCATTTTATTACCAGTGGCTTTTAAAGTTGTTACAAAACCCAGTTTGTCATTTTTGTCTATTATTTTTGCTTTTTCACAACCTTTCAATAACCTTATTGAACCCAAGGCCAAAAGGACACTTTTCTATTTTTTAATCTCTATGTCTTCCAATTATAGGCACATGCTCCAAATCAAATTAAATTTTGTGAGGTATAAAAAAGGATTGAAAGTTATTTTTGTCTGTGTATTAGTTCAATTGCTCTAGAACTATTTATTGAGGGAAAAATTTTTACCTGTTTTTTTTTCCATTGAATTCTCCTGAGCAAATTGATGTGTTGCTGATCAAAGCAATGTACACATATGGGATTATGACTGGACTTGGTTGTATTGCACTGACATACTGGTATATGTCTACACCAGTGCCTAATTACAGAACTTCATTATGTCTTTAAACACCGTAGTGTGAGCCTTTCAACTGGCTCTTCTTTTGTTTTCATGATTATTTTGGCAACTCTACATCTTTTACATCGTCCTTGTCCCCCATTTACAGAATTACTCTTAGAGAATGGGTTCTTTGGTTTCTAAGTATGTCTGTAGGGATTTTGATTGAGAGTACCCTGAATCTGCAGACAAATGTAGGACAGTTGGCACATTAAGAAGAGTGGACGTTCTTATCTATAAGCATGATATTTATAGCCATTTGTTAAGGTCTTTGATTTCTCTTGAGAATGTTTTGTAATTTTTGTTGTGCAGATCTTGTAAATTGGTTCACTACCTTCATTTCTAAGTAGTCTATGGATTTGAGATTCCAAGCGACTTGTTTGAATTTCCATCCGTCTATTTTTTGTTAAGTATAGAAATGAAACGATTACTACAAACTGGTCATGCATGTGCCTTATACTACGCCATTGCTAAACGTATTTGATTCTCATAGTTACGGGGCAGATTTTCTAGCATGTTTTATGTGAAACATCAAGTAATCTGCAAAGAGATATCATTTCACTTCTCTTTTTCTAATCGGTGTATATTTTCGCTAATAGTCTTACGAATGCAGTCTTCATACAACAAGTTGAAAACATTCCGTGTGTATAATTTTGACAGATTTGGCAAATGCATAAACCCTGGAATCCATCACAGCCACCAAGCTAATGAAGACCCCTAGTTGCAGTCAAGTCTCTTCATGCCTGTGTGTGTACTCCCTTCCTTCTGATCCTTCCCATCTAAATACATTTTATCTCTTTTAGTCACGTCATTGTCTTGGCTAGAACTGCAAGTTACAAAGATCAATTCTACAAATGCAGTCTTGCAAATGGTAAAAGGATAATAACAGGACAATGGGGATACCTTTCAGGCAATATTTGGCAGCTTGCATTAAGTGGATGAATTTCTCTATAAATGCAATTTACAAAAAAATGAAAGAAATAGAACATACGAATTGTCCTATAGCTGTCAGAGATATTGAGTTCATTGTTGAAAACCTTCTCCGAAAGACACTGCAGATCCAAAGAGTTTTTCTAATGGATTCTATCAAAGGAGAATAAGACTAACATCACTCAGACACTTTCAGAAACCATGAAAGCACAAATATTTCCCTGCTTGAGTTCTAACTGTACAGTGCCAAGAAGAATGGGTAGTTCTTCCAGAACCAAATATATATAAATGAAGATGCTAACCAGGGTGTGCAGCTCCCTCTTCCAGAGGACTGAATACCCATCCAATGCTGCCCATGGCAGGTGGCATTTCACTGACTTCAGTAGTTGCTTTCTGTATCTTGTCCATAATGTATTGTTTTCAGTCCGGTATAAGCTATTCTCCCATCATCTGAACTAGAGCCACTCTTTGTATGTTTAATTACACAAAGATGTAAGGAAAGGCCACAGGTTTTATTACTTTTACAAAATTTTATTTATTCATTTGAAAAGCAGAGAGTTGGGAGGGGGAGAGAGAGAGAGAGAGAGAGAGATTCCATTCTCTGGTTCCTTCCTCAAATACCTGTAATAGATAGGATCAGACTGAAGCCAGGAGTCTAGAGCTTGATCTGGGTCTCCCATGGTCAAGCAAGGACACGAGTGCTTAAGCCAACACCTGCTGCCTTCCAGAGGCTGCTTTAGCAGAAAGATTGATTGGAAGAGGAACTGCCACTGAAATCCAGGTACTTCCTTATGGAATATAGGGGTCGCAAGCAACAGCTTATCCGCCATACTGAACACATGTTCCGTGGCTTTACCAATTTTTAAGATAATAATGGAGATTCTGTCATGAACAGTCCATGTTTCAGGCAACAACCATTCACTGGTGGATGTAAGATTTCCTGAGAGGAAGGTGGGTTTCCTGAAGGAGCAGGTTGGAAAGCCAAGACAACTTCTACATGTTCCACACCATAACAAGAGTTTAAGAGATTTATGGACAGTCATTATCTATAGTATTATCCGTTCTGACCAAATGAGTCTAAGTAATTTTGTACAACGCTTTAAAGGAATTTCTGTAAGGAAATCAAAGATGAATTATAAAGATACTAAAAGAAGCCAAACACAAACCTCTCCCACCCAGAACATGAGTTCTTTGAGAAATACTATAAGAAATAGATGCAAGGAGGATCCAATCAGAGCTAATGCTATGTCACCCACTGAGCATGACTAAGAATGGCAGCCACAGGGCCCTCCTGCAGACTTAGGGAATATCAGCCCAGGAAGACAGGACAGACTCAGGGACCGTAGCTCAACCCAACAGACTTCAGAGAGGCCAGAGAGGTTGAAACGTGGGGTAGCAGCTCAGGCCAGCCATACAGCAGAGTGTTTGCTTTTGAAGAGGGTGAAGGGATGATAACATTCTAGGAGAGCCAATAAAAGAGGCTCAATTTATAATCGTTTACTTCATTTTAATTTTTGGTCTATTTCAAGCAAGAGCTATTTCCTTTACCTTTTCCACATAATGTACTCATGAATCAAATTACTTTGAATATTTGATAAAGGACAAGTAGAATTTGAGAACATTTTTAACCCAGAAATGCTTATTGGTTTGTTGAAACCCTAATAGCATTCTAAACTATCTGTTTCTTCCATGATAAACTTGACACCTTCATGCTGCCCCCAATTCTTCCCTCCTACTCTCAGTTTCACTTCTGAAAACAGTAATCTACACTCACTGGCTCCATTTTCTTTCCTGCTCTTCAGATTTCAAACCACTGCAGTTTGGTGTCTGCCCTCAGAGTCTTCCAGGATTACTCAGCGGCTGCTAGTGAATTACACACTCTTCTATACCTTACGCACTTCTCAACCCCCATGTTGCTGTTTACCACACCCATTGCCATATTTTGAGTAACTCCAGAGCTCATTGCAGACATCTCAAGTTTAAACCCCAAAATATTGTGTTCATGGTACAGAGTAGAAGGTAGTCTAATTGTGGTGTTTAGGAGGTAAACCTCATGTCCCTGAGGTATGCCCTCAGCAGGTGGTTGTCATGAAAGGGTTGGCTATAAAAGCTGAGTTCAGCTTCAATACCCTCTACTTCACAGCACACCATGTGACCCACCAACGCATTTCTCACCAGATTGCCAATGAATGACACCTTCCTGATCCTCGACTGTGAGATTCCAAATTGATGAGCCCAAATAACCCTTCCTCTTTTCTAAATAGCTTACCTCGGACATTTAGTTGTAGTGATGACAATCTCATTCATACACCCATTTAACAGTTTCCTTTAATATATGTAACACGTCACACTCCTGGTTCTCTGCTGACAGATCTGTGTTAATTTCCTTATCAGACGCTCACTTTCTTCTGTACTGTTGGAATATCAGTATTTCACAAAGTCCTGCTTTAGTTCCTCTTTGTTTGCTAATTTGCAAAAAGGTTCCCATATGCTCTTTGTCATTCCCATAGCTGTAGTCTGATGAATTCCCAGCTCTGTATCCAGCAAACTTTATTCCTGAACCCCAGATCTTACAGTCCAGTTGCTTCATTTAACTCCTCCACCTAAATGTCCACAAATTCAACGTGCCTCAAGATCATGACTATGTTGGCTCCTGGTCTTCCACCTCACCTCCTCATGCTCTCAAGTTCCTTGACTTGCACGAATGGCAAGTTGCTCATATTGGATTCCTAGAAATCGGCCCTGACTCCTCTTCTTCCTTGATCCCCACATTCAATCAACCAGAAAGTTTTGCAAGCTGGATATCTTAAACACAGAATGTCCTCAACTTTCAATGGGTTCTATCCTCATGAACTCATCCTAAACTGAAAATATCATTAAATTGAAAATGCACTTGATATTTCTAAACTACTGAACGTTGTACGTAGCTTCAATATGATTAAAATATTTACACTAACCTCCAGCTGGACCAAATCACCTATTATTTTATAATAAACTATGGAACAAATCATATAATTTGTTGAATACTGCACTGAAAATAAAAAACAGGACTGCATGGGTGAGCTCTTATACTGTCATATAGTTGGAAGACCTTAAATCACTCTATCTATATCTTAAACCACTCTATTTATACCTCCTAAACCCCCAGTTCATCCCAACCCCATGCCCTCATCCTCGTACAATCCATCACCCTTTGTCAGTTTAATTCTCATCCATGTTCTACCTGTTCTCTTCAAGCTCAGTCTTGCCTGCTTCTAGTCCCCAAACTGTAGCGAAACTGTTAAGAAACCAAACTCTTGCCACACCCCACTCGAGATCTTTGTGGCTCTGTGGTGTCCTCACCAGCAAGACTTAGGCTTCCAAAACCCTGTAGGGTCTGATGGTGATGCTGATCTTCAGCCCCTGAGCATCTTGAACTTCCCCATCATTACACCAACTGCCTGATAAAAATCTAGAAATGCCAACTTTTGTGCTTTTTCTCCCAGCATTCTTCTGCTTGTGTGACTTTTCTTTCATTTTTCCTTCTTATCTTCTTTCCATCCTTCTTTGTTCTTCCTTCCTCCTGTTGATTTAATTATTTATTTGAAAATCATAGTTGCAGAGAGAAGAGGGAGGGACACACAGAGAGATTTTCCATCCATGGATTCACTCCACAGATGGCCACAATGGCCAGTTCTAGGCCAGGCAGAAATCAGGGACCAGAAGCTCCATTCAGGTCTCCCACATGGGGGCAGGGGCCCAAACACAGGGATGCTTTACTGTTTTTCCCAGGTCATTAATAAGAGCTGCATTAGAAGCAGAGCACCTGCAATAGCAACCAGCGCCCATATAGGATGCCAACCTCAACTGCTACCACAACAGTGGCCCCTGTGAGACTTTTCAACTTGTCATAGACATCTATGCCTGGAGAAGCAGAATTATGAGTGCAAACAACGAAACAGCAGAAAATAGTGCAATTTTATGTTTCTTTTTTCAAAAAGAATTTTAAATAGAATTTTGAATATCCAAGTGGAAATTCTGAGGAAATGAAAACAAAAATAAGTTTATCCCAAAAAGATAAACAGAGAGAAAGGATAAAGGAGACAGGAGTCTGCTTTAAGATTGACCTGGCCTTGAAAGAAATGGGACACAGGCAGCTGCTAGAAGCTGGAAAAATCAAAGAAACATTCTCTGGCAGAGCTTCTGGAAGGAACACAGTACTGCTGACACCTTGATTGTATTTTCTCTTTTTAAGATGTAAAAAAAATTATTGGATTATACGTAAGTGTTAAGCATATTCAATGTGTACAACTTGATGACATGAACTCTGAGGTTGGCATAGGGTTTTGCTCCTTTGCAGGGGAGTCTTTGGGAATATTCATTGTGCCTTTGTCTCTTCTTTTTTCTTGGTTATTGTGCTTCTGGTTAGCAGAGTCTTCTCCTTGGGGCAGGTTTCTAAGCTGTCTCACCCACAGGTCTATAGCTTGATTTTACTTTTTGCAGTTGGTACCTGACTCTATGCTTGCAATCAGTTGTGCCATTCCCTCCAGTGAGTTCCAGGTCTGGGTTGTTATGTTAGACTTCCACCATGGTCTCCATAGCCCCATCTCTTGGCTCACCAGTCTCCACCTCCTGTGATACCATGCTGAGCCTGCACCGTTATCTGTACAACTTTTCTCCCACTTTCGGTTGGAGCAGGTCCCAGGATTAGGGAAACACCAGGTGTCCTATATAGCTAGGTTTTTGCTGGTGCTGATCTTGCCAGAACCTATTGGCCATTAGATTTGAGGGCCACATGGACCTATTTTGACCTGTACAATGTCATAGTCGGTATTATTTTCCTATGGGACCAGTGCAATGCACTGAGCTGGGTGAGTTCTCACCAAGCTCAGCGCATGCACAGCTCACTGTTGTCCCTGTAGTCCTAAAATTTTTGCCACATTGTACAAAATGGTGCCTGATGTGCCACTACTCCAGTTCTTGATCTGTTGGCTGTCAGGTCTGAGGGCTACCTGGACCTGTCTTGGGTGGAACCTGTAGAATGCTGTGTTGTTGCAGTTCATTGAGCCAGGAATGAGTTCACTCCCAGCTCAGTGGATGCATAATACTGTCCATAACCCTTGCCTCCTTAAACAAAATGGTGTCTGATATGGCTCTAGGGGGCAGACTGGGCTGTGAAATCCACCCTGTTCCTACACTGCCCGTCTGGGATCTGCTGTTCTGTCTCTGCTCTTGGTCAAATCAAACAGACCAGCAGGACCAACAGTTCTTTGTCTGGGTTCACCTCCTGAGCTCCCCCAGTGAAAGTCCCTTCCCATCTGGTTGCTGGTGGAGTTCCGGCTCCTGGTGGAGTTCAGATCGCTGTTCGATGAATGCTGCTGGGTTATCAGTCACTGCAACCCACACCATTGTGTCCACTGCTTTCCTGTGTCTGTCATTCTCCAGGTACCCCTCTGCTCTTGTTCTGTCCTCTCCTATTTCCTGGAATGTGTCCTCTCTGCTTCACACTGCTTCACACTGGCTAATATTTAAACGTGTCCTTACCCTATTCCGCCATCTTGTTTCCAATCCCTTCCAGGCCTTTTGCGGTTGTAGAGCTCAGCTTAAGTCTGTCCTCAATGGTAACCCATGTATAATCTGTAAGGCAATGCAATTTCAATCCTTAGCCTGGGGAGAAATGATTTTCCCAGAAACACTGATTGAAGAGATTCCCTTATACATTCCTAACACTCTTATTAAAGATTAATTAATTATATATGCATGGATTTAGATTTGTTTTTGGACTTCTATTCTGTTCTATTGGTCTTGTATCTGGTCTTATGTCAGTACCACACTGTTTTATTTTGGTAGGTTCATCATATAGCTTGAAATTAACTTTGATCTTCTTTCTCAAAATTTCCTTGTCTATTCCGAGGTGTTGGTGATTGCAAATCATCTTAATGAAGGACACAGAAAAGGCATTTGATTAAAAAAAAAAAACTCTTACCAGTTAGGTATGGGAAGAATTTACCTCAGCATAGTAAAGCCCAGGTGACAAATACAGAACTAAGGTCATACCCATAGGTGAGAAGATTGAAGCTTTTACTCTAAAATCTGCAAGAATGTCCAATTTCCATCTATGCAACATAATACTGGAAATCCTAGCCAGAGCAATTGGGCAAGAAAAAAAAAACAAGTCTTCCAAATTAGACAAGCAGAAGTAAAATTGTCCATTTTCAGCTGCCTGTAGTGTCTATCATCTCTATGTATTTATCTATGTTTGTCATTTGTCCTAAAATCCCCCAAAACTGTTAGAACTAATAAATTCTGTAAAGCTGAAATATACTAAGCCAACATTCAAACATCAGTTGCATTTCTGTACTGTCCAAAAAAGAAGTCAGGGAAGCAATCCTATTTATAGTAGCACCAAAAATAATTAAATAACTTTAGCCAAGGAGGTGAAACCTCCTGCAACCTTAAGACATTGCTGCAAAAACTGAATAAAATGAAAATATATGGAAAAATATTCTGTGTTCACAGAATGGAAAAAATTAGTCTTGTCAAAAGTCAACTCTCACCAAATGATCTACAGGATGGTCCCTATCAAAATTGCAATGTTAGTTTTTAGCAGAGGTAGAGATTCATATGGATTTTAGTATTTCTGACCTCTGGAATCAAAGGATGATAAATTTGTGTTAATTTAATCCTAGGAAACTAATACTCCTCTGTAAACATCAGTTGCATTAAGTGCCTTTGCCTACTTAACAGAGTGTTAGCTGAGAAAAGGGATTAGAAAAGAGCTATAAAGTGATGCTCAACTGGGACAGAAAGGAATTCTATAAACAGATGTGGTGATGCTGAGGAAGTTAAATTATTCATTTATGTATAAATTGCCTTATGAATATTTATAAGCATATGTCTGAATATTACAAACATATCCAGAAATGTGCATACACACACACACACCTCACACAAATATACACATATATACCATTTGTGAGAGGTGTAAACAAAGGAGTGTGATGTAAGAGTACCTAATCCATTTTAAATTTATGCAGATTTTTCACACATAGCACTGTATTTTACTTGAAAAAAGTAATGTGGTACAATAGGTAGTTGGAGAGAAGAGGAGACAACATTTTTGTCAGGTAAATGATTGAATTGTTAGAATCAATCAAATAGAAGTGTATAAACAGATACCAGTGTTTCTTGGTGGAAAAAATGATTGACAATTGGTTTTGTCTAAGATTATAAAAAATTCCGGACACTTTACAGACAATTGTTGCCTTTGAGTAAAGCCAAAGCATGTTTTACTTTTGCTATAATATCTCTAGGGTCAAAAGCAAGTATATAGGTAGACACCTTGAGTTGTGGTGCTAAATTTTAATCTGAATTCCAGAAAAATTATGATGTTTTAAGGGTACCAATCACTGAAAGCCTCTTAGGCCAAAATAGTACCCTTCCCCTTAACATGATAGCTAAACTTTAATTAGCAGTTTATTCCACAAAGGCCTTTCATCTTTGTCTTTTAAAATGCCAACCTCCACAGACTGGATCACTCTTCCCGTAGTGCTCATCAACTACCTAACTGTGAATGGTTAATGTAAATTCCTTTTCCAGTGGTAGGAAGTGAGAAGGGACGGCAATATTGGAAGAAGGAAAGAGAACGCCAGGCAGTCCAAAAAAATTTTTTTTCTGTTTTAATGTCTTCATTTTTAAAAAATTAATTTATTCATTAATTACATTGTATTACATGACACAGTTTCATAGGTACTGGGATTCTCCCCACCCCTCCCCAAACCCTCCCCCCATGGTGGATTCCTCCACCTTGTTGCATAACCACAGCTCAAGTTCAGTTGGGATTCCCTCATTGCAAGCATATACCAAACATAGAGTCCAGCATCCTATTGTCCAGTAAGTTCAACAGCTTCTTAGGGAGACCCTCTCTGGTCTGAAGGCAGAGCCAGCAGAATATCATCCCGATCAATGAAAAGCTCCAACATACCATCAGCAACAATCCAGGTACAATGAGGCTGGTGCAGAGTTCACTGATTGACATAGTCCATCATAGAGTCTCCCCTTGTCCAGTATTTCGCTGCCAACATATAGCTAAGATGGTTGATTGATCTACTTCATCTTCTATCTTTTCTTGGTTAATGTTCTGATTCCTCCATTTTGATTGAGGGGATCCCCAAAGAAACTTTGAGGTGTTCCCAGACCAGGTTCCTATATGTTCTAGTAAGCACAGTGCCCACCACATTCCATCACCCCGATCAGCTGGTGGTTGCAACTGCTGGGTTGGTTCTATTCTCATCTCCGACCTCCACCGGAACTGAGTCCCGGGGATCTGTGTAGCGGGTCTGGGCCTCCCCCACTGCTCGCCATGTGGCTGGAGCTGGGGGGAGGAGCCAGGAGGGGTGGGACTGGGGCCTAAGGAGTTAAACCTCCGGCAGCCACCTTGCTGCTGGGGCCTTGGGATGGCCACGCCTCAAGCCTGGAACACACACACATGTGCCTGATACCACGTACATGTGGTGAGCGGCTCCTGGGTGGCCAGTGCACCATTTGGTGCCAGGCTCTGCCTGCTGGCTGCCCGGCCGGAGAGTTCTGGAATTTTGGTTCTTTGATATGCTGCTTAGGTAGCTCCATCCTGAACCCACAGTGCTTTGGGGACGTGAATGAGTCCTAAAGATTCTCAATGGCAGTAGATCTTCCTCTGAAGAACCTGTAATCACTTTATAATGCAGATTACCGAACACCAGTTCATTCAAGAGCCAAAATCCGGCCTTGTCCAGCAGGATGTCCCCATTGCCTAACAGGATGAGGGATCAGCAGAGGGGTCACAGTAGGCAGGACCATGACATTGACTGGCATTCGAGAACCATACCAGGGGGTAGAATGTGTTGGGGATGTGTGGGCCAAACCCTGTGGGAATTCTGACCCCACTGGATGGCTTAGCAGGGCCGGTGGAGACAAGTCCAAAAATTTTGAACCTAACTGGGTATTAAACACAACTGAAAGCCAAATTGCAAAATACTCATTACTAACTGTATTATGTGCATTATCTCATTTTATCTCTACAACAGCCTTGTTTATTAAGTGTGAATAAGATTGCAGACTGACAGGTATATATAGGAAGTTGTAGAACTAGAAGTACACGAGGCAGAACTAAGTGCCAGTTCTATGGGACCTATTCAACAGCCTCTATGTCCTCCCAGGAAACTTCTCTCTGGCACTAAGCCCTTCTGCCCCTGACCTTCTGTCTCAGTACTTCTGCACTCTCCCATCACTCATACCCCTAAGTACCATTTCTGATAGGTTCATGCCCTATTTTAACTCTCTCATTGCCAAAATCGGGGTTGGTTTAACTCAACATGGCCTGCAGGTAGACTGAGTGACTACTGTGGGATTAACAGAAAGGCTAAAGACACAGAGTCAGTATCTTGTTGATAGAGTGATAACATGGTTTTATTTAACAGCTGGGGTAGGCGGCAGGTGCTAAACAACAACAGCAGAGGCTGGGGAACTCTGAGAGTGTGCAGTGGAGTGCAGCTCCCATCTGTCCGGGAGCTCAAATGTAAGGGTTTAGTGCAGGAAGAACAAAACACAATGGAAATAATTGTGCTGGGATCCAGAAAGGAAATCAATAGAAATAAAGCAAGATTCTGATTATGGGACTAGGACTCAAGAACAACCCAAGAAGCCAATTGGTCTTGACCATGAACTTGTGGCCATATAACTTGAACCATTGTTTTTCACTTTTGGTCATGACCCATCTAATAGGCATGAACTTGATTTAGTGGGTACTAACTAGCACTCTTCAAAATAATTAAAATAGGCAAGAATGAAATGAAAGACTAAAGCAAATATCAATGTGCAACTGCATACAGGATGAATTTCAATTTTAGATGTGTGTTTCTTATGATAAAAAATATGTTTCTTAGCATTACTGTCAAAAAACTCTTGAAAACTTCTGGTTAGGAAGCAAGAAGCCAGGTTAGTCCTTATGTTTAGAATATTTTCTGCTTTCCCCAGATGACTGTGAGCTAATGTAATAAATGCATCCAAGCTACAGTGTGGCTAGACATGAATGAATGAAGGATTACAGCTTCCCTCATGGAGATTTTCCACATATAGCTGTGCTTTGAGAAGCAGAATTGAAGGACAAAGCTGCAGTACTTTTTAAGACTTTCTATTTTCATGGCAAAATCGAGAGTACAGAGAGTTCTCAAATACTTCCTACTCCCATACATGCAGAGTGCCTCCTGTATTAACATTACAACTCAAGAACCTAATTGACCATATTATCACCGTGCAGCATCCATCATTCACATTAGGACTCACTCTCGGTTTTGTGCCTTCTGTGGGTTTGGATAAACAACCACATAATGACCTCTTTCCACCATTACACCACCACAAAGAGCATTTTCACTGCTCTAAAAACCCTGGGTCTGTTTGTTCCTCCTCCCGCCCGCAAACTCTGGCAACCACGGACATTTTACTGCCTCTGCAATTTCACTTTCTCTTGAACGTCCTGCAGTTGGGATCATGCAGTAGGCAGCCTTTCTAGATTGGTTTCTTTCACGTAGTACCACGCCTTTCTGTTTCCTCCACATCTTTTAATGGCTTCAGATCTCATTTCCTTTTCATTCTGAATAATGTCCCACTATTGGGATGCACAATTGATTCACCGTCCGCCTACTGCAGGACATCTTCAATGCTTCCAAATTTAGGTAATCATGCATAAAACTGCTATCAACATCAGAGTGCAGGTTTCTTTATTGAGTATAAGCTTCTACTCGTTCGGGTAAGTACAAAGGATCTCGATTGTTGAGTTGTATGAGTGTATGCATAGCTTTGTAAGAACCTAGCAAACCGTTTTCCTAGGAGGCTATGCTTTTTGCATTACCACCAGCAACAGATGCAAGTTTCTATTGTGGCACACCTTTAGCAGCGTTTATTGAGGATCCTATATTTCAGCCATACTAATAGTTCCACAGTGCTAGCTCACTGTTGGTTTAATTTGATTTCCCCAATGACAGACGTGGAATATTTGTTCAACTGCTTGTCTGCCATCTAACACACCTACTTCAATGACATCTGTGAATGACATCGGCCCTTTCTTAATCAAGCAGTTTTCTTATGGTTGAGTTATAAGGGTTTTGTGTGTATTTTGGATAACATCATTTATCAGATACTTCGTAAACACTTTCTCCCAGTCTTGTGGCTTGTCTTTCTGTTCTCTTATACATTTCTTTCACCAAGCAGAATTATTTTTAATTTTAAAGAAGTTCATTGTATCACTTACTTCTCCCAGGGACTGTGACCTGAATGTTGTATAACTATAAGAGTTACCACCAAACTCAAAGTCATGGATTTTCTTTTCTCTGTCGTAAAAGCTTTTGGTGTTTTTATGTTTGTGTCTGTGGTCCATTTTGGGTTAGTTTTTAGGATGAGTGAAAGGTCTGTGTCTAGATTCTTTTTTCTTGGGGGTGGGAGGGGGACTGGGAATGCAAATTCCATTACACTTTTTCCAGCACCGCTTGTTGAAAAGAACATGCTTTCTCCATTGTGTTACCTAGGCTTGCTGTTCAAGGGCTTCACTCACGTGTCTCTACTGTTACCGGAGTCCTGGTGTCAGTGCTCCCAAGGAGCATCAGCAGTTCTGTCATTCAGGTCTGTGTCTTGTCATAGAGGATGTGACATTTTCTTCTTCTGCCCAAGTTCTTCAGGGACAAAACAGCTCCTGTGACAGCACTTGCCATGACAGCTCTCCGGGTTTCATTTGTCTGCTCTCCACCTGGCCACAGATCATCCTCTTTACCGGGTCTGATGGTTGCTGTCGCCTCTGGTTGTTACTTCTCTTCTGTGCCATGTTTTGTGCTGGGGTCACAAACAATGAGTCACACAGACAAGGAAGGAGGGAGTGGAACTCTCAGCAGGTGGAAAGGTCTGCCTTACAAGTGGCTGCCTGCTCTGCAGGGCTTCTTGCCCCAAGTTGCTTTTCAACACAGCCTGGTAGACTTTGAAGCCTTTCTAGAGGATGAAGTTCTTCCTGATTGGTCCATGTGAATGCTGAGACATGTGTGCGAATCCATCAGCAATTGACATTGGCATAGCACAGAAGGATTCACAGTGCTGCATCAGGTCCATTTGGTGGAGACTCAGTCTCTGAAGATTAAATTGTATATTTCTCTCATCTCCTCTCTCCTTCTGCCTTAAGGATTGTGGAGAGTTCCATCATGTGTTGTTTTCTTTCCTAAGTTTTTCATGTGCTTTCTATCTTTTCTTACTTCTCTTGTCTGAAGAGGTAATTCCTAACCACTGTTAGGGGACTGGAGTGTGTTTGCTCTGGCTACTTCATGCTGAAAGGGGGCATCCTTTGAGGTCTTTCCAGGGTCTTTGGCCAAAAAGTGGTGTCCATTCAAGAATCCATCTGCTTGATCCTCTGAAGTTCGACTGCCTCTAAATGACAGGAAATTCATTTGGTTGGAAGATTTGAGAAACAAAAAAAACAAGACTCATGGCTACAGAGAGTAAGAGGGAGCATGTGAAGTGGCCTTTTATTGAGTACAACCAATCATGGAGATTGCTTACCTGGGTGACAATGTCCTCAGCCCTACTCAGGAGTGTGACCACCAATCCTACAGACTAGAGGTAATGTCATAAGGTGAGGTCAGAGGAGTAAGAAGGCAGTGATGAAGTGATGCTGACAACATACCCCGTTAATGACAGACAAGTGACAGAGTTATTGAGGAAATGAAAGCTGTGAAAAGAGGAGGAAGAAGCTGTAGTTCTTCCACTTGGCCTCTTGAATCTGTACTTAGAATTGATTATGATCTCCATTTTAAGAAGAAAGACCTCATATAGCAAAATCCTTTCCCCATGAACACTCACTCAGACTCAAGGCACTCAGGGTAAAGGCACATGAAGCAAAAGTCCATCACATAGCAATCTCAAACATTCAGGATTATTTTAAACAGAGTAGTCAGCAGAGAAAGGAAAACCTTTGATTCCTGCGGCAGACAAAGGAAAGGCCTAGAGTTAGAGAGAAAATTTAAAGAGGTAAGTCTTTCATCCAACCCAAGTCATATCCGGTATCTACTACCTGAAGCAGGTGACAAACCCATTTCCCAAATTGCTGTTTCTGAAGACCTTGCAAAAAGGATCCTTGGGAACAAACAATGCCCCAATTTAACAAACAATGCATCTTTTAGGCCACAGTCAGGTGGCTTCGTGTCTGTGGTCTTCTAGCAGCTGGTTCTCCCAACAGTGAAACTGCTGATAAAACAAAAAAGTAAGCAAGTACAAGAGGAACTCTGATATTTCCCATTAACTTAGCTTTGTTCCCCATCCCACCTGTTGGAGATCCACACTATATCTGAGACTTAGATTTACCCTAACCAGCCAGGTGCCTTTTACAAGGGCAGAGGAAGCAGGAATGCCAGCAAGAACTTTAGAGGCTGTGGAGGACTTAGCTCAGGGTCTCTTTTCATTTTGAAAGCCATTGAGTTTAATTGAGCCTGATGTAGGCAGAAGGCGACCTGTAGACATGTTTTTAGAGTGAGAGGCGGTTTTAGTCCCTTGTAGAGCCAGCATATGGACTCATCTTAGATGGTTATTGTTTTTCCCAATTCAAAGTCTCATCTTTTGAGAGATCCAGT
Source organism: Ochotona princeps (assembly GCF_030435755.1). Classification (NCBI taxonomy): domain Eukaryota; kingdom Metazoa; phylum Chordata; class Mammalia; order Lagomorpha; family Ochotonidae; genus Ochotona; species Ochotona princeps. Next base: position 127,725,841 of record NC_080832.1, on the reverse strand, counting down.
CACCCAACTGGAAGTCTTGGCATCAAAGACTCCATTGACACTTGTCAGATGTTTCAACTGGCTGATCAACACAGATCAGGAAGCTATTTAACCTACCTTTCCAATCGCTTCTCGGCCTTTTGGCTAAGATCAAGTGTAACCTACCTTTCCAGTTTACTCAGTGCTGTGGTCATTTAAGCGTTTTAGAGGACAACTCTGCTAAGGCTCAGTATTCCTGGTCTCTCCCTCTCTCTCTCTGAATTGATCTAGTAATGGGATTATTTTATTTTTGAAAAAAAGTTTTTGGGATGGGGGGAAAAAACCCCTGTAAATAGACTTGCTTTGTCAGGCCAAGATTAGAGGTCTAAATTCAAAGCACCTGCTCAAATATATCCCAGTAATCCAGGCACATCACCCACCCGAATGTTCCCACAACCCCAGAAAGCCATACCCAGTGCTTCCCAATGGGCAGTCCCTTGTTGGAGAGTGCCCCACAATTTTCTCCTTTTGTTTGCCCTGGCATGTTTCCAACCCTCCTGCAGGCCAATCGCTTGCTCACAGATGGTACAGAATTGTTCACACAGAAATATTTCTGACCTGTCCCCATGATCCCTACCTTTGCCTGAAATGGAGATGCTGAGACAAGGTTGTCCTTGAGTCAGCATACCCAGGGGACAGGCCCTACCATGCCTGCTCATGTTCTTTCCCCATCACTTGGTTCTGACATGACAGCCAGAACTCCACAGAGCAAATGGAATGAGGTTTCCAGCCTGATACCCTTGCAGGTTCTCAGGAGTCTGGGGTCCCGGTCAAGGAACCCTTGCAAAGCACCAAAGTGTTACCCTAGCCTGAAGTTCACATTCACTCCAAGACCTTTTCCCAGCGTGGCTGGCCAAGCCCTACTAAAGGAAGCTGGCACAGGGGACACTGATGGAGCCTTCCTCCACAAGTTTGAACTCTGAATCTTCAGGTGGGCAGCAACGCGAAGTGTATTTCACTGGCTGACAGGGATCCAGCGTTTGCAAAGTTCTCACATGGACAGTGGAGAGGAAAAGTCTTGTGAGAAACAGAGTGGAGAGCCGCTGGCTTCCACTCACCCCTCTAGCATGGCGTGGGAGCTCTGGTTGTTGGTGTTACGGGAGCCTGTGGCTTGAGTTGCACAGGGTTCTGACCTGCTTGAGGGATTGTCGCAGGTTCTTCTTCTCCCCCAGTCCTTCAGGAAAGTGACAGCACCCCCTTGCAGCTCTTCCTGTTCTTCTCTCTTGGTTCCTCAGGAGCTCTCGGTGTCCAGCCCCCACTCCATGCCAGATATTTCAAGGGCCACCACCTTTTGGGTTTCTGCTTCTCTTCTGGGCTGGGTTCTTTGTCGCTCATAATCACAAAGAATGGGTCAAAAGGGCAAGGAGAGAGTCAGCGATGCTCCCTGGCTGCAGGAGGGTACCTGCCAGGCTCAGACCTCACTGCATCTCAAAAGTCCTGAATGGTGAATGTGTATGTTAATTAGACAGCCTAGGTGAACCAATCAGGAAACTGATGTTGGAGCAACCTGTTCTGCCCAGAAGTGTACAGAATGCTCAATCAGGCTCAACAGCATCTGAAGATTACATTGTATAGGTTTCTCCCATCCTTCAGGGCTCCTAGCAAGTTATATCGTATGTTTGTTTTCTTTCCTTTGCAAGAACCCCTTGAGTCCCTTCACTACTTCCAGGCTCTTTATCCATTCCACTAATGTATTTGTGCTGCCAATACCACACCATCTTGATTATTTCATCTTGCTCTCCTTGAGCAAATCTTGAAGTCAGTGTTCTCTTTTAACAATATGTTGGTTATGCTGTGCCCTTGGATTTTCATATAAACTTTACAATCAAACTGTTAGTAACTAAAAAAAAAATAATTGGCTGGGATTGAGATTGCATTGCATTTATAATCAAGCTGGAAAGTACTGTCTTTCCATTGACATTAAGCATGTCTCCATTTACTTTGGCTTTTTTAAGGAGTATTTATTTATTTGAAAGGCAGGGTTATATAGAGAGAGTTATAGAAGAAAGAGAGAAAAATACTCTTTCTGCTGTTTATACCACAAATGGGTGCTATGGTCAGAGCTCAGCTAGTACAAAGCCAGGTAATTTCTTTCAGTTCATCCACATGGGTGCAGGGACCCAAGCACATGTGCCATCCTCCACTGTTTTCCCAAGTGTATTAGCAGAGAGATGGAGCAGCCAGGACTTGAACCTGTGCCCATGTGGGATGCCAGCTCCACAAACAGTAACTTTGTTAGGTATTCCATGGTGCCAGCCCCTATTTACTCTGGTTTATATTTTTCATCAACATTTTATAATTGTCCTCATAGAAGTCTTATTCATATTTTGACAATTTAGACCTGTGTTTTTTATTCTCCTTTGCACTCATACAAATAACGCTGCATCTTTAACTTCAAATTCTGCTTGGTTGTTGCTGGTATGTAGAAAAGTGATTGCCTGTCAGATCCTGCCACCTTGTCACCATAGCTTATAAGTTCCATGAAGTTTTTGGCTAAAAGTGTTAGGGTCCGGTTTTGTCTGCCCGCCCCCCCCCCCCGAAACAACAAAGAGTCTCGCTAGAAATGCAAAAGCAAGCAGAGTTTATTGTGCCAGCATGCTGAAGTCAGACCGTTCTTGGGGCACACAGGCCAGCCAAGGAGGGGTCTGACCCCGAACCAGTAAAGGCCAGTGATTATACAGGCCCTTTAGGGCATTACATACATCATAGCCTGTGCAAATCCAAATACAGCTAATCAATTTAAAGAGTAACACATTATCCAATCAAAGTAACACATCATGGCCATGGGTTCTGGGTATCAATAGCACATCCTGTTTCCTGGAACTGGACAACTGCCCTACTGCCCGGGTGGATTCTATAGATAGGGCTAGCAGCACTGGTCACTATAGATAGGGCTTATGACACTGGTCAGTAGCCCTGACTCATCCTGACTAGGGTGGCATCTCCCAACGGCCCTGGCTTATCCTAACTAAGCAAAGCAGCAGCTTCAGGCACCAAGGGGCCTGACAGCCTTGACTCATCGTGACACAGGGATGTAGCAGCTTCTTGGCACCAAGAGGCCCAACAGCCTGGCCTAGCATTCTACTATTCTAACGTTAAACTAGCACTCTAAACTAACATTCCAACGTAATACTGACACTCTAACATTAACAAAGGTTTTTGTCTAAAAAAAAAAAGAACTGCTTTCTAAATAGCCAATCATGGCATCTGTGAGCAACTGTTTTATTTGTTCCTTTCCACTCAATATTTCCTTTTCTTGTCTTATTGTGGTAGGAGGACTTGAGTGTTCTGTTGAAAAGGGACAGTGAGAGGAGAAATCCTTGCTTCTGTCCTATACTTTACGGGAAAGCTTCTAGCTTCTCTCCATGAGGTACAGAGATGGGCTTGCTGTTGATGTCCTCTAGCAAGTTGAACAAGCTCCTCCCTCCACCCCATTTCTACCAAACTGGAACAAGTTCAAAGCTCCACGAACTGCCAGCTGCGTCTGCACTTGCAGGGTCCTTTACATGTTCACAGAGGCATCACACGAGTCCTTAGCTTGTGAGAGGCTGTGGTGCATCGCCTATAGGATGCAGTTCACTGGAATGAGCTTTGAGAAGCTCCTCTGGCCAGCCTAGCAATGCCCTTGCATAGCTAACCCAGCAGATTTCCCGCCCTCTCATGATTTTTCTTAATAGCTGATGCCATGAAATCCAGTACTGAACCTATGCCCCCAATGTCACATCTTCACTTACCTATTAGATGTCTGCTGATCCACTTCTGCATCCAATCCTGTTCAATGTTTTTATCATTATTTCCCAAGCAAAGATCACCTTCTAACTCTGTATCTGTGACACAAGTACCCTTTCAATAGCCTACTTTTGCCATTTGGATCCTATTTAACTCTCTTCCACATCCCATTGATGCATGAAGGGCTGCTCTTGGATGCTGCAGTTGGGCTTTTCCGTCTCAGGCGGCCCATGTTCAGCATCGCCCTCCTGTGAGGACCAGAGAAATCCCCACAGCCCTCCCCAGTCACGGTATTTCTCCCTGGAGAACAAGAGTTTCTCATTTCCTGCTGTAATGCATTCCCTTGAATCGTTTTATGGGTTTTTTTCCCCCTCCTTCATCACAAACGCTACCACTCTACCTCCCCAAAGGCAGATTTCTCCCCAGCAATTTATTTAACAAACACTAAAACTGCACTGACTCTATCCCACGAATATTTCTACACATTTCACAAACATTGAATCTTTAATTCACATGTAAACCCTGTGAGTAGATGATATTACAAGCTCTCGTTTTACACATGAGAAAACTGAGAGAGTGGTATGTTAAGCTACAGTCCTAGTTATGCAGCTTATGCTACTATCTGCTGGGTATGCCGATACTATAGATCGAGTGCCTATGACCCTCTAAAATGCAAATGCTGAAGGGCAGGCACTGTGGCACAGCATGTGTTAAGCCGCTTCCTGCAGTGCCAGCCTCCCAAATAGGCATCAGTTTATTCCACTTCTGATCCAGCTCCCTGCTAACACACCTGGGAAAGCAGTAGCTCATGGCCCAAGTGTCTAGGGACCTGTACCCACATGGAAGAAGCTCCTGGCCCCTGGTTTTCACCCAACGCTGCCCTTATCATTGTGGCTATTTGGGGAATGGACCAATGGATGGAAGATCTTTCTCTTCTTCTCTCTCTTTCAAATAAATAACATTAATCCTTTAAAATTTTTCCCTACGTTGAAATCTTAAGCCTCAATGTGATAGTATTAGGTGGTGCCTTTTTCACTTAAGGAGATTTTTTTATGAATGGGATTAATGTCTTTATAGGATAGACTCAGGACATTCCTCATCTCCTTCAGGGAAAAGAGCCACCAACGAGCCAGGAAGTGGGCATTTGCCAGAAACCGAATCTGTAACATCTTGGTCTTAGAGTCTCATCCTCCAGGGCTCATGAGTCATTCCATGTTCCTTATGCGATACTCAGGGGTTCCTGTTACAGCATCCTGAATGAACCAGGACAGACAGGACACAAACTTATTCCACTGGCCATGATAGTTCCTTTTCTGGAACGTCTTCCCACAACCATGGCAGTTGTAAAGATCTTACTCATCTTTAAATTCTGATTTCTAACATCCCCTTTTTCCTTGACAACTTATCTTTCTTCCTTTTTTCTGAAAATTTTGAAAATTATTTGGTCATTTTATTTGAAAGAAACATAGAAGGCAATCGAAACAGAAGCAGATTTCCCATCTGCTGGTTCATTCCCTGCACATGTCCTCAGGAATGACTGCTGGGCCAGACTGCAGGCCAGGAACCAGGAGATTGGCCTCAGTCTCCCACAGGGGGGTTAGGAACCCCCCAACTACATGAGCCTTCACCTGCCACCTCCCAGGGCATACATTAGCAGAATGTTGGAATCAGGCAAAAATCCAGAGACTCCAATAAGGACTGGGTTTCCCAACTGGCATCTTAACTGCTATGCCAAATGCCTGCCATGTCTTGTCTTTCTGGAAAACTCCAGTTCTCTTAATATGTATCTGCTTGGATTCCTACAACAGCCATAGTAAGTTGACTCTTAATCACATTGCTGTCATATCTCCCTATGGTTCATGTGCAGGTCTTGAAGACAGAGACCATGGTGTGTAATTTTTGGCCACCCTCCCTATCACTGCTCACCTTCTTTGCCTTCCTTAGCCTTGCTCCCACCTAGCCAAGCCCTAAAAACAATGAATACATGGAAAAATGACATAGACAAGGAGTGACATTAAAACACCTCATTTGAGGGCAGGTATTCTGCCTGGTGTTTAAGATGCTGCTTTGGATGCCTGCATCTGAGTATCTGGACTTGAGTTTCAGTTGTTCTTTCAACTCCAGCTTCCTGTTGATGCACACCTGGTGTGACAGCAGGGGATAGTTCAAGTACTTGCATCCCTGCCAGCCGTGAGGGAAACTTAAGTGGAGTTCCTGACTTCTGGCTTTGGCCTGGCCTGACTCAGGCTCTTACAAGCAATGGGAGGGCTCTCTACCAAAGTGTGTCTGTTCTTTAAACAAAATAAATGAATAAAGTTTAAAAGATCAAAGTATGAGAAAATGCAAATTTTAGAATGTCTGAAAAATATTTACCATTTCATAGATTGAACAGGAGTGCCTGATACGCTTGTTTGGGTACTCTGAGAAGCAGAAAACAAGAGACAATCAGGAATTCAGGGAATCATGGGGCTCAAGGTCTGTGAGAAGGAAAGGGGGAGGGTCAGAGAAGGTAACATTCAAACTTAACACAAGGTCGAGTCTTGCGTGAGGCAGGATGGAGCTGGTTGGAAACGTCTCAGACTGCAGTACAGTTCTAAGAAAAACTCCCCCTGGTGACCGTGCAGTTCTCAAGCTAAACTTGTTCACTAGAAGGGGCTGGTACTTCATAGGGAAAAATTGCATGGGGATGCTGCTGGGCCAGGTCAATGTGCAGAGCAGTGCAGAGAAAACATGACCTGAGCAATGACACAGAGATAGCTTTTGAGCACGGCATTCTCAACCATCCATGGTTGCTCCTGGAATGTTGGAATGAATGCTGAATTCTGAAGCAGAAATCTCAGCTAACTCTATGTGTTCACTTTAAACTCATCTTTGTGCCTTCACTTCTAAAACGAAAAATGACCAGTAATTGACAGGCATGATGATGGTTACTATAGTGTGTCCACTTGCCTGGGCTCAGAGATAGCTGAAAACACCTTTTTTCTGGGTGTTTCTGTGAGGTTGGGATTTTAGACAGTATTTTGTGTGAAGAAGACCACTCTTCACTTAATCAAATCAACTCAGGGTCTGAAAAGAACAAGATGGTGGCGAAAGAATGGATTTTCAGTCTCTCCTTGAACCTTGCTCTCTATTTCCTCCTGCCCTTCAACATCTGGCTCTTGATCTTTCAGATCCACCTTATGTCATTGGCGTCCCTGATTCTCAGACCCTGGAAGTGGGATTGAATTCTATCCCAGCTTTCCTCATTCTTTTGCTTATCAAAAGAGCATAGCAGTTCTCAACTCCCAAAATCTCATGATCTGACTGCAATAATCTCCTTAGCTATCCATCTGTCCTTCTAGTTACAGTGCACTTATACATCAACTGTACTATTAGCTGTTTTTTGTGCAATACTGACAAGGACACTGAGTTTTTGTGAGAACTTTACATCAGCAAGAATACACAGTGTTTATCTGCACTGCCTACGATTATGACAGCTCTACATGCAGTAGCACCTAATTTTGTGAGGTGTCTCATGGCGAGCATTGTTTCAGCCAATGATCTTAAAAGGAAGAGAAGGTAATCTTTCTTTTTTACGTGCAAAGCCCTACTGGCTCTGTGAGAACTCCAAGGCTCCACCACCCACTTAGCCTCCAGGTAACCCCCGGACATGTGTGGGGCTCAAGTATGAGACTGTGGAGGGGTCAGGGAAGGACAGAAATAACAGTGTCAGTTACTTTGTGTTCTTTGCCTAGAATATGAAACAAAAACAAAACCAAAGAAGATTGCCTGTGAGAAAAACAGTGATACATCAAATTCTTCTGAGGTTCTGAGGTTCTGAGGTTCTGAGGTTCTGAGGTTCTGGCTTCTGAGGTTAGGCAGGCCCTCAACCCTCCATGGCTGGTGATCGTCAAGGTCAAGAGATATCTCTGAACACACCTTGAAGCTCACTGGCTCACTGTCATTTGCACGAAGACAGTCCCTCTTTGTAGTCTGTAGAAAGTCAACCAAGGAAATCCAGGATGGATACCTAAAAGCAGATTTCCGCATACCTCAGCACTATGAAAAGCAAGCCACAGCGAGTAGAGGTCTGCAGTATAGACCTCACCTAATCCATCCTCCAGTGTCATGTCCACAGAATCGCTGTCTGTGGTCACTGCTGCCAAGAGCTGGCAAGCTTAGGCCGCCTTTGAGATGAGTTGGGAGTGCAGCACGCACGGCCTGTGTTACAGACTTCCGAGAGAACTTGGGGGGCTGGAGGAGACGTCCCATGGCAAGTTAACAATGAGAGGAATGGGGGCAGAGTGCTAGAGTCATCCTCCCCGCAGCAGAATTCACTGTGACATGCCAAGGAAGAAACCATTTTGACATGTCGCTTTGCTCAGGCTCCAGTATCTCTGTTAAAACAAAACAGCCCTGATTTAAAATGATGAGAAAGCTGTGAAAGGCAATTTGAAAATTATGTCATGCTCAGCTTTGCTTACCTCCAAGGCAAATAAAAGTCTTGAAATAAAAATGTTTCCAGTTATTTGCAAATCTGTGCTTGGGTTGCACCTTTAGTCATGCATTTCCTCTAATATGAGTCACAGGCAGCTTAAGTGGAAGCTATTAGCATGAATGAACACTCTTGCGTGGCTGGATCACAGGATGAAGTTCATTGTGAGGGCCAAGCAGGCAGACTAGGAAAAAAAAAGCAGTGAATAGAATCTTTGAAACACACTTGGGCGCATTATTTTTTATTTAATGTGGTTACATATTGAGAGAAATGAATAAGGTGCTTGATTATCAAGAAAAAAAAAAAGATGGAAGCCTGCCCACTTGTAAACTCACAAATCCTCTCCAAGTGGAAAGCCCCAAGCCTGCACCCTCGAGGAATTGCACAAATGTATCACCAGAGGAGATTTGGCCCAGTGCCTGGAGACGGATGAGGTCACAACACTCATTACTCAGAAAATATGCCAAGAGCCAAGCCCTCACTCCGCCGCCCTTTCCCTGGATTGGAGATCCTCCACCTCTCCCCAGCTCTCCCTTCTCATCTTTAGAGCTGCAGTGGGATTGCCAGGTGTCTAATTTTTGTAATCTTAAGGTCTTCAACAGGCCCTCTTTGGTGCCACATCCTGATTTGCACTGGGGCTCTGCTCCCTCGGTCTAGAAGCATCGCTGCAGTTAATGGGAATGATTCAAATGATCCTACTCCAATTCTTGCTATTTTCGGATACTTCGCTTTTCTTAGCTGTGGATTTCTTCTGTCTAAATCTGCCCGACAGAATTGGAAGCCGCCCAGAATCTTCCTCTTTGGAAATTACATTTGTGCATCTAGGGTATATTTGTCGTTCCGCCCACGCTGCAGCCACTTTTTGAGAAGTGCAGAGCGAGTCATGTGACAGCCATCAGTGTATTTGCACCCTTTTTTGTTTAAAAACATAATCTGCATTACAAATTGCACCAATTCCTGTATAGAGTAAGTCATCATTCAATAAAAAGCACAAATGTATGCCTGTCACATTCAACATAATAAACTGCAAGTAAATACATCTTTTCTTAGTCCAAATCAGTCAGTAAATGATGTCTTTATTTTCTCTGTTAGGCACCAAGTTTGCAATCAGCTTTATTCTTGATTCTCTCAGGCCAAAACCTGCACAGTTTAAGTACAGGGGAAGATTGGGCCTTTTATCCCAGGCCCTAGGACACCTGAGGACAAGAACATGACCCAGGCAATCTATTTCTCCAATTTCCTCTGTTCTCAGTGCTCCAGTGTCATTGCCTCCTTCATCACGAACTCTCTCTAGAAAAGATTTGTCACACATTGTCTGCATCTGCAGGTGACACTCTGCTGCGCCAAGACATGGCTCCCTGCCTGCAGACTGCCAGAGAAGTGTGATGGAAAAGACACGCCCTGCATTGGAGGGAAGACAAAACTGGGTCCCATGTTCATCACTCTAGACATTTGGCCTTGGTGATGCCAAACTAACCTCTGAGATCCCCAGTTTCTCATCTGCAAAATGAACATAAAGGGACCTTACAAGATGGGTGTGAAGATGCTGAATTCCACGCATGTGCTTGGTACCCAACAACTGCTCACTTAGAGGCTCACCAGTGGCGTGGGAATACTTTTGTGGAAAAAGGCAAGCCAGCCAAACAAATCGACAGCTCTAGCATGGATGATGGCCGGCACTGTCGCTTTTGATTGCAGAACAAGTCGGCGAGGGTGGCAAAGTCATCCCCACTTTATAGGTGAAGGAACTGAGAGCTGAGAAGCTCCATTATTCTGTGATGGATTTGGAGTTCTTATTCAAGAAGATCTTGACCATGCCCCTTGTCCTCAACAATGCAATTTCATTTATATCTTAGGAGCTTGGTACTATATGCTTGCTGTGTCCAGACAATTTTACCCACCAGATTTGGCAGCTTTGGCCCAGGTGTCACCTCCTTGAGGGTAGGGGGTCTTCCTTGATTACTCTCCTTGAAACAGGCTCCTCACTGTAGCCACAGGCTGAGCATTCCCAACACTTTCACCCTGGTTCACCTCTAGCCAGTGCAAGAGCGTGTGTGCTGCTGAGTAGGAAGATGTGCTCAAGAATTAAATGGTCTGTATTTAAATTTTAGTCATATTACTTCCCAGCCCAGCAGGAGGACTTTAATGTGCCTCAATTTCATCTATAAAACTGGATGATAATAATTTCACTTCAACAGGAAACTTCTAAGGGGAGTACATAAACAAACATGTAAGCTGTTTAAAGGATAGCAGATGTTGTGTCTGCTTAAGAAAAACAAGCAATGAGGGCCCGGCGGCGTGGCCTAGCAGCTTAAGTCCTCGCCTTGAACGCCCCGGGATCCCATATGGGCGCCGGTTCTAATCCCGGCAGCTCCACTTCCCATCCAGCTCCCTGCTTGTGGCCTGGGAAAGCAGACGAGGACAGCCCAAAGCTTTGGGACCCTGCACCCGCGTGGGAGACCTGGAAGAGGTTCCTGGCTCCCGGCATTGGATTGGCGCAGCACCAGCCCTTGCGGCTCACTTGGGGAGTGAATCATCGGATGGAAGATCTTCCTCTCTGTCGCTCCTCCTCTCTGTATATCTGACTTTGTAATAAAATAAATAAGTCTTTAAAAAAAGAAACAAGCAATGAGCTGACTCTGGGCTCCAGTTTATGTCCTGGCTGTTCCATTGCTGATCCAGCTCCACGTTTACAGCCCAGAGTTTGACTCAAGTCAACCTTGGGCCCTTGCATTCATGTCGGTAAGCTGGAAGACGCTACAGGCTCCTGCAAATGGCTGTTGCAACCGTTTGGGAACTGAACCAATATATGGAAGACTCTCTCTCTCTCTCTCTCTCTCTCTGTTTCTCCCTCATTCTATAACGTTTGCCTTTCAAATTAAAATAAATAAATCTTTTTAAAAAATATTCATGGGAAATGAAATTAAAGGACAAGTGTAATTTGGTATCAAAACTTGAAATCTAAAAATAGTTTGGGAATCATGTATATGAGGGATCTTCAAAAAGTTGACAGAAAGATGCATGTTGAAAGTTCTGTGCACTAATTTCATAATATTTGCACCAAAATAAAATTTTAATTGCAATTGCCCTGACCTTGATGAAGTAGCCATATACACAAGTAGGCTTGCTTTGTCATTTAGAATTGTTTCCTACACAGCAACTTTCTTTTTTAAAGATCAATTGATTTATATTAAGGTCAGAGTAACAGATAGCATGATCTTCCATCTGCTGGTTCATTCTCCAGACGTGTAATAGCAGCTGTTGAGGGGTGCGTCTTCCTTCTGGATCCTAAGACTCTCATCCTATGGACTGTCTTCTGCTGCCTCCCAGGCATAGTAGCAGGAAGCTGAATTAGAAGTGGAGGTGGGACTCAATAGCAGACATGCTGATGTCTCAAGTAGTGGTTTACCCCACACCATACCAGAACATCTGCCCCTCAAAATATACCATGCCTAGGTGCCTGCTATATTGCAATGTAAAAATAGCATTAAATCCCTCAAATAAATACAAATGTTTTGTGACCATTAGGAACTTAAATAAAAGGTTATTGCTTATGTATTCTCCTGGAGCAAGTAAACTTACAAGTCTAACAGAACATCTTCCTTACCATCATTCCAAACGCCTGCTTTAACAAAACGTGATATGCATACTAGGCATTTTAAAGTTATATATTATCCTCATTTCTTTTCTTGTTTTTCATAACTTATTTGTAAAAGAACATTTGATCAACAAAATAGGTACTGTTTTAGATTTTGTAGATTAAGACTCAGGTTTGATTTCTTTTGCAAGATGGTGGTTTCTTCCCAGGGGAAATACTATTCTGCTATTTTTCCCTATAATCTTTTCAGGCAGCATGCTAGAACTCTAGAATATATTAATTCAAAAAGGGGTGCAAACAGCATCATACTAAATGGGGAAAAACTGGATCCCTTCCCACTGAGATCTGGAACAAGACAAGGCTGCCCATTATCACCACTGCTATTCAATATAGTCCTAGAGGTACTTGCAGAAGCCATAAGACAAGACAAAGGAATCAAAGGAATCCAAATTGGAAATGAAGAAGTCAAGCTTTCACTATTCGCGGACGACATGATTCTTTACATAGAAGAACCAAAAAACTCAATACAAAGAGTGCTAGAACTCATACGAGAATTTGGCAGAGTGGCAGGAGACAAGGTAAATGAACAAAAATCAACAGCCATAGTGTATGCAAACGGCCGCAAGATGGAAGAAGATCTAACCAACAAGCTGCCATTCAAAATAACAGAGAAAAGCACGAAATATCTGGGAATAAATTTAACCAAAAGCGTAGGAGACCTTTATGAAGAAAATTACAAAACACTCAAAAAACAAATAGAACAAGACCTCAAAACATGGAACAACATCCCATGCTCCTGGATAGGTAAAATTAATATCATCAAAATGTCTATACTACCAAAAGCAATATATACATTCAATGCAATCCCAATCAAATTACCCACAGCATTCTTCATTGAACTGGAAAAAATGATACACAGATTCATCTGGAAACACAAAAAACCACGAATAGCCAGAACCACTCTGAAGAACAGGAACTTAACAGGGGGAATCACAGTACTGGATCTATGGACATACTATAGGGCAGTGGTTATCAAAACAGCCTGGTACTGGCACAAAGATAGAGAGGAAGATCAGTGGAACAGAATAGAAACAACAGATGGAAACCCACACAGATACAGTCAATTAATCTTTGACAAAAAGACAGACAACAATCCAAGCAAATGGGAAGGTCTGTTCAATAAATGCTGTTGGGACAACTGGTTGATAGCCTGCAGAAACAAAAAGATAGACCCACATCTCTCACAATACACTAAGATCAAATCTAAATGGATAAAAGACCTAAACCTACATCCAGAAACCTTCAAACTTTTGGAAGAAAATGTTGGAAACACACTGCAACACTTAGGAGTAGGCCCTGCCTTCCTAAAAAAGACTCCAGATGCAGTAGAAATCAAGACCAAAATAAACAATTGGGACCTCATCAAACTAAGAAGCTTCTGTACAGCTAGGGAAACAATCAACAAAGTAAAAAAACAACCTACAGAATGGGAGAAGATCTTTGCACACTACATAGGAGATAGAGGGCTGATCTCCAGAATATACAAAGATCTCCAGAGAAACCAAAACACCAGAACAAACAAACTGCTCAAGAAATGGGCACAGGAAATGGGCAGACATTTCACAAAAGAACAAACCCAAATGGCAAACAAGCATATGAAAAAATACTCAAGTTCCCTGGCAATAAGGGAAATCCAAATGAAGACAACGATGAGGTACCACCTAACTCCAGTAAGGATGGCACACATACATAATACCACCAACACTTGCTGGCGAGAATGTGGGGAAAAGGGAACGCTTCTCCACTGCTGGTGGGACTGCAGACTTGTACAGCTTCTATGGGAATGAGTTTGGCGAATACTCAAACAACTGAAAATCAACATGCCATATGATCCAGCAATAGCACTCCTAGGGATATATCCAAAAGATCTCCTACACAAGAAACCAACATGCACGCCTATGTTCATAGCAGCACAATCTACAATCACAAAAACCTGGAAGCAACCAAAATGCCCATCAATAGAAGACTGGATAAGAAAGCTATGGTTCATCTACTCCATGGAATACTACTCAGCTATTAAAAAAACCGAAATGCAGTTCTTTGTGGCCAAATGGGCCCGACTGGAATCCATCATGCTAAGAGAAATGAACCAATCCCAAAAGGTTAAATACCACATGTTTGCCTTAATCTGAGATGAAAAGATGACAACTTGGAAGATAGTACCTGTATATTGTAATATTAGTGCAATCTTTAACAACCTGTATCCAATGCAATAAGATAATGCGATATAATCTATAAACCAACAATTAATGTCAGAATACTTAAGATCTATATCGAAAAACTGTAAAACCTACTATACCCTCAATACGCTATGTTAGTCTGTGATGGGGAGGGAGTGCAGGGAAGTCTTTCAGGACCATAAAAAGAGTGAGGAAAAAGTACAATATAGCCTATCAAGATCAAATCTGGTAATTCATAGACAACAGACTCAAAGCGGCACTAAACAATAGTAAAACTACTATACCAATGCATGAGGTGGGAATCGGGTGCGATCCTGACAACCTCTCAACAGGAGGTCATGTGCGTGGAGCAGGAGGGCACTCCAGAGTGGAACAGGTGGTAAGGAGGAAGCTTGGATCCCAACAATGAATACTTCTAGACCTTCACCACAAACTATTAATACGAGCAACAAGGACTATATCCCAACTGCCAAGAAGGCCACAGGGAATTGGATGCCCTCGGAGGCCGAGTACTCTGAGGTCACCCTCCCCAACCGGAGCTTCTGCAGAGGATGGAAGAAGTCCAAACACTACCGTGCAGAAACCAACGTCATCGGAAAGACAACCAGAAGCCCTGAGCGGTCCGCAGACACAGAAGAACAATAAACGTCCTTCGGGACCAGGGAGGAGAGCTTTCTCTGGTCCGAGCCTGGCTCCGCCTCTGGACCCCCACTCTCCCTTGCAATGACCATCGGGATCACTCCAAAAACCCCTCATAGCAAACAATCATACAAACTAAAAAAACCTAAAATAAATAGACAAACAACAAAAAGTAGAGCTTTGAATCTGACAGGAAAGAGCTGGCGTGGATTGGCTCATGCCTCACTGGGTGGGACACAAAGATTAGTCACTCCTCAGCATGGTGTTAGGGATTTTCCTGCACACCCCCCCCAAAAAATGTTCTGCACCTTAATTGTCGACAAATGTCTTGTTAGAGTTACAAGCCAGTCTAGATTATCCTAAAATCTGCCAAGAACAGCAAAATTGTACTTCAACACAACAAATGGCTAAATGCTAAAATGAAATAGACACGAGACAGCTGAATGGTACCTTATAGCCATTTTAAGGTATATAGCAGCCAGTCCTGTATATAAACTAAAATTGAAATGTCAATGAGCTAATCATAGGTTGTGGTTAAGAACTTGCTTTTTTTTGTTTTTTTAACATACTGGTTACTCAAAACCATGTCAATTCCATAATGTTGCAAATTGCTGTTGATGTTATATTGGTACTCTTAATTGACTGGGATGATATTCTACCAGCTCTAACTTCGGACCAGAAATGGTCTCCCCAAGAAACTGTTCAACCCATCTGGACAATAAGTAGCTGGACTCTATGCTTGGTATACGTTTGCAAGGAAAGAATCTTGATTGAATTTGAACTGTAATACTGCATCAAGGTGGAGGAATCCACCAGGGGGGAGGGGCGTGGGGAGGGGTGGGGGGGAGGGGCGTGGGGAGGGGTGGGGGGGATTCTCAGAGCCTATGAAACTGTCACATAATGCGAAATAATTAATAAAAAAAGGGGGGTGCAAAATGATGGCTAACTTCTTTAGTTCTTTATTTATTCATTAGAATACTTAAAAAAAAAAAAAGGACACCTGCTTCTGTTTGTCAGTTGGTTGCTGACTGGCTTGGCTTTCAGTAGCGAGTCAGGGTACGTGTTAGCTTCTTTCTCCTCTTGCACCTATTAGTTTTGTTAAGGCTCAAATTGTTTCCTAGTTGACCAATGAAAGCTTCCTCAGGTTGTCTACTATGTTCTTCTGGACTGACTTCAGTCATCTTTGCTCACTCCTACTGGCTGATATAACCAGATATTCCGTGTGCATTCGATGTGTTCCCTACTCAAGAGCTGGAATGCACATTTCATCCAAGAATCCCTGACATCTTCCATAGGAAATTTAGTAGAATGTCGATGCCTTCACTGGGATGCCAGGGTGCTGGTGGCTACTGGCTTAGTCATTAATATAAAATATTTTTAGTGGACAGAGCTAGAAAATTTATACCAAAAACAAAATACCTATTAGGTTCATACTGACCTTTTTATTTAAATTAAGGGTTACAGCATTTCATCTCAAACTTTCCCATCTGCTGTCTCTGTCTCCTTTCTTCCACATCAAGAATCCTGATCTGAAGGAATACTGGAGAGGATGCAATTATAACACATATCAAAATTATTGGTTTAAGACACATATCGTTTGCAATAGTCTAAAAAAGCAAGCTAAATATTACCACTACCAACATTTCTAGAGAAGATATTTTAAAATATTCGCACACTCTTCCCATTTTTAATAATGATCTGACATCTATGCCATCAGACAACATATTAGATCTATATTCTCATATGCTCCCACCTTGTCCTTCACTCCCAAAATGCCGAGCCAGGCTGAAGTCAGAGGCCAGAAACTCCATGCTCGTCTCCCAGATGGGTGGCAGGAACCCAGCTACATGAGCCTTCACCTGCTGCTTCCCAGTCATCCTGATGGAGTGTGCAGGCATCTTTGTTACCAGGCCAAATGCCACCAAGCTTCTTCCTTTGGAAGCTCATTTAGTCCAATTCTTTTTTTTTTTTTTTTAAGATTTATTATTATTGAAAAGCCGGATATACACAGAGGAGGAGAGACAGAGAGGAAGATCTTCCATCCGATGTTTCACTCCCCAAGTGAGCCGCAAGGGCCGGTGCGCGCCGATCCGATGCCGGGAACCAGGAACCTCTTCCAGGTCTCCCACGCAGGTGCAGGGTCCCAAAGCCTTGGGCCGTCCTCGAGTGCTTTCCCAGGCCACAGACAGGGAGTTGGATGGGAAGTGGAGCTGCCGGGATTAGAACCGGCGCCCATATGGGATCCCGGGGCGTTCAAGGCGAGGACTTAAGCCGCTAGGCCACGCCGCCGGGCCCCATTTAGTCCAATTCTAAAAGTAACAATATGTAACTGGTCTTATGCCAATGTATCTCTATTTTTATTGTCATTCTTGAGTAGATTTCTAAGGAAGAGTGCATATGAACAGTGTTCCCGAGTTTCTGCATATTTTTAGTTCTAATTAAGCTTCCAAGTTATGTTTTATTCCAAAACGTCACGTTATTTGAGAGAGAGCGAGAGAGAATCTACCTTCTAGTTCACTCTCTAAATGGCCATATTATTTGGACTAGGCCAAACTGAAGCCAGGCACCCTACTTTGGTCTTTCAAGCAGGGGAAAGGGGCCCTAGGACTTGGGCCCCACTTTCTGTTCCCCCAAGTGTATTAATAGGGGCTTAATTAGAAGTAGAGCAGCTGGCACTCATATTTTCAGTGATGGCATCATGGGTAGTTTAATCACCCTTGGCACTGCAATGCTGGCCTCTGCAAGTCAGTTTTTCTGGGTATAAAATCCTTATATAACATTGTTTTATTTGAATGTATTGCCTAGATAATCTGCTTTTACCTGTTAGTAGAAAGTCAGATGATGTCTGGGTTTTTCCACTGTGTAAGCTGTGTGTCCTTTTGAACTGGATATTCACAGTACCTTTTTCCTGTTCTTTAATGTCCAGCAGGTTTACTAGAATATATCTTGGTGTTCATGATTCAAGGTGGATAGAATCCTAGCTTCCTCACTCTGAATGTGTGTTTCCATTATGTAGCTTTGAAATATTTTATTTCATAAGCATTGTCCTGGTTCCTGTGGAGTAGCCTAGCAGCTAAAGTCCTCACCTTGCACATACGGGGATCCCATATGGGTGCTGGTTCTAATCCCGGCAGCCCCGCTTCCCATTCAGCTCCCTGCTTGTAGCCTGGGAAAGCAGCCAAGCATTGCCCAAAACCTTGGGACTCTGCACCCATGTGGGAGAGACCTGGAAGAGGTTCCTGGTTCCTTGCTTCGGATTGGCTCAGCTCCAGCTGTTGCGGTCATTTGGGGAATGAACCATTGGACAGAAGATGTTCCTCTCTGTATATCTGCCTTTCCAATAAATAAATTTTTAAAAAAAGAGTTATTGTGAATTACATAATTCTGAGAAAACCAATGGAATAATACGCCTTAAGTGTTTAACACACTACTTTTGAATAATTATATCCAATTAATATTGGCTGTAACTTACATATCAAACTTTAAAATGTCACACTCCCCTAACCAACCAAGAGAGGTAGGGGTACATTTTTCAGCTTAGATTTTTCAGAATCTGAGTTTGTTGTTTGGTGGAGAGAGGAACAGTTGGTATGAGGTAGGGGTGTTTACCAAAGATTAAGAGCTAACATCCTCTCTGAGGAACTAGGTAGAAAGCAGAACTTTGTAAAAATTTGCTGCTTTTGATTTTGTAATTTGGGTCTCAGGAATTCTGTAAATTTGCTTAAGTCTTAATACACACTTGGAAACCTTTTGGAGTTTAGAAGCTAAAAGAAAAAATCATCAATAGGTAAATTTTACTAATTCATTAACAAAGAGGACATTGGCCTGACATTGGAATTGATTATGCCTACATAAAGTGCTAGGATTCTTATCAGCCCTTTGTCTCCCTCTCACCGGACTGACCTAATGCCTGAAACCCGTCCATAACCTTGCCAAGGACAGCACATGTAGCAGATACAACCAGAATCTTTCTAATTCTGGTGATAGAATTCCCGGTATTTTCCTCTGCTAATTGTTTTTGTGTCGTTTTAGGCGCACATTTAGAACTGTAGTCTCTTGGCGGGGCATGTTTTCCCAGCCTGACTTGGAGAAAAGCCATACATTAGTTCCAAGCACTTTGCCTCCAGTTCCCTGCTGCCGATCTTAATAGTCAATTCTAGTGGATTTGACTTTGCAACAATATATACTCTATTAACTTGCAGTATATGACGCCTACAGGAGCTGATCCTGTGGAAGCCAGCAAGCTTTCGCCTGCGTTACTATTTTGCGCTGAGCTCTGCTCTGCTGTTTTGATCCAGCACAGATAGTGCTCACGATTGTATTTTCTGCCAAGCTGGCTAGGCTGTGAAGGCTGCTCCCACCATTCTGTGGCAAGGCAGCACTGTCTGCAACCCTGGCCCAGTACTCACTGGGAACAAGGAGGTTGGAGATGTATTTTTCTATAAAAGACCACTGATCTGGGCCTGGCAAAATAGCCTAGTGGGTAAATGCCTCGCTTTGCATGCGCTGGGATCACATTTGGGCACCTGTTCATGTCCTGGCTGCTCTACTTCCCATCCAGATCCTTGCTTGTGGCCTGGGAAAGCAGTCAAGGATGACCCAAGGCCTTGGGACCCTGTGCCCACGTGGGGGATCCAGAAGAAGCTCCTTGTTCCTGGCTTCCGATTGGCCGCTTAGAAGTCAGACCATGGCTTCACGGTAATGGGATGGGGAAGGGCCTCAGCTCTAGCGTGTCACAGGCCTGGGACTTGCTGTGGTTCCACCTCCCTAGGAGGTCACAGTCTTCTTGAGCACTTGTGGTGGCCAGATAGATGATGTGGGGCTACCGGAAGCCAGGTTAGGATTCTCAGGTTTGACTTGACCATCTATCAAGTGGTAGGCTTGAGGGGGTGACTGTTCTGCTTCCTTTCACAATTGTACAGGTGCTGGGTCACAAGAGAGTTTATGGGAGACAAGTGGGGACTTGAGGGGGCAGCCAAAGAGGCTGGAGAAGGGAGAACTGGACAAAGCCAAGCAGGCCAGACACGTGATCACATCTGCCATGAAATGTGCTTTGTCTCTTGTGTGTGTAAGTGAAAATTCATGTACATACTATACTCAATGGAACCTGGACATACACAATGAAATGTTTATAATAATATGCATGAGTGTGTGTGTGTGTGTGTATGCACAAGTGTGTATTCACTTGCTTTCTTCAGGACTTGGGGTTTTATTTCACCCACCAAAATCATTTATGTAAAAATTACAAAATAATTTTCCTTCTTCCTTCCATGTCGTCCACAGTCAACTGTTTACACAGAGCCAAGAACATTTGTATTGTTTGTTTTCTTGTTGAAAGTTTTAACAGTGTAAGGTGGCTAAAACTTGCAAGCATTTGATAGGCATCCATTTTTTACTTACCTCTGCATAGTTTTTTCCCTCGAGTTCAGTGGTCCTTTTTTTTAAAAAAAAGATTATACGTTTATATATTTATTGGTAAGGTAGATATACAGAGAAGGAGAGACAGAGAGAAAGATCTTCCATCCACTGGTTCACTTCCCAAGTGACCCCAGAGAGAGCAAAATTCAGAAAGAGAAGCAGACTCCATGACAGTATAGAGAGTTGCTGCAGGTGGTATATGGAGATAAGAATGGAGGTGTCTCCACCAGTCCTAGAAATCACCTGTGAACATTGTGAAAGGGAGACTGACATTGAAATGAGTGACGTCACAGCACTGGGTTACCATTGTAGCCTCAGCTGCCGTTTATTCCACAAAGTTGATTTTCACCAGCGGTCAACTTAATCACCCAACCAACTTTAGGTTAAAACCTTGATGGCTGTTTTGCGAAAGACCAAACCTTAACTGAAGCTCTGAGACACTGGATAGCTAATATGTGGCACTTAAGGCTTTGAACCAGAGCTGTGGGCTTCCAAACCAGGGTCTTTTCTGCCACATCACACTGTTGCTTCCTTAACCAGCAGTCTGGATAATCATGTGCGAACAGTGATCATCATGCATTGTGTAAATTAAAAGCTGTCCAGAGCCCGGCATGGTGGCCTAGCAGCTAACATCCTCGTCATGAACTTGCCAGGATCCCATATGAGCACCGGTTCTAATCCTGGAGGCCCTACTTCCCATCCAGCTCCCTGCTTGTGGCCTGGGAAAGCAGTCAAGCATGACCCAAAGCCTTGGGACCCTGCACCCGTGTGGGAGAACCCTGGAAGAGGCTCCTGGCTCCTGGGTTTAGATTGGCTCAGCACCGGTCATTGCAGTCACTTGGGGAGTGAATCATCAGACAGAAGATCTTTCTGTCTCTCCTCCTCTCTATATCTGACTTTCCAATAAAAATAAATAAATCTTAAAAAAAAAAAAACTGCCCAAGGACAAGGTTAGGTGCCAGTGCCACACCAATCTTGTTGTCAACGGCCACTCTTAAATTCCACTATATTTGAGTAACTACATTTGAAAATCTACTCTCTTGCTGCTTGTCTTGTGCAGCAGAACTCGGTTAAAGAATGGATTTGGCTCTAAAGTCTGAAATTTCCTCAATCTGGTCCCAAGTCATTTCCTCTATTAATTCCATTTATAGACATCTGGCCTCTGGATACAGCAGCTGTATCACCCCATTTTGTTCTCTCATTTGCTTGTCTTCTGATTAATTATCAGTGCTCTTCCACAGTCTCTGCTCAGTAACTATCCATTTCTGAAAGAGGTTGATGTGCCGCAGCCCAACAGAGACAACAGTACAGGTGTACCTCTGCACAGGTGAGCCTCGGACTCAGGGCCGTGGTGCTTAAACAGCCCGCACAGATGCCCCTGGGAAAGCCTTTCCTGGCAAGGAAGATGACGCGACACAAAGACGCAGGTTTTTAAGTATAATCACGTCAGAATCGCTGTGCATCATGATCTTCTCATCCACGAGTCCTTTCCGTTTATGTTTCTTTCTGACCTATTGGTGTCACTTTGATTTTTGATTATCTCACGAGAGTCTAACAGGATGCTGGATCTCCTTGTAACACGTTGATTCTCAGGGGTTGTTGGCTTTTCAACTACATGAAAACTCTGGCCACACTTGGCACTCATTTAATGCCTCTGGAATGCGGGAGGAAGCATTGCGGGGTCTGCTCCCTGGACACAAAACTCAAGGTTGCCCAGCCACTCCTTGCTGGACAGCAAGATTTCTAAACTCACATGGTGTTCACATCGCTGTCACCTCTCAGCCAGCCGGCTGCCTGCCTTTCCGATGATGAGGCCATCCTATCGAAGTGGGGAAAAAAAAAATCATCAAATCACACACACACACAAGAATCACCCAGATCCCCATTGTTAGGGCATCCAACGGCGCTTCATCCAGGTATTCCACGGCGTGACCAAAACAACCGCTGCTTTCAGAAGGTCCGAGGCAGGCATGGGTGACTGAGACATGATTGTCACAAAAATGGCCTTTATAGGACAGAGGAAAACTTAAAAATACTTTATTCAGGTATTTTTAAAAGAATTTATTTATATCTAACTTTATTATTTTATTTATTTATATCTAACTTTTATAAAGGGGTTTTTCACCCCCAAATAATATTTCCATGGTAAATGCTCACAAATGACAGTTTTCATTGGTTGGTTTGTTCATAGTTGTTCTGTCCCAGAAAGGATTCTGGGCTAACAGATACTTGCTACCTGATAAGGTATCCCATGTATTATTAATAAAAATCCTCCCAGTAGCCACTCTAATGGCTTGAGGTGGCAATGAACCAAGAATTTTTGAGCTTTCTTTATGACCATTAAGACACCACCAAAACCCCTCTCTGACTCCAACTGTCACTAGCAATATTTTAACCTGTGATATATGAATTTTTAAATATAGCAGCTATTGTTCTCATGTTAGGTCTAGGGACTTTTCATGTCCAGAACTAATGCAAGGGCTTTCAATTCACCTGCAAATGGGAAAGTGTAGAGGCATTCTAAGTAAGAAATAAGGTCTATTAGTCCATGGAAGGGTGTACAGGCTCTGTCACCACCAGCAACACCAGCATCCCATATTAAAGCACCAGCCCAAGCTCCCAGCTCCCTACTTATGTGCAAGGAACAACAACAAAACATGGCCTGAGAAGTTGGGACCTCTACCACCCATAAGGTAGATCCATGTGAAGTTCCAGTCTCCTGACTTCAACCTGGCCCAGGGCTAGCCATTACAGCCTTCTAGAGCGAGAACCAGTGAATGGAAGAGCACTCTCTCTCCTCTGTGTTCCTGCTTCTCTCTGTCACTCTGCCTTTGAAATAAAGTATTTTTCTAAGAAAAAGAAGGAAAATTTGCTTACTCATTAATCAAGGCCAGGAGGTGGTGACTTGTGTCACAGGAGCTTCAGTGCTTTGGCTGAGTGAGGCCTTAGCTGCAGGTGGGCCTCGCTCCGGGCTAAGATTCTGCCTCCCATCAGATGTGATTCACACACGCTACCCCTAGCGTGAAAGTCCCTGTCTGATTAAGAGATGGCTGGCAGAAGCCAGATGGAGTTCACCCCAATCCGCACTCTAGTTTACTGGGCTTCCCATTGAATTGTAACTCTTTACTCTTACTTCAGGTGATCAAATTGCTCATACCTCCTACATAAACCAGCTGGATTGCAGAAATCATGTAGGCTGTAATTCCTTTGCAGGTGTCACTCATGAACTGAATGAGAAGGAAATGGATTGAAGAAACCAGAAGGAGTATTTGGTAGAGACTGCAGGCAGAGAATTAAACAGCAGCAGCAAGTGCAGATGGTGGCCCAAGGACTTGAGCCCTTGCCACCCTGGTAGGAGACCAGACTGGAGTTCACAGCTCCCAGTTTTGGCCTGGCCTTGTAGTGGCTGTTGCTGCCATCTGGGGAGTGAACTAGCAGATGGAAAATCTCGTTCTCCGTCTCTCCCTCTCTCTGTGTCACTTGGCATTTCCAAGAAATAATTTTAAAAATTCAAGTAACATAAAATAACTGAAGTTGAGTGTGTTACAGGGGACCATTTAAGAGCAGGGGCCCTCTTCCCGAAGATGCTGCTCTAATTTGGCTCATTTGTAAGCAGTGAGGAGGAACATTTGTGTTTCAAGAAATGTACTGTGACATATCAACTCAGGACAGCAGCACTCCAGAGCTGGCTTAAAGTCCCTGGGGTCCCTTCTGTCTGCAAGAAAGAAAAACTCTTCACTACAGAGGACCATCCCTGTTAAAAATCTGTGTAGTTTTTATCCTTTCTCTTTCTGACTCATGAGTACAGACAGTCCCTGACTTAGCATGGTTTATGATTTTTCTTTTTTTTTTTTTTTGGCATTCTGATGATGTGAAAGCTGTAGGCCTGCAGTAGAGACCATACTTGGAGTGTGGAACTTGGATCTTGCCCAGGCTGCACTAGATGGGCCCATCTTCTCTGGTGATGCAGGGAGTGGCAATACCCCTTAGCCCCACGCTCCTGAGCAGAAACCATCAACTCACTACACGGCGTTGTGCTGCAGAGCCTGGATGTGTGGGCAGTCAGGCACACTCAATGCATTTTTGATTTATAATTCTTCAATGGGCAATGGACTTTCCAGGGCCTAACCCCATGGTCTTATCAAGGAACATCTGTGAAGTTTTATGAGCCCAAGGCGATTATGATGGCCCCATTCCCCTTGACAATGAATGCTTGAGGGTTTGCATGTTGCTCGGTTCTGGCCTGATGATACAAGGGCAATCTGCTGGGATGAACACACGCTCCTGGGGGAAGCATTGCTTCCTTACAAGGAAATGAAACAGTCCTTCTGCTGGCCGGTTGGTAATATCTGAATGTCAGATCTACGGAATTCGCCATTTTTGTCCATGAGGAGGCTCAGCAGAGACAAGGCTCACCTGCACAAAGACAGAACAAAATATAGCATGTAGCGACAAAGCCAACCAAACCTGAATCTGTCTTATTTGGGAACACCTTGTTATGAAATAACCTCTTTCTTACACATTTAACCCATTTGGGCTGCTGCTGCACTTCATGGCACTCAATATGTGCTTTATTTTTGAAAGCCTTGCTGAGTCAGCGTGCCTAGGCATGAGACCCGGTGCCATGTTTCCATGCATGTACATGATATATAATGGACAGATCAATATCGCTGGTACATCCATTATCGCAAATATCTTTCATTTCTTTAGGCTGGAAACATTTGAAATCCTTGTTCCTAGATTTTTTTTTTCTTTAATACACAATTGATTGCTGCCAATTGTAGTTACCTTGCCACCAAATTATCTTTTTCTCTCCAGCCTCAGTACCTGGAGATTGAAAATGAGTGAAATTTTTGTGTAAAACATTTACCATTACACGAATCTCAAACCTCAATAAACTTGATTTCTAGAAATGAAAGTCATGTGCAGGTTTAGTTTTAGTTTTAGTTTGTTTTTGGTTGACACTTAGTAGTCCGTATTTAAAAGTACACCGCAATGTTTTCATAGGTATATGTACTCCGTAATGATCAAATCATGATTGGCTTGGGTTGGATGTGGTAATACAGACAGACACGGAAGAAGCGGTCATAAAGGAAGATGGGGTAACAGGGCACAGTCCCACGGAACAGAGAAGCAGAGTCTTGCAGGACCACACAAGAAAGCACTCAGGCAAGTAGGAGGGGCTGAGAGGCAACAGGAGCCCAGGCCAGAACTCTTACAGCCGGAAGCAAGGGGCTGGCCAGGCAAACAAGCTATGCAAGCCTCTAGCCTGACACTGAGAGGAATTTTAATGTGCTGTGGTTCAGGGACTGTCATTAGGGGTATCCTACCTGCCCCTGGAGTGATTAGGGCCAAGGAATGGTAGGTAGCCCAGGGGCTACCAAGATAGATGATGGGCATGGCCTCTGAAGTGGCTGGCTCAGGATGAGTCACTTACCATCTCCAGGAATCCACTATCCCTGAGGCAGGCAATCTCTTCCTTTGGGATCAACCAGGCCCCAAATTTCAGAGCCTGTAGAATACAAGATACAAGAAAACAGTTAACATGTATGCCCACTGATGCGATTATCTCCAGAATGTTCTGAGTTTTGAACTGGACATAAAGCCTTTAGGAGAAAAATAAATAAAACAAACGTTCTATCTCAGGTATCCTCAACAAGGAAGAGGGGAAAATCTTGTTTTATCCCAAGTTATCCATCACATTGCCTCAAATAATTCTGAGTAGGCTGTCGTACATCATGCCCATGCTTCAAGGTTTGGAAAACAAAAGAAAACCGAATTCAGAGTGGCTTAATCAGACAGCCTCCCACCGTCTCATACACTACATGCTACAGGAGTGAACTCCAGTTCTCATGGAGTTACTCCACCCCTGCAATGGTGGCTCACGACCCACCTTTCTTCGCAGTCACTCTTAAAATGAGACTTCAGGCTTGATGCATGTCGTTTAATGGTATCAATCAATCACTGACAGTTGCCTGCATTACAGACCAAAACCTTCCAATGGCTTCCAATACATGCAGCAACTTCTACTTATAACCAGAACGGTTCCATGTGGTTGGTTACCTTTCAGGCCCAATGAGGCTGCGGATGCACCACATTCGCCAGATATACTATTTCAACCAATATTAGAATTCTGATGTCAGTACAGAAAGAGCAAATGGCGATTAGGTAGGCAACAAACGCTGTATACTCTAGTCATCCCTCCAGCTATCCAGGGGTTTTTGTAATTTCTTAGGGCACATTCATCCCAGTCCCAAAAAGATTGTCCTAAAGTCTCACACTGCTGTAACCCATTCAAAGCCTGTTTTGTGTAGCCAATCAAAGCCTTGGTTCTCTTCTTCCCAATTCAGAATGGCGTCCTGAATATCTAACTGACATACAGTGTCCAAATTGAAGCTGAGACTCCAGCCTGATAAATATTAATGAGGCATTGCCTTTGCTTCAGCAAAACCTATGTTCCTGATACCAAAAAGCAATGCATAGTTCTATCAGAGTACATTTTTTTCAAACTTTTGAAAAATTCCTTAGAAATAGAATCATTTAGGGGGAGAGGTGGGGTGATTCCCAGTTCCAACGAAACTGTATCACATAATACAATGTAATCAATGAATAAAAAAATAAAATATATATAAAAAGAAATAGAATCATTTAGTGCAGTCCATTTCTTCTTTCATGCCAACATGGAAAGAAATGCAAAGACAACAAGAGAGAAATTCTAAAGTAGAATGATTTAAGAGGGGGGAATATACAAGGAAACACAAAGAATGTATTATGTTCTTCAGAAGTTGTTGTGGTTGATTTAATAATCAGTAGCTAAGGTTTGCCAGAATAATGACAAGAGGGCTGGTTGAAACTGTAGAAAGGACTCTGCTTTGTACAGATTGACTTTACAAAGCACACCTACAGTTAAACATGGATGAGGTCACTTTAGAAAAACAGTAGAATTCAAAAATATTGTGCATTTTCCATGAATCTTTTCAAGACCCCTTGGGTGTAGTATGTGGGCTGCCGGTGTATATAGATGCCACTAGGGTTATGGAATCACTAGTTAACATGTATGTAAGATCATTATGAATATTATAAAACCTGATTGGATTTGTTTTTCAAAAATAAGATTTTACATGCAGTGATAACAATCACTAAAACCTCACTAGAATTAAGATCTCTCCCCTAACCCAGTGATAAATATAATCCTTTATTTCCTAATAGTAGTGTCAGCTACTTGGAAATGCAGGGTCCAGGAATTATAATAACAACAACATTCATAACAACAGTAATAAAAGGCATCCCTTAATGAACAGTTAAGATGGATCAGGCAGTGTTCTATGTCTATTAACTAATTTAACTATGATGCTTCTAAGAAAGACGATGCCATCTTTGCCTTTTGCTGTGTCATACCCAGGCTTGGTAAGCTTATCTGAGCTCAGAGCTTCCACTGTCATATACCTGCTGTTTTGAAAGAAGATGAAGCAGAGAGAGGTCAAGGACATTTGGAGATGTGTAGGAAGAAACAGAATATTATGACTTCTGGTGTGATCTACGCACATGTCTCTCCTAGTCCCTCGGGCTCCTGGTTTATTACTTGTAATGTATATACTCCGGTGGTAAATACAATAACACTTGTGAAACTCAAGCCAGAAGCTATGAAAAATGAGTTTGAGAGTTGAAACTTTGATTAAACATCATCAGATGCAGCCAAAATGCCAAAGCTCTTCTCGCTTCTTTCTGATGGCTTCGTACGAGATAATGCATTTTGATTCAGGAACAAAAAGGATTTATTAGATAATATTTGGAAACTCCCAGGAATTATGCTCACCAAGAAGAGACTTCTCTTCAGCAATACTGATCATCCATATTCATTTAGTACCAGGTACATCTGGAAGTACATGGCATGCATGCATGTCTGTTTGCATAGCAATGTTTACAGAAATGATTTTGACTCTATTCTTTGTTCTGCAGGGGAAAACAGAATGTCTGAAACAGGAAGGAAAGTAAGCCCAGGCATAACAGAACGAGTTCAGTTCATCTCAAATGTTTGTACCCTAACCTGTGCATTGTGTAATGGTGAGAACAGTATAACAAGGATGGAAAAAACGCAATATCTGTCCACCTGTAAATTATACTCTAAACTTGGCCATTAATAACGGGGTGTTGAATCTAGGGAAAATATCCTGGCAGAGGTTGCCAAGTTATGTTTTCCAGCAGACAGAAGATCTTTCTCTCTGTCTCTCCTTCTTTACGTAAATCTGCCTTTCCAATAAAAATAAATAAATCTTAAAAAAAAAAAAAATGCCTAGTGTTGCCTGAGTGTTGGGCCAAGTTTGGGATGTCTACTAAGCCAGCACTCTCTCTCTGTAAACGTGTTTTTATTGGCAATACACGGGTTGCCCTTCAGTGGTGTTATTGGTATTTAATTTTCTACTTCCTACCCATGGTTGACTGGACAACATGAGCTTAAAGAAGTCAGTCCAAAAGCTAACTCTATGAGTCAGGATTCTAGCAAAGTAAGCATGACATCTTCAAGCTGGGAAGCTGAGAAAAGTTTAATCATGTGCATGAAAGTATTAAACAATCAATCTGAGAGCAGTACCCTCAGGCTGGCAAGTGCAAGGAGAGTTGTTATTATGTTCTGACTTGAGTTGGAAGAGGACTTACTAGATTCCAAAGATATTAACTGTATAGCAAAGGCCACGTGACAGGAAGCTGCCAGCACAGGGATATGGCCAGCCCTTGGCAAGTCATCAGGGAATATGCCGGGTTGATATGTAACTTTCTTTCATTCTCATCCCTTCCTTTTATTCCCTGTATACCCCCTTGTTTGTCCAGCTGAAGCAGAAGTGCAAAGGAGGCACTAGCAAACTCAGTCTATGTAAGTTAACTCCCTTGTGTGTAGAGAGTGTATCGCAGGTTTGCGGTAGGAATGGATCTGGAGGGATAGTGACATCTCTAGTATCTACCATTTTGCTTCTCACACTTTCTCTTGGCCTTTCTCTGGTGAAGAAGTCACATCTCCAACAGGACAGATGCATGAACTTCCATCAGCAATTCTGTCCATGTAAGACATACATAATATGATAAAATTAGCTATCCTCAGTGATCATCATAGAAAGTAACCAAAGAAAATGACCAAGTAGTTAACATAAAGATAGCTGCTACAGTTCGTTTTGGTGGCTAATCAGGAAACCATATTCTCATTCACACCTTGCTTACTCCATGTACAGCCCACACTTTGCTTACTCTTGACCTATATGTTTCCTTATTGTTCTTTGCCTGGTGGGCTGACTCAAATCTTGATTTTTGTAGCATCTGGGTCCTAGGTGTTTCTTCCTTTACTGAACTGCATTAACTTTCCATTGAGCAGGACTAGCAGAAACCAAATTCTAAAAGGCATTACCCATATCTCCTGGATTCTGGTGTTTCTAGCCCACATTGTGCAATGGGCAACTCAATTTTTCTTTAAGAATAAACACTGATATGACACTGGCATTGTGGTATAGTAGGTTAAGACCCTATCTTCAGTAAAGGCTTCCTAAAGAAGCACTGGTTTGAGTCCTGACTACTCCACTTCTTATTTAACTTCCTGGTGATGTGCCTGGGAAAGCAGTGGAAGATGGGCCAAGTCCTAGGGCGTTTCACTCTTGTGGAGCTCCAGGTTCTTAACCAACTATGGGCATTGTGGCCCACTTGGGGAGTGAACTAGTGGATGGCAGATTTTCTCTCTCTCTCTCTCCTTCTCTCTTTAAATATACATTTCAAATAAAAATAAATGAATCTTTTTTAAAAAAAGAAGAAAAGAAGAAACACAGGTGATTCTATAAAGCATGGTGGTTCTCTTCTGTCTGTATGAGTTCAACAGCATGTGGATCCCCAAATGATCAAGGGATAGTTCTTCCACCATCTAATGTAATACAGATATAACTGTTGATGAAAGAGTATCCTATGGATATAGGATAATAGGATCTCCAAACTCACTGGTCCTAAGGTTGCAGAGATGAAAAACAAGAATTTGTTACCAACAGACCTACGCTACAATATGTATTAGAAAAATTATCCCCAGAGGAAGGAAAATAATACCAAATGGAAATATTCATCCAGACAAAGGAAGATATGACACCAGCACTGGCAATAAATGTATAAATATAACTTTTTCTCATGTCTAATCTCTTAGAATAACTATTTAATTCATAATATGTTACAATGTTAATTAAATTTCAACACATCAAGCCTTGGAAGACACTTAAAGCATACATAGACCATAGTGTGGCATAAGCATAAACCAGAACAGAATGGAGGAGTGGAGATACCACAAATAAACTTAAATTCACAATCAAGTGATTTTAGACAGGGATCTTGTATCCTACTGACGGGCAATTGGTGCTAGGACAATTGGATAACCATTTACAGAAATCAAACTGGAACTTTTCTCATAAAGTATGAGAACAGAAACAAAGAATTCAAATGGATGACAGACCTAAGTATAAGAGTATACACAGACTGGTCCTGTGGCATCACAGGTTGGACTACCACCTGCAGCGCCAGCATCACACATGAGCACAGGTTCCAGTCCTGGCTACTCCACTTCTTCGTCAGTTCCTGTGGATGCACTTGGGAAGGCAGCAGGAGATAGCCCAAGCCCTTGAGCTGCTGACATCCATGCGTTAGACCCAGAGGAATCTCTTGGTTTCTTACTTTGACCTGACCCATCCCTAGCCATTGCAGCTATTTGGGGAGTGAATCAGCACAAGGAACATTCTATTTCTCCTTCTCTGTGTAGTTCTGCCTTTTAAATCAATAAAATCTTACTTCAAAAAAGAGCTCAAAGTACAAAATTCTTTAAAGAAAACCTGGAAGTTAATGTTTATTGCCTTGGGTTAGGCAACACTTTCCTGGATATCAAACTCACAGCAACAAGATTTTCATTGGATTTAATAAAATTTTCACACTTTTATCCTTTGATAAAAGAAAGCAATAAAAAGGTGAAATGAAAGCCCATAGAATATAAGAAAATAATTGTGAATCAGATATGTAAGTGATATCAAAAACATGTCTCTCAATAGATGCAGGGAAGGCATTTGATAAAATGCAACACCACTTCATGCTAAAAACCCTAAGCAAGATTGGCATAGAAGGAATGTTCTACAACACAATCAAAATAATATACAAAAATCCCAGTGCCAGCATCATACTGAACATGGAAAGACTGGAAGCTTTTCCACTAAGATCTGGAACTAGACAAGGATGTCCACTTTCACCACTGATAATCAACATGGTATTGGAATTCCTCACTAGAGCTGTTAGGCAAGAAAAACAAGTTAAAGGAATTCAAATTGGAAAAGAAGAATTACAATTATCTCTGTTCAGACAACAGGCTTCTATATATAGAACCAAAAGTTCCAATAAAGAGACTTTTGGAACTCGTAAGAGAGTTTGGCAGGGTAGCAGGATACAAAATTAATGAACATAAATTGATGGCCCTTGCATAATAACTGGGTCCTAGTATAATAACTCCATGGATGAGGAAGAACTTGTCAGTACAGTTCCCTTTAAAAGAGTGGAAAAGAATCTCAAATACTCTGGAATTAGCCACCCAAAGACATGAAAGACCTCCATGATGAAAATCAAAAGCACTAAAAAAGAAATAAATGCAGGCATTAAAAGGTGGACAGATTTACTATGTTTCTGTCTCAGTAGAACCAACATCATCAAAATGTCCATATTACCTAAAGTAGTATACAGATTTAATGTGATCCCAATCAAAATCCCAACAAAATTCTTCTCAGAAATAGAAAAGATGATAGGAAAATTTGTCTGGATAGCCAAAGCTATCCCAAATGGAGGAATCACAATTCCCCGACCTCAAGTCATACTATAGGTCAGTGGTCATCAAAGCAGTCTGGTGCTGGTACAGAAACACAAAAGACTAATGGAACAGAACAAAAACCCAGAAGTGAGTCCACAAATATATCATCAACCAATCTTTGACCAGGGAACTGAAAACAATCCAGGGAAAAGTTGGTCTCGCTTCTTGGTCTCTCCAGTTGGTCTCTCCTGTCCAGGCACCATAGCATACTAACTAAAGTCCTTGCCTTGCATCTGCTTGGATCCCAAATGGGTGCCAGTTCATGTTTTAATTGTTCTAC
Organism: Ochotona princeps; assembly: GCF_030435755.1. Taxonomy (NCBI): domain Eukaryota; kingdom Metazoa; phylum Chordata; class Mammalia; order Lagomorpha; family Ochotonidae; genus Ochotona; species Ochotona princeps. Next base: position 127,693,585 of record NC_080832.1, on the reverse strand, counting down.
TTCCCATCCAGCTCCCTGCTTGTGGCCTGGGAGAGCCGTCAAGGAAAGCCCAAAGCCTTGGAACCCTCTACCTGTGTGGGAGACCTGGAAGAAGCTCTTGGCTTCTGGCTTTGGACTGGATGAGCTCTGGCCATTGTGGTCGCTTAAGAAGTGTATCAGAGTAGGTACGATCTTTCTCTCTGTCTCTCCTCCTCTCTATCTGACTTTCCAATAAAAGCAAAATAAATCTTTTAAAAACAGTTGGTCCCTTCAACAAATGCTATTGGGACAACTGACAATTGATTAACACCTACAGAAGTAAGAAGCAAGATCTCCATCTCTCCCCTTATACAAAAACCAGCTCTAAATGGATCAAGGACCTAAATCTACACCAAGATTCCTTCGAACTGTTAGAGGAAGGCATAGGAAACACTCTAAAAGATACAGGTATTAAAAGACTTCTTAAAAATGTCAACAAGATCATACACTGTCAAAGCCAAAATAAACAAATGGGACTACATCAAACTAAAAAGCTTCTGTATACCAAAGGAAACAATCAACAAAATGAAGAAGCAATTGACAGAATAGGAAAAACTCTTTGCACACTACTCAACTGATATGGGACTAATGTCCAGGATTTACAAAGAGCTTCAGAGATTCAATGACTACAAAATAATCCTGTGTAGAAATGGGTAAAGAAAATGAGCAGGCAGTTTTCAAAAGTACAAATTCAAATGGCTAATAGACATATGAAAAAATGCTCAGGCTCCCTAATTATCAGGGAAATACAAATAAAAACCACATTACGGTTCCACCTAACTCCAGTGAGACTTGGTTACATCCAGAAATCTACTAACATCACCTGTTGGCATGAATGTGGGAAAAGGGTTCCCTGTTCCACTCTTGGTGAGAATGTAGACTAGTGCAGCCACTATGGATGTTAGTACGGAGAGTGCTCGGAAGACTGAAAATGGATCTACCATATGACCCAAATATCCCACCCCTGGGAATATTTCCAAAGGAAACAAAATTTGCATATGAGAAAACTATCTGCAACTCTATAAATATAGTAGCATAACCCATATTAGTGAAGACATGGAAACAATCTACATGTTTGTTGAAAGAGGAATGGATAAAGAAAACTATGGTACATCTACTACTCTATGGAATACTACTCAGCCACTGAAAAAAATTAAATTCTACCATTTGCAACAAAATGGTTCCAACTAGAGACCATTATGCTCAGTGAAATAATCCAATCTAAAAAAGGATACATATTATGTATTCTCACTGATATAAGGCAGCTTTCATGTAAAATACAAGATAAATAGTTATGTAGGGAACATGTATATATATATATCATCTCATAGATGAACCATATAATGGAGCATACTGGGAAATGAAGATACATTGCAAGATGCCACTCCACTCCCAAATAAAAAGAGGACTCCCATTGAAACTGTTAAATAAACCGTGACAGTAGGATATTAGACTTTCTGCCATTGTCTAGCCCTACAATGCCATGATAGCTAACAGGGAGGTTGTATCACCCTTTTAGGAAAAGGTGATTGAATCTTCAAGGAGATGAATGACTTGAGCAAAGACATGTAGTGGTGGAGCCATGATCTCAACCAGTGCCAAACACCTGAAGTTTCATTCTTACCCTTTATACTAGGCAGCCAGACATTGTCAAATATAGAGATCACCTATTCAAAACTTGTGACATTCATGTGGGGAAGGAAAATTGAAGTGAAGGTCAATAAGGCAAAAGGAGTTATAAAAAGGGAAATGGAACGTGAATAGGTTTCAGTTCAAGGTGATCATGTGGGAAAGGAAACTCAGAAACTGAATCTGCATCGCAAGGCAAGCCTGACTGCCCAGAGCCACTGTGACTAAAGGAATAAAAAGAATACATTCAGGAAGAATAAAGACAGTTATGAATCATTGGTGGGCCTGAGCATCAGAAACTAGAAAGTAAAATATGATAACAATCACTTGCACTCACATTCAATTCCAGATTCATTAAACGCTCATTAGGTAGACACTAGGGGGTTGGCATATGAATTCAAATTTTTAGAAGGCTTGACTTTGAGCCGAGGTAAACTGGTACAATCAAGCATTCTCTACGATGGAGCATCACACATTTCTTGAATGGGAAAAGCAGGTTTCTATTGGCCACAAATCAATAACAATTACTATATGCAGGACTCATCAAAGGACAGACGTGCCTGATCTGGAGGGAACTGTGTGTATCTGTGGGATTACTAACAAGTTCCACACTTAAAGTTACTAGGGCTCTGCACTGTAGAAGTTGCATGTGTTTGATCAATACTGCTTCCCAGAAAAAGTCACTAAACTAACACAAGCACGTTCCTCCTCCTGGAACCTGACACACACTGCTGAATCCTCTTCCATCTTGCACCTTCCGCATTGCTTCTGCTCACTTCTCAGAGCCCAGCCAACAGGTATTTTAGAATGAGGGATGCATATAAAGTTGTGAGATACAGTCTAAAGTTTCTTAGGTTTCCACTATCTTCGATGAGAGACAGCTGACATGTATGAAACACAGAACAGTCCACAACAGTCTAACAGAGTGATGAAAGTGTGCTAGGCTTTATGAAAAAGAGATAGGATGTGTAATACCATCAATCATGAAGAGTTGACAGGAAAGCTTACAGCTTCAAAAGATTTAGACAAGTGCAGGTCCAAGTACATGCATTGGCTCAGATTATATATTTTTAATACATCAGGGTTTTTTCATTTAAAAAACGGAGGTAGCACTCATCATTTCTTACAATTTTATATTAACTAGTTGTGGATGATGATCAAGATCTTTGAGATTAAGGTGCTAGGATACAGAGAACGCTGAAGAAAGGGGTCCATCTTGTCAACCAAATGGGGAAAGAAAGGGAATGAGAGAGAGAGAGAGAGAGACAGAGAGAACACATGACCATCAAAGCCTCAAGAGTTACTTGGTGTAGCCTAGGCCACTAGAGCAATTCACGTGTACTGTGTGATAATTCGTGGCACTTGACTCGTCAGAACCTGTGCTGGTCCGCTTTCACACAGCACATATTTCTGATAAGCCTAGGGAACTTCAACAGGAGCAAGTAGCTACACTGTGTAGTGCTTGCTATAATCCAGGCCCTGTTCCAAAAGCATTAGACACAGTGATAAACTTGATGTCTTGAAATAACCTTTTTGAGTGCTAATCCCTACTATTATCACCTTTAGTGATGAGTTAACAGGCACAGGGAGGTAATGCTGCAGATGGAGTGTTTGTATTCCCTCTCCAATTCATACTCTAAAGCCTAATCTCCTGTGTGGTGGGCCTTATAGCCCTCCTAAATGGGATTAGTACCCTGTAAGAAGAGACACATAACATTCAACTCTCTCTTTGTCTCTCTCTCCCCCATCTTTCCCCCTCAACCTCCCACTTATGAGGATACAATGAGAAGACAGCTGTTCACCAGTGAAGAGGCCCTTAACAGGAGCTAATCTACCAGGACCTTGATCTTGAACTTGCAAATTCCAGAACTGTGAAGAGAAAACAAAACTCGATTATTTAAGCCACCTTGTCAATGGTATTCTGTTATGGCAGCCCAAACTAAGGCAATTTGCTCATTCAGCATACGAGTCATAAATGGAAACCATGGATCAAGATAGCCTAGTTGGTCCATGCTATAAGGCAGTTCCTCACCTCTTCATTAGAATGCATTTCAACTGCTTCGTGTTCCTGCCAAACACCGAAAGCCAGCTTAGAGCTCTCTTGGGTGGAAATAGATACCAGGCAGCAGGTGTCCAACAGAAAGGTAAAGAGGCCACCTTAACCATTTGGATATTCCTCCAATGACTCTAGAGCCCAGCATGGGGCCCACGGCTGGGACTGGGTGGGTATAGAAAATGGGGGAGGCCAGAATGGAACAAGCTGTGGTAACAGTCTGGACGATGTTGTAATCCACAACATCTTGGTCATTCTAGGCTTATTCTGCATCACTGAAATAAAATTTCCTGACAGTAGATATCCCAGTATCTCAGGCCTTTTATCAAAGTTGAAATGTTAATGAATGAAGCACAGTGAGACTGGTTTCAAACTGGTGAGCGACCGGCACCTCCTGGGAATTCCTTAGGTTAGGATTCCATGACAAGACTTGACCAGAGTATGTTTGTGGAATCCTTGGCAAGCTTACGAAGACACGGTCTGAGTTTTCCCCTCTAAGACACCAAGTTTTCCATCAGCAGACAGCAGCACTGCAAACACATCAGGGCAGAGGCCTGAAAGACACCGGGGAAGCAGATGAAGAGATGCAGCCCTTGTTCTCAAAGATGCCACAGCCTAGGGATCAGGCCGACGCTTGAGGGATCAAGGGCAATGCAGTGACTGAGACAATTGGACAAAAGGTAATGCAACAGTACAGAGAGGGAAACTCTGACCTTTCCAGAAAGTTCTTGAAAGGAAAAGTCATGGGTGATGATCACAGAATAGAAGCCTTCAAATTGGAAGGAGATGAAAGGACATGATTGGCAGAAAGGACATTGGGGCAGGGACTGGTGTTGTAGCACAATGGGCCAACAACCACCTGTGATGCCAGCATCCCATATGAGACTGACACGCTACCTACTGTGCTAACGAGACACCTGCCAGCATCCCATATGAATGCTGGTTCGTGTCTGGCTTGTCTACTTCTGATCCTGTTACTACCTGCTAATAGCCTGGGAAGACAGCAAAGGATGCTGTAAATGCTTGCATCCATGTAGGAGGCCAAGATACAGTTCTTGACTTCCAACTTTACCTAACTTAGCCCCAGCTATAGTGGCCATTTGAGGAATAAACCAGCTCATGGAAGACCATTCCCTCTGTCTCTCCCTCTATCCATCTGATTTTGAAATAAACAACATAAATCCTTTAAAAATGGGGGGTGGGCATCACAGTAGCCTAGCAGCTAAAGTCCTCACCTTGAACATGCCGGGATCCCATATGGGCACCAGTTGTAATCCAGGAGGCCTCACTTCCCATCCAGCTCCCTGCTTGTGGCTTGGGAAAGCAGTCAAGAATGGCCCAAAGCCTTGGGACCCTGCATCCTTGTGGGAGACTAGGAAGAGGCTCCTGGCTCCTGGCTTCAGATTGGCTCAGCTCCAGCTGTTGTGGCTGCTTGGAGAGCGAATCAATGGATGGAAGATCTTTCTCTTTGTCTTTCCTCCTCTCTGTATATCTGACTTTGCAATAAAAATAAATAAAACCTATAAAAAGGAAAATAAAAAAAAGACACTGGCAGAAAGAGACAGTATTTTTTTTTTATTCCTGCACTTATAAGGCAATGCTCTTCAGATCCCGGTCATTGCTGTGGTTAGTCTTTCATGCTTCCTCAGGGAATAATATTACTTACAGGAAAAAAAGTGTATTTCAAGAAAAGTCAACAATATAATAATGATGGGAAGAGGCAAGTGTTGGTAACTTTCTACCCATAGTCGCCAGTCAATGGAAGATGCAGTAGAAATTATTGTCTGTGCCTACGGTGGTCACCCAAAAGGCACCCAAAAGGCTGTACTCTGTCTTCAAAGTCCTGCCAAGACTCCATGCCCCTCCCTGGAACCATGAAAACAAACCCCTTGCTGGGATGCCAATGGCACCAGCTGCCAGTCTCCGGCTTCCTATCAATGGCAAATTTCTCCCTAATCTGATTATAAGTATATTATTAGATTCTATTCTCATTACCCTTTTTAGCACAGAGATGGAAATTTTTTTTTTCTAAATGCTGAAAACAGTGCCGTACCCCCTTTAAATGCCCTTTAAATGTGTTCAATGAATGCTACTCATTATGGGTGAGATTTATTCCCCTCTGGCTCCTTTCAAAGGGCATTGCATTAAGCAGATAACAAATGTTGACAACTTCTTAAGGAAGGGTGAAGTCCACAGATTTCATTGTATTCCATGACATGGTGAATTGGGGTGACATTTTATATTTATTTTCCTATGTGGGTTTCCTACGTGGGTTGTATCATAAGATCTCCTCACCTACCACCACCACCACCGGAAGAACCTACTGTGTGAGAGTTTTGGGGACAACACATGGCTTTTCTAATTACCCCCAAAACGATAGAAACATTCAGGAAACCAAGTGGAATGTGTGTGTGTGTGTGTCCCCCTCTCTCTCTCTCTCTCGCTCTGATCATGATAACCAGAAATGGAAAAGAACACTGAACCAAAAATAGTAGCACCATTTACTCTGACAGAATAGGAAGCCAGCAGTTTCTGAGTTCTGAAGCTCTCAAGCAAGCAACACCTCTACGACTCCTTTGAATCATCTGTCAAACAGACGGGATGATTTGGGTGCAAACGTATTTCCCTCAACAGGATCCAGACTCAGGAGTCCAATTTGCACAGCTCGGAATTTCACCCCAAGAAAGGCTGAAAATAGGAGAATAGCCCACCACTCCAAACGGTAGGCAGAGACTGCCACAGGCTTTCATCAATGTCTATTTATAGTCAGAATTCGCGAGCTACATTCACAATTGTCTATTAGATAAAATAAATACGTGCTTGCTATATGCGCCACTGAGAGTGCAATTTAATAGAACATTCTAACACAGAAATGAACAATCGTTACGAGTTAGATGCTATGTGGGAAGGTAGAAAAGTCGCATGCTTAGGAGTCCAAAAATATGGTTCCTGTTCTCCGCTGTGTTTCTATGACTCTCACACCCACTACAGCCTAAGCCGTTAGTGCACAACGTTGTTCGTACAGGCATCCGGCTCTGCACAGAGGGGCAAACCAACCCAGGCTCCAGGGGCAATCCTGAAACGACCCCTCATGGTGACGTCATATGCAAAATACGCTGATTGATGATAAAAATCGAACTCTGTTCACATCTGTTTTATGTGTTCTTGGCTTTTAATAAAAATGTTTTCAAATTCATTCTTGTCATAAAATATTTACCCTCCAGAAGCCACACAGGCTTGTCCTGCGGCCTGCCAGCGGCATCGTTGCCATGGGTGTCAGAGTAAGAAGCAGAACAGTGCGGGGTGCCAAGGCACACAGCTCCCGGTGGATGCTCCGCTGAGGTTTTCCACCTTACCGTGGTGTGAACCTGACACCAGGCTTGGAAAACTGAATGGGGATCCCTCCTTGGTTACCGTGGCACAGTCTTACCCTCCTTCTCTTGGGATGAGGGGCAGTTGCGAGCACAGCTCCCAGGTTGCCTCGTGGTTGTGAGGGGAAATCACCCTGTGATGCTGAGCTGGGACATGCCGTGGATTAGGTGTACTCATTAGCTTATGAGTGTGTATCAAGATGTAACCCATTGTAGGTCAAAGAACATCTGTAGGATGATTTTAAAATGTTGTAACCGGGTCCAGCGCGGTGGCCTAGCGGCTGGCTAAAGTCCTTGCCTTGAATGCACCAGGATCCTATGGGGCGCTGGTTCTCACCCTGGCAGCCCATCTCGCTCCCTGCCTGTGGCCTGGGAAAGCAGTTGAGGATAGTCCAAAGCCTTGGAACTCTGCACCTGCGTGGGAGACCTGGAGGAAGCTCCTGGCTTCAGATTGGCTCAGCTCTGGCCATTGCAGTCACTTGGGGAGTGAATCAAGGGACAGAAGATCTTCCTGTTTTTCCTCCTCTCTGTAGATCTGACTTCGCAATAAAAATAAATAAACCCTTAAAAAAAGTTGTAAGCTCTGGATAGCTTTTGTTGTTCAGCAGGTTAAGCCCATCTACTCCCTGCTTCTGATCTTGATTCCTGTTACTGCACCTGGGAGGCAATCAGTGATGGTTCAAGGACTTACTTTCCTGTCACTCCTCAAAGGAGCCCCTGACTCCTAGCATCAGTCTGCCCTAATCCTGGCTATTGCGGCCATTTGGGAAGTGAAACGGTAAAGAGACGATCTCTCTCTCTCTCTCTCTCTCTCTCTCTCTCTCTCTCACCCCTCTCTTTAAATAAATAAATCATACATCTTAAAAGGTTAACCAGCAAAATGTTCTGGCCTCAGTGACTAGACAACTGAGGACATTGTTACTGCTACAAACTTATAATCCCCAATGTCAGGCAGATGCTCAACATGACTCAACTCTATCACAACTAATTCATTGCATTCCCATTCATGAAGCTCTGACTGCCCAGATCTAGCCATTTCCCTATGTAAATGATCTTTTCTTTTGCATAAAAGAGAACGGCTGATCCCATCACACAAAAGCTGACTCAGTTTCCCTGTGCACATTTTGCCCAACTATCTGTGTCTCTTTCCTTCCCCTCTGTCATGCCCCCGGTTGTCACATCCCGTCAGCAATGTTGTGAGTCCCTTCTCCCACTTGCCTCCTCCTGCCTCCTTGACCTTCCCCTCACTGCCTGCCCAGTTACCCAGCAGGACACGGCGCACATCCTCAACTTCTTTTCCTCTTCACTTTATGAAACAGAAGTTCTTCATGTAAAACAATATTTTTTTAAAAATGTATTTATTTGATTTGAAAAGCAGAGAAAAAGATATCTCCCGACATTAGTTCACTCTCAAATGTTGCAACAGCCAAGACTGGGTCAGGCCAAATCTGAAAGGGGGAGATTTGAGTGATCTATCAGCTGCTGCCTCCCAGGGTATATTTCAGCAGTGCGCTGGGATCGAGACTGAAACCCAGCCCCTTGGCTGTAGGATGCTCCCCTAATCACTCAAACACCTGACCTTAATTCATATGAAAATAATCTACTTTTATGATTTGTCCATTTCTCTGTGTTAAGCAGCTGTTTCTCTAAAATCGTGAAAATATCTTCCATTTTTTTTCTGAAAGTTTCTAGGATTTCATTTTCCACCCTTAATTGAATTCATTTCCCAGGAAACTTGCAAAAAAAAATCCATGGAAATGAGATTAAAAGTTTATTTTGGTACAAGAAGAAAAGTTTGCAATCCACGCATATGGGGGCTCATCAGAAAGTTCGTGGAAATGCATATTATGAAAAGAAAACAATGCATTTTTCCACAAGTTTTTGAAATAAGCTCACATGGTTGATTCTTCTGTAGTACTGTGTGCCCATTTCCTGCTTCAATTCCCCAGTCAGGCTTTTGCCCACAAGAGTTAACTGAAAGTGCTCTTGGGTAGGAGGCCAATGTCCTCCACAACACTGAACCCAATTGTCTTGTCTTACATAAACACTCAGTTCTCTTGTCTTACACAAACGCTCAGCGGCCTGCAACACTGATGATCACGCCCTCCTTCTTGAGCAGTTCCTCTTACCATGGCTTCCATGACATCGTATTTCTATAGAGCTTTTCCTGCATGTCTGGTGATCTCTTCATAGTCACTTACTTAGCTACCCATTTCCTGGCTGGCCTCTAAACGGTCAGTCCTCCTGAGCCAGTTCTTCGCTTTCTTTTCTTCTCTTTCCCTGCTATCTTCCCAACAGTCTCCTCTGCTCTCAGGAATTTATGTTGATGATCCCTAAATTTGAATCTCAAGCGTACACCTCCTACTAAGCTCTAACTATGTATTGCCCCGGGACACCTCTTGACACCCCATCTTGTCTATAATAGAAGACATGCTCTTCTGTTCATCTTTCTGCCTTTCTACAGTAAATGTTGCCTGCACCCATTATGCCCTCTGTCAGGTATCTGGAAGGATGTCCTAGACACCTCTCTCCTTTAGTGCCCAACATTGGACCCAAGTCTCACTTTGTCTCGTTCAAAATATGAGTGCATTTCAGAAAGTTCAGAGGAAAGTGGTATGAAAAGATAAGTGGATTTGGGCACCAAAAATTGAAATCCATTTAGAGATTTCTCAAAATACCAATTTTCCGTGAACTTTCTGAAGATCTCCTCTCATATCTAGAATCTGTTTACTTCTTTCACTGCTCAACATCCATTATCACCTGACGACTGTAGAAACTTTCTAATCATTCCCCTTGCTTTAACTCTGTTCCCTTCCAATTCTTCTCCCAAATGAGAGCTGACTGATCTTTTAAAAAATATAATTGGATCCATGTGAATCCTCTATATAAAACTGTACTTATTATTGCACTTACAATAAAACTTCCCAAATCCTTAACATGGCCTAGAGGGGGCCTTATATCAAATGACACCTTCCTCCCTCTCTTTCACTCTCTCTCTCTCCTTCTCTATCTCTCTCATCCAGCAGACTTCAGTATCCGCTTGAAATACTCTTGCAAGTCTCGTTGTTTGTCCCTTTCTTCAAGCCTCAAGCTAAATGCCACTTTCTCAACACTCGTTCCGGTTCTACAACCTCGCAGAAATGTGTGCTTTCTCTCACAGCATCCAGTGATGCAAAGGAGGAGGGTGTCCTTGCCCTCACTGAGAAATCTCCATGGTCTTGCACATCTTTGCTGAGCGACTCAGGGTCTCTCAGGCTCCAATCCTGCGTCCAGGAGAAGGATGCTGGGGGATTCACTCCTCATACCCTTGAATCTCATTTTCTTTATCTAGAAGCTTCCCCTTTCCTTGCTGCTCCCTATACTCATTCCCTGTCCCATGGTTCCCTTCATATTCCTTTTTGTGACCAGGATTTCCCCCAAAGCAGGAAAACAGCAGAGGGGAAAGGACGTGTTTTCCAAGGACACCGTACAGACTGCATACACAGGTTGTGGTTGTTACGGTGGAAAAGAATGTAATGTGTTAATGTTTAATTACATAACAGACTATTGGTAGCACAAAAATCCATTTACCTAAGACTGTTCTTGGAGGTGATTTGGACCCAAGGGAGGTAAACTTGCTGGAATGTGAGCATTGCTGTGATGTGATTGCCCCCTGGTGGCTGTGTTAATTACTTAGCCTAGGACTATCTGGAGATGCAAATGGTGAGGGCAGGTGCACCTAGGTCCCCAAGGAGACCATGGTACTCACTTGTCTCTGAATGAAATATGAGACAAAAAAAGTACAAGAGAGGCTTTGTGTCAGCCCCACTCACACCTTTTCCTTAAGGGTGGCACACTCTAAACCATTCACATCTTTCTCAAGCACCATTCAGCCAGGCAAAGGCCAGGGGCATAAATTCCTTTCATTTCTAGGACACATGATTGTGGTTTCCATTTAGAGAACATGTGTGCCAAGTCTATCCTATAGGAACTGGCATTTCCATGGATGTAAACTTTCAGGAAGCAAAAGCTTTCCAAAGGTACAAAGTCATGAAAGCACTGCCAATAACCAGACCTGTGACTTCACATGTAATAACCGTGATCTGCTCTTTAAAGCTGTGCCTTGCATGTATGTCTTCATGTTTCCAAATGTACAGTCACTTACTAAACCAGAAACTTATCTATGAGGTACAATTCAACTACTGACAATTGTTGTCTACCCCTATTTTAGCCTGTAAGACAAAACTGAAGGAAGGTAGAAGTGGGAAACTGTTTCTTGTTGATGGGAAAATGCTTTGACATACATGAAAACACATATGCTAGTATTTTTGCTCTACATCCTTCCCAAAGATATAGAGACTTTCCAAAAATCTGGAAAGAGTTACATTTATCCCTAGTAGGAAAAAAAAAATCAGTTAAATGACTCTACTCACTAACAAAGCCAACTGTAGGAATACAGGTTTCCTTACCTTCAGCAGTCCCATGTTTTTCTCTACAGCACTGGATTAAGACTAAGATCCAATGGGGCAGGCCACATGATGTAGTGGGTTAAGTCATAGCTTGGGATACATCCGCATCACTAGCAAAGCGTTGGTTCGATTCCCAGCCGCTCTGCCTCCAATCCAGCTCGCTGCTAATGCACCTGGGAAGGCAGCAGAAGACATGCTAAGTATTTGGAGGCTTTGCTGTTCACATGGAAGACCCACATGGCATTCCAGGCTCCTTGTTTCTGTCTGGCCAATCCTTGCTGTTGTAGCAGATAGAAGACCTCTCTCTCTCTCAATCTCCCATCTCTCGCTCTGTGTGTGTGTGTGTGTGCCTTTCATATAAATCTCTTCTGTAAAATGTATTGGTCTTATTTTCAAAAAAAAAAAAAACAGATACTACATGCTAGAATTTTACCTCCTTTCCTTACTATTCGTTCACAACTTAGGATTTCTAAGCCTTATGATCAGAAGAAGAGTAAAATAATAAAACCTAACCTATGCATTTATTGTGAAGATCTGATATGATATTAGTAGATAAAATACTTTAAAAAGTAGCAGCTGTATATTATACTTCTAAGAAACAGTAGCTATTCTAATTTCTGCAAGTGCTTTTATGAACATTCAAAGTCTTTTGAACAGTCTTAACATAAAGCCAATCTAAACGCATCATATCTAAGAACAATATTTAGCCACTTAGTAAAAATTAGGAATATCAGATACCTGACAAACACAGCCTTCCCTGCTTGCAGTCTCTTCTTTCTTCCTGTAGCAGACAGTATTCTAACCCAGCTCCTAAAGTCCTGGGCACTTGCAGTATGTCTCTGGAGACACTCTTGCTGGAGCATGTGATGTCTGTGATTATGAGGGGCTGTCATGGTTGTGAGCAGGTTACATTGTCAAAAGGGAAGGCATGCTGCAGATAGAATTCAGGTTGATCAAAAGGGAGGTTGTCTTGGGTGGGCCTGGCCTGATCAGTTGACTCCTTTAAAGGAGAGTCTAGCAGGGGGAGACGGAAGCAGCAGCAGTCTCCATCCTACTGGCCTTGACCAAGAACTGCCATGAGTTGCACAATTGTCAGGAAATCCATTATGTCATTGTCCGAGTTACCTCGGAACAAGATTCTGAATCCCAGAGGCCACCCCAACCAACAACTTGCAAACAGAATATCTGGCCAAGCCATTTTGAAATCCAAATGTTACTTTAAGCCAATACATTCATTGGCATTTGTGATGTAGCTACAGGAGACTAATGCATTTTCTAACACCACAAAGTCTTAATATAACTCTCACTGGGACTTTAATTTCTCAAATCAGCTGGAAAAGAAACCAGATAGCATGACTCGTTAATTCACTTTTGAATTGCTTCTTCAGTTCATTGCTTTTTTTTTTTTTTTTTTTTTGGAAGGCTGTTTTCAGTTTTCAGATATTTGGAAATTTATCTAGAGGTCGCGTTGTTGATTTTGTCCTCGTACTTTTGGTATCGGTCTGCTTCTCTCCTGGCCTCTGCACTGGTGTGGCTGTCAGACACTGTGTTTGCACATGCCATAACCGTCACACTGCCTTGTTTCAATTTTGGTCCAGCCATCAATTATCTTTAAAGAGAATTAAAAGGGGAGAAAAGTTCACCTACTTACAGGAGTAGTTTACCTTTCACAACGTTCTTTATTTCCTCTTGTGAATCTTCGTCCCATCTAATGCCACTTTTCCTCTAGCACAAGGACTTTCATACATCTTAGGGTGCTCAATCCTTCAGGCTTTGCTGTCTAAAGACACCATGCGCTTGCTTTTGTTTTTGAGATATTCTAAAAGTACATAAAATCATGGGATGCTACATTTTTCCCTCAGTATCTAAAGCGCCAGATGTTTTAAAAGTCTTCTATGTTCTCCCTCTGCCTGTAAGATTTTTCTCTTTATCCCTAATTTGGAGAAACTTGATGAAGACATTTCTTGATGTCTACTTTTTATATTTCTTGTGCCAAGAGTTCCTTAAGTACATCAGATGTATAGGTTTCTAATTTTGATCAAACCTGGAACTTCTTTTTAGTGTTGTTAATTTCCCAAACATTTTCCCTCTCTATCTAAGGCTCTCTCCTCTCCTTTTGGGGATGCAATAATAAGTACAATAGATTTTGTGAGGCTGGTTATATGTGTTCCCTGATAGGAAGTTCATTTTTACTTCCTATGTATATTTTGTTTGGCACAGTTTCGTTTTTTCAAGATTTATTTATCTGAAAGAGTTAGAGAGGGAGAGACAAAGAGAGAGAATCTTCCATCACTGGTTCACTCCCCAGATGGCTTCAAGGACCACCACTGCACCATGCAGGAGCTGGGAGCTGTGTGGATTTAGGGGCCCAAACACTACGACCATCTTCCTCTGCTTTCCCCAGGCCACTAGCAGGGAGCTGGATCAGAAGTGGAGCAGCAGGGTCATGAACTGGCACCTGATTGGGACACTGGCGTTGCAAGCAGTTGCATTATGTGCAGTGCCACAACACTGGATCCAGTAGTTTCTCTTGCTATGTTTCCAAGTTCACAATATTTTCTTTCAGTTCACCTTTCAAATCTGAGAAGATGTCATTTTCATCTCCAACACTTCAGTGTGGGGCTTTCTAAATATTGTTCACATCTCTGCTTAAGGTGGTCAAACTGACCTGTAACCTCTTCAAGATGTGAAATGCTATAGCAATAAGCTCTGAGGCCTGGTTGGTAATTCTAACATCTGTGTCCATTCTATTCCAGTTGTGATTGGCTGCTTTTTCTCCTAAGATCGAGTCAGATTTTTCCACCTCTCTATATACTTGGTAAGCTTTTTATTAGATGTCTGATATCAGTTCCACCTAGTTGGGTGCCAGAGAGCTTTGTGTTCCTCTAAATATTCCTGAGCTTTATTTTGGGATGCAGTTGCCTACCTTTGACACTGTTTCAAGGCTTGTTTGCAGGATATTTTAGGTGGTTTCATAGCAATGGTTCATGCAGAGCCAATGTTTCCCCACTGCTACTGCCAAACCCATCTTAGCACTCTAACCTGTGCCCCACAAGGTTTTCCAGTGCAGCTGGTAGGACAGGCATGAAGAGCCCTGAGTGCCATACCCACAGATCCTTCTGGGACAGGGGTTCTTTCAGCGTTTGGGGGGGGGGCGGTGCTGTACTCTCTGGAATTTTCTCTCTAGCTCCTTTACCCTGTAAACTAGTACTTTACCCTGTAAACTCTAGCCACTTTTTTTCCTCTCTGAATCTTCAGGTTCTTCTCCTCCATTCAGGCAGCCCATGAGGCTCTGCTGGGATTTGCTATCCCTATACCCCCACCTCTACCTTGAAATGCTCTCAAGGTAGATAACTAAGGGTGATCCATGGGCCCCTTGTTTGCCATCTCTCGGGGGTCATTGCCCTTCGTTACTGGAAGTTCAAAGCTTTGACAACCAAGGTGTACCATGTTTTGTTTGTTTCTTAATTGTTGTCTTTGAGAGAGCAAATATGGTGGTCCGTCTCCTGAGATCTTAATTAGCTTTGCTTTCTATTCTGGAGTCAGGCACAACTTTAGTCCATAAACTGGGACAGGTGTTCCCACTCCATCCTGCCTAGAAGCAGAAGTCATTCTGGTTCATGTTACATCATGGGGGAAAAAAGGAGCAAAATGTTGGCAGATACACTCTGCTGGATTTCCTGAGGTGGCCTGAATGTGCTTACATGACGATTGTACAATTTTCTGTTTTTCTGTTTCTTTCTAAGTAACAGATTGAGAGAAAGGGATAGGTGAGATGGTCATCATGGCATCTCAGAAGCGCTTTTCAAAACGTTTTACTTTATTCCCTAAATGAATGGGAAGTAAAGGAATTGTCCAATCACTGTTGTTCTTAATACAACCCAAGAGAAACGTATGAAACAATAACAAGGTGAATATTTCCTTCTCATCGTTTTGAGCGGTATCACTTTCACTCTGAACCACAGAACGCACGATCTTGCTGCCTGGGTCAGCATCCTTTAAAAATCAAGATTCTGCTTGCTAGCTGAATACCTTTGCTGTGGTCACCACAATCATCTATTACTGTTGCCCTTCCAGCACTTGGCTAGTAAATACCCAGTCAGTTGGGATTAACTCTAGACGGAAGCAAGAATGAGGTCAACGGGAAAGTTTGGGATCTGCCCATTACAGCTGTTTCTTTCTTTACTCCCTGTAAGTCTTTGTCCTGAGAACCGTCCTTGGTGCTGTTGCCTCAAAGGCTTATCAGAGAGAGGACTGTTTCCCACTGCAGCATGCACTGTCTGAGCAACATTTCTGATGAGTACCACCAATCTATAAAGTGAAATACATTTTGGAGAAAAACAAAGGCCTTTTGTCACGCTGTGCAGTACTTGCCTGTGCTGAGTCCTGGGGAAGTTCTGCTAAGGGAATAAGAAATAGCAGCAGGGATGCAGGTCAGGTAGAGTCCAGAGCATCGGGAGCAGCCACATCCGAGGCTCAGAGCTGTGTAAGGTCGAGGTCCCTAAATAACTCACAGCGTAACGGTGCTAACGCATGACCTCTTCGAGAACAACAACTGCATGGCATTACATCTGGGATCAATGCTAAAAGCTATTCTGTCAACACTGGCTCTCTTTGACCTCATCCCTACACCTGCCAAACCCCCATACAACTTCAGCCATCTCCCGCAATCGCCGCAGGTGCCAAGTGTGATTCCAACAAACGGCACTTCAACTTACTACGTGGGCCTCCCCATTCACTCACACCCATAGGGTCCAGTTCTTCTTCAGCTGTCCTTACTCAGGTTTCAAGTGTGCCACCTCTCCGGTATTCTCTGTGCCTTTCCAAGCTGGATTATCAGCATCATACTTTGCACTGGATGTCTGCAAATTCATCTGCTCTGTATCTGTTCTAGACTATAAGGCCTGGCAAAGAAAAGACTTCATTTGGTCTGACCCATATCCCTAGCACCTGGGCTAGCACCTAGCTTACCAGAAAGGCCCAATCAATACTTGTCAAATGAAGAAACAAGCAAGCAAACATTGTGAGCTAGTTACATAAATGTGCATCATGAGAAAACTGACTTGCTCAGATGGAAACAATCAATAATGGCTGGGCACACATTGAAAATCTGACACACCAGGCAAGTGGACATATTATAAGCAGGAAGGCTTAGGTAGCAATCTGGAAAGATGAATTGTTGAGAAAAATGAGGTTACTTGAGTCTGAGATGCTCACCTAAGAAGAAAAAGGTAATAGAAGACTCACTCATGGATCCTGCAAAATATCTTCCAAAGATAGTGGCTCTGTTCTCTCTGGAGTGGGGAGCAGCATAGGTGCTGTTGTTGTTTATGTTGAACCCACCTGTAAGTGTGGTGGGTATCTATTACCCACTGACGTGTTGACTAGCTTTTGGCAGTCTGAGTTCCAGTTGAAAACTGAGCTGGATTTGGTCTTCTCAAAATGGCACAGAAAAGTTAGACGTAGCAAAATCAGCCCTGCAAGCGAAGACGTTGATGTTCCGTGGTGTGGGAGTAATGCCCATTCAAACACAAGGAAAAGAAAGAATTGCTTTTCCCCCCACCCCTGTCATACCCAGCAATCAGTGCTGGACCAGTGAAGAAAGGCAGTGGTTTCCCCACTGGAGGCTTCTGATTAGATGTAGCCGGCTTTGGGGGACAGAAGAGCTATTATGTCCCTCCAAAACACCTCTCTCTCTGGCCCTCCCAGCAGCTCATTTCCAGGGAGAACAGAGCAATGGAGGCCACAGTGGCTGCTCTAATTGTGGAACCTGGTGAAGGAGAAGACAGGGCAGGAGGAGTGAGAAGGGGAGAATCCCAGGAGATATGCAACTCCATCCAGGCTTCTCTAGGAGCAAAAGCGATGAGATCACACCTCTGTAAAATGGGTCAAGCCAGTCTCCCAACGATACTGGACTTGAACTGGGTTTTGTTACTTCTCCTGAAACTTTTTGGCTCAAACTAGAAGGTAGTTGAACTAGATTGGTATAAAAATAAGATATAATCAAGGTCGGATTGATACTTTTTTTAGTGTTCTTAAAAAGAGCACTCAACTAAACCCACTTAAATATCTTCCAAAGACCAATCTTTTGACCAATAAAATGCTTTTCTTTCCTTGCCATGAGGATAATTTGAACAATGCGTTCACTTTCAGCCAAAATATACTATTTTACCTTCCTTATAATACAAATACATAAACCCTATATGGAAGAGAAAGTCTATAACTCATTGTAGCTGCTGGCGATTGGGTAACAACCATGTGGGAAGTGCTCTTGGAGCTTTTGATGCTAAGATTTAATTCTCCCAACAACACAAGGAGATACTACTGCTGCTATCAACCTGTCTCCAGTGGTTAACTGAGACTTAAGAAACTGAAACAACTTCCAAATGTCAACGGCTACCCCAGGTCCATCTCCCTCGGAAGCCCTAGAATTTCTCTGTTCTCCTCAAGCATGCTTATACATAAGAATAACCCGAGATACTTACTTTAAAAAAAAAAAGGCAGGCTCGTGGAGAATCCGGTCCAGTACATTTGCTCACGGGTCTAGGAATCTACAATTACATTGGTTTTAGACGTGCCACAGCCTCACCCTGAGAAGCGGAAACCCAGGGGCTGTGAAATATTCAGCTTGTCTGAATATCCCAATATTCCTTTCCAAGGAAGTGCCCCCTGAGATGCAATGACTTCCTCAGGGCTGGCCCTCCAGCCCGAAGTAGGAGTGGGGTTGGGGAGCCAGCCAGTTGGGCCAGCATTCTTCCTACCACATTCTGGTGGAGAAAACATGTAAGTCTCTTACAGAGTTTTGTTCTTCCTCCCTCTCTCTCCCCACTCTCTCTCTCTATTTTTTTCAATTCTTCACACAGCCAAACTCCCCTGGAGCGTCAAACAATATGTTCAAGGGCAGCCCTGAAAGAAAATCACACCACTAATTCGAACGCCTCAGTGCATGGTGCCCACATCTTGCCCAAATTGGAAGCAGTGAAAATCATTGAAATATTACTTTAATTGTGAGAATATCAGTGTGTGAAAATTGCCATGTGTAGCCTCCAGAGTTGTGAAGAGCTTTCTGAAACTCAGGTTTGCCTTTCCAACTCTCATTCACCAAGTTTTGGCCCTCTTTTCACACCTTGCCCGGCAAGCTCTCAGCCCAGCCGTTAGACCCATACAATCTCTAAACACAGTTCAGAACGGGTCCTTCAGAGCAGACGTAAATGGAAGTGTTATAATTCTGTGAGATTATTACAGCTAAATTTACTGTTCAAATGCCGACCTCTGAGTGATTAAGATTGGTGTTTTTCCCTGTGTATTTACCCAGTTTGTGTGGAATGAGCAAACATTCAGAGTGTTGGCTTTCAGCCAAGGTTCAGCCAACAATTGCTCCCTTGTTTGTGGGCTTATTTATTTCTTTCTGGTTGTTCTTGGTCAAAAGCTGTCATTCCAAGTCCCTTAAAGGGATATTTAAAATAAGCTTGCCCTCTGCTTTTTTGGGCCAACTCCACGCATTCGTTGCTAGTGTTCTCGCAAGGGTTAGCATATAGATGGCAACGATGTGGGTTATGCAAATATGTTGTGTGCGTGTGTTTAATGATGGCATTCTGCTATAATTTTCCTTTTGTAATAGTAGTTTTATCACAGACAGATTCCTGAACCTTCTAAATGTACTTGTCACAGTTACTGAGGCAACCTATCCCCATGGATTACCGAGATAGAAACTTCAGAGGCCCCTCATAGCTGAGCAATATGACGCGCGTGTGTGTGTGTGTGTGTGTGTGTGTGTGTGTGTGTGTGCGCGTGTGCCTGTGCATATTGGGAAGGGACTGTTTTCCAGAAATACAATGTTTGGGTTGCAATGCCTGACAAAGGGATGTGAAGAACCAGAACAACATGGGGTTTGAAAATTAAGTCTTTGAATTCAAGATGGTACTTGAAATGCCACCTGCTTCTCGCAGTCTGGGCCTCTCTCTTTTTCCTGAAGCTACAATGCTCGCTGCACTCCGGCTCAGATGCAAAACAGCAGGGTGGCAGCGTGAAGTTTCACAGGACACTCTGCAGCCCTCCTATTGAACAGGGTGCCCCAGGCACCCATGAGAGGGTTTTATCAGCTGAATGAAGCCACTTAAAATGTTTTACAAGCCTGGAAGTTCTGTTACTTAATGAGACAAAATCCCCCTGTGTGGCAACTAGGCCCTGGGAGGGCTCTCCCTCCCCCTCACTCCCATCTTTCTGGAAGCTGCACAATCCATTAGGATTCCACGTCGTTATTTCATACTCTTGTGGGAATTACTTCACCACTGAAAATCAGAGATCAGCAAATGTTTTCTTTAAAAGGCTGAATAATACATATTTTAGGATTTGGAGGCCATCTGATCTCCGTCACTGGGACTCAACTCTGCTGTCCCAACACGAAAGCAGGCCCAGGTATAACGTTGGGCCAATGGGAGTGTCTGTGTTCCAATGAAACTTTACTTACAGCCCTGAAATTTGAATTTCATATAATTTTTTTTTACAAGACACAAGATAGTATTCTTTGGATTTTTTTTTTCAACAATTTAAAAATATCAAATCTGTTCTTAGCCATGAGCCAGTCTTGGCCTGTGTGGGTCCTAGTTTTCTGAGCGTTGCCTTTAAAGCAAAAATCAATGAGAACGCACAATTACAAATCTCAGCATCAGCTTCTCTCCTTTCACCTTATCCTCGGCCTCAAAATGTTAGCTATCGTGGTAATCAGTAGTTGGCTGGGACACATTTGAGAAGCAAAATCAGCACAGAAGGAACGTCCTATTTATAGGAAAAATGGTATGATACTGAGATCCGCAACTGTGAGGTCAGCATCCCCCAAAAGAATGCTGCTCCAAGTCCTGACTGCTGCACTTCCAATCCAGCTGCCTGCTACTGTGCCAGCGAAGGGCATGCAAGTGGCCCAAGGCATTGGACCCGGTATTGTGGGTTCCTGGCAGGGCCATAGTAGCCACTTGGGCAGGGCACTAGGGAATGGAACACCTCTCTTTCTCTCCCTGTACCTCTGTAATGCTGTCTTTCGAATAAATAAAATTTTTTAAAAACGAGAGAGAGAGAGAGAGAGAGAAAGAGAGCAAACCTCAGGGCCTGAACTGAAGTTGGCAGAAGGCTTTTGGTGCCAGAATTTGAGATCCTAGAACTTCAAGTCACTCCCCAATCCTGCACCCCACTGCCCTCACCCATGCACGCTCTGTGTCCCTGGGTTAGCCCCCAGCCCACACAGGTTAACCAGCACAGAGGGGAGTGGGAAAAGTGACTCCAGAGCTGTTGGATAATAGCAAGGCAGGATTTTCTTTTCTCCTTCACCCTGACTCACTAAAAGGGATACGAAGCTGCGCCTCACCAGGGCTCCCTCCTACTTTGCAATTTTGCATAGGCACTGGTTTGTGGAAACTGACAAGGTCATGCCTTGATCCAATGAGACAGTATCTCCTTTCCTCCATCCCTGATTGGCCGGCAGATGGCACCTTCCTTTTCTCCTCCTTCCTTCCTGTCTTTTACTTTCTGCCTTTTGAAGCAAGGATTTATTTAACACTCAGAGGCATTCTATACCCTTACTATTCAAGGCATGATTGGATTAGTTGCTTTTTTGTTATTCCAACCAGCTTCCATCTGCTGGTTCCTGTTCCAAAGGCTGGAATTAGGAGCTCAATCCAGTGACAGCAGGGACTCAACCTCTTGAGCCATTCTGCTGCCTCGCAGGATCCTCATCAGCAGGAAATGATCCGGGCACTGAAAGGGTGGCTCAATCGTGAGGTCAAAGGCCTGCTCCTACCTTGGTTTTTAACATAATTAATTTAACTAGAAGCTTTATGGAGCGGATCTAATTTGAGTAATGGCCATGTGCAATGAATGGATTCAGGTACTCCTCAACATATCCCGTCACCTCTCTGGACTGCTGTCCTGGGATGCGCCCAGAGGCATCTGCATAGCACATCTGAGGAACACCCCACTCATTCCTGACAGTCCTGGGTTCACAGATTGCCTTAAAAGAAAAAAAAAAAAAAGTTGCGTTCAATGTTTCATTCTTCTAGTTCTACAAACATCCTCTAAACGTTCTGCATGTTACAGGTGTTCTTAATGTCAGATTATTGTACTGAGGATTTCCCAGTTTCCAGGCAGAACATTTCATGACACTACAGCCAGGGGTCAATATTTAGAGGTTTCCCTGAACACCACCACAGTCTGGCTTCAACTCTCCCTGCATAAATCTTTTATGTGTGTGGGCTCTACAGTGATGACGCTGTATCTTTCATCTCATCTCCCTTCCTCATCCTCCATGCAAACACAAGGAAAACCGAGAGTAGCAAAAGCGGGAGAGTGAGGGGAATGCGTTTAAAGGCTGGGAAGGAAATACTGGGCTCCCAGGACACAGCAGATCACGATTTCCCTTGGAAGGAACCAGGACTTTCACATTTCCAAGAAACTTCGGTTGTGTTTTCCTGGTATTTGGCTTCAGGAATTGGACTAAGTCAGGTCACCTGAGTCTTCATCCCAGATACCCTGCGGTCTGGGAAAAGTCACCCAACTTCTTCCAGATGAAGTTTGTAGCCCGTAAAAAGCAGAGTGGATGGTGAGACCTCTTTCAGTTGCTTTTAAATCATCAAAAATGGCATCGGTGTTGAGACGCTCCCTGTGACACCAGCAAACCATATGAGCCCTGGACCAGTCCCTGGGCTAGCTCCCTGCTAATGTGCCTGGCAAAGCAGCAAGAGCCCCCTGAAAGCCATGTGGGAACCTGGATGGAGTCCCAGGCTCCAGTTCAGGCTGGCCATCCCCGCTCTCGTGACCATTTGGAAAGTGAGCCTAGAATTGAAGGTCTCTCTCTTTTGCTCTGCCTTCTCCATTTTCTCTGTCTCTTCCTCCCCCTGTAAAAGCCTTTCAAATAAATAAAGTTTTGTAAAATAAAAACAATCAATTAAAACCGGTGAGAATAGGATACGATAGAAAAAAATTTAAGACAAAGTTGTTCATTTGAGCGACCTTTTTAGCTGAATTACGCCATTTTATAACTCGTTGCGAGAAATATGTATCCACGCGCCTTACTGAAATGCTAACAGCACATAACACGTAGTTCCCTTAGAATTGCTCAGACGACCCACTTGGCGGCTTACTAAGCTGTGTATGCCCCTTCTGGTACAGCGAGTTTGCTTGTGGCACCGTCCCTTCTGAGCTACTACCTCCATTCTGCACACCTGCTTTGGGAGCAGCCTCCACCTACTGGACAGGTGCAGCGCCCTCCTGTTGCAACCGCCCTCATCAAGTGTGCCTCCCCGAGTGAAAAGCTCTCTTGCTAGCTAGCCCAGGCAGCCCGGGCAGCCCGGGATGGAGGATGGATTCCAAGGAGCCTTTCAAAGGGAAAGATTCCTGCAAGGTGCTTCTGACTCCTGGACTTGGGCAATGACCTAGACCTCGCTGGAGCTGCAAGTCGGCGTAACAACCTTTATTATGGCAACGGTGCCTGGCAACTGCTCAAACACCAAGCGTCTCCTACGGAACCTGTGAGGGCGGGGTGCCTGAACCTAAGGGCGGGGCACCAACAGGTGCGCGCAGCTGTAGCGAGGGCAACAGAGCCCGCCGGTGCGCGGCATGGGCTGCGGACCCTCGCAGCCTGCCGGAGGCCAGGAACTCGTCCCCACGCGCAAAAGAGGCTGGGAAGAAGGAGTCAAGGTAAAAAAAAAAAAAGTAAGCAGACAAAAAAAGTCTTTTCCCCAGGAAACCCCGGGATTCCCAGGGTTGGGAACAGCTGGGCTCTGCTGGAACAGCCTCTGCCAGGGTCCCTGCCCACGTAGGAAGTGAGGGGGCCGGGAGGTGAACCAGGTGGGAATCAGTGTATTCGGCCAGGTTGCACTGGTGTCTTGCCCAGGGAGTAGAGTATGTGAGTGTGCGTGTGTGTGATTGAGTGTGAGTGTGTGGTTATGGATTGGTTTTAAGAGCCTTTTGTGTCCATGATCTGGCTGGGGTGGTCACAGTCCAGGGCGGAGACAGGTGTAAGGGAATGGGTGGAGTATTTTGCCTTGAACTGGATTTGGCCAGGGATCTGCCACATGTCACTGGCTTTAGAAAGTGAGCCCTATGGGTGGTTACCTAGAGCTGGGAGATCTTTGGCTTCTAGGAGACTCAGCTGCTTCTGAGAGGGGACGGTAAGGCCCAGAGAGGGGGAATGTACAGCTTCTTGGGGAGGTGGGAGTGGAGCAGAGCTATAGCAGAATCTAACTTTGATTTTTTTTTTCCACCCTGGGGCTTGGAGGGATAGGTTTACAGATGCAGACATTAGGCCTGTGATTTCTTCTCATCCTTGCCACCCTCCAGATTCCCATAAACTGTGGGTGGAACTTTCAAGGGGGAGAGACAGAAAGATGGGGTCACCATAAGGCCTCATCTCGATCATACTCCCTACAATGATAGGGAAGCCAGGGGCACATTTTCCCTACAGTGTCTGGCTGACTCCCAGCAAACAGGATCTTAGGACCACCTTGCTCTCAGCAGGAACTTTTGGGGCCACACACCTTGTCTCTGTGCAAAACACACATAGGGGCACCTGCTACGTGGGACCACATTTGCTAGCTCTCGAGGAAAACAAGCAAGCCAAACTGGTCCAGGGTGAGACTGTGGGCTTGGCATCCAGTGACCCATGCACAGTGCCTCCTGTCTTCCATCCCTAACTGCTGTGGTTGGCATTCAGAGCTTCCCACCCTCCTGCTGGGTCTTTCTGCTTCTCCTGTCACCACCCAACCCAGTGCACCTGTCCCCTCACCATGCCTCCTGTCTTCCTGAGACAGGTTTCCTATGCAAAGCAGTCTGCTGTTTGCTCCTCTTCTTTCCCTTGGCCATCACCCTCTCTTCTGCTACAGCTTGCTTTCCCTTACTCCTGCTTCTTCCCAACCAAATGACTTGCAATGCACAGTGTCTTGGCCTCTCTGCGGAATGTCCTCCTTGGGCTGCATGCCCAGTTGGGCGGGTTAACTCCTATCCATCCTTCAGTACGTAGTTCCAACCAACCACTACCATACTCCCTTACCACCTGGTCCGCGTTGAGAGAACCTGCTTTCTCTTAGACCAGTAGGCTCTGAGAGAACACCTTGTTACCACCCGGGATTGCAGAAACATTGCCCCCTCCTTTTTCCCCGAAACACACTAATGTCACTTGCAAGTATTAACCCAGGATTCTTTTTTCCCATGTGCATGCAGAAATATGTGTTTTTAAATTTGTTTTGCTGGCACGATTATATACAAGATTTCAATAGAAGAAAATTTTCATTGTTTCTTTTTTGGACATTATCATTTGATCCACTGCACAGTTGTTACTGC
The DNA here is from genome assembly GCF_030435755.1 of Ochotona princeps. Classification (NCBI taxonomy): domain Eukaryota; kingdom Metazoa; phylum Chordata; class Mammalia; order Lagomorpha; family Ochotonidae; genus Ochotona; species Ochotona princeps. The sequence continues at coordinate 127,668,737 of NC_080832.1, read as the reverse complement.
AAATAATTTGTTGTATGAAAAAGAGGGAAGTGCTTTTTTAAAAATCTGCAAATGGCAGGTCTACCAGGTGTCCCTGGATCCATCCCCGTAAGCCTGTGAGTGCTGTGGGATTTCCTTCTGGATTTCCTAAGACAGTCATTGCCTCTTCATTGCCTCTTGCACATGTTTTGTTTTTTGTTTGTTTGTTTATTTTTTGTCCTGATCACCCTTCCTCCTTCTGCTACTACCTGTCCTCACCTGTCCACTACTGTAGCCTTCTGTCTGGCCTCCAGAGTATTTTCTATAAAGGCAAATCTATGTCTATCCTCTGCTGAAAAATCCCCAACCTATGAGATGCACATAACCGCACAGTCATGAAGGTGACAACCTAGATCAGGTTTCCAGATTCATTCCTTCTTTGTTGTATGACCTTAGTCAACTTCTTCAACCTCTCTCTGCCCCAGTTTTCTTGTCTAAAACGTTTTAAATGAATACCATGGGGCTGGTGTGATGGCTCAACTGGCTATTTCCACATCTCCAAGTGCCAGAATCTCATCATGGACACCTGTTTGTGTCCCAGATGCTACACTTCCCATCCAGCTCCCTTCTTGGAACAGAGGAAAGCAGTAGAGAATGGCCCAAAGCCTTGGGACCCTGTATCCGTGTGGAAGACCCAGAGGCTCCTGGCTTCAGATTGGCTCAGCTCTAGTCATTACAACCATTTTGGGAGTGAACCAGCAGATGGAAAAACTTTTCTCTCTGTGTCTCTCCTTCTCTCTGTAAATCTGCCTTTTCAGTTAAAAAAAAAAAAGCTTTTTTAAAATAAATAATACATAAATAAAATAAGGAGCACCAAAACAGTACTGAAGATGAAGAGTGGTTGTGAGGATTAAGTGAATTCGGTTCCCATAAAGTGCTCATACTAATAACTTAGTATGAATTACTGTTATGATTATGATGAGTTAAAATCTGGAATTCTTAGCATGCCACCCGAGCCCATTGTTGAGCTGGCTCATACTAGCTTCTCAGGTTGCATCCCTCCCCATGCTCCGGTGCTGGGCCAAGTTCCTGCTGCTTGTTCCCAAGCCCATTCTGTTCCTACCTCCGTGACTTGGCACCCACTGTTTTCTCTCCATCTCTATCTCCCTCTCCAGGGTGCATGACACACATGCACCCATCTTTCAAGACACTCCAGGCTACTCCTTCCTAAGCTCCTCTTACTCCCATTGTCTCAACTCCTGCCTCTTCCAGGATTGATCTTCTCCCCACTCCTATCATATTTCAAAACCTTGTCTTCTGTCTGTGTTTCCATGTCCACTTCCCATCCTGAGCTGTTACCTCGGGAGGGTAGGAACTATCTTGAATTGTTGTGTCTCAGTGCTGTCTGCTTTACCTCCTGCGGCCAAGGCACCGATCGAAATCCGTGACTGCATGTGAACTCAGTTTCCTAAGTTCCTTAGTGTGTTCTTGACTCCTAGTAGGATACCTAGACCAACAGCAATCCGCAAGAAGGAAACCCAATGTTCAAATAATTCAAGATGACTCAACAAATATAGTTTCTCTTTCCCCACTCCAAGCACTTGGCTTTGGAAATTTGGTCTGGGAAAGGTGTATTATTAATTAAACACTAGAGTTTTCAGAATAATAATGCTTTCAAACCCTTCTTCGATGCAGAAGACATGAAATAGTTCAGCGATATCTTTAAAATGATATGAACATGTTTGCTTGCATGAAATATGTATGTTTCTTAGTTGCACAGCTTTAAAGTTTCCTAACTTAAACTACTTGAAATCTGTATAGACTTCCTGTATTTACTTTTACCTTCTAAAGTAACAAGAAGACACAATAGTAAAGCAATGTGTAAGGAGAAGGAAAGCATGGATAATTTTTCTCAGTTGGAGAAACGGTCTTCTCTTACATGAACAACTTGAACTTCCTTGCCTGTTATCCAAAGAGGCCCGATTGGAATGAATGATGTTCAAATAGCTGATAAGAAAATTCTTATTGTTGTCTGTAACGGGACTAAATTACTCCGTAAAGCCCAACTTTTCAAAAGATTATATTGGTAAGTGTTGTTGGAGAGTTGCTATTTATTTCAAAGGACAAATTCTTTTTATATGTCCATGAGCAGATCTATTTGTATCTGCTGGTAATTTGATTTTTAGAAGGGGAACCTCAACAAATTATTCCCACTGAGCTATTTAGCAAACATGTTTCCCAAAAATTGGAGTACCCCCTAGACCAAAGAATAAGCAACAAACCAGAAAACCAAGCTTCCAGCCTATGGTCAAAAGTACTACCTTTTTGGAATGGTGATGAGTATTGTACACAGTGGCCATCCTGAAATTCACTAAGATTTCCATCTAGAACTGGTAGAAATCATATCTTCAATGCACTGAGATAGGAAGTAAAACTGATATGAAATACAGAAACACATTAACTCTATTCTCTGTAACTTGGTCTTAAGGGAAAGATAACCCCTTGTACCTACCTCGCACCCCCTCCCTTAGTACTATTATTTATGTAATTCAGGTTTCTTGCTGATGTGAAAATAAGGATTCTACATGTATGGGGGGGGGAGAAGAACACTGTTTGCCATATCCCCAAGAGGCATAAATTTAATTAATTTGTAAATATCTCTGGTCTTTGAACTAGGTTGATTCTCCAGTCTGGATTATCAAATGGGGTTAAAATTTCCAGAATGTGTTGCCTGTAGATAAAATATTTGAAAAGCATTCTGAGTTTCCCTGAGAGAAGAAGCTTCTCCCCCTTCCTCCAGAAATGAAAGGCTGATATGTGTTATTTTATGCTAGAAGATTGTGTTTCGTCTGCTGTAATTTAAGTTTTGGTCACAACTGCGCTTCAAGGCAAACTGCCTTCAAATAAGCACAGATGGGTAAGCGATCCTCGTTAAAGCCCGGATTTCAGATCCAAGTAGCTACAACAGCCTTGGTGAGACACTCGCGAGGTCATGCAGGGTCGTGCTATTTAAATCTCTTGCAAGCTGTAGCCATAGAGCATCTTTCTGAAAAGTCACCTGGTAGGCTGAGATCAATCCCGGTTGCTCTCAAACTCATGGTGGACTTTCGGTCATTGCTGTGACTGCTGCTGCTAAGCCGACCATTGGTCTTCAGGGTCTCAGCCTGAAGATGTCCCCCAGCAAAATTAGTCCCTGCATGTAGCTCTGTGTTTTGCCTGGCTCAACAAAGGAATAGACCTGCAACCCAAAAGGAACTTGTCACTGCACAGGTGGGCTTATAATTATTTATTGGGGAAGAAAGGAAATATGATGTGATATGAATTGCTTTTCACTTTCAAGATGAATGCATCTAAGCAATGCATCAGACAAGTCTCCTTCTGCTTCATACGTGAAACAAGTAGATGGAGCATGTGTGTTGTGAGTCACGTGATAGTGACGGGTTTTCTGTCACCATTTTCTGGACACACTTATTCCTGTAGACTCTCTGGGAAGTCTTTGAGCCTGAAGGCTTAAAGAGGAAAGGAGGCAAGCTTAGAGTTGTTTTCTGGCTTTCTCTTGGTACTGATTCCTATTTCAGATCCGCTGCGTTTTGTTTTGCTTCTTGTTTGTCGTTTAGTTTGTTTGTTATTTGGTCAGTGGTTCATCTGTTCCCGTGTAATCTTGATCCGCAGTACCAATCAACCTCAACACAATGAAGGAGTGCTGGTTCGACTGTACTGCTCATGATATGTCAGTCTCTCCATGAACATCACGAACAATTGTTGAGACTCCAAGGGTGATAGCTGCCCCTGTAATCCTGCCGGGGTGATTTCTACTTAGTCCCTAAGTTGGAAGCACTTAGAAGCTTTGGAGTTCATCCAGAAAATGACCAAATGTGCTTGTGGTTTAGTTTTTAAATATGCGTATCATGTTTACTGTAAAAGTATAAAGAATTCCGTAACAATGCCCTGTGTTTTATTCAGTTTTCTAAAGGGAATATTTGCTTAGTACTTCCTAAACTCATAATTTTGAGTTTGGAAGGACCGCCCTTCTGCACACTGCAGCTCCAGGAGGTCCAGGGTTTTTTTAAATTAATTAATTAATTAATTAATTTAAAAAATGATCTTACTTAGTTGATTAGGATACAAAGGGTCAAGGGCTACAGGAAAGTGGGTAAGACCATTGTTTCCACACTAATATCATTTTTCCTCTGTATCTGGGGTCAGGAGAGAAACAAAGGGAAAAGCCCCACCCAGCCTCCCACCCATCCCAGGTCCCCCAATGTGAGGCATGCTCCGAGGGTCCTGAATTGCTGCCAATCTCGCCGTTCCAATCACGATGAAACCTATTCAGAGTCCACCGGCTGACATAGTCTCTTCATGGTTGGGGTTCTAAGATCAGCAGTTCAGTTGGAGGGAGCTCCAGAGAAACTTCAGCTGAGATGATCCCAAACCTGGTTCTTGTGTGAGTTTGCCAGTACAGGGTCTGGCACAGTCCGTTGCCCCAATCAGCTTGTGCACATGCTGGTGGTTGTAATTGCTGGGTCAGTTCTGTTTCCAGCCCTGTCTTCCACTTGAACCGATGGGTGTTGTAGTCCAGCTCAATCCTATCCACTTCATACTTGGTGGAGGTCTAGTTTTGACTTAACTAACACTTCTGAGTCTACCTCTTTGCCCTGTTTTCACTGCCACCGTCCTTATTCATGTCTAGTCCAACCTCACCTACACAACTGTAATAATCATTGCTGGACTGCCTAATTTTCTTCCTTTCCTTTTTCACTCCACAATCACTATGAAGCGTGATTTACAAAAAAAAAAAAAAAAAAAAAAAAGACTAATCTTTTAGTTTTAGTTCTATGAATAAAAATCCTACAAAACATTCCTGTTGCATTCAAAATGAAATCAACCTCCTTTTCTGTCCCAAGAGACTTACCTTTCCCAACCTCAGCACCTTCTGCTGTCCACCTCAATCTGTTTCCTGGAAATTCCAGTTCCTGGACACACACAGTGAAGTCTTTCTACAGGATTGCTGTATGTTTTCTTCTCTGTCTAGTCCATCCTTTGCCCTTGGCCCACTGGAAGCTCACTCAGGACGCCTTCTACTATATACACAGGACAGCAGGGCCAAGCCTCCCAGACTGGGAGGTGCAGGGTGAAGCACTGAGGCTGTTCCATGACTCAGAGAGAGCCACAGGTCACCTAAGCAGGGTGCAGGGCCAGAAGGAGCTGGCTGACTCAGCAGAATCCCACCGCATGCCGAGGAAGCTGAGAAGGTGGAGGGGCATACGACTTCCACTGAGTTGAGAAACAGTGCAACCCAAATTGTGAAACAGGGGCCCTAGGGAGAGCAGACATGGTAGCCAGAGGGGATATGAGAAATGTCTTCCTGAACATACCAATATTGAAAATGTCCTGCTTAAAATAAATGACAGCTCTTTAAATTGGATTAATACAGATTTATGGAAAAATCTTTACATTTTTCTTGTTTTTCTTCCTTTGCTGTGGGACTGCGAAAAGTTTGACATGGACAATGTCATGGTGTCACTGCTTTATCAAGTCACAGATCCTATTTTTGCAAGCAATGGAACTGTGGGAAGAAGAAATAGAAAACTGCTTCAAAAAGTTTGTGCGAAGAGTGAATTAAAAGATGCTTATTTTTCCACAAAGAATATTTTGAAATCCATGCGTAGTTCTCTCTCAAAGCACATTTTTCCACAAACTTTTTGAAGACTCCTCACAAACAATAGAGAAGGGCGCCAATTTATGTTGGAAACTCACACTACATTACCATAAAATGTGCATAGCTTTGGTCCCTAGATGTCTGTGCCTAGGAATTCTTTCTTACATATTCACACTGATGTAATTGTGTATACAGACATTATCTAGGTATTTCTTACCACACTGCAAAGCTGCAAACAACTCCAACGTTAAGCACAACAAATAAGATGCCAGTTTGGATGGCATCCCATGTGCCTATGTTCAAATCCCAGTTCTGTTTCCAATTCCAGGTTCCTGATAACTTACAACGGGGGGAGGCATGAGGTCCTTGCTGCCTTTGTGAGACACTCAAAGTCTCCAGCAACTGAGGGCATTTGAAGGAGCAATCAACAGATAAAAAATCTTTCCTGTGCTCTCTTTCTCTCTGTCTCTCTCTCCCTTCCTTGCAAATAAAGAGAAAAGAGCTCTTTCATCAGGAATTGGTTAAGTAAATGGTGACGTAGTTAGGCAATGGACTATAATGAAACCTCTCATTCCTCATCATTAAATAGAATGAGATACTTCCTTCCTCTCTGTCTCTCCTCCTCTCTGTATATCCGCCTTTCCAATAAAAATAAATAAATCTTTAAAAAAATAAATAGAATGAGATAAACATATATAGTGACATCATTATGGAAATAAATGAGATATAGAAATATATCATTTTATATATAATCAGACTTATTTTAACAACATTATTGAAATAGAACTCACATAATGCACAATCTCCCACATAAAATTTACCACTAACCACTATCTCACCACAACCTAATTTTAGAACATTTTGGTTGCCTTTGTAAGAAATAACTACCCATTAACAGTCCAGCATGATTTTCCCAGCCCACCCACCCCACCACCAGCCTTGAGCAAGGACTAACTATGTCCTGCTCCTGTGTGTCTGCCTCTTTTTAACATGATTAATATTTGTGTCTAACTTCTCTCATTTATCACAGTGCTTTTTAACCATAGTTTGTTGCAATATATGTGTCCTTTTTTAATCGCCAAATAGTGTATCTTTGACGCTATCATGTTTTATTTATCCATTCATCCACTTATTTTTTCTATTCATTTCCATTCATGGAAATTTAGAGTGTTTCCTCCTTTGGAGATCTTATTAATAATAACTATGGGCATTTGTGTGTATATTTTTGTGTAAACATGTTTTTGTTTTGCTTGAGTGTATTGCTGGGGATGGAATTTCCAGTTCATTTGGTATCTGTGTTTAACTTTTTGTATTTAACAACTGTCTTCACAGTGGCTGCATCATTTTTTCTTAATTTGATCAGGAGAGAAAGAGAGAGGTGAGGGTGCAGGGTGGGAGCTCCTAACTGTTCATTCATTTTCCAAACATCCTCAGTGAACCAGAGCCAGGAGCTGGGAACTCGACTCAGGTCTCCCACATGGGTGGCAGGAACCCAATGTCTTGAGCCATCATCCTTGCCTCCCAGGACCTGTGTTGGCAGGAAGTTGGAGTCAGAAAATGCAGCCGGGAATTAAACCCAGGCATCCTCATGTGAGACCTGACAAGCTGCACTGACAGCCCAAACACCCACTTCCCATGCCACTCTATTCCCAGAGCAATTCTGGTTTTTCCACATCCTCACCAGCAATTGCTATAGTGTATCTTTTCTTCATTGTAATCATGCTAGAGGATGCAAAGTTTCTCATTCTGTTTCTGTTTTGCGTTTCACTGAGGACCTATGAGAGTGAGTGTCTTTTCACGTGCTTAGTGTCCGATTCCAACTAATTTCTAGAAGTTATATAAGCAAATATCAGGAAAGTGAGATACTAAGATGTTAATAGTGCTTTATCTAAGGGATGGTGTTTCTTATTTTTTGTTTTGTTTCATTTAATAGGAAGAATGGGTGAATAGAGGGAAGGATGGTAGATAGATTGATAGATGATAGATAGAGCAAGGACTAGACTTAGACAGTTTCGGGGTGGGCTAGACAAACACCAAATCCTCAGGATCGGGCAGGCAGTCAGAAGGGGATGAATGGAGCTAGAGCAGACAGAACTTTTTCCTTAAGGAGGCCTCATTTAAGTCCATGAAACTTTTCAACTGATTGGATAAGACCCACCCAGATTATCCAGGATACTCTCCTTAAGGCCGGTTGGCAGTAGTTGTTAATCATGTCTTCAAAACACCCTCCCAGCAACACCTAGATGGATGTGTTCCAACTTCCTTCCACATTATTTTTACAGTGAACCTGTATTATTGTTAAGAATTAATAACAGGGCCCGGCGGCATGGCCTAGCGGCTTAAGTCCTCGCCTTGAAAGCCCCGGGATCCCATATGGACGCCGGTTCTTAATCCCAGCAGCTCCACTTCCCATCCAGCTCCCTGCTTGTGGCCTGGGAAAGCAGTTGAGGACAGCCCAAGGCATTGGGACCCTGCACCCGCGTGGGAGACCTGGAAGAGGTTCCAGGTTCCCGGCATCGGATCGGCGCGCATCGGCCCGTTGCGGCTCACTTGGGGAGTGAATCATCGGACGGAAGATCTTCCTCTCTGTCTCTCCTCCTCTGTGTGTATTTGGCTGTAATAAGATGAATAAATCTTTATAAAAAAAAAAGAATTAATAACAAAAAAACAGATTTAAAAATTGCAGTAGTACTTCTGCTTTTACAACTGATTGTTAAGGACTTTGTGTTGGTATCCTTCAGGATACTTAGCTTAAGAGCCTGCTACCTGGGGGTTCATATTAAATATGAATGTCAGTTAGTACAACCATTTGCTTTTCTATGGCTGATTCTGCAAATCAGTACCAGTTTAATGTCTTAACACATACATGTATTCTAAGGCATGGTACAATCGCTGAATAGCTAAATCCTCCCCTTGCAGCCATCGGGATCCCATATGGGCATTGGTTTGTATCCTGGCTGCTCTACTTCCCATCCAGCTTCCTGCTTGTGCCCTGGAAAAGCAGTAGAGGATGGCCCAGAGCCTTGGACCCTGCACCCCAGAAGAAGCTCCTGGATCCTGGCTTTGGATCGGCTCTGCCCTGGCCATTACTGTCATTTGGGGAGTGAACTTGAAGAACCTAGATGTTTTCTGCCTTTCGTAATCCCTGCCTTAATGGCTTGGCTGGGGGCTGTGTGAACTCCAGGCCTGATAGTCTATGTGACACCTGGCAGGACACCTGGCAGGTCACATAGGCAGACCACTCCTCAGGAAGGAGGTACCTAGTGTTTGATAAGATCCACCTCCCTATAGCTCATCAATTTGTACTTTTTGAAAGTTGCTTGCTTCAAACCCACCAACAGAAGCCTGCTAAATCATGACTGTATGATTAATAGCCTAAAATGTATAAGAACCCTGTGCTGTTCAACTGGGGGCTGGCTCGCTCACTTCCTCTCCTCTTTTGTCCTTCCTGCTGATCCTGCAGCAGCCTTGGCTGCGGCTGCCCCTCCCCTGCCCAGCCTTGCTGGGCTGGGGGCAGGGGGAGTGGCTGGGAGACCTAGACTTCCCTGAATAAACCACCTTTATGCCTTAGCACCGACTTCAGATTTGATGATTTTCTGGGGATTTCAGAATCTGACACAACAAATTGGCAGATGGAAGATCTTTCCCTCCGTCTCTCCTTGTCTCTGCAAATCTGATCTGCCTTTCCAATAAAAGTAAATAAACTAAAAAAAAAAGATATTCTCATACAGATCTGGAAGTCAGAAGCATTGGGCAAGGTGTTGGCAAGGCTGTTGGAAGCTTTGAAGAGAGGATCCTTTTGCTTGTCTTTTGTAGCTTCTAGAGCTTTCTTCTACTCCCTAGCTCAAATCCTCTTCCTCCTTCCTCAGCTCCAGAACCTCAGTCATCTCTCAATCTGTCCCTGCTTCCGTTGCCACCTTACATTTTTTTCTTGTGTCTTGAAATTCCCTTTGCGCCACTCGGATGAGGGTCCTGGTTGCAGCGCTTAGGGTCCTCCTGGATAATTCTGGATCATCTGGCCATCTCAGCAACCTTAACTTAATTACATCCACTACATCATGTAACCATTGACGCTAGCAAAGTCTGCAGATTTCTGAGTGTTGTTCGCTTTCCCACGAACATTAGTTCACTAAATATCCCCAAAACAAACCCAACAACTCCATCTTCAGGTTCCAGGAAATCTTGACTCTCACAAAGCCATTATTCCCCTGTCACAGGCTGATGTCAGTGAGACCAGTTCCAGGGAGAGCTGCAGCCCCCAGATAGAAGCTGCATTGCCCAGGGACACGGTGAGTCATGCAGAAGACCAAGAGCCACAAGACCAGGTGGGAAACTTACCTGGGACCCTTCCAGAAAGCTCTCCATCTCCTAATGAAAGAAACAGAAGAAGAAATTCAGGTAAAATCCCCCGTTTCATGTTGATCTTCATAAAATGCCGTTTCTCCAAATATATTATGTAATGTGGATTTGCTGGTTCTTTTATTATTGCTTTGTGGGCCATGAAGCACTTGAAATGGCAAGGTTCTTATCTCTACTACATTGCAACTTAGCCCTAGGCCTTCATTATGCGAGTAAATAATACTAACTCCTAATCTTCTTGCCAATGAAATAATGAAAACCACCATTTAAAAAAAAAAAAAAAACTAAAAGCCTTTATATGCAGTTGGGACTGTTCTTTAGAAATAGGAGTTATGCAGTGTACATTCAAACTCCACAGGGTCATATCTCCCTAAGGGAGAGCCTACATTTACAAAAATAAATAAAGCCTTCATCAAACCATTTCCTTGTGTCTGCTCATCTGAAGTAGTAGTTCATGAACAATGAAAGAATCTTTAAAATGCAAAAGAAGTAATTACAGCCCAAAGTGCTGTTTAGAGGCCATTTGTGGTTTATCCTGGGGGGTGTTTTCCCTTTACTTGGGTTACCCCCTGGTGTTGATGTCAGACTTCTTATTTATGTTTGATCAGCCTTTGAATCAAATTAAACTGTGCAGATCCCAAGGCAAAGTACTCTATTTGAGGGGTAGGCAAAGATTCATTTTGTTCCTGTTCACTGTAATTTCTTCCCTAGACATGAGCTAAGATTGAGAAATAGATGGTTGAATACAAGGGATCTTCAAAAAGTTTATGAAAGTATGTATCATGGAAAAATTATGCATGCACTTCAAAATTCTATGGCACCAAAGTAAACTTGTCTTTTAATCCCGTTTTCCATGAACCTTCACAATGCCCTCACTGCCAAAAGAGTCTTTTAGGGAGGGCTTCCCAGCCACCTCAGGTGATCACAGATTTTTATATTCACCCTTGCGTTATGTGAGTTTTGACAATGCTGAAGAGTTAGAGGACATGGTTCTGAGCCAGTAGGGACATCTTTTTCTCTCTGATAATTGATTGGACTGTCTTCTAAATGGTAGCACGAGAGCCAAATAGATGTGCCGCTTGTATGTCACAGGTTGTCAGGCAGAAAGGGCACAGGTAGCCCTGAAATAGTCAGTTCTGCCCGGTTACCACTGTTAAAGGCAATAAACCCAATGTGAGATGAAAACACTGTGATGACTTGACCCCTTGCATGTCCTGGCTCAGCTGCCCTGGGCACTGCCAAGCAGTAGAGGTTTCTCTGGAGCCCATGGGACTAAGTGGAAGCTGCACTTGTTGCCCCACAGAGCACAAGCTGGGGAAGGGTTGAAATTCAAAATTCAAGTTCATTATGGTTTCTACTAAATAAGTCATGGCTTGCCATGGCCCTGCCCAGGCCTGGCCCATAACAGGCATTTTGGGGGAGTAAACCAGAGAACATTCTCCTAGCTCTCTGTATTACTATGCCTCTCGTTTTAGAAAAAAGAAAAAAAGTCTTCTATATTTTGTAAAATTTCAGAGCCTTTGATCCAGATCACCCAAGATCTCACCTTATACTATATTTGCACAGTCATATTGCTCCTCCATGTATATGCACATTTATTCTGACAATAAGCTTCAGACGTAAAGATACTGTACTTCTAAATACATCAGTTTGTATTGCCTGAACTCAAGGATACTCTTCGCATATTCTTCTCCATGCAGGAATCAAAGTCAGGAAATCGTATCACTACCTGTGTTTAATGTGATCAGTTGTCTCATAAGTATCTTTTACAACTGTGTTTCTGATTCGGAATCTATTAGCAGTCCATGCTAATCTATTAGCAGTGTGGTTCTAGTTTCTTTTCGTCTCAAGTCCCTCACCTTTTCTTTGTCTTCTATGATCTTGATATATTCGATAACTACAGGCTCTTATTTTACAGAGTGCCCCTGAATTCGGATGTCTGAGGTTTCCTCATGATTAGGTTCAGAGCATGTGTTTTGGACTAGAATTCCAAAAATGCTACTGTGCCCTAATGTATCAAATTAAGAAGCACATAATATCTGTATTTAATTCATTTTTTTTGCCTTGAGTGCTTTTAATATAGCAAAATGTCTCAATATTTTCCTTTATTAAATTTGAATATTGAGTTGTAGTTATGAAGCCTTGGCCTACACCAAGGTCAAAGCTGAATTTTCCCATGTTTTCTTAACCTAATTTCACTTTCACACTTATGAAGAATTTCTGTTGACAGGAGAAAAATGCTAATGTAAATGTTAACTATGTGAGAAACAAAACAGAATTTTATTTGGTGTTGGCGACGCCCGTGTCGCCGCGTACCCCCAGCCGAGAGAGCGACTAGGGTTACAAAAAGACAACACACAAACAACACAAGACAACATGCAGTGGGTCACTCTTGTAAACAGAATGCCGTTTATTTGGGGTCAGCCTGCATCTTTTATAGTCTTCCTAGTTCCTCCCAGTATTATTCCAGTGCTCAATTAACTCCTAAGCTCCCCTGGGGGCATCTTTAAAAAGGGAAGCAGGGAAGAGGAACTTGCGGTCAAGCCAGGGGCTAAAATGCATTAGGCCAAGATTGCCCATTCTGTTACCCCTTAGAAACAAGCTAAGCTGTGGAGTTAACCTTTGGGAGACCGGGGCCTACAATTTGGTAACACTAGTACTCTTTAGATAGTGAGAATATAGCATTTTATTTTATTATATTCTAAATTTTGCTACCATCACCACGTATAATTATTATAACCAAAAAGAGGTACAATTTTATTTTAAGCTTCCCCCAATATTCTCCAATGTGCCAAGAAATTAAAATTAGCTGAAGTGTCTGATATATTCCAAGAATTTCTGTGTAGGGTAACTACTATAAATGTCAAGCCAAATACTTGAGCAGACTGAGCAAAGAATGGATCACAGTGGTTACAATAATTTTATTATGCTAGTAGTAAATGTCAAACATGACTTTCCTTCTAGAAACATCCCGGGAGAAAAATAGTGGGCCACAGAGAATGGAGTAATGTCCATGACCTTTTGGGAAGGAAAACAGAGAGATAGTGAGAACCTGGGTGCTAAAGTTACAGACAGGGCCTGACGCGGTGGCCTGGTGGCTAAAGTCCTTGCCTCGAACATGCTGGGATCCTATATGGGCGCCGGTTCTAATCCCAGTGGCCCTACTTCCCATCCAGCTCCCTGCTTGTGGCCTGGAAAAGCAGTTGAGGACTGCTCAAAAAAAAAAAAAGAAAATCAGTTGGGACCCTGCACCTGTGTGGGAGACTTGGAGGAAGTTCCTGGTTCCTGGCTTCGGATCGGTGTAGCTCCAGCCATTGAGGTCACTTGGAGAGTGAATCAGTGGACGGAAGATCTTTCTCTCTGACTCTCCTCCTTTCTGTAGATCTGACTTTGCAATAATAAATAAATAAATATTTAAAAAAATAATAATAAAATAAAGTTACACAGACCTGAATCCAGTCCTGGTCAAGCACACTTACTTCTCGGGGCAGCTTGAGAAACTTAATTAACTTCCCTTCAAAGAGTGTGCTTATGTGTAGACAGTTATACACATAACTGTTATGCACCAAGTTATATTTGAATCAAATATTAAAGATGATGTCCACATCAGTAAACGTAAATGATGGAAGTATTTAGAAGACACATTACATCTGTACTGAACATACGCAAACTTTTTGTCACTATTCCCTAAATAATTCAGTACAACAGTCCCTTACTTCGTATTTATATGGTAGTAGCTACTATAAGTCATCCCAAGTTGACTGAAAGTGTACAAGAGCATGTTCCTAGGGCATGTGCAAATACAACGTTGTGGAAGGGAGTTGAGCACTTACAGATTTGGGATTTGGGTATTCATAGGTGTTCCGGTACCCATCCCCCACTGAGATCCAGAGATCCCTGTAGTTGGAATTATACAGGTTATTATTAGTTTAACCCTTTCATATCAGTTCTGGCCACAACCAAGGCATCATGCTCATTCTTTGAGTTTGCATCACCTCTGACCTTGTTTTTAAGTTTCAATTGTTTTAAGTTTCTATTTTACCTACCTGGCATACATATGATTCCACTCTGTGCCATGATCTACATACAATACGCTCAGATGGGGACTGGCTGTATTTCAAACGTCTGCATGGATGCAAAAATCAGTCCTTGCAAGGTCCTGAGAAAGTAGGGAGTTAGTTGAAGTTATTTGCATGATCAATCAGAGAAGTCTCTGATAGCCAATGGAATAACTTGTGTGAAAGACTTCTGGTTCCTAAGTTCTGCATCCGTGTGAGTATCAAGAAAGCTGTCTTTTGTCAACTGTTGAGCTTCAAAATGTTCATCAAGAGACTCTAAATGTAAATGTAATGTAATGTAATGTAATGTAATGTAATGTAATGTAATGTAATGTCCAGTAAATGGGGTGGGCTTGGTTACTGTCAGGGCTTCCTGTTAATCATAAGATACAAGTACCCATTTCGGAGGACTCTGCCTTGCACTGTTTGTGGCAGGACAGGCAGAACTGTCTTTGACCTCACAAGCCAGTGCTCATTTTTTTTTTTATCTGATGACACAGAAGTCATTGCTCATTTTAAAATTTATATTTAGTGGGGATCTGTAACAGAGAAGGCCATTCTCAATATTCCAACTCCTCTGAGGCTCCGCTATGAACTGTCTTGCCATTCCTCTTTAGAATCACCAATAAAAACGCAAGCTGATATCACTCTAAGGTCAGTTCTGATTTAATTCAAAGACTTCTCAAAGAGGCATATTTTTTTTTCTGTATGTAGATTTAGCAGATGGTGTAATTGTAAACTCAGGGTTGGGGAACTAGAAGTTTCTTGGCAACATCACGCTGTTTATCCTTTGTATACAAAGCATAGAAACCAAACTGCAACTCACAAGGCTCGCCAAAATGCTATTTGATTCTTACCTAGGGTTCAGCTTCATAATTAGTGGAGGGAACCCTGGTACCCAGGTGTACAACTGTTGTTACAACAGAAAGGTAGCTCACAGCAGCACCCAAAAGACTTCTTGTCATATTAACATATGACCTGCCGAGTAAACAACATACCATTGTTGATGTGTGTGCTCTGTAAGAACATTAAGAAATTAGAGACTGTAAGAGCTGTGTGGATGTCATATCATTTAGTATTTAATTGTAAATATGCTTCACCGAATCATACCACATACAGGACAATGTACTAGCCTTTCCCCAGGTTTAAGCAAAAGAAAGAATAAGAGAAGGTTGAATAGTGAGAAGTTTTGGGGTACTAGCAATGGATGTTGGTTATGCGTGTGCTCAAAGAACAAAAGCTTCATTCATCTAGACATTTATGTACATGTCTTGATATGCATATTGCGCTTTAAAAGGTTTAAATAATCTGAAAAAAGAATTTGAAGGTATTAAGAGGTTTATACTAAAAATATTTAAGTTGCAGTATTGCAATCAGAATTTAATTGACTTGATTTATAAAGCATCTCTTTAGCATTTGATTCGTAAAATCTGTGCCTTTAAATGTCACTTTCTTTTCTCTCTCCCTCTGGAAGATCTGGCGATCAATGGACTAGCCAATAAGCCCCAAGCCCTAGAGAATGGAGAGCGACCAAAGTCATCAGACATCCTGGAGGAACTAATTGTGCAAGGAATAATACAGAGCCGCAACAAAGTATTTAGAAATGGCGAATCATATGATGTCATGGCAAGTAATCTTATAACTAGGATTAACTTACACTTAAAAGTAGCAGTGGAATGTGACTGATGGTCATTATTTCACTATGTTTGATTTCCAATACAGTAACCATTGTGTTTTTACCTCCATAAATTCCATAATTCCTGTCACATCTCTGCACATCATCTCTTTCTGTGTGAATTTCTTTAATAATTAACAAAGAATGAGGTCAATAATGCTTATCTTGCGTTTTACTAAATTTTAGGTGCAATAAGCCCCGTTGCATAACATGCCTTGGTTATTTCTTATTAAACATTGCCTTTAGGAATATAAAGCTTGATCCTTACTTATCCAATGAGGAAGTAGACATTGATGCTAAAACTAAAACAGATACACTTGTGCATAATCAACCATGAAGAAATCAACACAACTCTAGAAATGGCGGTATTATTATTTTCCTTTGTTGAGTCAGCTTGTCTAGCCTGCACTGTTTTTCTTCAGCATGTGTAACATTTTTTACTCTAATGTTTAACTGACTTGGCTAAAATCTAGAGTTCCAAACGTTTAATAAGTTCTGCTTACACCTGAGGTTATCAGGCTTGGTTTTTGCTGTTGTTTTGTCCTGTGTCCTGTGTCATTCAGCCAACACTCCTAGTTCCCACCAGTCATCCTGGAAGGCCAGGCTGAAGAGAAAAGGTTGAAATCTCAGTGGCAAATGCATAAAGAGGGGTGGATCTGTGATGTGAAAGAGGATTGGATTTTACCTTTCTGCACATGAGTCTCCGGGGTGGTCAGAAAAAAAAGGGCTGCATGAAAAGATGAGCAAGAAGAGGTCCAAACAAGGGAACACAGCTGACCATCAGTGGCTACAGAAATGTCCTTATGAAAACACAGTTGCCTGATGTTAACAAGGCCAATAATTATCACATGAGAGCATTTCTGAGTGACTCAGTTTCCAGAACTCACTCAAGTTCTGACTTAGACCTTGAAAGAGAGCTGGCAAGGCTAACGGGTACAAGCTACACAAAGAAAGAAATTAAAAACCAAAAGCCATGAGCTTGACTTTCAACAACATCGTACCATGACCCAAAAGCGAGGCTTCCATATTACCTGGAAATGGAGTGGTTGTTACGACGGGGTTGGACCATCCGCCAAAGATCCTAATGTGACAGGCTGCAGAGATTTCAAAAGCATACAGTCTACACCTAGCACTTTGTGAAAGAGAGTTTGAAAATATTCTTGAAAATATAGCATTTCAGGAATAGGGATGGAGGTAAGCTCCGGAAATGGAGAAGATATACAAGCTGCTCAGTGGTACAGATAGTCTCCTATTGAGACATCGCTGAGAGCATCCAAGGGTGTTTCAGAAAGTTCAGGAAGTGATGGAATTAAAGGAGAAGTGTATGTTGCTGCAAAAAAAGTTCAAAACGTTGCAAAGCTTTTTTAAAAATACGTTTTCCATGAGTTTTGAAAACTCTTCAACTACAAAGATTTTGAAGCTTTTTCCATTAGAATTAACTTTATCTCTAATTGCATTTTTCATGAACTGTTTGAAGGACTTTGTAAATGTGCCAAATTGACACCGGGAAACTGCAGAGTTTGAAACCACTCTCAAAAGATGAGAATGAGTGTGGAAGGACAGAAGGAAGCCATATTAATAGACTGTTGATACTTGTACCTATTTAATAATATTTTTAGAGGAAAATTTTGATAACATTGGCTAAAAACCAAACCCAGGGACAAGGAAAACAGGAAAAAGACGACTTTAAAAAAATAAATCAATAAAAGGCTATTGCTGTGAGCAATGACTAAATACAATGGGCACAACGGATTGTAGACATCATTGATCCATTCTGCTACTGGGGATTTTTTTTAAATAAAATATTAGAAGAGTGGAATAAATACAATCATACCTAAAATAAGATTTCTTCTATGGACCAGTAGTATTGCCCAAATACATTCAAGCATGTTCCTAGGGATAGATTTCTTATGCACTTAAAGAGTTAAATGATACACAAGGAACTTACTGTTCAGTAGCTAAGTGTCAGATCTGGTGTGGAGTAAGTGGTGACTAGTATGGAGGTGTACTGAGTTTATGCCCTCAGGTCCAAGTGACCCTACTTGGGGTAGACCTCTTCAGAGGCAGGTGACTGGCTCTCATTTATCCACATAGTTGATGTTGACTTCAGGTGTCTTTGATCCCAGCCTTTTAGCACTTCCTTTGCCTCCGGTGACATCAAGTAGGGTGAACCCTTTGTTCGTTCCTCCTGTGTCTGCTCAGAGCTCTGTCCCCTCTCTGTGGGACTTTTCCACTCGTTGACCTGTCAGGTCATCAGGGAGTCTGTTCACTAGGCACCAAAGTTTCCCTAAGTTTTCTGTTGAACATCCTGGGGAGTTGGTTTTTGTTTTTAAGGGGGAAGAAGTTGACCGGGTTGCTTCTCAAGGGCACCAGTTAAGCACCAGAGAGAGATCCCCAGGAGGTGGAACAGGAGTGACCAGTTCTTTGGCAGAAACTTTGAAACTTTGGGCTACTGTATGCAAGAATTCCCTTAAGGTAACAAGAACAAGGTGCATTCATCCCTAGGTCATTGGTGAATTAGGACTGAAACACAGGCAACAGACAGAGGTAACAGATGCACACACACATTAGGTTGGCCAGAAACAGGACTCCAAGGCTACCACAGCCTCTCTGAGCTGGGCGGACCACCAGGTGTTTTCATAGAAAATGGTTCAGCTGCGGACTTCTCAGAACACTTCTGTAAGCAGAATGAGAATCGTGGTGATCATTTTAAGTCTCAACATTTGATCTATTCTCACTGCATGAAACTTGGCAATCCAGAATCCGTTGATACTTCTATAGATCTTTCAGTTCTTTGGCTTAAAATGTCAGGCTCCAGTGAAGAGAAGGACCTTCCAGAGAGGATTAACTTTCTGAAACATTTAGGAAGAATGGGATCTCACACGTATCCTTTGGGAATAAAGTCCCAAGAGGTATCTACGCAAACCAGAAAATCCAAACTCTTTTAGGTCGCTCTTGCCATCTTAGTCAAGGTTCAGATGGCTATGAATCTTGGATTGTGCTTAAATGCCCTCTTCGTGAGCAGCACCAGGAAACTTTCCCTACTTGTATCATGTTCTCTGTGTCATTGCACCCACAGTGCAAGCGTGTCCTTCTTTTGAGCAAATGGCTTTTGCCAACAAGAAGCCTAGGAGTCGATGAGCACAAAAGCCATGCACATGGAGAAGGGAGACTTGCTTGGCGCCTTGTGAAAGTGTTGGCTGTGACAGTGCCCAAACTTGGAGGAGTGTCCTCCCTTTAAAAGACTGCCTGAGGATCGTGGATTTGAGAGCAGGGAAAGAAAACCCGGGTCTGCATGTTAGGGTCGAGAGCACCGAGCCCCGGCAGAAGTGCCTGCCCTCAGGTCACACCTGAGTGGAGTGGCCTTCCACTCCCAGTTCCCACTTGGGCTCCTGTGCTCTTCAGTCTCCATAGTGAGAGTTCTGCGTCAGGTATGCCCTCCTGTAACCTCCTGCACTGTCACTGCAAACAGTCACTGCTCTCAGGGAGTAAAAAGCAGTTAATGTTTACAGATTTCTTTTTAATTGGAAAGTCAGATTTATAGAGAGAAGGAAAGACACAGAGAAAGGTCTTCCATCCGCTGGTTCACTCCCCAAGTGGCCACAGCAGAGCTGAGCTGATTTGAAGCCAGAAGTTTCCTCCAGGTCTCCCAAGTGAGTGCAGTATCCCAAGGCTTTGGGCCATCCTCTACTGCTTTCCCAGGCCACAAGCAGGGAGCTGGGTGGAAGTGGAGTAGCCGGGATACAAACTGGTACCCAAATCATATCTTGGCACATGAAAGGCAAGGACTTTAGCCACTAGACTACCGCCCTGGGCCCAAAGCAGTTAAGATTTGCCAGGTGGTATCTGTAAATTTCCCCTTCCCTTCTTGTAACCAATTCTGTGAAATCAGCTTGAATGTTATTAAGCCACAGGAAATCATGGCCTGCAGAGTTTACAAAGCTAGAGAAAGTTACTCTGTAGCCAAGCTGGGATTCAAACCCAGGTCTTAGTGAGTTCCAGTCAGATGGGTCTTTTTCACTGTGCTACACACACTCTTCGCTGGACTTTCTCACTGCTTATAGCATTGGATTCTGAGCAGACAGTCTGTTGGAAATTAAAATGAATGCAAAATGCTCTTTGCCTTTCAAAAATCTTTAGAGGTGTTATCTAGAGTCGTACTCAGTTCCTTTTAGAATGATGACTCGGAGTTCTTTCAGATCTTCCCCCAGTTGTGATAGGTTTCTATATACTGACCTAGAAAGAGATTCATATTAAATCAAGGAAAGGAAAGTGTAGGCCATAATCTCATTGAGGCTTTGTTTCATATTACAGCGCCCCACACGCACGCAGGCATGGTTTGCAGTGTTACACTTCGTAGATGATGTGTTTTTCAGAAGTTGACATTCATGATAGCCCTGCGCCAGGCCCGTCTGTTGGCACAAGTTTTCCAAGAGTGTGTGCTCACCTCCTGTCTCTGCATCCCATGTTGGCATTGTTTACAATATTTCAAACAGGCTCACTGTGATCTGTGATCAGAGATCTTTAACGTTACAGCTGGACCCCTGTAAGCTGGTGAAATTCACGGGTAATTGCTATGTGCGTTTTGATTATCCTACCCATCAGCTATTTGCTCATTTCTCTGTCTACTCAGGCTCATCTATTCCCTGAGACACGATCACATTTAAGTAACCGTAGGCCAGTTATAAGCCTACAGTGGCCTCTAAGTGTTCACATGAAAGCAAGAGTTGCATGTCTTTCAGTTGAAATCTGGGAATGATTAAGCTTAAAAGGGAACACATGTTGGAAACCAAGATAGGCCTTAGGGTCAGGCCACTTGCACCAAGCTAAACTGTGAACGCAAAGGAAAAGTTTGGGAAAGCATTTAAAATTGCTGCCCTCACGAACATGGGAAAGAAAATGGAGCCACCTTATTGCTGATACGGAAAAAGTCTTAATGGTCTGGAGAAACGATGAGACCAACATCAGCATCCCATTAAACCAAAACCTAGCTTGAAGCGAGGCTATGAGAAGCAAATATAACTTTTACGAGTACCAGGAAACCAAGGAAATTGTGTACCTCTTTATTGTGTGCAATACTTGCCATGTAACAATGACCTTGTACTGAGCCTGCAGTAGCCCTGAAGTGTGGCTGTGGACGTGAATACAAAAGTTTTGTTAAAGACACACACAGAACTCCTCACCACACTTCCTGGCAGGGAGTGAGACTGAAAGCCAGGTGGTTAAACAGAGAACCTGGAAATCTTGTATGTACCATTTTAATTTTTCACAGTATGTGTATTATAAAAATGTGCATTTTTTAAAGAAAGACATGTAAATATTTTATAATTTTGTTCTTAAATGCCTGACAATAGTTGTACCTTTTTTGTAGCTAGAAACTAATAGGAAATAGTCATTACTGCTTTGGAATGAAGAGAATGTTGTCAGCCATATGAAATTTGAAATTTTTTTCCTCCTGCCATGAAAACATTTATAAAGGACTAACAGCAAGTCCCCATATGGAATGATTGCTTAGTCACTGTTAGTTGTCTCTCTGGCCTTTAAGACTAAGAGTAATCTCTACCCCAAATGAAAGTAAGTTAGACCCTGCAGAATATTAACTTGAACTTTTTACTTTGAAGGACAAATTTATTTCCTGTTGGCCTCTACTTTCCAAACTTTTCCTCCTTGGGCCCAATGTGATAGCTTAGTGGCTAAAGTTCTCACCTTGCATGTGCCGGGATCCCGTATGGGTGCTGGTTCTAATCCCGGTGGCCTTGCTTCCCATCCAGCTCCCTGCTTGTGGCCTGGGAAAGCAGTTGAGGACGGCCCAAAGACTTGGGACCCTGCACCCACATGGGAGACCCAGAAGAGGCTCCTGGCTCCTGGCTTCAGATCAGCTAAGCTCTGGGTATTGCGGCCACTTGGGGAGTGAATCATCCGGCAAAAGATCTTCCTCTCTGCCTCTTCTCCTCTCCGTGTATCTGACTTTGTGATAAATAAATCTTTAAAAAAAAAACACACACACAAACTTTTTCTTCTTCCTCCTCCTCCTTCTCTTCTCTTGCATGAGTGTTCATGTCTTTCTTTCTCAAGAGTCTTTATCTGTCCCGGTCCTGAACACCTTACATTCTCCTAAGAACTTCAGGTTTTACTTTTAAGAATTCCGCTGCCATCCGCTTTCGTGTTGTGTTCTATCCACCCCCTGGCGAGTTGAAATGTTTATGATGCAGATTTTCCACTGTGTTGGTTCTGCCTCTCCTGCCTTGGTCCTCTTCTCGCAAGTATGGTGGTTTCTCTGCTTCAGGTCGACACAGCCGAGAAACCACTGAGAAAACCACCAGCCAGACTTAAAAAGCTCAAGATAAAAAAGGCCCTGAATGACCTCACAATGCAGGACATCCACGAGAAAATGCAGGCAGCAGAGGCACGGCGCAAGGTAACCAGCAGGAGGCGCGCGTGGGCAAGAGCCTGTGCCAGGCGTTGGCTGTGAGCCAAACTGAATGGAGGGAGATGCCCTGTAAATGAGCTGCCTGCTCCTGAAACTGCGTGTTTAGGGCTTGTTTTCGACGATCTGTGTGTTAGACATGAGCAAAGGGCTAGCCTGAGATTAGTTAAAAGTGAATTTTAGATGTATAACCTAAGTAAGCAAAAGCTAGTAGTATATTTCAAAAAGTTTGTGGAAAATGGAATGAAGTGATGTTTATTTTGGTGCAAAAAAAAGGTCGTCCGTTCCTAGTTTTTCCAAAACACATTTTCCATGACGTTTTTGAAACATTCCTGTAATTCTTCAGTGAAGCATAACATTGTGTTCCTGTGTCTTTATCTGTTGGGGTAGGGGGAGGAGGAGCGACAGGGAGTTGGATAGGGCTGAGAGGCACCGCTCTCATCATCAAGCTAACATCTGTCTGCAGATGTGCCCGGGACCTGTGAGCCCTGACGGCCTCTGCCAGGAACCAGACTTTCAGAAATGTGGCCGGACAACCTTCATTTCCGGTTTCTCTTTTGGCCTAAGAAGAGAGGTGTGAGCCCCATGAAGGTGGGCCCTGGAGCTGTCAGATCCAGCGGGATTTAGCCAATGCTCTGTCACTTGACTGAGTAATAGAGGAGAGAGGCCAGAATCGTAAGTGATGGGCAAGGTTAAGGAGAACTTGCAGGAAGTTAATCGGGCTTGAGGACAGATATTTGGCAGGGCAATTAAGACGCCATTGAGGATAACCATACCATACTGGTATACTTGGATTTTTGCATCACATTCGCTCCCACTGCACAACCTGGGAGGCAGCTGGTGACAGATCAAGTACTTGGGAGATGAAGACTGAGTTCCCACCTCTCAGTTTTAGCCTGGCCCTGTCCAGGCCATTCACAGGTGTTTGGGGTGGGAAATGTCTGTCTTTCTCTTTTTCGCCCTCTCTTTCTCTGCTTTTCAAACAAGAAATTAAATTAAAATTATTGAAGCTCTTTTTCATTCTTTTATACTGCTTTTCAGACTAAAGAAGAACAAATAAGAAAAAGACTACGGAGTGAGCGCCTTTGGTCCCCAGCCTGCCGCACAGGCTTTGCCCAAGTGGGCGGGGTCGAGGTTCCATTTGCCAAAGCACATCACATCAGTTCAGCCTCCCTCGAAGACCCGGATCCTGTGCTGCAGAGAGGAAAGCCCGTGAAGACGAAGCAAAATCAAAGTGAGACACCCTGTCCCGACAGTAACTCCAATTACGCAAGTTTTGGCATCGTGGAGTCGGACCTGTCCTACAACCAAGAGGAGGACATTTTCTAAGAAGTAGCTTTTGTGGGATGGCTTAGTGTCTTCCGGTGTCCTTTTAGCACCAGATGTCACTCCACTGGGGTTTCTGCCTTGACCTTAGGGACGGTGGTGGGAGCTAAATGGCCATGAATGTAGAGGAAAGAGGAGGAAGGCGGGCCCCTCCTTCTGGTATAACTCAGAACACACTGAGGATGCCTGACCCTCATGAACTTATATAGTTATGTTGGTGCCAAAGGAAAGTGGACTTTTCGCTACTGCTCCTCGGCTGTGTCCCCCTCAGATGTCCCTGCAAAACCAATCACATGGAATTGCGTTAATGATTTTATCACCTTTATTTGTGTTATCAAAGAATAAAGTGGTATCTTAGAGTTGGCCAAATTCATTTCATCGAAAGAGGCAACATCCAGTTCTTGGAGTTATGTCAACAATGGCACGCTTTCTTGATGTGGATTAAAAAAAGAAGGGTTTCTGGCTAGGGTCAGGCAGTAGGGTCTGGGGCAGTGGGAGCTGGCCCACCACCTACCCGGTTTCCACCGGGCTTCCCTGAACTCCATCTACTGTCCTCCTCTCACAGTCGTGATTAAGTGAGATGAGCTCTCATCCCGAAAACCTCTTGCCTTGGCATTCAAGCTTCCACCGCCCCCATCACTCCCCAGGTTAGATCACCCCACCGTCATTGACTGGGTGACCGCATCTGTGTAATGCTGTTCCACTACTAAGCCCTGTTGACCCACTCCAAGAGAAAGTGCACGCTCCTTTTGGCTGCTGAGGGTCTGTGCTTTCACAGCTCACTGAAGCTGAACTTCTCCCAGTTCCTCAATCTCAGTACTCTCCCCAACCGCTGAGCCCTTGTACCTGCCATGCCCTCCCCACCCTTCACCCCTTAATGCTATTTGACAGAGCCATCTTATGTTTCATGCCCCGCTCCGATGCCTCTCCATGCAACCTCTGGGCCAGGGTAGCCACCTCCCCTTCTCAGCCACCTTCCCCTGTTCACCTTCAGCATGGGGACATGTCCTCATCCACACGGTGGGGTGTTCACAGTGTGCCCAGTTGTGTGCACTGTGCCTGGGTGCTGCAGCAGCAGATGGGTTAGCGTGCCTGTCCATCTTACTCCAGGAGGTGGCTTACCTTCCTGGGAACTGGTGACTGGAGCAGACTTAAGGCACACTCAGCACCTCCTCTTTGAGCAGCCCTTTTGGGGTTTCATTTAGTGTTCCTGCAGCCAGTGAGGGGTGATGGGGAGTGACAGCTGGAGTCTTTGTAGAACCAAAACCTTTAGAAGGATCACCTGCTTCTGTTTTTGTTTGTTTGTTTTGTTTGTTTAAGATTTATTTGAGAGATAGACAGAGCTCCCACTGACTTATTTACATCCAAACCCCTGGGACAGCTCGGGCAGGGCCATCCAGAAGCAGGCAACTGGGAACTCCGTCTGCATCTCCTCCATGGGTTGCAGGGACTCCGGACGACTCAAGACTTGAACCATATCTGCTGCCTCCTAGGATTGCACCAGCAGAACACTGGCATCACACTCAGGCACTCTGACCTGGGAGACAGCCATCCTGTCTGCTAAGTCCAAGGCCCTCCTCTAGCATCTACCTACTGAGTGACCTGGGAAACTGATATACCCTTTTTGTGAGCCTGTTTCCTCATGCAGAGATATTTCTAAAAGTCTAGGGAAGCAGAACTGGAGCGTGTTTATTTTGCTGCAAAAGATTTTGAAGTATGGGATGGGACTTGTGGTGCAGTGGGTTAAACTGCCACCTGCGATGCCAATATCCCATATGGGTGCCAGTTTGAGTTCTGGCCGCTCCACTTCCAATTCAGCTCCCTGCTTTAAGTGTTTGGGAAAAGCAGTGGAAGAGGGTTCAAATGTTTGCCCTTGTTGAAGACCAAGGTAGGACTTTAAACTCCAGCTTGTGGCCAGTTAGGGAGTGAATCAATGAAAGAAAGATAGCTCTCCCTTTCTGTGAGCCTTGCAAATAAATAAATAGATCTTTTAAAAATATTTGAAATCCATGCAGTCTTTTTTATAATAAGTATGTTCCATGAACTTTTTTTTAAGACCCTCTTACACTAATTTGGAATTAGCACGCATCACAGATATTGATGTAGAGTTTGCTGATATTTATGGCGTAATTGTTTACATAAAATGTCAAATCATGTTCTACATCCATCTATGGCTTTTTTGGGTAAGCCTCTGGGGTCATGTGCAAATCTTACCAACTATTAGAGTAGCTAAACATTTGTCTGAGAAGACCTAGAAGATCTCAGTATCAATCACATACCTGCCAATGGTGACATTTAAATGACTGCATTTAAATATGCTCAGGAACATGTTCTAGTACTTACTCGGTTCACAAATAGATTAACGCCAATGTAAGACTTTCTCTTGAAAGCACTGACTTAGATGACAGTTTTGTGGAATTTTAAAATACACAAAAGCTTTCCACGTTCATGGGTTCCACCTACAAAGATTCAACCAACTGTGGATCCAAAATACGTCGCACCTGTGACTGCCCAAGCAATGCAGCAAGCATTCCACAACATTCATATTGTACTGGGTTTGGTAGGTAATCTGGAGTGTACCAAAATATTTGAGAGGATTGTCCAGGTTTTGCGAAAATATTACAGTGTTTTAACCTAAGGGACTTGAATTTCACGGGTGCTAGAAGCCAAGGACCTTCCAGGAACCAGACCACCACGAGATGCTGATGTGAGGATGCGCACTTTTTTATTGATACCCTGATTTTTTAAACCTCTCCGCACTTACAGAAGTGAATACGCAATGAGTTACACATCCTAATGATGCTCTCTATGTTGTGTGAGTGGCTTGCACTGCCATCCCGGGCTAGGAAGGGAGATAAGCCAGGGACAGTCTGCAAGCTTGAAAGAAGTTGCTAGCTATGAAAACGGAAGACTTCAAGGTGCTAAGCGCTTGCCACGGTCACGAGGAAGCTCTGCCTCAAATCCAGCTCTGCCTCCTGACCCTGGAACATTGCTTAAAGACCTCAGTTGCAAATGTGACTGCTGCCAAGACCATCATTGTTCCTCTCCTTTTATAGAGGGATATGTGTAGAAGAATCATCAAAGATATTAAGATTTCTACAGTTGAGGGCCCGGTGCAATGGCTCAACTGGGTAATCATCCACCTCAAAGTTCCGGGATCCCATATGGGCACCAGTTTGTGTCCTGGCTACTCTACTTCCCTTCCAGCTCCCTATTTATGGCTTGGAAAAGCAGTGGAGGATGACCCAAAGCCTTAGGATCCTGAATCCACTTGGGAGACCCAGAAGACTTCCTGGCTTCTGGCTTCTGGCTTCTGATCAGCTCAGCTCCGGCCATTATGCCCATTTGAAAGTGAACCAGTGAACAAACAATCTTTCTGTCTCTCCTTCTCTGTAAATCTGCCTTTCCAATAAAAATAAATAACTCTTCCAAATTACAACATTAAAATAACATATTCAATTTATTCTCATTCTTTAAGCATCAAGTATAGTTCAACCAAAATCAAATCTTAACTTTCTGGAAGTTAAAATTTGATAAATTTGTCTAGAACCATCCTAGTGTCTTGGACAACTGAGAAAATGCATAAGTAGTTTTCCTTGTGAAAACTAAAAGCTGTAAGTAATAGAAGGTGCTTTAATATTTAGCATCATAGCCTGGGGGAGGGTGTTATGTGTGAGTCATGTTTAAGGTAATATACTTAAAATAATACAAGTTGTAAGACACTGTGTTGGTAAGTTTGCAATTACAGGGTTGAAAATAGAATATATCATAGAGTGTTGCTATAGTAACTAGTAGTCATTTATGACCGTATCTGTTTCTATTCTTTTTTATCCCATTACCAATAAATAGCTAGCATTTGAGGGAATAATTATAACTGCTACATTCTAAAGAAGGGTGATGCTAAATTGTTGCAGTATCTTCATCATTGTTTTGTAACAAGCCAGGACCTTCCTATAGAACATAATGGCATTTACAGGGGGATACAGGACATTATTTTTTTTTAAAGATTTATTCATTTTATTACAGCCAGATATACACAGAGGAGGAGAGACAGAGAGGAAGATCCTCCGTCAGATGATCCACTCCCCAAGTGAGCCGCAACGGGCCGGTGCGCGCCGATCCGATGCCGGGAACCTGGAACCTCTTCCGGGTCTCCCACGCGGGTGCAGGGTCCCAATGCATCGGGCCGTCCTCAACTGCTTTCCCAGGCCACAAGCAGGGAGCTGGATGGGAAGTGGAGCTGCTGGGACTAGAACCAGCGTCCATATGGGATCCCGGGGCTTTCAAGGCGAGGACTTTAGCCGCTAGGCCACGTCGCCTGGCCCCAGGACATTATTTTTAAGGATTGATTTAATGACTTGAAAGGCAGAACATCAGAGACAGAGAGAGAGAGAGATCTTCTATCTGCAGGTTCACTTCCCAAATGGCTATAGCAGCCAGGACTGGGCTAGGCTAAAGCAAGGCAACAGTAACTTTAGTTTCCCCATACAGGTGACAGGTATCCACGTTCTTGGACCATCTTCTGCTGCTTTCCCAGGTGCCTTAGCAGGGAGCTGGACCAGAAAAGGAGCAGCCAGGATTGGAAGGGATGCTGGTGTGGCAAACCACAACTTAACCCTCTTTGCTACGACACAGGTCCCATGGCATAATTTTAAACTAAACGGTGGCATAAGAAAATTGTATTCTCTCTGTGTCACATTTGCTTTTAGAAATGATAACAAAAGGGGAAAAGATTAAAAAACTTAAGCAAAGTTTAAAAAAAAAAAAAGCATAGCAAGCAATAGGTAATGAAACACGTTAAGAACCAAAAAAAGCCAAGGTATCCAACAGTTCCTCCTGCACTTAAAATCACTGCCAGTCACATTTAACAAAATGACTTTGATACTCTTTCCTTGCAATCATTGACTCATACTACATTAGTATTTTACACTTTACTTTTTTGTTCACTTAGCAATACATGTGCTTCTATACAAAAACTAATAAACAAACCAAAAACCCTGTATGTCCAGGGTATCTTCGTGATGCAACTTTATTTAGTTTCACCGTTCTGTTACCAAGGGTTCTCATAGTGAAATATAATTATCCTATATGTTTTCCTCTTTACTTGGACAACATTGCTAAGTAAGTAACCTGAACCATTCCCTCTGAACTGCCACCGTCACCAAAACACAACAAACTATGCACCTTGTGGTGCAGAAACTACTGTTGTCATTTTTCTCCAGGTACTATTGGCTTTGGATATATTCCTTTTTATTTTTATTATTTTTTTTAGCTTTGTCATACCCAATGTAATAGCCTAGTGACTAAATCCTCATCTTGCACCTGCCAAGATCCCATGTGGTCGCCAGCTCATGTCCCGGCTGCTCCACTTCCCTTCCAGCTCCCTGCTTGTGGCCTGGGAAAGCAGTAGAGGATGGCTTAAAGCCTTGGGACCCTGCACCCATGGGGAAGACTCAGAACAAGCTCCTGGTTTTGGATTGGCTCAGAGCCCCAGCCGTTGTGGCCACTTGGGGAATGAACCTGAGGACAAACGAGCTTTCTCTCTGTACCTCCTTCTCTTTGTACATCTGCCTTTTTGAATAAATAAATAAAATAAATACATTTTTAAACAATTGTCCCAGACCTGGTACTCATGTCTGAGACAATTGGCTTAACTGGCTAGTCCTCCACCTGCAGGCACCAGCATCCCTTATGGGCCACAATTCATGTGTCAACTACTCTACTTCCCATCCATCTCTCCGCTTACGACCTGGGAAAGCAGTGGAGGATGGTCCAATGCCTTGGGATCCTGCATCTGGAAGAAGCTTCTGACTCCTGGCTTCAGATTGGCTCAAAGTTTCTGTTGTTGTGGCCATTTGGGAAGTGAACCAGCAGATGGAAAAATTTTCTCTCAGTCTCTCCTTCTCTCTATAATTCTACTTCTCCAATAAAATGAAATCTTAAAAAAAACATTTGTTTTTATTTACTTGAAAGGCGGAGTTATAGAGAGAGGCAGGAAGACAGAAAGACAGAGAAAGAGAGAGAGACAGAATCTTCTATCCATTGAATCACTCCCATTCAAATGGCCGCAATAACTGAGTGTGGCTCAGGCTCAAGCTGGGAACCATCTACTGCTTTCTAAGGCACAGCAACAGGAAGCTGGACCAGATGTAGAGCAGCCAGGATTCAAACCAACAATCAAATGGAATGACGGTGTTGTAGGTGGTGGCTTAGCTCACTGTGCCACAGCACTTGCCCTGTGGTTATTCTTGATGGCTACCGTGTGATGCTTGCCAGCGTATGCAAAGGAACACTGACCATCAGAAGCAACCAGCTTTCTCAACCCACCTCAGGCTCTTCACTGACCTCTTCTTGTGAGAATTTTCTTCAGGACACTGAAATCTCACACGTACTTCCAAAGCCCACAGCAGAGAGAAAACGGAAGGATGGCTGTACCCTTCCATTCACATGAACTTTTCGTGGCTCCAGAATAAAGACGAGCTACTTATGCAAAGTGC
This sequence comes from Ochotona princeps, assembly GCF_030435755.1. NCBI lineage: Eukaryota > Metazoa > Chordata > Mammalia > Lagomorpha > Ochotonidae > Ochotona > Ochotona princeps. Next base: position 127,638,778 of record NC_080832.1, on the reverse strand, counting down.
TATTGGCAGAGAAGTATTTGAAGTTATGAGTCAGAATTTTATTCTCTGGTTTTCATTGAAGAAATTACAGATGTGAAAATCAAGTGCATTGGGTGCTGTGATGGAGGCACCGTTGAGACACTCACATCCTGAGTTCAATCCCAGCTCTACTTCCAACTCCAACTTCCTGCTAATGCACGTTTTGGGAGGCAGCAGTTAATGGTTCAAGTACTTAGGTCCCTGCTGATCATATGACCCAAACTGAAACCCAAGCTTTGACTATGCTGCATATGTGAGGAGAGAAACAGTGGATAAAAGATTCTTCTCTCTCTCTCTGTTTCTCTCTTCCTTTCAAATAAGATGCAAACAAATATTTAAGAAACCTAGTGTTACATTATTTTAAACACAAAATATGATCAACCCAACTATCAAGGTCATAAAAGCAGTAATAAATTCTAATAATCAGTATACAACTTCTCTATATTTATGATATAATTCAATCTGTAAACCAAGCACAATACAGCACAGAAAAAAATGCATCTGACAAAAAACAAGGCTTATTCCCGCTTCATTTAAAATGAACAGTGTTGTTCATGCACGACCTTCGCAGGAAGGCTGGGCAGAGGGCTGTGGTTACGTCTGCACGGCTCACCAGCCCAGTGCTGCCGGTTCTCAGTGCATAATCCCAAGTCGGCAACTGCGATCTTCCAATAAATGCAAGTTCCCATTCCCCTCCTCAGACCGTGTAACACCCTGTAGCAAGGCAGATACTGGGGGAAAGAGGGAAGAAGGAAGGAGAGAAAGAGAAAAAAGATAAATCTTTTATAGTAGCTGTGCTGAGCCAAGCCAAAGCCAGGAGCCTGGAATTCAATCTGTGTCTCCCTCAGAGGTAGCCGAGCATTAGCAGCAAGCGGGATCAGAAGTGGAGCAGCCAGGACTCGAACCAGGATCTCTGACACAGGATAGTGTTCCAGATGATGGATTAACCCACTGTACCACACCTCTCCCTCCACTTGATTTTGACACTTCTGTTGCTTTCTGCTTTCCATCCATCTAGGCAAAGCTTAGCGAGCAAGGCTCCCCCAAAGCTGTGTACCCCAGAGGCAAGGCAAGGCGTTTGCTGGTTTGTTTTGTTGTTTTGTTTTTAAGAATTACAGAGACAGACAGAGGAGGGGCAGAGAGAGATAAACAGCTTCATTCCCCATATGGCCGCAATAGCTTGATCTCGGCCAGCTGAAGCCAGGAAGCTGGAGCTCCTTCCAAGAAGCACAGGTGTGCATAGGGGCCCAATGTCTTGACCCAGCCTCCACTGTTTCCCCAAGCCTTAACAGTAGCTGGGTCGGAAGTGGAACAGACAGAACTTGAATCAGTGCCTTTATAGACTGCTGGAATTGCAGGTAGCGGCTTGGCCTGAAATGCTACTGAACGGGGCCCTGGGGCAAGTCGTTTTTCATGTTCAAGTTGAATAATTGCCAGCAGTCAGTTTTGTTTATCTGAAGGTCTATGAGTACTATCTGTCTTGGCTATTCTACTTGCTCATTGACAGCCATTTTGGAAATGTGGCTGGTCTAGGGGAAAAATTTTGTTAAAAAAAAAAAAGATTCAAATGTTCAAATTTCACGCTTAATTTAAATGGAGTGAAACTAATTTTGGTATGATTATAATCAAGCATTAGTTCACATCAAAGCATTTCCAGGTGAAAGTGTACTTAAATATTTTAAATTAATGTAAAATACTTAAGGTGTAAATACATCATTGCTTAAGACTCCCTAATTGGCTATTTCTAGATAGGAAAGAATCAAAGAATCGTAACAAAATATAACACGGAACAACACTTCCAGCTCTGGTCACACAAGACGCCAATTGCAAGTAGTGGGTAGTCACCTGTACTGCTATACCTGCCGACATCAAAATTTGTAACCACCTCTTTCTCTGGCTACACCAGCTTGCTAGGATGTCCCCACCTGCAGGATATACAGGGAACACTTCACTTTGATTTCCCCATTGATTACTAAGATTGCTACCCAACGGTAGAGGAGTGGTCAGATGGGAGAGGGCGCAGAGCCGGAGCTGGTATGTAGAGTGTTCTCTCTGCTGGGATCTGGCCAAGCCTACGCCCCTGCTTTGGTCCAGTTCCCCGTAGGACTCAGTGGTGACCCATGTGGGTGGGCCAGGGAGTCAGAAGGAAGATGGGTGGGCGCTGGGAATTCAAAGCGCAAGGCACCTTCATGGCTGCTCCAGGCAACACTGGAAGTGCAGCTGTTGCCTCCTTCTCTTCCTCCCACAACATTTGCTTCGTTCTAAGAGGAACACGGCTTGCATCCTAGGAGGGCTCCCTGGAGCCACCGGGGCTGCCTGCCTGCTGCCTTCCATCGAGCAGAAGGGCATCATTCCAGGAAACTCCCTCCACAAACCCAAGAAGCAGTTTCCTGGGCCTCCCTGAAAGATCTTCCTGGAGAGCTCCTTGACCAGTCACCCTCAAGGGAGGAAAGGTTACCCTTACACCTGGAGCAGGGGGTGGGCCGGCTTTCCCGGAGGCAGGTGGGAACAGATGGATCCTGGGTAATACAGTTAAGTTCCATTCGGAATGGAACAAAGGGAAGTTGGTAGGACAGGAAGCGTCGACCCCTGTCACGCGATGTCACCATTTGAATGTACTGCTGGACTCACTGCGTGTCCTCGCTATGTGGTTTTCTTCATTATTATCCGAACTCATGGAAGCAGTAGCTTAAGAATTTTGTTCCAGAAGCTGAAGTATTCACCCACCTTCCCCCAGGCTGTGACATTCGTGTCTGGCAGGCTCCTGATACTGCCCCCACCAATGGCCTGTCATCAGTCGGTTCCCACCCTATACCTCAACTTAGCAGAATTCGAGGAAGCCAAATGGTAGGTCTCAGGTGAACTTTTCAATTCAACTGCTATCTCATTGATTTCTGCTGCTGGCCTTAACTTGGCATATTTTTAATATCAAATCAATGTCATGACATATGTATTCCTGTTACTACCTTTTGTATTTTGTGCTCACAAGAAATATTACAGGGAAGATCCCTGGTCCCCTTTCGTGCAGTGGTCACACCTTGCCAATCTCCAGGGAACCCTCACAAACAAGCTTCTGACATTGACATTGTCAACAAAAACTCCCTCACCACAGAGCTCCTCCCTGTTTTCAGACCATTTTAATAATGATTTTAAAATGACACACTAAGTTACCATCTTTACTTTTGAAAGGATTTACTTATTTTTATAAGGTAGATTTTGCAAAGAGAAGGAGACACAGAGAGCGATCTTCCATCTGCTGGTTCTCTCTCCAAATGGCTGTAATGATGGGAGCTGAGCCTATCTGAGACCAGGAGCCAGAAGCCTCCTCCGTGTCTCCCATGTGGGTGCATTTGGACCATTCTCTGCTGTTTTCCCTGTTCTTGGGCAGTTGGGCAGCTGGGACAGGAAGCAGTGCCCCATGGGATCCCAGCAGCGTGGGAGAAGGCATAACCTGCCCCACCACAGCGCCAGTCCCTCCATCTCAACATTTTAAAGTTGAGTAGCGACAAGTACACTCACAACGTTGTATAATTAAATTTCATCTTAACTGCTTCTTTGAAAGATTAATATTGCATCCGTTCAGGAGGCAATAGGAGGGTGAAATCACACAAACAACGTTTCAAACAAGCTACGTGGGGCGGGTGTCTGAGTCAGGCATCAAGGTGCCCTTTGGGACACCCACATACCACATCAGATTGTCTGGGTTTGAACCCCAGCTCTGTTTCCATTTCCAGTTTCCTGCAAACGTACGGCAGGTGATGGCATAAGTGCACCTGACTCCCTGCCGTTCCCACAGGAGCTCCGGGATTGAATCCCAGCCCCAGGCGTTGATCGGCTGGACCTGGCCCGGGTTTGCCCTGTCCATTTGAGGAATGAACAAAGAGATGGGGGAGATCTCTGTCTTGTTGATCTCCCCCATCTCTCTGTCCTTCAAATACAATTTAAAATATCAATAGGTTTTTAAAAATGGGATGCAAACACTAACTTACTGGGCTGGAGGAACTACGTGTACACACCAAAAGATAACGTGATTCCCCAAAAGACAAGTTTAGGAATAGTTGGACGATGCCACCACCTCATTCTTGCTGCTTTTTCTTTTATCCCTGTGCATTCCTAGATCTGTATCACCAGACTCCATTTCCATCCTTTTTAAAAAAAGATTTATTTTATTTTTATTGGAAATATACAGAGAAGAGGAGAGACAGAAAAGAAGATCCTCCATCTGACGGTTCACTCCCCAAGTGAGCCGCAATGGCCGGAGCTGAGCCAATCCGAAGCCAGGAGCCAGGAGCCTCTTCCGGGTCTCCCACGCGGGTGCAGGGTCCCAAGGCTTTGGGTCGTCCTCGACTGCTTTCCCAGGCCACAAGCAGGGAGCTGGATGGGAAGGGGGGCTGCCGGGATTAGAACCGGTGCCCATATGGGATCCCGGCAAGTGCAAGGTGAGGACTTTAGCTGCTTGGTTACCACTCTGGGCCCTCCATTTTCACCTTTTCAGGTATCTGTCTACTTCCTTGTAGAGGGGGTCTTAAAAAGGCTCATGGGATACACATTATGCAAACACAACACATGGATTTCTTCCACAGCTCTTTCAGAAACCCAGATTTATGAAACGCATTATCTCTTTTGAAATTCTGAGATGATCACGGTTTAATACGGGCTTTCTTCTTTCTCTCCACCTACTGTAAATTTATTAAAATTTCAAGGACTTTTTGTTTTTTAAGCTTCAATTTTCTCCTAGTTTTTGCTCTGGTCTGTGTCCAGCAGGTGGCGCTAAAGGATAATTGATGGGAAATGGCGCGTTGCACTAAGATTTATTGGAATTTATAACCACTGTTGGATCTTATAGTCATTCTCCCTGGTTGTATAACCGGCAAAACCGTGACCACTGACACCTGGAATACTTTAACCTCTGCCCCGCTACCACTCTCCCCAGCACTTCTGTTGTCCCAGCCCTTGGTGTTTCCAGCATCTACATGGCTACAATCTTTTGAGGTCCTCACCCTTCAATTCCTTAACCCACTCTTCTACAACGATCTTTTTTCTGAAAGGCTCTCTCTACCTCTGCAGACAAGTCTCTTCTTGGACTCAGGATGACCTGACATGCTGTGGGCTTCTGCAAGTCCAGTCCACTCACTCAACTCCGCCCTGAATGACCCAAAGGTGACAATTGCCGAACCTGCTTCTCTTCCTCCCTCTCGTTAAGCAAGTCAGCCTGGGAGGTAAATATGTTGCCTAGGTTGTCACTGAGAAAACAGAAGCTCCCAGAAGAGAGCTTTCAGCATCTCCAGCCTCACCCCCATGATTCCCCTAGGGCCATTCACGCACCTGCCTGCATTCACGTCACTCATGGCCATGTCTATGACCTTCCTTATGGGTGTGGATGCTCTGTCCATACTCCTCGTTGAAGCCTACCCTGACTCAGCTACGCCAGGGTGTCAGCCCTTCATGTCGCCCCTGTCCTCATCACCAGTGCCCACTCTCTATCGAGCTTTCCATGACTTTGTGCAGGTAAGCCCCTTGCTTTTATTCACCATGCCCTGTGGGTACCAGCCTGTACTTTCCTTCCAAGCTCCATCTACCTCCTAGGTCCTCTTTCCCCTGAGTCCAGATCCCACTGGCAGGTGTCAAGAGCACTCAACTGGACGTGTCCTGGGGGTCTCTGCCTCCGCGGCACCTTCACTGAACATGGGGATGAAACGGAAACGTCCAAGCAGCAGACTCTCAGATGAGATTCCACTTTCATTCCGTGTTCTTTTTGAAGAAACCCTCCTGCAGTGTCTCCTTCGGGCCGTGTGTATGCGATTACATTCTGAGTTGGATGCCATGTTGAGACTCAGGGATGCAGGCAACCCAGGGCTACAGAGATGGATCAAGTTAACTTGATTTCCCAGGGACTCAGGATCCACAAGGCGCGAGGTGGGGTGGGAGAGGGCTGCAGAGAGGCCCTCGGAGGGCAGGGAGACAAGGTTCTAAAGGAGAGAATTTGTTCTGAAGGATTCTGTGAAGATGTCATGAGAAAGTGACATTCAAGTGGAATCTTGGCTGATGAGTGGGAGTCTGCCCAAGATAGAAAGAGCAGAAGACTCCGGGGGGGGGCGGGGGAGAACTGTGGGAGCAAAGGCTGGAGGTGTGAGAAGTACATCATGGTGACATGACGGAAGATGCTGGGCTGCCAGAGCCAGGGATGCCGAGCGGAGCAGAATGCTGCTGGCAAGGCTGGCGGGCCTGAGTCCCTGGGCGATGGGCACCCCCTGGCCCAGGTTTTTGGCCATGGCTGAAGGCAGCACCCATCTGTTGGGGGCAGGGAGGGGAGGAAGATAGGCAGCTGTGGTACCTCTCAAAGAGTGATCCCATGTCAGCCACAGCATCACCTCCTGGCAAAAATTCCAGACTTGTGAATCCTAAGAGCATCTGGATGTTTGGGGTGCCTGGGGGGCTTTGGGTTCCACTGGAGTGAAGAGGGAAGGTAGCCTGAGGCAGACCAGAGTGCAGTTGATCCTCAGCCTCCTCCCCAGACCTTTCCACCACCCACTAAAGAAAGCCAGAGGTGTGCGTTAAGGGCAGGAAGGTTGGGTGAGACCCTTCAGAGAGCCTCCTAGGCTGGAGACCAGCCTAGCCCACCTAGGGTGGCTGTTCCCAAATCTCTCCACAAATTAACGGATTGGTTTTTCACTTATCCACCTTCCAACGTCCTCCCCAGCCTTGGCAAAGGAAGACCCATGTCCCTTGGGGACCCTATTTCTTCTGCTCTCTCTACACCTTGGTAATCTGTGATTGGTTCATGGACTCTTCTCTCTGGCAAAGATTGTCCCGCTTGTGGGGATGAGTGGTGGGCCCCTCCCAGGCTGCCTGGATTCTTGCAGCAGTGGCTGGAAGGGCTGTCTGTGCATGGAGCCTGCCCCTGGCCCCTCGGTGCTTCTCCAATCTGATCAGGTCACTCTTTAAGTCCCCTGGAGAGTTGTGGGTTTGTTTTTGTTTTAATATAATGAAGTCCAGACTCCACATAGGGCTCATTGCATGACAATGCCTGAAGTAGAGCTCTGAATTGTTCCCCCGGGGGAATCCTAGAGGGAAACCCTCACATAAACCCTGTCAGTGAATCCAACACTTGAAGGAGAAAACCCTTTGGCAAAAAGAGACCTCAGGGCAAAGTGGAAAAAAGATCCTGTACCAACAGGTCAGGTGAGGTCAGAGTCAAGGGTATGGAACTGCTGACAGCGAGGGGGAGGAGGTAATTCCTGAGAGAAGATCACCAAGAGTGGTAATGAGGATGATGGAGCTGGACTGGCAGGAACAGATGGCAGAACAAAGCCAGCTCCCAGAAGCTAGCACAGGGAGTGCAGCTCTGGAAACACAAAAGCCAAAAGGGAAGCCACACAAACTTACCAGTTGCAATGAGAGCCCCTACCATGGACAGCTTCCTGTCTTACGTTTTCGAAGAGCTGTTGACAGAAGGTCCAAGACACTGTGTAGCACAGGATGTGGGGGCTGCTTCTGTCTCCTGAGAGGCACGGCTGAGGAGCAAAGCAACTTGGAGCCTTCTTGCAAATGCCTTCCGATGTGCAGACAAGTGGGCCGATGGCCTGGGCTCACATCGCTGGGAGACCTGAAGAGACGCCAGGGTGGACACCAGGGTTTCCCACCTCCAAGACGTCCTGTTGAGCTGAGGGTAAGGAGCCAACCTTTAGGGAGGTGAGTGCAGCCCCCATGGGCCACGTGGGCCCTGTTGCACTTGATGGTCTCAATGAATTTTTACGACTGACCATCCCCAGGCACAGACACTAACCTCAACTTGACTCTGTCTTCCCTGATCACATCACCAACCTACACAAAAAGTAAGCCGAAAGCTACACTTGTCCTTGAACTTGGAAAGACACGATGAGCAAACTGCTCTCAAAATAAGATGGGGAGCAGGTCGGGCAAAATCTAATACATCACATAGAAGCAATGAGACGTCTGAGCGAAGCTATTTATGAAAATATGAGTAATTACAGTCTGCAGGTATTCCATGGCAACAAACTGGACTCAGCAAAACTAAACCAACAGTCACAAGGCCACAGAAGAGAGCATGCCAAACATGCAGAGAGTCCAGTCTAGAGGAAAACATTAGCCAAAAAATAAGAATGGGTTATCTAGGATCACACATGGAGTAGAAGAACTTTACTTATTAGGATGGAAAATTCTCTTTTTTAAAGATTTTTTTTTAATTTTTCTTCTTTTATTGAGGTAATCCCACTGTTTTTCCTTTTTGTTCTGTTGATGTGGCTTATGGCATTTATTGATCAGCAATGACTGAATTATTGATCCCTCAGGCCTCTGGGATAAATCCCCCTTGATCACAATAAATGGTCTTTATGACATGTTGGGTTTTGTTTGCTGGTATTTGACAGAGGATTTTTCTAAAAATCGGTGTTTATCGAGAATATCAGTGTGTCGTGTTCTTTTTGTGTTGGACCTTTATTTTCCAAATACACAGACACTTCAAACATTTCATGGAAGTGGAATTAAGCCATAAGCTTATTTTGGGGCAAAATAATTTGAAAACCACACCTATTGGAGACCTTCAAAAAACAGGTGGAAAAGAAATATTGTGAAAAACTATACATGAAATCCTAACTTTCTTTTCTCCAAAGGAAGCTCATTTTAAATTTTAATTTCTACAAAAGTTTTACGAAATCCCCTTATACATCCCTTCGCAGAAAATATTGGGACTATTTTTCAAATAACAGTTTCATGACTTTGATTGGCAACTTAACCTTGTTCATCAAGCACTCTATCACAACCGATTGTGCCTTTGCCCAAGAAGAGGTTCTCGGGGGCTCTGGGTTATCTTTGCTCAGTCTTTCACAGTCTGGGAGTTCTAGCTGGGCTCCAGATGAACTTGGCCCTGCAGAGGGCAAAGGCTTCTACCACCCAGCTTCTCTATCCATACCCATTCTACAATGATCACAGGTGGACGTACAAGGTACTTCTTAGTCATTTTGTTGCAGTTCCCCACCTGTGCAGTCATATTTATGTTCAGATATTTCCACATCACTCAAACTACAGGTTCTGGACCTTCTGGAATGAGCCAGATCCTCAAACAGCATTTTGAGCTGGTTGGCAAACCCTTTAAGAACATCTGGAAGTTTCTACTTGGAGGGATGGGATCCCAGGCATAGATTAACTGGAAGGTGAATTCAGTGTGTTTTCTCGTGTCTCCCACCGGCAATATACAGAAAGAACTTTTCACTCGCTTTCACCACCTCCTCTGCCTCTCCTACAGTGCTACCAGAGAGGTTGCTAACAAATGCAAAAGCGTCTGTTCCCAGGGTGATTGTGGACGAAAAAGACCAGCAGCTTTTTCCAAGGATGGGCAGTTTAAAGAGCTAAGACCCAAATGGCGCTGTCGTTAAGCCTCCTGACACATGATGTCAACGTGTGCTGTGTCAGAATCGGGGTCCTGAAGAGATCCTGGATCGCCTTTTCAAATTGCAAGCGATGTCATTGATTACAAACAACATTACATAGGGAGCTCGTGAGCATAAACATCTCTACGTATGAGACGATTGTCATTCTTTCAGACTTCACAGTGGAGGCATCATTCTGCATCCAATGTCTCACGTGTTTTAAAAACTTTTCTCTTACAGACGAATATGAGACTGCGTTTGGTAGTGGATCCGTGGAGATGACCATGAGGAACATCTCTTTCTGGGCAGATTTTCCTATGTTATAAATTGTTCCCTTAGAACAGATTCCCAGAAAGGGAATTGTGGGGTCAAAGAATAAGAATATATGTTTCGGTCCCACAATGGCTCAGCAGCTAAATCCTTGCCATGCACACCCTAGGATCCCATATGGGCACTGATTCATGACCCGGCTGCTCCGCTTCCCATCCCACTCCGTGCCTCGGGCCTGGGAAAGCAGTCAAGGACAGCCCACAGCCTTGGTACCCTGCACCCGTATGGGAGACCCGGAAGAAGCTCCTGGCTCTTGGTTCCTGGCTTCAGATCAGCTCAGCTCTGGACAGTTGGAAGACCTTTCTCTCTGTATATTATTTTGCTAAAAATAAATAAATTTTTTTTTAAATGCTATCTAGTTCTTGATTCGTACCATCAAAGTTGTTTGGCCAATTGGATTTAGTTCACTGAAATCAGCTTCACTGCATCACCATTAACTTTGAGTGTTATTAAAACAGCTTTTTAAAAAAAGATTCATTTTTATTGGAAAGTCATATATACAGAGAGGAGGACAGAGAGGAAGGTCTTCTATCCATAGAGTCACTCCCCAAGTGGCCTCAACAGCCAGAGCTGAGCTGATCCAAAGTCAGGAGCCCAGAGCTTCTTCCAAGTCTCCCACGCGGGTGCAGGGTCCCAAGGTCCCCATATGGGATCCTGCTGGCCACTTGGGGAGTGAATCAACAGACAGAAGGTCTTTAAGTCTGTCCTTCTGCCTGTGAAACCTGACTTTCCTTTAAAAATAAATCTTAAAAAACATATATCACAAAAACTGCTTGAAGTTCAAAACATGCTTCCACCAAACTAACTTGATCTCCGAATCCAATTTGTCCAATGACTTTATTTTTTAAAGATTTATTTGATTTTTATTTAAAAGGCAGATTTACAGAGAGAATAGAGACACAAAGGAAGAGAGACCTTTCAGCTGCTGTTTCATTCCCCAAACAACTGCAACTGGCAGAGATGAGCCAATCCAAAACCAAAAGCCAGGAGCTTCTTCTGGGTCTCCCACAAGGATGTAGAAGTGTAAGGACTTGAGCCATCCTCTTCTTCTTCCCCAGTCCATAGGAGGAGGCTGGATTGGAAAAGGAGCAACTGAGACACTAGCCAGCCCCCATACGAGCTGCCAGTGTTTGCGGACAAAGGATTAGCCTGTGGGGCCACCATGATGGCACCTCCACTGACATTAAGCAGCTCTCATGTCTATTTTCACTAATTGTAACTTGATCAACTGGTGGCACCAACTTAATGGGAATTTTTCTGCAGTTTTGTCATTAACAGGTAAGTGGTATAAAACAGAGATCTGGGCCCAGCACGATGGCTCAGTGGCTAACTCCTCACCTTGTAACCACTGGCATCCCTTTTGGGTACCACTTCATGTGCTGTCTGCTCCACTTCCTTCCTGTGGCCTGAGAAAGCAGTGGAGGTTGACCCAAAACCTTGGGCCCCTGCACCTATGTGGGAGTCTTGGAAGAAGCTCCTGGCTCCTGGTGTTGGATTGGCTCAGATCTAGTCAATGCGGTCATTTGAGGAGTGAACCAGCAGATGGAAGATCTTTCTGTCTCTCCTTACCTCTGTAAATCTGATTTGCCTTTCCAATAAAAATAAATAAATCTTAAAATCAACAAGAGCAGATCTGATAACAACACACACTTGACAAGGCTGGGCTTATGACATCCTCTATGCTGTCTCTCTGACACCAGCTCCACCTTAAAACACTTTATATTCCAATTTACCGAAAAACTGGATGATTGTGTTTGCTATGTTACTAAGGCAATATACAAAAAAACATGCACATGTGCAGATCAGAAGTACTATTTAGAAACAGAGTTAAAGCAAGTTTTCACTTTACTGAACAACAAGCTTAACCCATAGCACTGTGGATGCTGAGGCTTTTTGCAGCAGTATTTAGTTACCTGTTCTTCAGGTGGGGCTCTGTACAAATCCTAACTTGCCAGTCTGCCAGGACAAAGGTCCCATGGTGTCTCTGCAGGCAAACTCAAGGCACATTTTGTGGCAAAATGGCTACTCAATGAAGATCTGGATCAAAAGCAATCAGAAACGGTTTTCTTCCCTTTTGCTAATTGAGAAAGACCCACTTGAACAATATTTATAACCACCAATTCACTGTTGTCATTATAATTTCAAAACTTTTCCTTATTATCTTATTGAATTTCCCCTCAATTGCTAAGACTATCACAGGCTTTAGATGGTTTTGTGGGCTTTGTCTTACAGACAATGAGTTACTACTTTTTCTATCAATGCCAATAATGAAAGGTAATTCCCATCACCTGTACACACACATACTATTCAGCCCTCCAAGAATTGCATAATTTTTGTATGGATTAAGGCATCAGATTGTTATCTGAGGCTAGATTAAATGGAAAGTGTTCCTGGCTCTTAGCAGAAGTGCGTGGGATCGCTTCTTGCCCTGAGCGGGAGGTTGAGTCCTCGGCTAGAACGATATTCCAAATTCAGCAAAAGACAAGCGGAGCTCAGCCACCTCTCTCCAGATGCAGTTGCTGTCCATCACGGCTGTGCAAGTCTCAGGAAGCTGGATCAGAATTCCCAGAGTCCTCTGTCATTATTTTAGTTGCCCTTCCACCAAATTGTACCCATTGATACAGGCCCTGCCTCATCAATTTTTTTTCTTTCTGATGCCTATCGTTGATATGTATACAGACTATTGCAATACCTTTGGATGCTTTAGTTATAAAACCAAGCTTGATATCTAGAACCAGAGAAGGTCAATGCCATCCATGTCGTTATGCCAAGAGAAATGTCTCTCTAGGGAAAAAAAAATGGGCATGAGTGAGCAGAGAAAACAGCAGTATTATTCCATCCCTGCATCGGCATAGCCTGGCGTTTGGCCACCCTCTGATTCTGCCTCAGCAAATGCGATGCACTTGACATTTATAACAGTTCGTTGGATGAGGATCTCTGTGCCTGAATGTTTACATGACACTGCCTCTGATGGTCTGTTGGTTCTCTTTCTTGTTATGCTCTAGCGGCCAAGTCAGTCATTCATACAGTTAGCCAACCCCCTGACTGTTCAACACAGTGATCCTTGATCTGCACTGGCAATGTTCCCTGAACACTCTCTACTTTCTAAGGAAAATTCTCCAGTGATGGGGTACTTGAAAAGAGCCTTGACAGGAGCATAGAAACCTGAGGAATCTACCAACTCATCGCTTTTAAAAAAGAACCACAAAGGTTGGCATGTAGCATAGCATTTGGGCGCTTGCACCCCATATTCCTGTCTCAGGGGTTGAGTCTCGGCTCTGCTTTCAATTTAAATTCCTTTCTAACAGCATCCCTAGAGGCAGCAGGTGCTAGGTCAAGTACTTGGGTCCCTGCCATGCTTGGGGGAGATCTGCTATAAGTAATGCTTATTAAATCTGTAGGTTTTCCATAGCATCAACTAGCCTTTACCTGATAGTACTTCACAGAGAACTTTCACCAAAATTTCAGACTTGCTTCAATCAAGTTGAGAAGATTTTTTTTTGATGCAACGAATGTGTCTACTTACACCAGAAGGAGTGAGAAATCAAACACCGTATTCAACCCAGATGGGGATGGACATTGTCAGACTCCCATGTTGCGACACAAGTTGAGAAGCTATCTGAAAGCAGGAGCAGCTCCAGACAGATATTCCATGAGGCAAGCACAGCCCCTTCCCTGGCATTTTATTTGACCTTGGGACCAGAAAGAGTGAGTGTCTATTCTGTTCTGGCTGTGGGGATAGTCCAGTATCAAACTTGGGCCAGCTTGTAGTGACAATGGAAGCCATAGGTAAAGAAAAGCAGAGACCAGGCTTTTCTTGTGATGTTCAGACTTCCACTCACAGCTTTTCCTTGGATGCAACTGTATCCTTGCCCTTCTTCTGTTTGGCTGCTTCTGTAACCCTTCTTACGATTATGTAAGGAACTCCATCACTATCCTATTAAATTACTTCATGAACTTAAGCTAATTTGACTAGATCTTTCATCATATCCAAAGGGAAGGAAAAAAAAACCCTCATGATTAACACGCTATCAAACTGAAAATACATGAACTGTTTGTCTCAAGGCATCTCAGGGCTGTGTCAGAAATTGTAGCTCTTGATATAAGGAGGCCAACATCTCTGATAGAGCTGCCAAATAATTTCTACCTTAAAAGGGCTGAGATGAAAGCAGAGAGGGATGCTGCTGTGGATCAGACATTTACATAAAAGGAAAGCAGTTAGCCCATCTGCATAGAGCGCACAGCCTGGCCCATAGGAAACGCATGTTCCACCTCTGGTCTGACTGCACTGCCCAGAAAGGGATCCACAGATCACCTGCAAGCTCCAAACCTTCGAATGTCAGAGCTGGGATCACCCAAGTGGTACTTACTAGAAAGGTTGAGGAGACACACAGCAAGGCGGAACACATCTGTAGATGGTTAGAGATGGTCGTTTACAGGAGTGAATGCCACAAACGGTTGCTTTCCTGGAAATGAGCTTCAAAGGCCAGGCTATTGGGGTCCAAAATACTCTGCGGCCCAATTCCTATGAAATCTTCCCAGTCTCCCTAGAAGCAGACCTCTCTGTTGGGAGGAGCAGGTGGGGAAAGGGGAGGAGATGGGGTGGAGGCAAGTAGAGGGGGGATGCTGTAATGAATGGAGGAGAGCTTGACTGCCAAGATCAGTCTTCAGTGTCGCAGGTGCCAGGCTAGCACCCTTGGGTCTGATTTTTATGGAAGAAGCAACCACGTGTCTCCCACCCCTACCCCAATCCCCACCCAGCAAATGAAGAGGTGTGAGTTCTGGTTAAAACCTTTAACTCAGCAGTTTTGTTCCATGACCTATTTGCCCCAGTCTTGCTCCTTGTTCCCTCAAATGCCTGTGTGACAAGTTGAATACTGCTTCCCTACCCACCTTAAGTTCATGTTCAAGCAAAGCCTCAGAGGGTGACTTGTTTGGAAACAGGTTCTTTATAAATGTAACTATCAAAGATTTTGAGAGGTAACCATCCTGGATTTAGAGAATGGCTCTTAGAAGGAAAGCTATTGATTCATTCTTTAAACAATGAGGGGTCCCATGCATGGACAGAAGAGACGATTTATGCTGCAGCACCAGGAGCCACCAGCGCTTGGAAGAGGTAAAGGCGCTTAAGCTTCAGAAGAAGCATAACCCTACAGACTCCTTGACTTTGGATTTTTAACCTCCAGAACTCCGTGAGAATCAGTAATGACCAAGGCCTTAGTGACTCATTACAGCCAGACACTAATGTGGATTAGAGACCTTTCAACATCCCTTCCACACACGATACCAAAGTTTTACACACACCTATTTTTCTCCTTCATGTCTTCCCTACCCCACTAAGTCTCACCGCTTCCCTCTACTTTCCCATCCCATTATCAAAGCCTCTACATGTGGCTTGAATATCTCAAAGCCTCAAAGAAAATCATATGGCTCTCATTTGAAAAGATGTCACCACCATTTGCCCAATTATTTTTTGGAAAGGCAGAGTTACAAAGAAAAAAAGAAGGAAGGATGGAGGGAGGGAAAAAGAAAGAGAGAGAGAGAGAGAGAGAGAGAGAGAGAGAGAGAGAAATGACAACAATGGCTGGGACTGGACCAGCTAAGAGCCAGGAGCTCTCTCCAGCTCTCCCATGTGGGTGGCAGGAACCCAAGTACCTGCTGTCTTCCCAGGAGCATTAGCAGAGAGCTAATGTGGAGCAGCCAGAACTTGAAATAGCATGTACCTAGGATGCCGGCATCACTCCATAATGCCAGCTCCAAAACATTACCACTTTTAAAGAGTGTCTTTCAAGAGAAATCATTCCTTGCTACAGTTTTCTGATTGGAGAAGTATTTAAGGACAAGGCATACCTCTCCTGAGAAAGAAGAAATTTTCACCTCTGAGATCCTCCAGGTTCAGAATTTGAATATCTTTTGAGAGACCTCAGTACAAGAACCCAGTCCTTCTTCCCTTGCATCTACCAGTTCCTAACAGCCAAGATCACCCCCACAATCTTCCTTGACACTGAATGGGCGTTTCCCCGTCCCTACCCACCCACCCTGCACAGGCATGAGAGCTGAGCTGTTGCAAACCATCTCTGTGATACAATGATTTCATTTCCTCCAGCTCTGTACCCAGTGGTAGGGACTTGGAATCACACGGTAGTCCTATTTTTGGTTTCTTGAGGAGCTGCTATGCTGTTTTAATAATGGCTCCTCCACTAATTTACATTCTCCTCAACATTGTGTAAGAGCGCGCCTTCCTGCATCTCCTCGCCAACAGTCAACAGAAAAAAGAGGCAAACTGCAAAATGGGAGAAAATACCTTCTTGATGGCTTTACATTTTTATTTATTTTTAGGTTTTTGAAAGTCCGAGAGAGAGGAAGAAGGAGAGAAACCATTCATCTAATTTTCTCCCTCAAATGCCTGAAAGAGCTGTGGTTGAGCCAGACTGAAGCCAGGAGCCCAGAACCCTACCAGGGTCCTCCATGTGAATGGTGGGAGGCCAGGTGCTGGAGCCATCATCTGCCTACTCCCAGGACATGCATTAGAAGGGAGCTGGGATCAGAAGTAGAATTGGGACTCGAACCCAAGGATTCTTATATGAACTTAAGTGCTGCATCAAAGATTGACCCAGGTGAAGATATTCGCAAATTATCTGTCTGATAGGGGATTAATTATTCAGAATAAACAACAATTCAATCAACTCAGCTGCAAAAAAAACCCAGAAACTAACCTGATTTAAAATTAGTTAAATGGCCTCATAAGAATGCAAAAAAAAAAAAATATGTGTCAACATTGCTAATCTTCAAGGAAATGCGAATCAAAGTTACACCGACGTGTCATCTCACTCCAGTGAGAATGGCTGTTGATGGGAAACCCAATGGCAGCAGATGCCATCAGGGATGTCTGTGTGTTCCAGGAAGCTCTCCAGGGCTCCTCCTTGCTTGTGGTGTTCCCTTACCCTGCACCTGCTGTTGCATTCTTGGTCTTTCTTGCTTTATTTCTTGTCTTTCCTGTTCTTTCTTGCTATCCCACTCCTCCTCTCAAGTGCTTCTGGTATTGAAGAACGGCTGGTACAAAGTGATATTAATGCTGTGTTCTTCATTCTCACTTCCAAAAGCAGGCAAGGAGCTGGCATTCGGCCTAAGTTATTGGGGCCAGTATGGTGACGCAGCAGGTGAAACCAAACCTTTGTGATGCTGGCATCCCATATGGGTGCCGGTTCTCATTCTGGCTGTTCCACTTCCAACCCAGCTCCCTGCTGATGACCTGGAAAAAACAGTGGAAGCTGATTCAAGTGCTTGGACCCCTGAACCCATATGGGAGACCTGTAAAGAAGCTCCTGGCTCCTGACTTCAGCCTGACCCAGCCCTGGCTGTTACAGCCATCTGGGGAATGAACAAGCAGGAAGAAGACTCTCTCTCTCCCTCTCTCTCCATTGCTTTTCCAAACAAATAAATAAATCTTCAATGGAAAAAAATAAATATACCACTTGAGATGCCAAAAGTGCATGTAAGAGTTCCAGCTCTGCTCTGGATTTGAATTTCCTGCTGCTAATACAGTCCCTGGAGGTAACAGGAGATGGTGTTGGTCCCTGCCACCTGTGCAGAAGGCGTGGTTTGAGTGCCCAGAATCTGGTCAGCCCAGCCCAGCTCCAGATGTTATGGGCATTGGTGGAGCGAGTCAGTTGGGTTGGAGCACTTTCTTTCTCTGTCTCTGCCCCTCACTCTCTCTCTTCCTCTCAAATAAATAAAAATTAAAGCATTCCAAAGCAGTTGAGCTAAATCTCTGTACACTGCTTTCACAGAAAAAGTGTTCAAAACTGAAATCTCTCTCTCTCACACACACACACACACACACACACACACACACACACACACACACACCACCTTCCCCATCTCTGCCCTGTGACCGACGAATTATGTTCTATATTCACTCTTGTGATGGGAAGAACTAACAGAAAGCAATATCCTATCAGATGCTCTGCTCTGATTTGTTCTGATTAATTCAGCCACGCTCCAGATGAGGGTGCCAAGCCATATGGACTGTCATGAAGTCCAGCAAATATTCCCACATCTGGTCCTGTCAAGTGCTGAGTTATCAACAAAGACCCAGCCCTGGGCAGCAGAGGCCTGCATGAGGAGCACTATGAGTGGGAACACATCCCTCCACATCCGTATGTTGAAGCACCAATTCTCCTTGTGACTCTGTTTGGAGATAGGACTTTGAAAAGGTAATTAGGTTCAATGCAATTGTAAATGTTGGGTCTCTGATCCTCCCTTTAAAAGAGAAAAGGGAATCTTACAATGAACTATAATTATCTTATCCCTCAAAATTAAAACCATTGCACAATCATCAATTGTTACTATCCAGTATCCAAACCTCCAATTGTTTCACAATGCATAGATGTGTACATCTTAATTTTTATAAGCTGCTTCTTTGAATGAAGATCCAATGATATTTGATTTGATGGCTCCAAGTCTTGTAATGTATGGGATCTTGGGGCTGGCACCGTGTTCCAGCAGCTTCTGACACTGGCACTTCAGATCTGTGTCCTGATTCGGATCCAGGTCCCTGCAAAAGAGAGGCAGCAGATGACAGCCCAAGTGCTTGGGTCCCTGCCACGCACGCAGGATACAGAAGGAATTCCAGCTCCTGGATTCAGGCTGACCAAGCCCAGGCTGTGGTGAATACCTGGGGAATGACCCAGTGGGTGGAAGCTTGCTCCTGACTGCCACCCTCCTACCTTTGACATGCACAGTCTTTGCCTTTCAAATAAGCAGTTTTTTAAGACAGGGTGTATTCATTTTTAGCTGGAAGGCAGATTTGCAATGAGAAGGAGACAGAAAGATCTTCCATCTGCTAGTTCATTCCCCAAATGGCCACAACGGCCAGAGCCATGCTGATCCAAAGCCAGGAGTCAGGAATTTCTTCTGGGTCCCCCATATGGGTGCAGGATTCAAGGCCCTGGGTCATCTTCCGCTGCTTTCCCAGGCCATAAGCAGGGGACTTGATCAGAAGTGGAGCAGCTGGGACCCAAACTGGCACCTATAAGAGACACCAGCCTTGCAGGCCAGAAACGTAGCCCACTGCACCACAGTGGTGGCCCCCATAGAACTAGGTAAATTAACTACACCATGTGTTTTTTCTCCAGAAGTGTTTTTTTAAATCATTTGCACTTTATACATGTTAGAAGCAACAAGTCAATTTCAATAGCAATCTGTTATAATTTTTGTCAGAATTGTAAGGATTGCATAATTTGATTTAGAGAGAATTGGCATGCACACTGAATCTTTTATTTCACAGTCATAGTATGCCTCTCCATTTATTTAGACTTTCTCTGCTGTCCAATAGTATTTTAGTATCTTCTCCATAGAATCTTTTGCACATTTTTGTTATATTTATTTCTAAGTATGATTATATGTTCCTGTAGAAGTATTTCTTGCTTCATTTTCTAACATTTTCGTTTTTATGCTTATGGCTAGCATAAAATTATGAGCACATATTTCATACTAATTTTGAATCAAAAAACCTTAATAGATTGTATTTATTTGTTCTAATAATTTATATGTATAGTGTTATGTAATTGCAGTTTTATTTTTTCCTTCCTGTATTAGTCTTGTGAGATTTTCCTCCGCTGTCTTCTTATCTTACTATTCCAACTTAAGCATCTGGTATAAAAGATGTGGCAAGAATAAATGTTCAGGTTCAATCCCAAGCAAAGGAAAGGTTTTCATTTTTCATCAAGTATGGTATTTGCTATAGAATTTCTAGATGCCCTCACTGACATAAGAAAGTTCCATTTATTCTTAGTTGATTCAAAGTGGTTTTTATGTTATTATCATGAATAAACTATAATGTTATCAAGCAGACATTTTTAAAGGTTTATTAAGGAAACACTATGGTATGTCATCTGTAAGAACTTAATCTGATGACAACATGTATTGATTTTTCTAACGTTAAAACACCACATATTCTTTACACAAACCTAACTTGCTCATCATATACCTTTGTCCTTTTGGATTTTATTTTCTTAAGGATCTGTATGTTTCCTTCCTTCATCCTCTTAACATCTACTGTGTGCCAGTCACAGTTTGATGTCAACAACAACGAACCAAGGTCCTTGCCTTCACAGAACTCAAATCTTAGCAACGAGCAACAGAAAAGAACAGAGAAATATGATTTGTAAGTCTATTCAGTGTGTTAGTAAGTGCAAAGGAGCAGTCTTGCAGCATAAAGGGTACAGTTTAGAGGGTGTGGTGAATTAGGGCCTTACTGAAAACATAACAGCTAGACAACATTTTCGAAAGGAACAGGTGCATGGTGACATGGTGAATAGTGTTCCTGGACTAGGGAAGGGCAGAACACACAAGGGTGGACTAAAACAGACAAAGAAAGGAAAAACAGGTGAAGTGGTCAGGGAAGGTGAGGGATTAGATCCAGTCCAAGACTAGGAAGGACTGGGTGTCTGTGGAGTGAGATGTGGAGCCTCGCGGGGTTTGAACAGAAGCAGAAGCATGGCAGCCGTGTTGACAATAGTGACTTTGGTGTTGTGAGCATGGAGAGACACCAGGTAGGAGACAGCTATAATAAATCAAGCATGAAGTAGTGGCGGGTCCAGTAAGGGCAGCAGTGTGTGGTGAGCAATGGCTAGTTTTTGGATATAATCTGAAGGCTGAGCTGACAGAATTTCTTGATGCATGGAGTGATGAGTCTTTTTTTTAAAAAAAAGATATAACTGATTTTTTTCACATGTGTGTTTAGAAAAATGGTTCATAGATATTTCATGGATGAAATCTCAAACTCGTTTTGGTGCACGTTGAGTCTGACCACTGTATTAGAGATCCAAGTAAGTTTGCCAACTAGGCAGTTAGAGACTGGAATTGAGAGAGATGTACAGATGCTGAATGTAGATGGTATTCAGACTCATCATCTAGATGGGAATACTAAGGAAATAACTGAATGTGGAGGTAAGAAGAGGGGAGTCACAGGTTAGGTTCAGTTAGTGAGTTCTAACAGTAGGTGTTTGGGGAGAACAGGCTGTCTCCGCAGAGATGCCAGGAACGAGCAGAGAGAGAGGTTCATGCAGACCTGGACACCTGTGCTGTCTTGGAAACCAAAGGAAAACAGGCTGCTGAAACAAAATAAAACAAAAATCCTGGTCCAATATTTCTGACTGGTTAGACTTAATAAGGTTGCTGATTCCCTTGTCAAGAGCTGTTTGGGTGGAACCATCAGATAAAAAGAGTGAGGGGTGAGTGGAGAGATGGAGACACTGGGGAGACACTATAGAAACCATTCAGAGCCTTTGGGGATACAAAGAGAATACAGAAACCGGTGGCTAAGGAAAGAGTCAGGCCACCAGGATGAATAACAAGCTCATGTCTGCTTACAGAAATAACCCCAACAAGTACCGTGGGTGGGCGTTTGGTACAGCAATTGCCCTGTTGCTTGGGACACCTGCAGGTCATATTGGAGTACCTGGGTTAGAGTTTCAACTCCACTCTATTTCAGGTTGCTACTCATGTGCACACTAAGAGCCAACAGGTAATGGCTCTAGAACTTGGGTCCCTGGTACCTCTGTGGGAGACCCGGATTGAGTTTCAGATTCCTGGCTTAGACCTGGATGTTACAGATTTAGTGGGAATAAACCAGTGGATGGGGAATGAATTTCTCTCTCCCTCCCTCTTGCCCTTTCAAATTAATTAATTGAAACAAAATTAAGAGATTGAAACAGAATTAAGAGAGAAGAATAGGTATTCAACTCTCCTTAAGCAGGCGAGAGGGATGAAATCTGGTGTACAAATAGAAAAATGTGTTCAGGTGGGAGCCAGGATAAATTTCTTATATGAACAGACAGGTCAGGAGGCTCCTGACGAAGCAAGTGGCACAGTGGAGCTCCAAGAAGCTCTGCTTGTTTGAAGTTTCTCAGTGAAGAGATGAAGTCATCAGCTTAGGATGCAGACTTTCAGAAATTTTAGAAAATTGCTTTTATTATCTTCTTTATTTCCAAAATACCTACAGCATCCTTAGTCAACACGCTCACTCGCTCTGCGGGTTATTTACACACTGTTATTTTGCTTCTACTCAATCTTTCTGGACATTTGGCTTAATTCTTTTTTCAAAAACCATCCTCTACCATCTGTTTATTACGGTGTCTTCCTTTGCTACACATTTACCTCTGTACTCTACGTCCTGTCCTTCATTTTGAGGGAGGATCATTTTACTGATTTTTGCCTAACTTTTTATGACAGATACTTAGCTCATTAATTTTAAGCAGCGCTTCTTATCTAATATACATTTAAAGGTTAACATTTTTCTTTATAAAATATGTTAGCTGCCTTCCTCGGGCAGCTAAATGTGTACTAATGCCAGTTCAAAATAGTATCTAATTTTTGTTACAATGCTTTCTCGATCACTATGTATTTTGAGGTATATTTTAATTGCTAAAATATATGGAGCTCATATTATCTTGTTGATGTCTTTGGTTTAGTTACACCATAATTAACCCAAGCTTACTTTAAGCTCTGGTTTTGAGTCCTTGTTTCATGTGTACTACTGCGAGTACGCTTTTCTGTCTATGTTCATTAGGTCAAGTTTGTTAATCATGCAATGAAAAGCTTCCATGGCTTAACTAGTTCTTTCCTGTTAAGTTCGTTAATTATTCAGAGGCATTTGTTAAAATCATCTGCTGGAACTGTCAACTTGTATTTTTTTTTTCCTCCTTACATTCACACATTTTCTGTATGTTGAAACTGGATGGGTAAGTTATACTACCTAAAATGTAGCGTGAGATATTTTGACTTTTGTCAACTCTGTCATTTTGTGCTTTACAGTGATTCAACCCACCCTACATTTCTCTCTCTTTTTTTAAGATTTACTTATTTTTATTACAAAGATATACAGAGAGGAGGAGAGATAGAGAGGAAGATTTTCTGTCCGATGGTTCACTCCCCAAATGAGCGCAACGGACGGTGCTGTGCTGATCCAGAGCCAGGAGCCAGGAACTTCCTCCAGGTCTCCCACACGGGTGCAGGATCCCAAAGCATTGGACCATCCTTGACTGCTTTCCCAGGTTAGAAGCAGGGAGCTGGATGGGAAGTGGAGCTGCCGGGACTAGAACCAGCGCCCATATAGGATCCTGGAACGTTCAAGGCGAGGACTTTAGATGCTAGGCCACTCCGCTGGGTACATTTCTCTTTAATCCCTGAGTAGCTGCTTATCACATCCTGGATTTCACCAATAGGCATACTTCTGGATTGTACACAAATCAAAAACTTTAAGCACTTGCCTCCATTCCCAACTGAACCCCTTTGTGTGAGCACGCACTGAAGCTACCCTGAAGATCCTGCTTCAGTGTGTTTTACTGTGCTTCAAACTCCATCTCAGATTTTCCCATCTGCCTGAAGTTCATCCTTCGCAGTTCTCTCTAGGGAGCATTTGCTTGCAGCAAACTTTCTCAGTCTTGGTCATCTAAAAATGTATAGATGCTGTTTTCACTTGGACAGATATTTTCACTCGAATGGAATTCACGATTGGTTGATTTTTTGGTGGGTTTTGGTTTGGTTTTAAGGCACTGAAGTTGTCACTTTTGCTGCTCTCGGCATGCTCCTTCCTATTGCAGCAACTGCTCTCAACAAAGCTGCTGGTCCTTTAAAGGTGTGGGCTACCCAATTCAAGGGTCCCCCATGAATCACAGTTCTTGCTATTACCTGTGGTGAGAAAGGCTCCACACACTATTCCAGGCATCAGAGTTGGGTCCTGCGTCCGGCCAACTCACATGAGTATAGTCAGATAAGCAAACGCAGGAAGCACTGATAGAAAAATCTTCTAGTGCCCACAGATTGCTTAAAACCCTGGAGTGTTAGAGTCACTAGTTATGACTTAAACAGAAGTTGGTACCCATAAGCAAAGGCAGAAAAACCTTAAAAAAAAATCCTGTGGTGTGGGGAGTTGGTTTGGGAACTAGGCAGCAGGTGGAAGCTGAGAAGTCGGGCACAGAACTGTTGATACAGCCTGGAGCTATGGTGAACAGCCTATCAGAGGAGGCTGGAGGAACATTTCCTGGCAGCTGTTGAAAAGGCAGCCATTGGGTTATACAGGGAAGCAATCCTGTCCTGGCACATTCAAGTCATTCAAGCTGCTGTAGTAATACCTGATAAACTAAGTGGTTCATAAACAATGACAATGCATTTCTCAAAGTTCTGGAGGTTGAGAAGCATAAGATCAAGGCACCATGGTCTGTTTCCTGCTTTATACACCTTTGTCTTCTCCCTGTGCCCTATCCTGGAGCACTATTGTTACTCCTGGAAGCACCACCCAAAAATCCCAGCTCCCAACACCATCATTTTGGAGCTGGGATTCCGACATGCGAATTTGGAAGGTAGGAAACAAGAACTTCCAGAATGTAGCAAATTGGCAGTAACTTGGCAGAGAGGGGAAAAAAATGTATCCTGTTTAGGAAATGATGATTGTGGCTAAGATGCCCAGAGGGAAAGCTGAGAGTATCTGCATAAGATAAGACACAGGGCACACAGAGCCAGGCGATGACCTTGAGGGAACTCTTCATGTTGCCAGCAGAACTGAGAAAAAAAATCAAGGGTCCAGGACTAACTGTTTCACAGCTTCAGCTTCTCCAAGCAGCGACAATCTCTCCCAGTGAGCAGTGACCAGCACCAGGATAACAATAACACAAGGTAGAGCTGAACAGTGCTTGCCTAAGGACTCTGAGCTTTAAGGAAGTGCTTGCTAGGCCCTCTGAGCTGGCCAAATGGGCTTCCAGGAATCTTATGGGTGATGAAGCCGGATCAGAGGCAGAGCAGGCACCACTCAAACTGGCACTCTCATACGGGATACCGGAGTCACAGGTGGTGGCTTAGCTTGCACAACGCTGACCCTTCAGTTACTATGTTTTACAGCTAAGATACCAATTTGGTCCTATTTCAAATGCACTATGTCATCTTTTATAGTGTCTATATATTTCCAGATCCAAGCTTGCCCTTTTTCCTGCAACACTTAAGTAGGAACTTCCTTCAGAAGGTGAATGAAAGTTCCAGAAGCTGCAGACTTCGCCTTCTCTGGCAGATGGCTTTGTGGCCACACTTTATCCCCCACACGACGTGGATCTCTCGCTACTTGCTGTCACTGTCCTTCAGATATTATTTTGGCAGCTGTTTTGCATTTTTATTACAATAAGAATGATGCATGTCATTCTGACCAGTCATAAGTATCTACAGCATTAAATGCCACATTAAATAGCATTAAACACAAATATGTAATGTGCCATTAAATAATATTAATGTCACATAACGCTCACAACCATACCCAAAATATTTTTGTCATTCATACCAAAAACCCTATACCTAGTAAGCAAATGAGTTCCCCATCCTGCTTCTCTCAGGCCCTCATAACTTTATTCTGATTTCCTTATGAGTTTATTCATTCTAGATATCTCACATAAGTAGAATCCTGAAGTACTTATTTGAAAGTCAAAAAGAAATTGATGATGATGGTGATGATGGATAGATAATAAACAGATAGTTAGACTAGTTAGACAGTCTTCCACCTGCTGCCGCATTCCCCAAATGTCTGTAATAACCAAGTCTGGACCATGCAAATGAGAGCTCTCTGTCTCTCTCTTCCTCAAATCAATAAACAAATAAAAACTAAGAAAGAAGGAATAGCAAAGTCTAGAGCCCTGACTGCAAAACTAGTCGCAAAGAGATTAGTAGATATTTGCTGAATAAATGAATGATCTTTATTATTAGGTAAAGTTCTTATCTAGTCCTCCGCTCCAGAGTTGATGAAGTTATTCCTATCAATCATACACTAAAGGCAAAATGTACACTACAGTAAGAAAAACTGTCAATATTTGCAAGACATATCATTGTACAGATGCAGCATACCTTGTATGAGCTTATTTTTATAAAAGATGGATAAGTGCGTATTATGAAAAACACATATATGGATTAAAAACGGTCTTTGTCTTAAAATAAGCACATTTTGGGGCAGGAATTTGGGGTGGGTTTAAGTCCCAGGGTACATGGGTTCAAGTCCCAGAGTATGCGGATTCAAGTCCCAGCTCTGTCCCTGGCTTCCTGCTGAAACAGACCCTTGCAGTCAGCAGGTGATGGTTCCGGTGGATGTGTTCTTGCTGTCCCCTCTTCTTGGTATCAGTCTGGTGTAGAATTGGCTGCTGGGGACATTTGATGGATGAAGCAGAAGTGGGACATCCCTGTCTTCCCCAGTCTCCCTGCCTTTGAAAGCATAAACCTTTAAAAAGAAACACCCTTTTCATGTCATTTTGCATGAACTATTCTGAAGTCCCCTCCCGCAGGTGAATGAACGCAAACCCTGCCCAGCCTCGGGGTTCCACTGCAGGCTCTGGACACACTTTGGCTGAAGTCCTCAGTAAATGTGATTCACACCCTAGGTCATGTTTTCCTCCATTCCTAAAATAAGTTAATCACACTGGGAGACATGCCTGCATCCCTCCAAGGGCATTTGCTGATGAAGAACTTGGGTCTGAGCCATTGGACACATCAAAGCAATCTTGGGAATACCCAACAGAGCAGAGACGTTGTTCCACATTCCCGCAGTCTGTGTTTCCCCTCCCCATTTTCTTTGTGAGGCCTCGTGCAAAGGAAACGGTAATTCCCGGTGGCAGCCAGGACTTACGGGATAGGATGCCTCACCTCCCAAGTCCAGGGCCACATTCTTCACTGGGTGAAGTGTCCTATTTGTAGCCATGACCTTCCTCACTTTCAGAACTTGAACAGCTGCACCGTATATATATATAAAACAGAATGGAAAGTAGCTGGACTCATGTTTCAAAGAGAAAACTGGAGAAGGACTTTGTGGCTGATGCGCCTTCCAACTCCAAAGGCTAAGAATGTCTTCGAGTCCATAGCACAAAAATAACAATGGCAGAACAGGCTGTTTGAAGGAACACTATGTTGACTCCCTAAAGCCAAAGCCCGGAATCAAGCAGGATATTTCAAGGTGCCAATCATTCCACTCAGTGTATTTAAAACAGCTACAGTTTGATGGACAGCACCCTTGAGTTTTACAATATTGTTTGGAGATTTGGATCTCCAAACAGTAACTCACTTACAACAACAGGTACACAAGTTGTGTGTTGTTGTTAATGAATGGTGCCAATCTCGGGAGTGACAGAGGATGTGTGTGTGTGTGTGTGTGTGTGTGTGTGTGTGTATGACTGTTAACTGCAAGGAATCTTTAGCAGTATAGAGCACCTCTGCATGTACTGTGCTGCTCAAGGGATGGAAACCTTCGGCTAGACACTGGGGTCCTGCGTACACTGGACAGGGTGAAGGGACACTGACATTTAGAACAAGAATCACTTCAAAGCACCTCTATTAAAGTCAAATCAACTTCACTCTCCTCCTCGTTGGCAAAAGGCCTTCTTTGTCTCCCTAAGCTCCCCTCAATCCAACAGAACTGAAAAGCCAAGGTCGAAAGAAGGGGCTCCCAGCAGCCTAACCTCCTCCTTGTTTGCTGGCTTCCTATTCACCCCTATCTTCCCCATTATGCACCTCCAAAGCGCACATTATGCTGCTGGCTCGGGTGGCTGCAATTGCTGGATGCTGATCTGGAAGGCACCGTCCTACGTGCTCATTATCCTTGTCTCAGAAACACGCACTGCCTTTCTAACAGCGTAGCGAGGACAACAGGGATGTTGTTTTGTACTTATTAAGCTGTCAGTGCTGCGCAGTGGAAAACACAAAAAGCATCCAATCACATGAATATGTTCAAATAATTTGGAAATAGGTTTATTTTTCTTCGAATGTAAGAAAACATGGGGACTGACTTCTTTCTATCACATTCTAGCCAATTTTCCACATTAGCCATCTCCTGGGATATAAAGTTAGTTTCACGTTTTTTTTTTTTTCTCCCAGAAAAATTGGGCTTTGAACAGAAGAATTGCAAAATCATTTTACCAATATGAAGTGAATTTCTGCTCCCAGAATTTGAAGGGCACACAGGTGGGAATTCAGGGCATGGATATGCTCATCTGTAAACTTGGGGCAGTGTTCCAGAGTGACAGAGGTCCCTTCCTGCTCTAGGGTCCTAAAACTCTGTGAACTGAATGAAGAAAGGTGGTAAGGAGGACAGATAGGTGAGCAAATCATTTGGAGCTACCACAGAGATGATGGCATAGTTTAATGATGCTTACAGCAGGTTGCCCAGCATGGTTCAAACCTTAAAGGCAGTGAGATGGAAAGAAAAGGGTAAGCCTCACTCTGGCAGCTGGGTAGAGGAGTGTGGGGCCAAGCAGAGGCCAGGTGGATCCTGGAGAGCCTCACAGTCCAGAATCCCCCAAATGAACAGACTAGGCATCCAAGGGCTGCTCATCTTCAGGGTTTCAAACAAAACATGAAAGTTGATTATGATTAGGTAGAAGCTGAAAGTCAGAATATTCTTACAGAACTGGGCTCAAGGTAGATTTTTCTAGCCTCCTGAATAGAAAATGGGCAGTTTCCAAAAAACAGACACAGGTGGCAGATACATAGCAGCCTGTTGTGGTCAACTAATGTTGGCAACAAACCTGCCATTCCTTGTATCAAGAGGTGGAACCCTATGTCCCCCATCTGGGTGGGATCTGTGGTTGATTTGTGCAGCAGATTTTGAAGGAAATGATGCTATGTTCGCTTTTTACTCCAGGCCTCACATAAATGGAAGCTTCTACTAGCTGCCTCTCTGAACAGTTTCACATGGAAACCAACAGCCAAGCTGTGAGAAAACTCAAGCAACCTGACAAGGAGACCAGCACACAGAGCAAGCAGATTCCCACCCAGCAATTCCAGCCGACTTTGCAGCTTGCACTGACCTTCCTGGAAGTGGGTCCTCTGGCCCATTTAAACCACTCCAGCTGAAACCAGAGGAAAACCCTGCCATCTCTACCATGTTGTGACTGAATTCCAGACTCGCAAGCTTAAGAATAAGTGATTGTTGTTGTTTTTGTTGAAGCTGTTGTTCTAACTCACACCAGTTGTTGACATTGTTTTGTGGCTTATCAATTATGGAAATGTATAGTGATGGAGTACTGGGGTCTACCATATCCCGATGTGGGGGTAGAATGGAACATGCATCCCTGATTCCAGACAAGAGATGGATTCCCAGTGAAACAGTTGGACATGTGTAGACAAGGGATGCTGGACTGTCTGACATTGTCTGTACCAACAATGTCGGGGTACACTTAAATAAGAGACTGACGGAATTATGATTCCTTATGAAGCACTATACCACTGTTGTAAAATGAGGAATCTGTTGGGGTTGGGAGTTTTGGGGGAAATCCCAGTCTACATGAAATTGTACCACATAATTTGAAAATTCAAAATAAAAAATATATATGTATACACAAAAGAATAAAGGATTATTGCTGTTTGAAATGACTGAATGTGACAGTTTTATTACGGTCACTGTACTATTATCTCTATTGTTAGGTATGTGTAACAATTCCCAAAATAAAAATGTTCTAGATGGGTATAGATGCAGCAGCACGGTGTGAATTGGTTTGAGCTATAGGTAGACCATGTTGCCTAAAGCAGAGGTTGAAACCCATTCACACCCACAGAATCACTCACAGAATCACAAGACAGAATCACTCAGAGAAGAAACAGCATCTGTGGTTTTTACAGGCACCTGCCTGGGGATCCTGAAGCCCTATAAAGTTGGAGAAACGCTGAGCAAGAGCTCTGCTCTCCCACCCTGCCTTTGCTTTGTTAACAGCCAGGGAACTGTACAAAAGTGCCGGGACCTGGGTGCCTCCACCAGTGGCTGGGCACTCTCAATGTTCCTGGCCTTCGGGAGTTGCAAAGCTCTCCGGATGATTCCAATAGGCAGCCAGGGCTGAAACTTGCTGGGCAGGAAGTCTAGCATCCGAGAGTGCATAACATCGAGCTTCAACCAGCAGCAACAAGCATACAGAAAAAGAGGCCTCAGAAACTGGGAAGCAAACAGAAGTTGGAGAAAGCCACTGTGAGGATGTGTTGCTTTGAAAGAGCAGTGAGACCTCTGTGAGACTAGCTGACAAGGACTCAATTTATCACCCTAATGTGGGGAATGGGGAAATACATTAGGGAATTAGTTATCCTCTACTGGGGCCTAATGGGAAATGAAAATATCAAAGTGTGAACTCAACATTTTCTTTCTTCTTTTTTTTTTTAAGATTTATTTATTTTTATTGGAAAGCTGGATATACAGAGAGGAGGAGAGACAGAGAGGAAGATCTTCCGTCCGATGATTGACTCCCCAAGTGAGCCGCAACGGCCGGTGCTGCCCCGATCCGATGCCGGGAACCAGGAACCTCCCCCGGGTCTCCCACACAGGTGCAGGGTTCCAATGCATTGGGCTGTCCTTGACTGCTTTCCCAGGTTAGAAGCAGGGAGCTGGATGGGAAGTGGAGCTGCCGGGATTAGAACCGGCACCCATATGGGATCCCAGCGCATTCAAGGCCCTCCACAGTGCCGGGCCAACATTTTCTTTCTGATAGAGCAAAACAATAACATTTTTTTTTCTGTTCTGAGGAATTCAGATGCTCTTTTAAAAAAAAAAAAAATGGTTATTGCTTCCTCCACTTTAACTTTAGCGTTCTCTCTTGCGAATTTACCTATAGCCCTGAGCCTAACTTCAAGGGGACCTCCAGTATCAGATGATTCTGTTAAAGAAGTGGTTGACAGGATAGTCGCCAAGTATCAGCAGCATACAACTACCAGGAA
Organism: Ochotona princeps; assembly: GCF_030435755.1. Taxonomy (NCBI): domain Eukaryota; kingdom Metazoa; phylum Chordata; class Mammalia; order Lagomorpha; family Ochotonidae; genus Ochotona; species Ochotona princeps. The sequence goes on along the minus strand of NC_080832.1, from coordinate 127,608,317 downwards.
CATGTCTGATGTGCTCAGAGATTGCAAGGCCAGCAAATGTGTGACTAGGCACAAATTGTCAATGTACAAGTGTTCAGAGGTTTCTTCCTTCCCCTACAACTTAAGATCATTTATATAAATATTTACTTATTTATTTATTTGAAAGGCAGAGCAACAGAGATAGGAAAATAATGTCTTCAATCTGCTGGGTCACCCCACCCCCTCAAAACACCCACAGTAGATTCTGCTAGATCTTGCAAAAGCCAGGAGCCTGGAACTCCATCCAGGTCTCACACACAGCTGGCACTGATCCAAGCACTTGAGCCATCATCTGTTGCCTCCCAGCAGGTGCATCAGTAGGAGACTGGGTCAGAAGAAGGGGTGTGACTTAATTTCAGACACTCCAGTGTGGGACACGGCATCCCAAGTAAGGCTCAACCTGCCAATCCACATCTGTATCTTCTTTGTCTGTTTAACTTCAAATCCCTGAAAGCATGAAAGGGAATCTACATAAGAAAGACTTAAGAGACACTGGAAAGGTTCACTTGCTCTTTGTTTAGATTCACTCTGAATGCGAGAGTTCAAACACCCTCACTCTGGCTTGAGGGAGAATTATACAGGAGAAAAAAGGGAGGAACTACCAAGTGCTCCTGTGGACCTTGAGAGGCATCTCTTTTGGGAAAATCCAATAAGCAAATTGAGTTGTTTGCAGGTACTTTCACTTGGTCGTTGAACATGGCACTCAAGTTGAGGTGCGTGTCAGCTGCACAGGTATGGTACAAAACCTCATTTCGAAGATCTGAGTCTTCTCCAGGGACTTTCTGCTTTTCTTGTAAATTAGATGCAGTGGGGGGGCTGCAGGATGGAGCGTCTTGCTCGGATCCTGACCCCAGCACCATGTACTTGTGGTGAGCTGGGCCCAGGCCTGCCTGGGTTTGGGGGCTGCTTCCTTTTGGGGTGAGTACACCGAGGGGGAAGTCTCCATGACTGGGTAGGTCCAGGGCCCACCCACCACCCTCATTGGGCGGTGAACGGGATTGGGGATGGGCGTGATCTTGGGCCTGCGGGTTTAAACTTCTGGCAGCCAGGAGGCTGCCGGGGGGCTGCAGGATGGAGTGTCTTGCTCGAATCCCAACCCCAGCCACCATATGCTCATGGTGAGCTGGGTCTGGGTGGCCAGCACGCCATTTAGCGCCAGGCTGTGCCTGCTGGCTGCCTGGCCATGGAGCTCTGGAGTATTGGTCGTCTGAATCGCTGCTTAGGTAACTCCAGGCTGATCCCACTGTACTTCTGGGATCTGAGTCAATCCTAAAGATTCCCAATGACAGTAACTCTTCCTTCGAAGAACTTGTAATCACTTAACAGTGCTGAGTGGTGAACACCAGTTCATGCTAAAGCTAAGGCTCAGGGCTTGTCCAGCAGGATATCCTTTTACCTGACATGATGATGGATCAGAAGACTGGTCACATTAGGCTGGGCCATAACATTAACTAGCACCCAAGAACCATTTCTGGGGGTAGATTCTGTGCAGGATGTGTGGGCCACACCTTGTAGAAATTCTAGCCCCAGTGGTAAGCCCAAAAGTTTGGGTGGTTATGGACTAAGCTAGGTGTGACCAAGGAGCCTGCCATCAATCACAGGTAAAGGGACCCGCAACAGCCTGGACTGGGCAAGGCAGCAGCACCCGAATGTGCATCCTGAATAGGGTGTGGGGTGGGCCGGGCTGCAATATTCACCCGCTCATACAAGGCCAAATGTAAGGCCAGAGTACACCGGGCAGTGGCCTAAAACCCATTGGCATGTATGAGAACTGGGTCTGGGAGGGGATCAAGTGGAGGAACTTGGGAAACTCCCCTGGCGAGTCATAGCTCCCGCTGGCGAAAATGTGATCCAGACCTGGGGTTTGGACAAGCTGGGCAAAGCAGCTCCAAAATGTGTAAATTGGTAATGGAACGGAATGTACTGGGCAGGACTGAGCAAACCTTAGCCTACAAGCAAAACTAGAAACCAGCATGGAGCACAGGTCATGCCAAGCTAGGCTCTTGCACCTACTGGTCTACTTGAGTCGAGGACACTAAGCCACACTGTCTAAGGCAGAGGCCAGGACAAGTGAGGGACTGAGACAAGCTGAGTCAGAGCAACCACTGGCAGGCACATGATCTACGGCTAGGAACAGGCCCAGTTGGGGAGGTAAGGGGACACCCTAACTGGGTTGAGGTTCCCACCAATGGTGCGTACGCTGGAATAGGGGCTGTGTTCTATCTAGGAAACAGTTGTAGTCTCCCTTAGTACTAGTGTGGGCTGGGAATGGATGCACCAGGCCAGTTCAGACCCCAACACCATCTGGTGTCATGGAGAACCAGGGTAGATGTGGGACTGACTAGGCTGGGTCTCAATCCCCTATTGAGCCATGTATGAGCTGTATGTGGGTATGGACAAGCCATGGCTGGGCTGAAACATCCAACAACAAGAACCAGAATGGGGTGAAAGCCAGCCAGCTAAGAAAAGCCACTGTTCCTGCTAGGACATGAGGTGAACTGAGTAGGGCTGGCTCAAGGACCCCTTGGTATGTGCAAAATCTGGCATTGGGAGGGATTCTGATGGAGGAGCCTGGGCAACTCCTCTGGCAGGACACAGTCCCTGCAGGCAAGTGCAAGAAACATGATAGGAAACAGCCCAGAATAGGCCATGGAAAGTTTCCCACTGGCATATATTTGGCATGGGTCGGGGGCAGACCAGGCTGAATCAGTTCACGTCATCCACTAGCAAATCTGAACACCAGAACAGAGTGTGGGTTGAGCCAGGTTGGGTCGCAACAAAACCAGTGCACAATACGGAATGCTAGGGTGAGGTTGCCTGTACTGGATGGGACTGCAGCACCCAACCAGCAGGTGCGAGATCCAGGAAGGGAGGGGCAGAGCCGGCAGGGGGATTAAGGGGCTGGTCCCCTCGCCGGGCAGCTACTCCCACTGGAGAGCTTGGACTGGGATGGGGACAGACCAGACTAAGCAAGGATGCAACACCTGTGCGCCGCATGTGGACTAGATCAGGGAAAAGCCAGGCTGATTATTCCTAATGGTGCAAGCATAAATTAAAGTGGGTGAGGGATGTTTGGGCTTAGCCACAGCATCAGCTGGCAGAAGCTGGCACTGGGGGCTAATTCTGTCAAGTCAAATCACAGAACCACCCGAACAGTGCATAAACCGGGACTGACAGAGACCTGGGAGGGAAATAGTGGGTTCCCCCTTCCAGGGTCACTAGTCCCGCGGGAGGGCATGAAAACTAGGACGGAGGCTGGGGTGGCTAGACAGAGAGGCACTCAACAACATCCTTGAGGGCTGGATAGTTGAGTTGGTTAAATACCCATTGACAAGTACAAGAACCAAATGGGATGGGGGATAGACTGGTCTACTGCTACACACTGGCAAGCCAGGGTAGGGGGCGGGCCTGGTGGGGGTTATTGTGGGTCGCCCCGACTAGGCTGCAGCTCTCACTGGTTGATGTAAGGGCCGAGTATGTGCTGAGCAGAACCAGACTGGACTGCAACACCCATTGGTTCCAGTGCAAGTCGGGACTGAAAACAGAACCAACCCAGCAATTGAAACCACCAGCTGATCGGGGTGATGGACTGTGCCGGGCCCCATGCTTGCTAGAACATACAAGAATCTAGTCTGGGAATACCTCAAAGTTTCTTTGGAGATCTCCCCAATCGAACTGCTGGACTCAGAACCCTAGCCAAGAAAAGACAGAGGACAGAACAAGTCAATCAACCACCTCAGCTATATGTTGGCAGCCAAATACTGGGCAAATGAAGACCCTATGATGGACTGTGTCAATCAGTGGACGACCTCATCGATCGAAACTGGCAGTGATTCATAACTGGAGAACTATTAAAACCACTTGAGCAAGGATCTCAGAGCATGCCCCACATCAGGGACTTGGGGTGGGTGGGAAACTGGGTGGGGCTTCTCCCTCAATATCCCCCTTTACCCCAGATACGTGATGGAAACAATATGGACATAATACTATTACCCACTTCTCTATACCCCCTGAACCTTTTTTTTTTTACCATAATTAACTATGTAAAAAAAAAAAAATATATATATATATATATATATTATATAATAAAGAGAATACTATTTGAAAATAAATAAATAAATAAAAATAAATTAGATGCAGTGTTCTTGGACTAGGATTCCATCTTTTCATCACTTTCACACTTAAGTGTCCTTAAAGACCCAACAGGATCAAGTTGGAAAGCCCTGATGTGATATTAAATATGAAAGTGCAGTATAAACCATTTGTTTGGTTTATACATAGATAAGCCCTCTTGCCTGACTTTAGGAAAACAGGGAATAACAATCTGATTTCTATTTTTAAAATATTGCTTTTCATCTACTTGAAGGGTAGGGTGGCAGAGGGAGAGAGAGAGAGAAAGATTGAGAATTTTTCATCTGCCTGTTCACTCCCCCAATGCCTACAGCAACCAGGACTGGGCAAAACTGATAAAGCCAGGAGTCCAGAACTCAATCAGGATTTCCCACCTGAGTGGCACGTGCTGAAGCACTTGAACCATTACCCGGGATATATTATCACTCAGTGGAATCAGAAATAGAGCCACAGGGGCTCAAACCACCAGCCCTCCGTACGGAATGCCAGGTGTCGCAATCATTGCCTTAATCTGCTGAGTCGGAATGCCCATTTCCCCTTCCCTATCTTATTTTCTAAAGACTATTATCCCAAGTACAAGTTTAGAATCCTTATCACACAGACAGCTGCACTGTAGGTACCTTCCTCCTTAACTGGTAAGCTCTGAGGCTCCTGGCAGCCTATCGCAGCTTTGATCTTGTCCATCTAGTTATTACACAAGTTTTATTATTTTCTTAGGCACCAAAACCCAACGTTTAGCCTGTAGTTTTTTTAACTTCCATCCACAGAGTCCTGGCAGATTGCAGACATCTTGCAATGAGTCTTCATGCTTTTGTCACATAATTAAAATTAGATTACTTCAGCTCCCTGCTGGTCGCTCTCAGTGGGGGCCCTTGTGAGGCCTCCAGCTGGCCCAGAGGCTTTTGAAAAGAGGAAAATTGTCCAGACACATTCTGTCTGGGAGTCCTTGTGCTCCCTGCCAGCTAACACGATTTACCCCGAGTTATCAATGGCTGCTCTTTCCAAGGGCTGGATTTTCCACTTTAAGGAACTTGGCATCAGAGACGCATGTGTCTGTTTCTAAGCAAACGATGCTGTCTTGCCTCCACAACCCTTTCCCCACTTTCTAACCTCCAGCGAGCTCACCCTCAGGTGCCCTGTCTGCTGGGGGCTCAGTTAAAATAGCCCAAGAGGAGACAGGCAAGATCTCCAGTGGAACTCATTACTGTACTGTATGTGCTTATTTCCAATTCCTTGTTGTGTTTCTCGGACAACACTAAATTCACAATCCCTGCTGACTCCCCTGGTCTTTGCTCCTTCAAACCTCTCCAACTCTCTGCCAACAGGCCACCCCCTGGCTGCGTGAGAAGCCTATATTTGGGCTTCTCACTGAGCAGTGAGCCTCAGTGGGGAGCACAACATAGCCCCCACAACAGTTACTGCAGCTGAATCTTCTCTTTCTTTCTTTGAGACAGATTCATTTATTCATTTGACAGGCAGAGTACCTGACAAAAAGAGAACCTTCCAACTGCTGCTTCACTCCCCCAAAACAGCCACGATGACCAAAGACTCCCAGCCAAAGTAGGAGCCTAGAACTTCATCCTCGTCTCCCACGTGGGGGCAGTGCCCAGGTGCTGGGACCATCCTCTGTGGCTTTCCCAGCATGTTAGCAGAGGGCTGGCTCCGCAGCTGAGCAAACCAGGACTTGAACTATGGCTCCTATGGAAAGCAGCAGTCACAGCAGACGTTTAACTCTTATCAATTTCCCCAAAATGACACAGGACAAGTGAAGATTACTGTTACCATCAGCCACGAGGCCTCAGCTCCCTCCACTGAGAAAACAAAACTTACAGGTCATACTTAGTATTTCCTTTGGCCAGATGCTTCCTGTACTATCCTTCCATGCATCATTTCGCTTCTCTCTCTTGGTTGGTCTCCATCCATCCTTCTGCCCTCTATGGCCATCATGAAGGACAGGACTTGGATTTGATCAGATGTGGTCAGACTCCTGAGTCAGTGCCATGACCCTGAGCTAGTGATTTGCCCTCTCTGGACAGTAACAACCTCCACCAGCCCCTCCAACCCACTCTCCTTCTCCATGTCTGTCTGAATCCCAACCAGGAGGGATATACACTACAGAAAAATTGGCCCCTTCAGGAAGTCCTTTCATTGTTACAGTTGGAAATGCGGACAGGGGCTATTGACATCAGGTGAGTCAAAGGCAGACATGGCACTGAACATCCGTCATGCAAGGGACAGTTCTGAACCTTCTATAAAGAAGTGTCTGGGCTCTCTGCTCCTCCCTGTTTGGCAGTCAGCTGCCTCATCTCATGCAGTGCCAGTGCGTCCCTGAGACATGATGGTGAAAGTCGGAGTGAACAGATTTGGCTGCACTGGGAGCCTGGTCACCAGGGCTGCTTTCAACTCTGGCAAAGTGGCCATTGTGGCCATCATTGATCCATTCATTGACCTCAACTATGAGGTGTACATGTCCAGTATGATTCCACCCCCGATAAGTTCCATGGCATGGTCAAGGTGGAGAATGGCAAGTTTGTCATCAATGGAAAGCCATAACCATCTTCCAAGAGTGAGCTCTTGGAAGTCCTCATGGTTCACATGGCCTTGAAAGAACAAGAGCCCCCGGGGACCACCGACCCCAGCGAGAGCACCAGAGGAAAATCAAGGCCATTGGGGAATCCCTGCTCCCACTCAGCCCCTACCACACTGAGAATCTGCCCCCTTCACAGTCTAACCCATACTGGAGAAGAGGTGGGACCTTGGGAGCCCTACCTTGTCATGCCACCATCGATAAAAGTTCACTACCCTTCAACCCCACAAAAAGAAAAAAAGTATTTGGCCCAAAAAATTATCTGGCCACTGTCTTCTTAACAGTGCTCCAGTTAAGAAAACTTACTCTACAACCTGAAAAATCTCCAATTGCTTCCCTTGAAAACATGGGAGAGGAGTCTGTATTTTATCATGAAAGGAAACCTCAGATGTCTTATACCTTAAGACCTTTGGAAACAGAGCACCATGGAAGTTGGATTGGTGGCTCACAGCATCTGCAGGGGCAATGCAGTAACACAGCATCTGCCGTCTGTCCCTTGTAATCAAGCTTTTGGCCTCTGCGCTGTCCCATGGCACCTGCCACGGTGTGTTGGCCTCCTCCAACTGACCCTCATCTGATTTGTTTCATAAAAAAAGACCCCCACGGGCCCAGCGGCGTGGCCTAGCGGCTAAAGTCCTCGCCTTGAAAGCCCCGGGATCCCATATGGGCGCCAGTTCTAATCCCGGCAGCTCCACTTCCCATCCAGCTCCCTGCTTGTGGCCTGGCAAAGCAGTTGAGGACAGCCCAATGCATTGGGACACTGCATCCGCGTGGGAGACCCGGAAGAGGTTCCAGGTTCCCGGCTTCGGATCGGCACGCATCAGCCTGTTGCAGCTCACTTGGGGGAGTGAATCTTCGGACAGAAGATCTTCCTCTCTGTCTCTCCTCCTCTGTGTATATCTGGCTGTAATAAAATGAATAAATCTTTAAAAAAAAAAAGACCCCTAAGGTGACTAAGACCATAAATGGAGTTAATATGGTCTCAGTAAGGTCCAGGGTGATGCTGAGAAGGTTCATTCTTAGATCCTGGCTCACCATTTCAATAACTCAAGAAGCTTCTAACAGCCGTGGGTTTCTCAATAATCTAGTCAAGGAAAGAAAAGAAAACAAATACACGAATACTCAAGACTCTACAAGAGAGGCTAGACTTGAGCACTCCTGCCATCAGCACCAAGGGAGATGAGGAACAGGAGGGAAATGGACAACCAGGCATCAGTGTTAGACAGAAAGGGCATGGCAGGCAAGGACTGCCACTGGTTGCACACACCGAATACATCCAGGCTCTGCCAGCCCCTGAGCAGGATTCCTGTATGTAGTAAGTGGAGCAACTCAGCTATCTGTTCATACTCTTGCACCGTGTCCTCCTACTGGGCCCGTTACTGTGGCAACCACATGCTAGCAGGGACAGTCTGATGCAGTGGTCTATTCAGAGTGGCTTTGCTCTTGCTCACTGCCCTGAACTCCCTGCCGATGCTTGCTGGGATGAATGTGGAAACCACCCAGTCCTTCTGCCACCTGCACAGACTGGGGCTGGCACCTAAGGAAGTGGAGCAGCTTCGGGGCAATGCTTGAGAAAGAGAAAGTGAGCTGTGGAGTAAATGCTCCTCCTTCTCTTGGGTGTAATTCCAAAAGACATTCTAGAAGCTTTCTCGGAGGGTGTGCAGTGGACTGGATCCCCAGTGGACAGCACAAGTAAACAGATGTCCTGCTCTGGAGTTGGCTGCCGCTCCTTCTCAGTTTCTCTCATGCCTTCCCCACTCCTGATCCTTGAACCTATTTCCCACATGCTCTGGCTGCATGTAGGACACTGTACCAGGCTGTGCTTGTCCAGGCTTAGGCACTAGCAATGGCCGTGAGAAACTGGTCTCCGCACCACATGCAGTATTCCAACAGGGTGCGTGCTGCTAACTGTATAAGTAGCAACTGGGTATCTGTAAATTGCAGGCTTGCAACGCTCCAGTGAGGCTGATAAAAGAAGGAGGGCACTTCAAATTGTTCCAAAATGGGTAAGAGGAAAATGATCATGATTAAGGAAGAGGAAATTTAACATATCCCTCTTATTATTGAGTTTAATGGTGTTTTTTTTTTTCCTTCCAGATGAAAATGGTATTAAAATGCATTCGTGCCCTTAGTTCTCCATTTCATTCCCCCAGTTTCATTTCTCCATGAAAAACTGCTTGTGCTTCATACGGAGCTGTTGGCAAGCATTGGCTCAAGTGTGTTTACGGTTTGAGGCCCACAAGGAAACAACTTCATTCGAATCATGACAGGTCCTCATTTAATGCAATCAAGAAAAGATCTGGGGCAGGTGCTTGACATAGTGATTACTCGCGGCTTGAGCCACCCACAACATGTGTTAGAGGGCCTGGGTTCAAGTCCTGGCTCCACTCCTAATTCTGCGTTCCTGCTAATATGTACACTTGAAGACTGCAGGTGATTGGCCAAGTGCTTATGCAAGTACTTAAGTACAAACAGATAGGGTCACTCACATAGACCTGAATCCAGCTCCTAGTTCCCAGGCTTAGCCAAGCTGCTTAGGCATTCGGGGAGTGAACCAGTGAATGGCAGAGCTATCTTTGCTTCTGCCTATCTGCCTTTCAAAAAATAAAATTTATAAAACAGAAAGAAAGAACTCTAGCAAAATCAAAAAGTATCACAAGACATCTCACAGAAACAGATACACTTAGTTTGAAATATTTTTGAGTTCTAATTTTTGGTTTTAAGTATTACCAGGGTTGACACACAAATTTCTTTAAAATAAAAACATTCTGCAAGGACTATATCAAGAAAAACCTAAATATGCTTACGTTTTACACTTGATCTTAGCCAAGAGGCCTTATGTTTTGAGCCAAGAAAAAACAGAAATGAGAGTTAAAGGTGCAAACCAATAGCAATACTGGAATATTGGGATCAAAAGATTACCAATGAATAGCTCTGAAAGATCAGCCCTTGTTTTATTTTAAAGATTTGTTTATTTTCATTGGAAAGTCAGATATACTGAGAGGAGGAGAGGCAGAGAGGAAGATTTTCCATTCACTGATTCATTCCCCAAGTGGTCACAATGGCTGGAGCGGAGCCAACCCGAAGCCAGGAGCCTGGAGCATCTTCCAGGTCTCTCATGCAGGTGCAAGGTCCCAAGGCTTTGGGAAACATATCTCCAAGTAAACAATCAGTTCATAAAGTATTTAAAACAAACAATTTTAAATAATCCTCGGGTAGACAAATGTCCTTCTGTGACTCAGAGTGCAGTCATTATTTTTAAAAGATCCAATTTATTCTAAATTTTTTTTTGATTCTGCAAGGATTTTAAAACTCAAGACAATTTACAGTAAACATGGCATTGTGACTCAATGGATGAAGCCTCCATTTTAAGGCCAGCATCTCATTTGGCAGCTCCCCTTCCCATCCAGTTCCTTGCTAATGCCCCGGAGAAAGCAGCAGAAGATGGCCCAAGTGCTTGGGTCCCTGTCACCCACGTGGAAGACCCAAATGAAATTCTAGTCTCTTGGCTTTGACCGTGCCCAGCCCTGGCTGTTGTGGTAGCCATCTGGATAGCAAACCATTGAATGAAAGACTGTTTCTCCTTCAAGTAAATAAATTTGCAAATATTTTAAAAACACAACCTAACAAGCAAAAATATTTGTAACTCATAACACAGACATTAAAATAATCTCTTTAATACATAATGACTTACAGGGAGCTCTTACACATTCAAGGGACTCTGCTCACACTCAAGGAAATACAAAAGCTTACGGAGACACAGCTTGGTCAATGAAGAGGTTAAGGGCTTCCCAAACCTTACATGCTTAAAATCCACCTGTAAGTAACAACACAGATTCTTGTGAGGAGGTTCAGGGTGGGGCCTGAGAATTTGCATTTCCAATAAGCTCTTTTGAGGCCTATGGCTGTTGAACCACCCACAACACTTTGTGTAGCATGCAACTATGCCTGGCAGGTAAACTTGTCTGGATAGTAATTTGGTAACATCTTTCAAAAGAAAAAGTAGACATCATTGCCAGCAATTCTGCCTCTGATGTATGCAACATTGTGTGTGAACAAGAAAATCTACTACCGCAGTATTCATGTAGCAGAAAATTAGCCTCATTAGGATATCATTCAAAGGAGGGCTGTTGAAATGCATTTCCCATACAATTGCATATGTAGTTGGGAGAAAGAATAAGGCTGACACTGGTGTAGAAAAACCTGTAAGATATTGCATAAAGAATATATGGAACAACAGGTGAGGAAAACCCACACATATTGCGACACAGTGTGTGTATGTGTGTGTGTGTGTGCTTTCGTGTTCATGTGTGTACACATGTGGAAGCGGCTCACACATCTGAAAGTGTTGCGAATGTGTCTGAGATTTCACAAATGTCAAAGTGCAGCTTACTTTCACTGTGGCTCTTCCATTGTTCCTGCCCCAGCAGGCAGCCAACTGTAGCTCCTTGGGTCCAACAGCAGTCATCGGGCATCCTCCCCTGAACCTCTCACACTGTGGGAGACTCAGAGCCAGGAGTCCTTCCGAGGTTTAATGCTTGAGGAGCAATAAGGCAACACCTCAACCTTGCCCATTTGTAGGAAGTGATCCCACTCGTAGAGAACATTCATCATGGAGGCTACAGTCTGGAAGCCTAGATACTTTGTTTCACTGTCGGAGTACAGATCAGCAGTCCTAAACCTGAGGAGTTTACATAAACCTCTAGGTTGATGATCATTGGATACATTTGTGGGGCCAGCACGATGGCTCACTAGTTAATCCACCACTTCCAAGCACCGGCATTCCATATGGGCATTGCTTTGTGTCCCAGCTCCTCCATTCCCATCCAGCTCCCTGCTTGTGGCCTGATAAAGCAGTTGAGGACAGCCCAAAGCCTTGGGACCCTGCACCGGTGCGGGTGACCCAGAAAAAGCTCCTGGCTTCGGATTGACTCAGCTCCAGCCATTGCGGTCAGTTGAGGAGTGAAGCAGAGGATAGAAGATTGTTCTATTTTCTTCTCTCTATAAATCCGCTTTTCCAATGAAAATAAATAAATCTTTTTAAAAAAGAAAAAGATTTATAAGCATAGTGCCTACATTTCCCTTTGCAATATTTGGCTGTAACCGAGTAACAGTTGCCCCTTTCAGTGGGACTCTCAGGGTTCAATGTTCCCGTCATTCCCTGTTGCCTTACTCTCTTTATTCTTGTATGTGGGGAATACATTCCAGAATACCCCCCTCCCCCAAGGCTCTGGTAGTACTGAATTCTATACTGTGATATTTTCCTATAGATACACACCTATAATCAAGTTTAATTCATAAATTAGGCACAGCAAGAGATGATTCACAATAGTTACAAAATAAGACAGCTACAACAACGGCGCCTGGATTGGGGCCAATGTGAAATCAAATTAGGGGTACTAGAACATAAGGACAGCAATACCATAGCAACAGATCTGACAACCAAGCCAGCCAAGTGACTAACGGGTGGGCAGTTAACATAGGCTCCACACTGGTCGAAGGGGTGATTCACGTTCCAGCAAAATGGAGTGATCAGCTCGAAATTTCCTCTCTCCACAGAACAGTGCACAAATTAAAACTTATGAATTGCTTTTTTCTGGAATGTTCCATTCAGTGTTATCTGACCTGCGTTGACGACAAGTAATAGCAACTGTGCAAGCAAAACTGTGGATAAGGGAAGACTGTGCTCTTGTAAGTTACGCTGGTTCTGCGCTCTTCCACCCTCTTGTTGTATGTGCTTGGTACATGTGAGTTTGTGACCTCTCCAAGGCCACAGAGAAGCTGACAACAGAACTGAGAAGAACTATAAAGCTTTCAGAACATCCTCCTTTTCTTCCAAACACTCTTCCCCAATTTTAATCCCTCCTTTCTTCCTAAAATCCAGAAACTTAGTGCTTTCTAACAGCTCCAAGTTTGCTAAAAGATGGAGACGCCATCATCTCATTCACACTAAATTGTTACTGACTTAATATGTCCTTTGGGAGGAAAAAGATATCTGAATGCTGTTTACTCTTTCCAAGTGGTGAAACCTCAGCCACTTTGGCTCTTAGAAGAGTGAGACATTTGGCAGAGGAGATTAACTCTCCAAGACCCTTCAAGATACATCTTGTGGACAATTACTCCTGCTCTCTGTCAGCCAGCTGATGTCTTTGCCAAAGCAATCAGAAGAGCTGTTCCATTTTGTTTCTCAGGCGAATGGCCTGCCAGGCAAACCCTGATCTCATTGGGTTCCTCCTGAGAGAAATAGTTATGTAATTTGTTCCTACTCTGGGATGGAGTGCTCTTTCTGTTTTATTCTCCCAGAAGCTAATATGGGCTAATAGTATGTGTGGCTGTTGCAAAGGAAGGGAGGGAAGGAGGAAAAGAGAGGAAAAGGCGAGAGTTGGAGAGGAGGTACAGGGTGACAACCTGAACCTTATCTCAGACACTTCCATAGAGAAAATGCACTGGGAGGATTTCCCTGTGATCTGGAATCTTAAACCACACCTGGGATGTGGGCATTCCATCTCGGGGCACAGGTGGGGAGTGGGAAGGAAGGAGGGTCTGCGAACATACCAAGGAAGGAACCATGAGAAAGGAGGAGCTGCAATCACACTTCCAATCAAGTAGACTAAAGAAGGACTTACCAGCTGCCTTCCCGGGTGAGAGAAGCTGTCACCAGGAGGAAGAACCTTATGGATGAGGCCTCTGTGGTCCTGCAGAGCAAACTAAGGCCAATCAATAGAAGTTAAGGGATGGGAGTAGGAGGCAACTCTGGCTCAGAAAACATATTTAACAGCTACTAGATCGAGATTGGAGCAAAATGACTTTCCCTGTCCCTAAAAATACTCTGAGAGAGGCTGTTTCACCATCTGTTTGCAAAGCTATAGAAAGCATTCCTTACCCTGGTTGGTGGTGGCCTGATTTGATTTTTGTTGGGACTCTCAAGACCAAATTCCATGCATTTGCATGAATCCCACTTGCACATCACAGAGACACATAACCTACAAATGCAGGAGAAGGTCCCTGCCTGCTCCATCTGAGCTTAGACCCAGGCACAGGCATGTTCTCACACAAACCAGTACCTGCGCCTCCGCAGCCTGCGATTCCTGCAGGTCTGTCTTTGTGTTCCTTGGCTAAGCACAATTTGTATTCTTTGTTGTCAGTAGGCTTGTGGAAGGGATTTTTCGTTCATCAGGTTTTTTCTTCTAAATGCTCTTGCAAAGAAAATGATGTGGCCAATTGTTTATCCCACGGCTAGCCTTTTTCTGTCCCCAGAATATGGCCAACAGATCTGTGACTCACATTCACAGGACAGAAGGGCTGTTCTGGCTTATGCTTTTACTTCTTTGGGCCAATTGGATAGTTATTTATAAACATTTATTGATTTGAATTCATAAGCTAAAGGGGTGGGGGAGATCTTGCTGTGCTGGTTGCTATGGAAACTAGCATTTCACACATGTATTCACCAATAGTGACGGCTGAGAACAGAAAATCAAGCCTACCTGTAGCTTCTAACGGAGTGTTTATTCCTCTTTGCATTTTTAGTGAAAAATTTGATGATTTCTCCCACCCGTGCCATGTGATAGCATTGCATTGAGGTAGGCACAAAAAGAAATCCTATTTATTTTTGAGGTCATTTTTGTACTTCTCTTGGGGGGGATTTTCTATAGAGACATGAATCCTAATCGATTTTGAGCATCACAAATTAAAGCAATTCCACCACCAGTTCCGCTCATTGCCATATGTTGAGAGTGATAGGCAAGAAATATGTGTTCTTGTCTTTATCTTCAAGGAACTTATACTACAGTTGGAGTCCAGGGGCAGAAGCATAAAACTGCAGGCAGGCAATATGACAAAAAAGCTGTAGGTAGAGACTAACCTGTGCAACCTAGGAGATAACACGCAGAAAGCTGGCCAGGTGAGCACGGGCTGCCGGCAGAGAAAGTAGCCTGAACTGTGTGGCCTCCAGCAAATTACTTCATTTAATAAAAAAAAAAAAAGACTTGCTGAAATAAGAACCAAAGCAGTCCATAGGATTATTCCAGGATTAAGAAAGAGAATTGTACGAAGTAGCTAGAATAACTCTAGACTGACAGCAAACACTCAATTAATAGGAATTACTATTTGTGTATTCGGATAATTTTCTAAGAGAATAAATTATACCTTACTTTGCCAGGGAAAGATTCTGATTTTATGGGAGACTGAAGCTTATTTATATTCTTGATTTTGCTTATAAAACTCAATCAAATGTATGGATATAGAAACAGGTGCACAGGGCAGATAGTTAGCCTGTATCATGGGTTCAATTCCTGATCATGCCTCTAATTTTGGTTTTTGCTAGTGCAGACCCTAGGAGGCAGCTGCAATGGCTCAAATAATTGGATTCCTGCTTTTTGTCAGGAGACCTGGCTTGGGTTCCTGACTTGCAGTTGCTACACCAGCCCAGGTAGCTCCAATTGTTATAGGCATCAAGGGAATAAACAAGAAGGCGGAGTCTCTGTTTCATTGCCTCTGAAATAAATGAAAAAGAAAAAACCAGGCATAAACAAACAGTATGAATTCAAAATATAAGAAGCTGATAACCTTCCCCCCACAAATACAACATTATCTTTGTATTTAGTTTCATGGCCTACCTCTTCAATAGTTTCCTACCCATTCTGACTGCATACTCTTTTTGTCTCTGCCTGTGACGCTGGTTTTGTGATGCTTTCTGGTAGAACAAATAGAGAGATAATCCAGTCATTCTAGCAGGGCTTGTTGAAATTTGCTTTTTGTTCCTGATAGTTGGGATGTGGAAGACACGTGACTCCACACACAGACACGCTCGCTGTTTACAGTATACTGCAGCAGGCTTATGACTTAGAAACATGGCGAAGCTGATAGATTCTATTCGTATGATTCCATAAAATGGAAAAACATATATAGCCCACGGACAATTCTATATTCTGCTTCAGAAAGCATATTCTAGATAAAAGTTTTGTTTTCACTAGGCACGTATGGGAACCAAGCACTTGGCTGACATTAGCCTGCTTCTGGTGATCAGAGGAATTTTCCACGGATTACCTTCTGTCTGGTTCCTGGCAATTCAACTCCATTTCTCTTCTGCCACCCATGCAATTCTGGTTCCAGGAGGAACACCTGCACATGCTGTTTAGCTCCTGTCTTTGGCAGCAGGAGAACCCTGGAAGCCTTCTCACACCAGAATGGCCACCAATATTTAACCATGTGTGGAAATGATTGCTTACTTACCACGTAAGTACCACACTCCACCATATCTCAACTAAATGTTCCCCAATTTAATTTCCCATAAGCTTGTGTTGTAAAATGCACATGGCCACCTGTTGCTGCCCAGTACCAAGAGAGAAAGCTGCCTGTCACCTGTCATCATCATATCTTACTTTGCTCATTTTCAATGACCATGTGAATGCATTGCTAAGGCCTCCCCCAGGGACTTGGAAAGAGTCAATGACTACAAGAGGTTCTCAAGACAAAATTTCATTACCTTCATGGGAGTGGTTTCTACTCTCTCTTCTTTGTGGCAAAGGGGCATTACTCCACGGTGAGAAAGAAGATGAGCAGGGGCTCTGAGGGGGAGGACAATGATGGGATCTTGAGGCAGCCTGTCAGACAGGACCAGAGACATGTTAACAAGGCCCAAGGAGACCCAGCACTGGAGCACAGAAACCGGTCAGAGACAGGAGATGGTTGACATGGTGGTAATCATGGTGAGGAGTCTGCGCTTCAGCCTGAATGCAAAGGGAAGCCACTGGGGGGTTCTGAGCAGATGGACATGATCCGAGCGGCATTTTCAAAAGGCAATTTGGATTATTACACAGGAAACAGAATGTAGCAGTCATGAGTGGAAACAGGACAAGTTATAACAGGGCCCAGCATGATAGTCTAACGGCTAAAGTCCTCGCCTTGCACGCGCTAGGATCCCATGTGGGCGCCGGTTCTAATTCCAGCAGCTCCACTTCCCATCCAGCTCCCTGCTTGTGGCCTGGGAAAGCAATGGAGGACGGCCCAAAACCTTGGGACCCTGCATGGGTTTGGGAGACGCAGAGGAGGCTACAGGACCTAGCTTTGGAGCAGCTCAGCTCCAACTATTGCAGCCACTTGGGGAGTGAATCAGAAATCTTCCTCTCTGTCTCTCTTCCTCTCTATGTATCTGACTTTACAATAAAAATAAAATATTTTTTTAAAATAGGGTTTATTGGATCTCCAGCTCCAAGGCCACATGATACTGTTTGACCTAAAATAGTATGGGTAGAGTTATTGCATGAGTGACCCCCCCCCCTCATTCACAGCTCACCAGTGTGTAAGCCCTTTGGTTTGTAATGGATGGCCTGCTCCAGTCTAACTCTGGGTTTTGAACAATGTAATGCAAACGGAGGTTAGCACAGGTTCCACACACTGGGGCTTGTTCTCCAGCAAGACTCGTTACTCATGCTTATTCCTGGAGCCCTAATACTCCCCAAAGAAAGTAAGCCGGCTGCGTGCTAAGGGAGGGAAACCACGGAGACGCCGTTCCAGATCAGCACTAACCAACATTGATCTAGTGTGGATGCCTGAGCAACTCAAGCAGCAAAGCCAAGTCCTAGTCAACACAAGTATCCAAACCAAACACGGGGGGAAAAAAGGAGTAAGGGGTCATTGTTTCAACACTCTTAGGTTGCCTGTGCCTCAGGCTGCTAGGCTACCATGCTGGGCCCAAATAACCCGTATTATAACTTAGGCTGCTTGATAGAAAAAATTGGGGATGCAAAGTTCGAATCTGCAATATATTTTATAGTTAGAGGAGACAGAATAGCTAATGATTAAAATAGCTATCCCACTTCTAGCACATGCAATTGGATGCACCAAAAACTATTTGAATCTAGTAAATTAAAAAGAGAATGTATTCTATGATCCTAATAAACACCACATTTGTAATCACTACTGTTGCCATAGTCATGGAATATCTGTTCAAAATAGAATCAAGGGCTCTATTTAATGCTGTGAAGCTCACAGGGTGGTTGTGTGAACAAGTAAAGCAAGCCAAATTTTCCTTTGAATTTAAGGTTTATTTGTTTTTATAGGAAAGGCAGATTTAGAGAGAGGCGGGACAGAGAGAAAGATCTTCTCTTCAAATGACTGCAATGGCTAGACCTAAGCCAATCCAAAGCCAGGAGCCTCTTCCGGGTTTCCCACATGGGTGCAGGGTCCCAAGGCTTTGGGACATCCTCAACTGCTTTATCAGGTCACAAGCAGGCAGCTGGAAGGGAAGTGGAGCAGGCAGGACATGAACTGGTACCCATACGGGACCCCATCATGTCCAAGGCACGGATTTAGCCACTGAGCCATCATGCTGGGCCCATCATGATGGAGCAGATCTTTAAGGTCTTGAAAGGCTAGGAATCAAAATGAAGAAAATGGTATGGAGAATGGCTCAGCTTTTCTAAAAGCGAGAATATCATTGAGCGAGAAGCATCACTAAAAATCAAACCAGTAGAACCCTGAAAATAGTTCCAAAGAAAAGTTTTGATTCAACATTATCCCAAGTAAAAGTTTCTCAAGAAAATGCATAAACTGAATAAGCAGCGCAGAAATCAGGGCTCAACTTCATTTTCTGCTAAAATAGATTCAGCATAATAATAATACTAGATTCACGTCTCATCAAACCCTTCTGAATCAGTACGTGAAAGCAAAGCAACCTACGAGTAAGGAATTCCTGGTTCTATTACAGAGTGAATGTCCCTTATCAGAAATGCTGTGGAACAGATCTGTTTCAAATTTTCAGTTTTTCAGATTTCAGAAGTTCTCATTTGCAGAATACATTATCTTGGGGTTGGAACCCAAGATTGAACACAAAATTCATTTATATTTCGTATGTATCTCCTTTCTTATAACCTGAATATATTAATTTTTAAAATTTTTTGAGAGGCAAATAAAAACTAACTCCCATTCACTGATTCACACTTCAAACGCCCCCAGTGACTGAGTTTGCATTAGGGCTAGAGCTAGGAGTCAGGCAGGCAGTCCTGGGCTCCCATGTGAGTGGCAACCAACCACTTGACCTATCAGCTCCAAGATGCTAGCAGGAAGTTGGAGGCTGCGGCCAGCCAAGTGAGCCATCAAACCCAGACACTCCAGTGTGGGATGCATGTATCTTAACTGCTAGGCTAAACGCCTTCTCCCAACCTGAAGTTCATTTCATAGAGTTTAAGTAACTGTATGCATTAATAATAATAATAATAATAATGTGTACCTGAACCATCAGATTTGGGGTGTCATGTTGGTCCTTCAACAGTTTTAAATTTGAGGAGCATTTTGGACTTTGACTCTTCAAGGCCAGGGAGGCTAAGACTGTACTGGTCCTTCTGGGAAGATATTTAGCTTTTGCTTGTGTCTTCCATCACCGAAGGAAAGAAGTTCTGACTCAGAGACCTGCTTGCAGGAAATTAGTTAGAAAGTGTTCTCAAAATGATTCCTGCTGAGGAAGGGGAGAAAGCCACAGCGGGAAGGAGAGGCTGAACGGGCTGTGCAGCTGTAGCGCAGCCTTCAAACCTCATGGAAGGATTCTAAGCTGGGGTGGTTTTTCATGGTTGAGTGGTGCCATGGTGCAGGGGTGGGCAAACCCCTGCCTGTAAAGCTAGTATCCCATATGAGCGCAGATTCGAGTTCTAGTTACTCCATTTCTGATCCAGCTCCCTGCTAATGTGCCCGGGAAGGAAACGGAAGATGGTCCATGCGCTTGAGCCCCTGCCACTTACTCACATGGAAGACCCAAATGGAGCTCCTGGCTTTGGTTTTGGTCAGGCCCAGTTCTGGCTGTGGCTGCCATGTGGGGAGTGAACCAGTGGATGGAAACTAGCTTCTCTCTTGTGCTCTCTCTCGCGCGCTCGCAACCCTCCAAATAAATAAATAAATAAACCTTTAAAAAATATGTATCATGGAAACAAGAGAATTTTTACTGGTTCAAGACCCACATGCAGCAGACATGGGCTGGTCAAGAAGAGGAGGGAACTACCCTTCTTCCACCCTCCGCATCTGTCAGGTCTCTGGGATGCCTTGATTGCTCCTCAATGTCATATGCCCATATTCTCTATTGTCCAAACCCCAAAGCTACTTGCAGATCTGCCATTGTAAATCCTAATGGGAAGGCATGATTACTTGGCGAAGTGTCACAGGGAACATAGTCCTTCCCCTGTGGGATTGTCTTCCATTGCTCTCAAAAAAATAGACCCTCTCTCTCTCTTTTTAAAATTTATTTATTTTTATTGCAAAGTCAGATATACAGAGAGGAGGAGAGACAGAGAGGAAGATCTTCCATCCAATGTTTCACTCCCCAAGTGAGCCGCAACGGGCCGATGCTATGCCAATCCGAAGCCAGGAGCCAGGAACCTCCTCCGGGTCTCCCACGTGGGTGCAGGGTCCCAAGGCTTTGGACTGTCCTCGACTGCCTTCCCAGGCCACAAGCAGGGAGCTGGATGGGAAGTGGGGCAGCCAGGACTAGAACTGACGCCCATATGGGATCCCAGCGCGTTCAAGGCAAAGACTTTCGCTGCTAGGCCACCATGCCGGGCCACTCTCTTGCTAGTTACATACAAGACAAGTTTCAATGAGATGACAGCTGTGTGTGTTAAGTAAATGGTCCCCACATGGAATGTGCCCACTTGTTGCCACAACAAGGAGCTTGTGTTTAAATAAACTTGAAGACACAGCTCTGCAATAACAAGGCTTAGGTTTTATGTTACACATACATGAAAACCCTGTTAAGGACTCAGTTGAGATTGTGAAATACTTTAGTTCTAGAAGACCACATCAGAGTTGTGGTGGTCTTTATTTCAATGCCTTGAAGCAAGGAAACAGGAGAATTCCTCTGGCTTTGGGGGGAAGGCAGTAGAAACTTGAGATGAATGAAGCCATTTGGGTCACTCTGCTCTTTAAGTCCCTTGGCACCCAATTCTGCCCCATGCCCTGCACTCACATACTCGTTGCCCAGGTTGGTCTTAGCTGACACAAGAAACCAGGCTGCTACCACTTTCTCATGTTCAGAGTTCAGCAACACTTTTGGCCCCATTTCCCTCTGATTTAATTTTGTCACTGTTTCCTTGCTTAATATCATCTTAGGAAATTCCTGAGCAGATTTCCTGCTTACCATCAGTTGGAACTCAGAATATCTTCAACAAAAGAGAAAGAGGGAGATTTTCTTTTCAGAAACTTTGGACCAAATGACCCCCACAACTTGTTTGTCAGTGACCTTCACTACAAACCCTCAGAGCACTTGTCTTAAGAATCAGTTAAGAGAGCACCCAAGGGTTCGTACAAAGATAGGTAGCTCAACAAGATGCTCTAAATAAGTAATGCTCTCCCAGATCCTATTTCTTTTGTTTCGTTTCAGTGTCCAAGTACCACCTTGTTTTATTAATGTGGGTGTCTCATTGCCATGCTCAGTTTCAAAGCTGATGGGATTAAAAAAGCAGACAAAACAAAGCAAACAAACCCTTGCATCTCTTAACAGGCCAGTGCCCATCAATCTTCCCATGCAACATTTGTCAATTGGATAGATTAAAGGAGGAAAGCATTCATTGGTGGTGTCTCTAACTTCATTGTTGGCATTTTGGGTGCCTCTGTATGGTCTTATAATGGGAAAGCATGCCTGCCTGAATGGAAAATGGACCACACTGCTCTGTATAATCAGCTTGTAAAGGAAAGTTGGCTCTCATCCTCGGGAAAGACATCATTGAAATGAGCCACAGATATGCAAGAGTAACGGCAGAGGCACTCAAGGAGACTGCCTGATCATAGGCCAATGCTGGGATAGAATTTAGTTAGCTGAAGTCTTTGGAGAGGGGAGGTGTTCAGCACAGCAGTCACACCACTGCCTGAGAAGCCCGCATTGCATCCCAGAGTCCCTGGGTCTGCCAGGGCACACCCTGGAAGGCAGCAGGTGATGGCTCAAGTGCTGGGTCTACCATCCACAAGAAAGTCTCAGACTGAGCTCCTGGCTCCTGGATTCAACTCTGCCTGGACCTACCTGTCACAGGCATTTGGGTAGTGATCCAGTATATGAGTGCTCTCTCTCTCCCATCCTCTGTCAAGTAAATAAGCAAACGCAAATGCCATGGAAAAGTTGTTAAAAGAGAATCATTGAGGCTCAGAACTCAAAGGAACCTTAGAGGTTGTCTAGTCCACTCTCCCGTAGGCCAGAGAACTGAGATTTGGGCTATCTAAATAATTTCTCAAACACTAGCATCAACTACAAGCGAAGACAAAAAGTAAAACAGAATCCTTTCGGCCCATGAGACCAATATTCTTACCTGAGATTCTTACACAGAACCAACCCACCCTAGGCGATACAGTCACGTGCCAGGAAACACCCGATGCCCTAGCACAAATATGCCATTTCTTCTTACATCTTGAGTAGACCTTAACACCTGGCAGACATCTGACACAGCAATTCAAGATGCTGTTTGGGATGCCCGTGTCAGAGGGCCTGGGTTCACAGCCTGGCTCTGTGTTGTATTCCAATTTGCTGTAAATGTACCTTGGGATGAGTTCCTCTCACGCACACGGGAGACCTGTATTGAATTCCTGGCTGCTGGCTTCCTGCTCCCGTTGCAGTATCATGGACATTCGGAGAATGAGCCAGCAATCTAGCGTGCTCTCTATTAAACGCAAAATAAGAATCAGCAATTTTAAAAGAAAAAAATTTCTATACTTACTATGCCGAAGGAAACAGCATTTCGAAGGACTTGAGTTCTTTTAGTCATTCTGCTGCTCTGGGTTACCACTGTTTTGTTGTAAATTCAACTGTTTCTCTTCTGGCTTCTTGTAAGCCTTTTGCTCTGCTTGTTTCTCAGCAGCTGCACCGGGATGTGATTGGACTCTGTGTGGCTTCCTTGATTTGTACTAAAGATTATAATGTATCTGGCATCTGTGGCTGGATATTCTTCATTTGTTTTTGGTTTTGCCTAACCTTCAGCTAACATCACCTCACATACTGCTGCTGCCTCATTGTCCCTCCCATCCCCGGCTTCTGACACTCAAGGAACACCTGTTAACCTTCTCACTGCATCCTCTTCGTCCCTTACGCCTTCTTGGAGTCCTCTGTTTTCTCCAAGTGCTGTTGTTCTGAGAGTCTGTGTAGCTGTTCCTTTTGAATGCACGTTCACCTGTTAATTCTTTCATCTGAGTTTCATCTGTTAATAAACTGATTGAGAGAGCTCTTAGTTATAGCAATTGTATTTTTCGACTTCTAAAACTATATCTGCTGGCTTTTTTAAATTTAAAGGTTCATTTACTTTTATTTGAAAGGCAGATTTACACAGAAAGGAGAAAGACGGAAGGAGAATTTCTATATACTGGTTCACTCCCCAAATGGTAGCAATAGTCAGAACTGAGCTGATCCGAAGTCAGGAGCCCGGAGCATCCTTTGAGTCTCCCACATAAGTGCAGGGTCCCAAGCATTTGAGCTGTCCTTTGCTGTTTTTCCAATTCATAAGTTAGTTACTATCCTATGCAGCTATGATCTCCAATTGCTTTTTTATTTATTCATTTATTTATTCAAAATGCAGAGTGACCGAGAGAGAGAGAGAGAGAGAGAGAGAGAGAGATCTTTGAGTTAAATCTGCTTTTCACTTCCAACACTTTTCCAACATCCTGGACTGAGCCAGACTACAGTCAGGAGCCAGGAGCTCCTCTGGTGTCTCCCATGTGACAGGGACCCAAGCAGGTGGCTCATTACCCAATGTCTTCCCACCTGCTTAGCAGGGAGCTTGATCGGATGGGGAATAGTGAGGATTTGTACTAGTATTTCCACATGGGAATCAGAAGTCACGGGTAGTGGCTTATCCTGCTGTGCCACAGCACAAACTCCATCATGATCTCCACTTTTCATCCTCAAAGATTGATGAGCCAGGGAACAGCTTTTCTCAGACTCTTTACTCCCTCTTTGGAAATCAGCAGCTATCCCTAAGATAAAGCAGCTCAAACACTGAGACCAGTTCTCTGAATTTTTTTTCCCTTTCAATTTTGGCCCTATAATTTTTCAATGCCTTAGTCTTATGTCTTCAAGTAGATTTTCTCCCATATGCTGTCATTAGGAAACAATAAGAAAAATTATCTCTGAAAGAATAATAGGAAGCATCAGGAGTACCCCAAAGACAATTTAATTCATCAAACCCTATGTTTTAATAACTGACAAAAATAAAATTTGTCCAGAATCAACACAAATGGAGAAAATTTTTCACCAGAAAATCCATATTGAATAATGACAGGAAGTTTTCATGTGGGCAAAAAATGATCAAATATGGATGTACAAGTACATAAAGAAATGGACAGCAACAGACATGGGAAGCTTGCTGTAAATATTTACTGTATAGAAGTAGTAACATTTTGGGCCTGGTGCGGTAGCCTAGTGGCAAAAGTCCTCACCTTGCACATGCCATATGGGCGCCAGTTCTAATCCCAGCAGCCCTGCTTTCCATCCAGCTCCCTGACTGTGGCCAGGGAAAGCAGTCATGAATCAACAGACAGAAGATCTTCCTCTCTGTCTCTCCTCCTCTCTGTATATCTACCTTTACAATAAAAATAAATCTTTTTTTTTAAAGTAGTAACATTCCATTCAGATACATGCGAAATTAAAATGCACTGTGATAAACACACAAGTCACACAGGGGTATCTGGAGGTAAAGGGCTCTGAAGCCCTCTTGCTGTCTGTGAAGAAGCAAAAATACTAAGAGAGTCACAGGCGCGTTTTACAATCTCAAGTGTAGCCACGAAAAAGGAGCTTAAAACAAAATATCTGTTGCTGATGGTGCAGCAGAGATAACAGAAAATGTGATGAGCGCGAAAGAATGAAGGGCGAACAGGATGGGTCAGCACCGTGGCATAGGAAGGGAAGCCCTTGCCGGCTGCACGGGCATCCCGCATGGGTGCCAGTTTCAGTCCCAGCTGCTCCACTTTCCATCCTGCTGCCCTGCTAGACTGTGCCTCGGAAAAACAGCTGAGGCTGGCCTAAGTCCTTAGGCCTTTGCACCCATGTGTAAGACCCAGAGGAAACTCCTGGCTCCTGGCTTCAGATCAGCTCAGCTCCAGCCATGTGGTAGGGAATGAACTAGTGGATGGAAGACCTCTCACGCTCTTCTCTCCTTCTCTCTGTAACTCCACTTTTCAAATTAAAATAAATCTCTCTTTTTGAGAGTAAATAAGAGTAGGAACCATTGAACAGACAGAGGATATAGAGAAAATAGATCATAAGTTGGTAAACACAACCCACACATATCTGTGATCATATTACATATAAGCAGACTAAATATTCAACTGAAAGTTGTCAGACTCGATTAAAATAAATGGAGTCCAACTTAATGCTGTTTTGAAAAGATACACTGTGAAAGTAACAACAAAGAGAAACTGAGTATAAAATACAGAAAAAGAGCCACCCTGTAAACACTGAGCAAAAGAAAGTTGGTATACTTATAACAATACCTGGCAAAGTAGATCTTTAGGGCCCGGCGCGGTAGCCGAGTAGCTGAAGTGCTCACCTTGCATGCACCAGGATCCCACATGGTCACTGGTTCATGCTCTGATGGCCCTGCTTCCCATCCAGCTCCCTGTTTGTGGCCTAGAAGGCAGTCAAGGACAGCCCAAAGCCTTGGGACCCTGCACCTGCATGGGGGACCCCAAAGAGGTTCCTGGCTCTTGGCTTGGGGGCAGCTCAGGTCTGGCCATTGCAGCCACTTGGGGGAGTGAATCAGTGAATGGAAGTTCTTCCTCTCTGTTTCTCCTTCTCTCTGTATTATTTGGCTTTCCAATAAAATAAAATAAAATAAAATAAATAAAATAAAATAAAATAAAATAAAATAAAATGAATTAAATTAAATTAAATTAAAAAGTAGACCTTTAGGCAAGAAACACTCATGCTGATAAAAAGAGACAATCGGATACATAACAATTGTTAAGTTTTGTGTACTTAATTACATGGTTACAGACCATTTAAAAAAACCTGACAAACAATAAAGAAAAATTTTAAAATCCACACTCAGTGTGGTAAAAGTTAACTGCTTCACTTAGCAACTGGAAGACATAGAAGTTTTGAATGACATGGTTGACAAACACAAAATAATTGGGATGTATCTAACAACACCAGGATGTACTGAAGTTAATATGAAATCCACGAAGACTGGCCACTTACTAATCCACAGAGCAGATCTCGTAAAAATCCATAGATTTTCATCATTCAAGATATGTTTTCTGACCGCAGTGGGATTAAGCTATGGATTAATAATGAAAATACAATTCCAATAATTTATATACTGGAAATTAAATATGAGAATACAGGTTGGTTCAAAATTGGAAAATCCATAGTTCATTTTGTTAGTAGATTAAAATAAGGAAGAAAATTATACAGTTACCTTGGTGGAAAATAAAATTCAGCACCTACTCATGATCCTTTAAAAAACAAAAACTCTGTATATAGAAGTGACTGCCAGAAAGGAAAAAAAATCTACATCAAATATTCATACTACTAATACCTACTTAATAATACCTATTTAATACTGGTAAATCATTTTTTTGTATTGTTGTTTATCTCTTACCCAATAAAAATTACCACAAACATATTTGACTGAAACCAGGATTATTAATGATGTCGATGTTGTCTTGTAAGTTGATTTATTATTTCCAAAACTGAAAACTAAATAGAGCGATATCACAAGCACCGTGTTAGGATCATCCATATTCAGTCACCATTGTATCAGGTGCCTCTGGCTATGACGGTTGAAAAGTACATATTATCATTTATAAAATTAATCCTGTCTTCAATGTGACTCCAGAGTGGAAGTGTCAGGAACCCATCAGACAATTCCATCCCGGATGGTGATGGAAATATGTTGAAGGATTCACGGCTTGGGAGAGGAGACTGCTATAACAGCCATGCACTGCTATTTAGAACCATCACCCAGGAAAACTGCTTAGCAGTATCCTGCCACTGCTGGGTGAAGACATTCTTGTCCAATAGCAGTGTGCACACACACAAATCCAGAATCCACACATAAAGACGTACCCAAAAGGTGATAATCAAAATAACAGGAATAAGGTAAACACACGTTTAAACAGACGAAGAAATATTAGCCAGTAGGAAATTAATATTAGCCACTGGAAATGAATCAAATGAAAGCTGATACATCAGAAATGAAGACTACAGTAGAGCAAACTAAATGCACAGTGGAGAATCTCCAAAATAGAATGAAGGAGACAGAAGAAAGACTCTCAAAATTAAAAGATATTTCCTGTCACCAGGGAGAAACAAACAAAAGGCTGGAAGCAGAGCTGGATCAGGTCGAAACAAGTATTCAAGAATTGAAAGACACTATTAAAAGGCCAAATATAAGAGTTATGGGAGTTGCAGAAGCTGCAGAAAGAGAAGCTGGGTTTAAAAGCATATTGAATGAAATAATAAGGGAAAAATTCCCTTATCTAGAGAAAGAAATGGGAAACAACATCGAGGAGGGACACAGAAGTTCCAACAGGGTTCAACAAAAGTGATCTTCACCATGACACATGATCATCAAACTCTCTTCAATTGAACGTAAGGAAAAGATCCTTAAATGTGTTCGTGAAAAAAAAAATCACTGACATATAAAGGGATGCCATTTAAACTCACAGGAGATCTCTCACAGGAAACTCTACAGGCCAGAAGAGAATGTAGTGACATATTCCAGATTCTAAAAGGAAAAAACTGTCGGCCCAGGATGATGTACCCAGCAAAACTTTCCTTTGTCTTTGAAAATGAAATAAAATTCTTTCACAATCAAGAAAAGTTAAAAGAATATGCCTCTTCTAAACCTGCCCTACAAATGATACTTTGGGATGTTCTCTTGCCAGAGAAAAGGAATAGTGCCCACCAGAACCAAAAGCCAATGTGAAGAACATGCCAGTAAAATAACAACAGAAGACTAAATCAATGAACAACCCATTGCTAACATGACAGGACCAAATTACCACCCATTCATATTAACCCGGAATGCAAATGGCTTAAAATCATCAATCAAACATCATAGATTAGTAGAATGGATGAAAGAACAAAACGCATTTATTTGTTGCCTACAGAAGACACATTTTACCAACAAAGATCAGCGGAAGCTGTATCTCATGGATTTTGATTTTTTTGTTAGTTCCATCTCTTCAAAACACTTTCTTCTGATCAAATTCTTCACTGACTCATAGATCATACAGAAGCATTTCTTCAGTGACACATTAGTCATTCAGCAGCTTGTTATTTAACTTCTTGGTGTTGTTAATTTGTTTTTTTTTCTTCCTGTTGTTGATTTTATTCTGTGGCTTTTCATTTAAGGGGATGTATATTAACTGTTTAATGGAGACTAACATATCCAAATGTGAGGATACACTGCAGTATGCATCTCTACTTCCAGACAGAGATGGACTCCCAATGAAACTGTTCACTATATCTTGACAATAGGATGCTGGACTCTCTGCCAGTGTCCATGCCCGCAATGATGGGCGTAAGACTGTGTATGAACTATGGTATAGTAATGATGTATGGGAGGAGACTCGCAAGATGGCCGACATAGGAGGACGGATGTGAGGGAGCTCACAGACAGAGAGGGATAGAACGCAAAAAAGCGTAAGTGGAGAAGCATAGAGCTGCAGGGAGAGGAACGTGAAGTTCCCTCTACAGTGTGGAGCCAAAAAAATCCACACAACTCGGAAGAGCAACCAGGAAAAACACAAAACAAAATAAAACAAAAGGCAGGGAAGACAGCGTTCCGCTCCAGATCTGCTGAGTCACGTTTAAGTGCAACCGCCAGGACCCGCAGCTGCAGGAGACACAGGAGCCACAGAAACCGCCGGCAGCCCACTGCAGACACTGCAGCCACCGCACCTGTCGCAGACCCCACACTCACTGTAGCTGCCAGGAACCACACCCACGGTGAAGGTCCTCACCAGCGGCAGAGGCAGACTGCAAGAAATGAGGTTTGACTAAGGGAAATGAACCAATCCCAAAAGGTTAGATACCACATGTTTGCCTTAATTTAATATGATATGATGTTAAGCATATCATGTTATGTTATGGATATTATGTCATTTGTAGTATATAAACTAAAGTTGAACTGTGAATGGGGGGTCACAGAAAGTGGTTAAGAAATCGCATTTATTTTTAACATGTTGACTGCTCAATACCATGTCAATTAATTCCATAACGATGTTAATTGTTGCAGATGGTATATTAGTGCTTTTATTTGACCGGGAAGATACTCTGCTGACTCTGCCCTCAGACCAGAGAGGGTCTACCCAATAAGTAGTTGAACTTGTCTGACTATGGGATGTTGGACTCTATGCTTGGCAAATACTTGCAGGGAGGGAATTTCAACTGAACTTGAACTATGGTTATGCAGCGGGGTGGAGAAACCCACCATGGGGGGAGGGGGGGAGAATTCCAGATTCTATGTAATTACAACACAATGTAATTAATGAATAAATTTAATAAAAAAAAAAGAAAGAAAGAAATGAGGTTTGAGTGAGCTGGGTAGGGGCAGCAGTGGGTCGGAGGCTCCTGGAGTTAACCCTCCAGGGGCACGCACAGAGCCTGAACATCCTTGGTGCTCATCTCCCCATTACCATTGTGAACATATATGCACCAAATTCAAACGCACCTAGCTACGTGAAGCAATTACTCACGGACTTAAGGGGAGACATAGATATGCACACAATAATAGTGGGTGATCTTAACACCCCACTAACAACTATAGACAGATCAACAAAACAAAAACTCAACAAAGAAACAACAGAACTCATACAAATAATAGAACAACTGGACTTGGTAAACATTTATAGAACTTTTTACCCTAAGGCCACAGATCATACATTTTTTTTCAGCAGTGCATGGCACCTTCTCCAGGATCAACCACATGATAAGACACAAAGCAAATCTAAATAACTTCAAAAAGATAGGAATCATACCATGTACCCTCTCAGACCACCACGGAATGAAACTGGAAATCAGCAATTCAAAACGCCCCAGGAAATACAGAAACTCTTGGAGGCTGAACAAAATGCTATCAAACGAACAATGGATCAGAGAAGAAATTAAAGATGAGATCAAAAAATTTAGGGAAACCAATGAAAACTCTGACACAACATTCCAAAATTTGTGGGACACTGCCAAAGCAGTGCTGCGGGGAAAATTCATCGCAATTGGAGCTCATGTCAAGGCCCAAGAGAGGCGCCAAATACAGGAACTAAACACACACCTCCAGGAATTGGAAAAACAACAGCAGAAGAGCCCCACACACAATAGGAAACAAGAAGTCATCAAAACAAGGGAGGAAATTAATCAGAGAGAAACAAAAACAAAAACTATACACAAAATTAACGAATCAAAAAGCTGTTTTTTTGAGAAGATAAACAAAATAGACATCCCACTGGCCCGATTGACAAAGAAAAAACAAGAGAAAGCAAGAATCAACAGCATCAAAGATGAAAAAGGCAACATAACAGACACCGCAACCATTAAGAACATAATTAGAAATTACTACAAAGCATTGTACTCCAACAAATCAGAAGACGACAACAAATGGAAAAGTTCTTAGACTCCCACCACCTACCAAAACTTAGCCCAGAGGCAACAAATGACCCGAACGAACCCATAACTGAAGCAGAGATTGAATCAGTGATTAAAGATCTCAAAGCAAAGAGAAGCCGAGGCCCAGACGGCTTCACTACAGAATTCTACAAAACATTCCGAACAGAACTAACCCCAATCCTCCACAAACTCTTCAAAACAATAGAAAAGGAAGCAACCCTTCTAAACTCATTCTATGAAGCCAACATCACCTTAATCCCAAAACCAGACAGAGAACCAACAGAGAAGGAAAACTACAGACCTATCTCTTTGATGAACATTGATGCTAAGATTCTGAACAAAATCCTAGCCAATAGAATTCAAAAACACATCAGACAGATCATTCATCCAGATCAAGTAGGATTCATCCCTGGAATGCAGGGGTGGTTCAACATTCGGAAATCCATAAATGTGATACACCACATCCAAAAACTGAAAAACAAGAATCACATGATAGTATCAATAGACACAGAAAAAGCTTTCGACAAAATCCAACACCACTTCCTGCTAAAAACCCTAACCAAGGTAGGCATAGATGGAAAAATCCACAACATATGAAAACCCAACGCCAGCATCATACTGAATGGAGAAAAACTGGAACCCTTCCCACTGAGATCTGGAACAAGACAGGGATGTCCACTTTCTCCACTACTATTCAACATAGTCCTAGAGGTACTCGCTGAGGCCATAAGACAAGAAAAAGAAATCAGAGGAATCCAAATGGGAAATGAAGAAGTCAAGCTTTCACTATACGCAGATGACATGATTCTTTATGTAGAAGAGCCAAGAGACTCAAAACAGAGACTGCTAGAACTCATACGAGAGTTTGGTAGAGTGGCAGGGTACAAAATTAATGAACAAAAATCAATAGCCATAGTGAATGCAAACAGTCCCAAGATGGAAAAAGAGTTAACCAGCAAGATACCATTCAAAATAACAGAGAAAAGTATGAAGTATCTGGGAATAAATCTAACCAAAAATGTAGGAGACCTATTTGAAGAAAACTACAAACTACTTTAAAAAGAAATTGAACAAGACCTCAAAAGATGGAGTAACATCCCATGCTCCTGGATAGGTAAAATTAATATCATCAAAATGTCTATACTGCCAAAGGCAATATATACATTCAACGCAATCCCAATCAAATTGCCCAAAACATTCTTCACAGATCTGGAAACAATGATACAAAGGTTCATCTGGAAACACAAAAAAACACGAATAGCTA
Organism: Ochotona princeps; assembly: GCF_030435755.1. Classification (NCBI taxonomy): domain Eukaryota; kingdom Metazoa; phylum Chordata; class Mammalia; order Lagomorpha; family Ochotonidae; genus Ochotona; species Ochotona princeps. Next base: position 127,576,748 of record NC_080832.1, on the reverse strand, counting down.
GAACCATCCTGAAGAACAGGAAGTTAGCAGGGGGAATCACAGTTCCAGACCTCTGGACATACTACAGGGCAGTGGTTATCAAAACAGCCTGGTACTGGCACAAAGATAGAGAGGAAGATCAATGGAGTAGAATAGAAACACCAGAAGGGAACCCACACAGATACAGCCAAATGATCTTTGACAAAAAGACAAATGACAATCCAGGCAAATGGGAAGGTCTGTTCAATGAATGCTGTTGGGACAACTGGTTGATAGCCTGCAGAAACAAAGATAGACCCACATCTCTTACCATACGCTAAGATCAAATCTAAATGCATAAGAGAACTAAACCTACATCCAGAAACCTCAAACTTTTGGAAGAAAATGTTGGAAATACTCTGCAAGATCTAGGGGTAGGTCCCAACTTCCTAAAAAGGACACCAAAGGCAATAGCAATCAAGAGCAGAATAAACAAATGGTACCTCATCAAACTAAGAAGCTTCTGTACAGTGAAGGAAACAATCAACAAAGTAAAAAGGCAACCCACAGAATGGGAGAAGATCTTCACACACTACGTAGGTGATAGAGGGCTAATCTCCAGAATATACAAAGAGCTACAAAACAACCAAAATGTCAAAACAAACAAGCCACTCAAGAAATGGGCACGGGAAATGGGCAGACACTTCACAAAGGAACAAACCCAAATGGCAAATAAACATATGAAAAAATGCTCAAGTTCCCTGGCAATAAGGGAAATCCAAATTAAAACATCAATGAGGTACCACCTAACGCCAGTAAGACTGGCCCACATGAATAAAAGCACCAACAACACTTGCTGGCGAGGTTGTGGAGAAAAGGGAACCCTACTCCACTGCTGGTGGGGCTGCAGGCTGGTACAGCCTCTATGGAAATCAGTATGGAGAACATTCAAACAACTCAAAATCAACATACCGTATGATCCAGCAATAGTACTCCTAGGAATATATCCAGAACACTTGTTTTATGAGAAACCAACATGCACTCCTATGTTCATAGCAGCACAATCGGTAATTGCAAAAACCTGGAAGCAACCGAAATGCCCATCAGCAGAAGACTGGATAACAAAGCTATGGTTCATCTACTCCATGGAATATTACTCAGCTATTAAAAAAAAACAAAATGCAGTTCTTTGTTGCCAAATGGGCCAAACTGGAAACCATAATGCTAAGGGAAATGAGCCAATTCCAAAAGGTCAGATACCACATGTTTGCGTTAATTTAAGAGGATATGATGTTATGTAAAACATGTTATTTTATGTATATTATGTTATATGTTGTGTATAAACCAAAACTGAATTGACAATGAGGTGATCACAGAAGATGGTTAAGAAATTGCAATTGTTTTTAACATACTGGTTACTCAATACTATAACTATTAGTTACACAACGAAGTTAACTGTTGCTGAAGGTATGTTGGAGCCTTTAATTGATCGGGTTGATAATCTGATGGTTCTGCCCTCGGACCAGACAGGGTCTCCCCAGGAAGCTGAGGAACTAAATTGGACTATAAGATGTTGGACTCTATGTTTAGTTTATGATTGCAAAAAGGGACTCTCAACTGTACTTGATCAGTGGATATGCAACGAGGTGGAACATTCCACATGGGGGGAGATTGCGGGGGGAGGGGTGGGGTGATTCCCAGTTCCAATGAAACTGTATCACATAATACAATGTAATCAATGAATAAAAAAAATGTATGTTATATGTTGTGTATAAACTAAAATTGAAATGTCAATGGGGTGGTCACAGAAGGTGGTTAAGAACTCGCATTTATTTTTAATATATTGGTTACTCATTACTATGTCAATTAATTCCATAATGATGTAAATTTTTGCTGATGGTATGTTGGAGCTTTTAATTGATTGGGATGATACTCTGCTGGCTCTGTCTTCAAAGCAGAGAGGGTATACCTAAGAAGCTGTTGAACTTGACTGGGCAATAAGATCCTGGACTCTATGTTTGGTATATGCTTGCAATGGGGGAATCTCAACTGAACTTGAACTGTGGTTATGCAACAAGGTGGAGGAATCCACCATGGGGGAAGGGTTGGGGGAGGGGTGCGGAGAATCCCAGTACCTATGAAACTGTGTCACATAATACGATGTAATTAATGAATAAAAAAATAAAGAAATTGGACCCGGCGGCGTGGTCTAGCGGCTAAAGTCCTCGCCTTGAAAGCCCCGGGATCCCATATGGGTGCCGGTTCTAATCCCGGCAGCTCCATTTCCCATCCAGCTCCCTGCTTCTGGCCTGGGAAAGCAGTTGAGGACGGCCCAATGCATTGGGACACTGCACCCATGTGGGAGACCCGGAAGAGGTTCCTGGTTCCTGGCATCGGATCGGCGTGCATCGGCCCGTTGAGGCTCACTTGGGGAGTCAATCATTGGACGGAAGATCTTCCTCTCTGTCTCTCCTCCTCTGTGTATATCTGGCTGTAATAAAATGAATAAATCTTCATAAAAAAATAAAGAAATAAAAAGAAGACTAAAAAAAAAAAAGTAATGATGTATGGGAACTCAGTGAGGGAGGAGGGAATTGAGGAGGGAATCAGGGAAATCCCAGGGCCTATGAAACTATATGATAAAATGATAATAATAAAATGAAGTAAAATTTTTAAAAAAGAATAGCAGGTTAAAAAAAAATACTGATTCTTCTGAATGTGAACATGTAAGGTCTTTCCATTTCTGTAATCTAACAGCAATTTTTTAACCATTAATGTATGGTCCTCGTTGTAGAATTCTTACCGCTTGAATAATATTTACTGTAGGCATTTGAAAGAAAGAAAGAAAGAAAGAAAGAAAGAAAGAAAGAAAGAAAGAAAGAAAGAAAGAAAAAGAAAAAGATGGATGTACCCCAAAAAATCAATTCCTAGGTTTCGAATGCAAAATCGTCTCTGAACACCATTTGTATAAAGTACGACTCAAGGGCAAAGATAGCCAAACTCTCCCTTTGCCTCCTGGATGCTTTTTAGCAAAAGAAAAAGGAAATTTTCCGCTGTATTATTTTGATAGTATATATATAGCAGAAGCCAGTGGGGAAGGTATGTTTATTAGAAAAAAGGCAACACTGACAGTCAGTGATATACATGTTCAACGTAAAATGTCAGCAAAAAAAATTAGGACAGTAACCTTAATGTAAGTAGAGTAAAGGATATTGCTTCAGGCCAGAATTTCAGGAAGCAGGACACAAAGGCAGTTAGCAATGATTCAGTGCATTAAATTTGAATCCAGTAAGATTCTAAAAAATGAATAAATAAATAAATAGAAAAAAATTTGAATCCACACTCCTCTTGAAATACGCAGAAGTTTTCAAATGTTTCTTATTTCCCTTCTTAGCTTCTGTATTATTATTCACTGTATTGTTTGCATCTTACTTAACAACATTTACAAACTCCCAATTTGTAATTGCTTCTTTAGAATTACCAACATGTTGTCAACTATTTTTTTACCATAACTTCTTGCATTCCATTTGCTTTTGTATTCCATTTTGAATAAACTCACGGTCTCGTGCACGTGTGTGTTGGAACACACCCTCACTCAGTTTTAGTCTTGAATGGTAGAATAATGGCATTCTATCATTTCCTCTAGCCCCCTCACTTCTATTTTTGCTGGTTAAACACCTTCTGTTCCTTTGATTGTCACGTCATTAAAGAAAATTTCTCCAATAATTACATTGAAAGAACAGAGCAATAAGATACAAACTACAAATTACTTCATTGATTTTCTCATGCTCATTCAAATTTACTCTGTGAAGCTAGTTTTTCCTTCTACCTTGGACGAAATCTACTGAAGATAACATATTTTTTGCAACATTCAGAAATTTAGAAGTCATTTTCTCTTAAATACAGTTTGATTTTTTAGAGCAATCATAGGGCACACAACATAATTGAGCAAAGGTATGAAGATGCCTCATAAACCACCTGCTCCCGCACATCCCTATCCCATAGCACACCGGTATATTTGTAACAGCTGATGACCCTGCACTGACCATCACTATCACCCATGGCATACTTCAGGTTCACTCTGTGTGTGTGTCCATCATCATGAGCACTCCCCAGAAAACCTCCCACCTGGCCTCTGGATATCCCTAACTGTTGTTGTTTTTACTGTACTCATAGTTTTGCCTTTTCAAGAATTTCCAACAGTCAGGATCCTACAATCTGTCGCCTTATCAGACAGGCTTCTTTCACTTAGCAATATGAACCTGAGGTTCTTCCACATCTTTTGTGGCTTTGTAGCTCTTTTTTTTTTTTCAGTGCTGAATGATATTCCATTGGCTGGACAAACCACACTTTATCCATTCATCTACTGACAGACACCTCATTTCCCAAGTTTAGAACCGGTGTTTTGTTTTTACCAAGTTTAGGTAATTATGAATAACGTTTCTATAAACAACTGTGCACAGGTATTTGTGTAAATGAATGTCTTAAATTCCTCCAGGTAAATAGGAAGGAGTGTGATTACTGGGTCCTATGGTAAGAGAATGTTTACTTTTGAAGGAAACATTGAAATTATCTTCCAGGATGGCCATTCTGTTCCTGCATTACCAGCAGAAAGACGAGAGTCCCTTTGCTACCCGTCCTCGCTAATGCGTGCTGTTGTTGATGTTCTCGCTCTTGGCTGTTCTCATTTCAGTTTGCACCTCCTTTTCATGGGCTTGTTTTTCATCCACATATTTCCTATGGCAAGTCTTTGGTCTGCGACCAAGGTTTCTAACATTTTGGATTACTTTTTTACTGTTACGTTTTAAGAGCTCTCTGCACAGTTTGGTTGAGTTCATTGTGAGATTTGTCTTTTGAGAATTTTTTCTCCCGATCTGTGTTTTCTCTTCACATTTTCTTGACATTGTTTCCCAAAAACAGTTTCTAATTTTAATGAAATTCAGCTATTAAATCTTTCTTCCTCATTTTGTGTGTTTGGCATTGTACATAAAAAATCATCACCGTACTCCATGTTATGTAGATTTTCTTGTGTGTTAGCTTCTTGGAGCTGTCCAATTTTGCTTTTTTTTCACATTTAGGTCTGTGGTCCATTTTCAGTAAAGTATAGAAGGAGTAGATCCATTTATCTACACATGACCATTCAGGTTTTCTAACACCATTTGCCAAGAAGCTTATTTTCCTCCATTTTACTGTGTTTGCCTCTTTGTCCAAGTTGAATATACTTCCATGCGTCCATTTCTAGGCTCCCTGTTCTGTTCACCAGTATCACCTTATTGTTTTAATTACTGTTGTTTCAAAGTCAGCTTACCTGGTGTCAATCTTTCACTTTTGCTTTCTTTTTCAGTACCATGGTGATTATCCTGATTCTTTTGTCTGTCTATATAAACAGCATCACAAATTAACTGGCATTTTTAATAAGATTGAATCTGTAGATTAACTGGAAGGAAATGACATCTTGACCACCTTAAGTATGCTTATTTATGAACATGTAATATTTCTCCGTTTATTTGATTCTTTCTTATCTTACATCAGAATTTTGTCATTTTCCTCATATTCCCCATATATTTTGCTAGGTTTATACCTAAGTATGTCATTGGAGGAGGAGGAGGTGCTCATATGTCAGTTTACTTTTAGAAAAAAAATGTATTCTATTTATTTGAAAAACAGAAAAACAGAGACACATCTCTCATCCCTGTTCACTCCTGCGACAGCCAAGATTGAGCCAAGCCACAGTGGAGAGCTGAGAACTCACCCTGGGCCTCCCACTTGAGTGGAAAAAGCCCAACTGCTTGAGCCATCACCTCCTGTCCTTCCTACAACTCCCCACCAGGAAGCTGAAATCAAGAGCTGCCCAAACCTAGACACGCTGGTCCAGGCTTCAGGCATCTGATTTAGCATCCTTGCTTCCTTCTCAAATGCCTGCAGAGGGATTCTTATCCTTGACTGGTAAACAGAAAAGTAATTAATTTTTATTTGTAAGGATACTTCAAAAGATTGAAGTATATTTGGTTCAAAATTGAAGGCCATCCCTTTTTTCCTATGACCTTTTTGAATTTATGGGGGTGAATTTTTTGACCTTGTTATATGTATTTCTGAGCCAGAGGTGGGAAGGAGTGTTAATTCTTCATCTGTGAAAAAAAGGCAGTTTAATTTCTTCCTTCTCAACTTGCACATTTTCTATTATCTTATTACAGCAGCTAACGATTCCAGGATGATGTTGAAAAGCACTTTATTTTTAGTTAGTAAAATAGACGCTCTTGCTTCAGTAAATGAAACCTCTTTCCTTATGTCCTAGTAACCTGTTGGAAACTTACAGCGAATCAAGGCTCCTCCCCTGAACTCGCTTCCCACCAGCAGCTTTTCCGCTACCCCTGTCTTATGATTCTCCAATGCTTACAAGGACTCTTTTTTTAAAAATTTTTACATTTTATTATTATTATTATCATCTTAAGATACAATTCCATAGACTCCTGACATTTCCCTATCCCCTCCCCAATTCCCTCCCCCCCCACCTAGTTCCTCTATATCATTACTAAAATAATAGTTCTTCATACACAGTCATATGTCCATCATTGCGGGCATGGACAATGGCAGAGAGTCCAGCATCCTATTGTCAAAATATAGTAAACAGTTTCATTGTAAGTCCATCTTTGTCTGGAAGTAGAAATGCATACTATATTGTGTCCTCACATCTGGATGTTAGTCTCCATTTCACAGCTACTGTACATCCCCTTAAATGAAAAGTCATAATACAAAACCAACAATAGAAAAAAATAGAAATTTACAATGCCTTGAAGTTAAATGACATGTTACTAGATATGACAGTCTCCATTACACAGCTACTATACATCCCCTTAAAAACAAAATCAACATCAGGGAAAAAAAGAAATTAACAACACCATGAAGTTAAATAACATGCTATTAAATGAGTAACGTGTAGCTGAAGAAATGAAAATCAACAACCTTCTTGCAGAAAATGATGCCACTGCATGATTTAAGAGTCACTGAATGATTTAATCAGAAGAAAGTGTTTTGAAGAGATGAAACTAACAGAAAACAACAAAACCCGTGCGATACAGTTTCCGCTGATTTTTGTTGGTGAAGTGTGTCTCTTCCAGACAATAAATAGATGGGTGTTGTTTTTAAATCCAGTCTACTAATCGATGACATTTGATTGAGCTTAAGCCATTTACATTCAGGGTTAATATGTATGGATGATACTTTGGTCCTGTCATTTTAGGAATGGGTTGTTCATTGGTTTAGTCTTCTGTTGTCATTTTACTGGGATGTTCTTCCCATTTGCCTTTGGTTTTAGTAGGTGCTATTCCTCTTCTCTGTCAAGAGAACATCTTGAAGTGTCATTTTGTAGGGCAGGTTTGGAAGAGGCAAATTCTTTTCTTAATCCTCATAGACAGTGGGGATTTAGGAACCCTGGTGGTAGATTTTTTCAGTAAAAGACAAAGGTCTCCAGGAACTATCTTACTGTAGTGATGGTGTCACAACCAGAGCTGCATGTTTTGTGGGATTTAAGGCTCTTCCTGCTGATTCTTGGAAGCAGTTGGGTCATTGAGCCCTCCCATCTCCCCCTGCTGGCAGATAACAAAATCTTTCATCATCAGCAAGCATCTTTGAGATGACAGAAAACCTAGTTGGCTTTTCACGAGTTCTAGGGGAGACTGTCCGGTTCTCCAAATGATCTCCTTTAAGCCCCTTCTAGCAGATTTAAGAGGAGTGGACTGTTCTCTCACCTGCCACGGTAACCCCACCCGTGCTCCAACCACCACACATGTCAGACGTTGAGAAATGCCACAGTCTTTCACTAATTTTTGCTAAGAAATGCCCTCCAGGCCTTTTTTTAAAAAATACATATTTATTTGTTTTATTGGAAAGGCAGATATACAGAGAGGATGAGAGACAGGAAGATCTTTCGTCCGATGCTTCACTCCCCAAGCGGCTGCAATGGCTGGCGCTGCACCCATCCGAAGCCAGGAGCCCAGATCCTCTTCCGGTTCTCCCACGTGGGTACAGGGTCCCAAGGCTTTGGGCCGTCCTCGACTGCTTTCTCAGGCCACAAGCAAGGAGCTAGATAGGAACTGGGACCCCCGGAATTAGAAACCGCACCCATCCATATGGTTTCCTGGCGCTTTCAAGGCGAGGACCTCAGTCACTATGATATCATACCAGGCCCTCTCCTGGCCTTTTTCACTTAAATTTACTTACTCAAGCAAATTTATTTAAATTTGATTTGAAAAGCAAAAAAGTCACAGAGAGACCTTCCATCCAACTGGTTCATTCTCCACATGGCTGCAGATCGACGGGGGCTGGATCTGGCTGAGGCCATGGTCCTGGATCTCAATCCAGGTATCCCTCTTGGCTGGCAGCAACATGAGAACCTGATCCACCATCTGCTGCCTCCCAGGGCATATGTTAACACTTCCTAGTTCTCTGATTCCAAACCTGAATACTCTTACAGTAGATTTGAGCTGAGCTTCAGGGTTAGCAAAAGCGATTTGTACCTCTTTTGTAATTGGGGGTACTTGTGCCATGGTATTTTGTTATTGGCCTTAAGAAGTCTCAGAAGAAATCATGACCTAAGGAGTTTCGTTGTAATATTGTATCCCACATCTTGTCTTTTCGTCAGTTTCTAAGTGCTTATCTTCTTTGTGGGAGCTTCAGTACCGCTCCAATGCACTTAGGCCTGCATTTACTTTTCTTTTGTTCGTAACGTTTTTGTGCACCTGTGTGCCTTTGATTTGGAAAATATCCATTCATTATCTCTTCAGATTTCACAAGGCCCACAGTGCTACCTTCATGGGCACCCGATCTCCCTTCATCTGTGTCACATCTCATGTCTACTTACTATGTTCTTTGTTTCTTGCTTTCTTGAAGTTCTATTTAAGTATTTTCAAAATCTACTTTTCAACTCCCAGTGTCCTATCTCTTCATCTAGTCTTTGTTTTGTGTGTGTGTGTGTGTGTGTGTGTGTGTGTCCTTCCTTGGTTTCATGTCTTCATGTGGCCTGTAACTATCCTCAGGTGGTTTACATTCAACAACCCTCCAGCCTTTGAGATCTTCTAGTCTGTGAGGCGCAACAGCGTGGACTGTGGACTTGTGTGTGACCATGTTGGAATTTGGCTTTCTCTGCTGGCTCAATTTTCTCACACATGCACAGATATCTCTGTCTACCATCGCTCGAAGAATATGATAACCTCTCTCCTAGCTATCTAGGTGGCTGGGCAAAGCTCTCCTGGTCCCCTTTACAAATCAGGCAAACATCAATATTGCCAGCTTCATGAGAAGTCTCATTATAAGCTTTCTTCCTTGCACATATTCAAATTCTAGTATGCTGCTCTTGTGTAGGCATTAAAATCCTGCCCAGTTTTTTGGATTCTGTCTTTGAGATCCTGTTGGGGCTTTATTCTTTCGCCTCTTAGCACTCAAACTGTCAGTGTCTTCTCTGCTCTGGGCATAGAGCCCTTTTCCTTGCTGTCAAGTTATGCAATGCGTTAGATTTTGTTGTCGGTATTTGAAGTTATCCAGTAGGTAGGATCTAGAAGTTCAAGACATTGTAGTCAGACTACCGGGCCTCAGATCTCAGCTCTGTCCCTCATTGGTTCTATAACCATAAGCAAGTTCTTACTTATCCTTTGCAAACATTGGTTTCCTGATCTATAAGTTAAAATAATAGTGAATTATTAATAATAATATAAATATGTGATATATAATAATATGTAAATAATAAAGTAAACGTGACAGATTGGCCCCACTCCCCATCCAGTTCCCTGCTTGTGGCCTGGGAAAGCAGTCAAGCACAGCTTCAAGACGTGGGACCCTGCACAGCTTCAAGACGTGGGACCCTGCACACCTGGAAGACATTCCTGGCTCCTGGCTTCGGATTGGCTCAGCTCCAGCCATTGTGGCCACTTGAGGAGTGAATCAATGGATGGAAAATCTTCCTCTTTGTCTCTCCTCCTCTCTTTGTGTATCTGCCTTTCCAATAAAAATAAATAAATCTTTAAATCAAGGTGCTGCTGCAGTGTAGCGGGTAAGGCTGCCTCAGCGGCACTGGCCCCTCAAATGCATGCTGATTTGAGTCCTTGACTGCTCTACTTACAATCCCAGCTGCTTGTTGATGCCCCTGTGAAAGCACTAGAAGATGGGTCAAGTGTTTGGGACCCTGTAGCCACACTGGAGACCTGGAAGAAGCTACCGGTGCCCAGCTCTGAACTGGCTCAGAACCCAGCCATTTGGCCATCTGGGAAAAGAACCAGTAGATAAAAGTTCTCTTTCTCTCTCTCTAGCTCAACCTGTCAAGTGAAAATGACAATAAAAAAAGTTCAGCAATTCATTATGTATTATTTCGTGATGGGTTATTTTTCTTATAATTAATCATCACTATTATCATCCCATGATTCCCATTAATTTATTTTAAAAAAAACCCAAGGTCCTTTTTTTTGCTGGAAATGCTACAATATATTTTCTCCATAATTTTCTTCATAATCCCAAAACAGTCTAGCCCTGCCATCTGGGATACTAAATAAGACTCCCTCCTTCATAATGTATGCAGACTTAAAAGATGCAAATCAACTTTAAATTTAATTTATGTAAACTATAATTAGGAAGAGTGATATGTTTCAAGGTCAATTTATGTGTTTCTGAACTATTATAAGTAATTCTTATTGTCTTCTTTCCCTCCTTTTTTGAGTTACCTGAATTGTGGCACCTTACATCAGGACAGAGAGTTGCACACTAGTGACAGACTCCATGGCTCAGCTATCAAAGTCATGCTAGTTGAACCAAATACCTCATTCTAAATTCTCCAGAAGCATATGTCCTCAGGAGCAAAGCTTTCCTTAGCAAGAGCGAACGGAGCAGGGCATGCTGCGAAAGGTTTTGTGGTACAGTCCCATGAACGGCTGTTTGACGTTCTCTGATCTCTGACATGACAGGCATATGCTGTTTATCAATAAATAACAAGGCCATAATTACGTTGGGACTGGAGCGTTCAGGGCTCGCTAACATTTGGTGAGCCGGTAAGCTGTCTGCCCTGTGCTTCAGCCCAACAGGCAAATAAAGTGGCTCTGTCAAAACCTATTCACAGCACGGGACAGTGTGAGTTGTCTTCAGTTTTTCCGAAGAAGCGGTAGGTCAGGCTTCAATTTGTGTCTGTAGATGTTTGCCGACAGATTATCTGACACTTGAAGTAAGCACAAACCGCCCCTGTGGTTTTCAATACTCAGCTCCTTAAAAATGTCCCCAGCCATAAAGGTTGGAGCTTCGCATATTGAGGCTAATCATGAATGTACTCGTTGCTACAATTAGTACATTCATTTTTTTCTGTGAGCTCTATTACAGCTCTAATACCAGAAATGTTTTGTGCATCTCATACCCAAAAGATGAGAGACCTATGCACAAGGAAAATCCATCAATAAGGTAAACAGGATAGGCCTTTTCTGTCTGTGTGCCTCAGCAAGACAAACGCTGCACAAAAACATTGTGACAGAAAATGAGTGGTGTCACTTAAATCAATAGCAACAAATGAACTCTTCACGTATCTGTGGTCCACAGATTCGTCAGTTTCTGTTTGGGAAGCCATCATCATGGTGCCTCTGACACTCCTGGACTTCTGATGTGTTCGCATCCTCGTAAACCCATCCTAGTGGAAAACTCAAGCATGGCACCTGACGGCCTGCACAGCCTAGCCCAGCAGCCCAGAGCATTGTGGGGGATCGTCCAGAGTTTCCCTAATGACCTTGGAGCTGCCTGGGAGCTTCACCGGCTACCGACTCTCAGCATCACAGGGAAAGACCAGGCACACTGTGCTAAGGAGGAAAGACCCACATTCAATGTTTGTAGTAAGCTGCTACCAAATACACATTGCTTTCACACCATCAAGAAGTCAGAAAAGCACTAAGTCCAACCATCCAAAGTCAAGAACTATCTGTGTTTATATAAACCACCTCCTGAAGAAAACCCTTAAATTCTTTCTTTTGCTCGCATTCATTTTGAATTTTTAGGAAGTCCTGTTGATTCAGTTCCCAATACACTCCGGAATCGCACAGCACTTCTGTTACCGCCATGAACATCTGAACCCCACCACCTTGACTTTGAAACCTTGAAACCCTGCCTACTGATCTCCCTGTTTCTGTCCTTGTCATCTTGCAGATTATCCCACACTTATAACATGCCACACAGTTTACTAATTCATTATGCTTAATTCTTCCCTCTGAAATACAAGTTCCACGACCACACAGGTCATCTGTGTGATGACGTACCCTAACCATCAGATGAAATAAAGTGTACCCAGGAAAGCATGAATTTCATATAGATAATGAATACTTCTGCTTTAGTGTAAGTATATCCTATATGTCAAATTCACTGTGGAACATTGTATTTTTATTTGCTAAATCTGACATTCCCTAACCTGGAATATTGGCAGCAGCATCATAAGGAATCTTATGTATGGTCTATTTATTTTAACTACAATCAATTTGATTTTAAGATTGTACTCATTTTTGAGATTTTATAATATTTAGGAAAAGCGCATTGTCCAAAAACACAAAGCAATAAGATGAAAGAAAAGAAGTGAAGTCTGCTATTCACAATGAGCCCAAAGATGGATGAAATCCATTTCAACCGTTATAGTATTGGCCAAAGAGAAAATGAACCATTTCAAATCCGAAAGTTGAAACCTGTGTTGGAGAACCCATATTAGAGAAGCCAGGCATCTGAGTTGGAGTTATCTTATGCAGAGAGAAGAACGCCTGGAGAGGAATGAGTCTCAAACTACCCATACCTTTCCCCTCTATCTGTCCTTCCTCTCTACTTACGTGACCAAGGAAGTGAAGAAATGACATAGTATCAGATACTTATTTTAATTTATTTTTAAATATTTTTATTCTTTTTTTAATTATTTATTATTTAACTTCAGTAATTACATTGTATTATGTGACACAGTTACATAGATACTTGGGTTCTCCCCACCCCTCCCCAAACCCTCCCACCATGGTGGATTCCTCCACCTTGTTGCATAACCACAGCTCAAGTTCAGTTGAGATTCCCCCATTGCAAGCGTATACCAAACATAGAGTCCAGTATCTTATTGTCCAGTCAAGTTCAACGGCTTCTTAGGTATACCCTCTCTGGTCTGAAGACAGAGCCAGCAGAGTATCATCCCAGTCAATTGAAAGCTCCAACATACCATCAGCAAAAATTTACATCATTATGGAATTAATTGACATAGTAATGAGTAACCAATATGTTAAAAGTAAATGCGGGTTCCCAGCCACCTTCTGTGACCACCTCACTTACACTTCAATTTTAGTTTATACACAACATATAACATTCAAAACATAACATGTTATACATAACATCATATCATCTTAAATTAAGGCAAACATGTGGTATTTAACCTTTTGGGATTGGCTCATTTCCCTTAGCATTATGGTTCATCTACTCCATGGAATACTACTCAGCTATTAAAAAAAACAAAATGCAGTTCTTTGTGGCCAAATGGGCCAAACTGGAAACCATATTTTTATTCTTTTTCATTTACTTGAAAGGTAGGGAGAAAGGGGGAAAAAATGAGAGAGCTTTCATCAGTGAGTTCAATCCCCAAATGTCTGCACCAACCAATACCCATCCAAGCTGAAGCCAGGAGCCTGGAATTCCATCTGGAACGCTCCTGTGGGTGGTAGGATCCCAATCAGTTTAGCTATTATCTGCTGCCTCCCAGGATACTTTGGCAGGAAGCCTGATGGGAAACAGAGTGGCTGAAACAAAGCAGCATTCTTACATGGAATACACAAGCCACAGGTTAACCTTCTGTGCAAGAACACTTGCTCCCCCACCCCAGATTCTGATTTTTATAAAAAGATGTATAACATCCATGATTTGTTGAAATCTGTGATCATATATTAAAGTATAGCCAGAGTAAATAAACCACTTATACAGCCCTACTAGAAGTTATCTAAATGAAATATTATCAGAGTAGTCATTATAATAAGCTACCCGCTTCTGCAGAAGGTGACCTCAATGTTGAAAGCATTTTTACTACGTCTGTTGTGGATTTTTCTTGTAGGAAAGTAGCACTGAGGAAATATTAACAAATGTTTTTATCCCAGGCGGTAAGAGGCAGGGCTAGGACCTGCAGTCACTCAGCACCATCTAATAATCTTAATGTCTATGCTATATTGATAACTATGTTATATTCCCAACACAACAGACCTTTTGGATTCAGATTAATCCACAAAACTTGAGGAGTCCAATTATAAACCACCTAGAACATAGCCATTATGCTTTACTGTGAACAGAAGACAGCATGATTCAACTTGAAGAGTCGAATCTCTCTGTTAGTGGACCTAGGCTGAAATGCTCCTGTTTGGCCGTCTTGCCGACCTCATTCTGATGAGGCTGTAGGAATTTCTAAATCAGGAACTTTTCTTTCTCAGGGCTATTTTGGCTCTTCAAAGTCTCTTGAAATTTCATATGCATTTTAAGATCGGATTGCCAGATCAAAAAGGAAGTTGAACTTCACAAAAAAACCAAATCAGGAGAACAGTTTGGGAATTGTTAGCAGGTTCATAGTAAGTCTTCCAAAGTGTAAGCGCAGAATGTCATTTCATTCCTGTACATCTTCTTCAACTTCCTTCAATGATCTTGTGTGATTTTTTTATATCCAGATCTTATATTTATTTCATTAATTTTAAGTGCTTTTATACTGTTTTCAATAAAATAATTTTTAAGTGCTTACTCTTGGATTAGTAGTTTCAAGAATATAGAAATACAATTAAGTTTTAGATTATATTTGTAATACATTAGAATTATCTTTGGTTTTTTACTATGAAATATGTGTCGTAGTGGGTCCCATTACCCTGAAGTCGATTGAGTTGTGTAGATGCTTAGGCTTCTGTTTTCATAAAATGTGAGCACTTTTAGCCTCAAGCTCTTGCAATACTTTATGCTTTTTTCTTTCTCTTGTTCTTCTGTGACTCCTGGTATGTCTAAGCATGTTAGAATACTTGATGGTATCTTATGGATCATCAAATCTCTGCTCATTTTCTTCTTTCACTTTTTACTCTTTTTTTTTTTTTCGGACTGAGTAGCCTCAAATAAACTATCCAAAAGATCAGTAATTCCCTTTTCCAGCTCAAATCTGCCAGAGAGCCCTTTAGTAAATTTTTCCCTTGTAAAATATGCATTTGCTTGCTTGAAAGGGAGAATGATATAAATAAAGAGAGAGAGAAGACACTGCTAGAAGGGACCATCCATGAACTGGGAAATGGGATCAGTAGACATTAAGTCTGCAAAAGTCTTGATCTTGGACTTCACACACCCTAGAACTGTGAGAAATAAATTTTTGTAGATCATAAGCAATTCAGTCAATGGATATTTGTACTATAGCAACAAACATAGACAAGGACACAAACTCAGGCAGCTGCAACAATAAATAACTGACATTGGGAGGTTCTGACACATGCCCTGGAAAAAAGGTTGCTTGCATGGACAGTCCCACATAGCACCAATAAAGATCAGCTCTGCGAGTGCAGATTTTCAGCTAGCTCCCACACAGACCAAACAGCAGCCATCTCTGCAAATCCTGTTTCTTTGGGAGGTTCCAACATCATCTTGCTCCAGTAGCCATGAGGCTGCTCTTTCACAATTACCAGGATCGTAATGCTCTTCAAGCCTCTGTGGGGATGGGGAGAAGACAATAGACACAGGATAAGGTAAAACACCACCAAGCTCACTAGTCTTAGCGAGGTTTAAGCTCTCTCCCCAGTAATGTTCCTCAAATTGGCACCAGCCTTTGCAGAATTTGAGTTTTGAATTTGAAAAAGTTGATGACATTTACCAATGTTCTTGTTGTCATAAGGTCCTTCGTCTGTTTCTGAAATGCTTTTCTGCTTTCAGTATTTCTGAAACTAAGTGGTCAGACCCATTGTTCTTCCTGATCCAAAAGACAGATCGTAGTCTGGAAATTCTCTCCAGCTCTTCCAATGTGTGTATTGCACATTTTACAGCATCACAAGCAACTTCTCCAGGTCAGATTCTCCTGGGTGGGACCTGGCCTTCGATTTGGACAATGGCACCAATGGATAGTGCTAAGCACGCCATTGACTCATGCAAGAAAAGCTCACATCTTCCTTTCCTCAGCTACTGAGACATGACCTTTTGCTCTCACGCAATCCTGGAATCTTCATGTTCCAGCTCTTTCCTCAAGTTTGTTATAGTTGAATAGAGCTTTGCTCAGCTAAGAATATACCAGGGCCAGCATTGAGCTACAACAAATTAAGCCATTACCTGTGAAGTTGCATCCTATTTGAGCTGATTTGAGCCTTCCCTTGTTCCCCACTCCCTTGGACTCTACTTCTGATTCAATTCCCAGCTAATGTGCCTGGGAAAGCAGAAGATTTTGCCTTGAGTACTTGGGTCCTTGCCACCCACATGGGAGACCCAGACTGAATTCCTGACTCCTGGTTCCATCTGGCCCAGTCCTGGCTTTTGTAGCCATCTGGGGAATGAAGCAGTGGAAGAAAACTATTTCTCCTCCAGCTTCTTCTGTTACTCTGCCTTTCAAATATATATATACATATACTTAAATATCAAATTTGTTCTTAAAATACATCTTAAAATCGCAATATAAATAAATGCAATGTAAAGAAAAGTCATTGAATATTAATGAAAGAATAGCAAAGAAATCAGGACAGAACAGACACATCCATCACTTTTCAGAAAAATTATTTTGCATCTTAAATCAATAAGACATTAAGTCAGGTCAAGCAATGCATCTTTGAGACCTATCTGTGGATGAATATGGCCTGAAAATAAATGCACTCATTAACCAGTGCATTTTGACATTGAGAAATGAGTATCTTTATGTATTCAGGATAATTCCAGGAAAACGAAAACATAGATTTGTGCTTTGTAACATTTCAAAATTTTCCAAACCTGTAGAAATATTTTATTCTCTATAAAATTATAAATTTGACTGAGAATATGAACGTGTGTGTGTGAGTGAGTGTGTGTGTGGAGAGAGAGAGAAAGAGAGGAGAGAGATTTCCAAAAACCTCATGGAAAAACCTATCTAATGAAAAAAAAAGTATGGATGGATTTGAAAAACAGCAAAACATTTTTTCCCTTGGATCATGTTTCCATGAACTTTCTGAAGTACTCTCATGAAAAATACATATTGAATGTTGATCCATGTATGTAATGCTTGATCTGCCCTAATTTATTTTATTTCATGGTGCTATGATATTTCACACAGTGCAGAACGGCCTAAGAAAGTATTTGATCTGCTTTTTCCAGAAAGTGAGAAAATAAAACAAAAATTTCACCTATAAGCATGTAAGACAAAGAAAAGGAAAATTGAAATCGGAAAGAAAAATAAATAAATAAAGCCTCATTTTTAGAGCAGTGGAGAAAATAGCTTAAATATCTGCCCAAGCTTAGAAAAATATTCATCTATGCCATTTCTTAACTTTTCTATCACCGATTCGTCATTGAATGATCCTTTTAACTTAGAAGACACACTGCTTTAGTTAAGATACCATGTACCAAAATGAATTCTTGCCGAAGCTCAAAAGGACATTGTTCTCTATAAGAAGGGGACTAAGGATTTCCACGCGGTGTGATATGAATAGAAACAGAATAGATTAAGACAACATAAATTATTTTTGTAACATGCTTGGGTTGTGGCCCTGTGCTTGGTGTGGGCGAGTAGCCTGATTACTTCAGTTTGTAAACAGCAAGGAACAGACACTCGATCTTCATGACAAGCACAGCCGTACGTATCCACCTGCAGGACTTCTCTTCTGCTGCCTGGGTTATTGGTAACGCAGCACAGCAAAGTTTCTTGATTTCTGGAAGGCCCCCCTCAGCATCACTGCAAGAACTTGATGGAAATCCTAACAGTGTTTTGACTTCTCGGAGTGTTTTTTAGCTAATTTATTGGCACTTGTCTCTCTGGCAGGGCCTGCTGAATTGCTCTCTAAATGGAGTACTTTAAGGGTAGAGATGGACCGCTTGCTTTCCTTAATTGACACCTCGGGGCTTTATCAGCAGGGTGCTGGGCAGCCTCTTTCAGCTCTCCCTTCCACTTTCTGGAGAGCCTGTCGCATCAAGGGTGTGTACCTGTGATTGCCCAGGAACATTGCTGAGTGAGGAAAGAAATATCCAGCTGTCCCAGAGAATATTGGAATATTTTCAGGCCTAGAAAACATCTGGGAAGAAGAAGCCAAGCCTGGGTAAAGCGCGATGGGCCTCTGAATGTCAAAGCCACACATTGTAGGAACAGCTCTGTGCCCATTTTCTTGCCCCCTCTCTGTCCAGCCTTGGTGTAATCACAGTGGGAAGAGGTCCATGACTTTACTAAATACTCACAGCTCCTCCTCCCACCTGCTATTTAAAAACTCACAGATGTATAATACTCAGGCCACAGTTGCCAAGCACCTATGTCACTGAGCATAAAATGTCCACACCCAGGGCCCAAGAATTTCATATGCAGAGAGTAAATTAACACATCTACAAAGAACAGAAAAAGAAGTCTAAGGGGCTGAAGAGATGCATGGTAATTTACATTTTACTGTTCATCTGGGCTCATTGGACCAGTGCCTGACTATGTTAATTAACACGTATATGGTATAGGTTACAACGTTTGCAGCATTACCACACAAACTAACCCAGGAATTGATGGACCCATGATGTTGTTATCATTTCTACATCTCAAGTTCTCATCATCCAAACTAATTATTTCTTTGGTTTCTGGCTCAAGCAAAAGTTGACCATAAAGAAGATACTTTCCTAGTCTCACAGATCTTTTCACATAAATATGCACCTTACAAATAGAGAGAAACCACCTGCATTTTGGGTACAAGCTTAATGGAAATCAATACAACATGTACACTAACCAAGACCTAACAGACCTCAGCATGCGCTTATTTGATGAAGTTTTTTAAATGAAGATATATATATATATATATATATATATATATATATATATATATATATATATAAATGCTTTTAGTGCAAATGCACACACTTGCAATTAACTGAAACGAATTCTGGTTAGGGCCATGATAGCGTGATATGTTTCAAACTTAGCCTAATACAGTTAAATAAGAACTAGAACCACTGGGTACAATACATGGATCAACTGCTGGAGGTCCCCGGGCAGCAAGCACTTCCGAGCTCTCACATTCTTTCCAGGCTTCCTGCTGAAGTTTGTTTTCCAGTCCTTGGCACCGTGAAATACAGCCCAAGTACAGTGTCCGTTTCATTGGGCAGAAAGACAAGCGATCAGCGTTTGGATCTCCAGGCATGCACCTCGCATTTGGAGAGTAAATATCAACCAAGGAAGAAGAAAAACAAAGGAGCCGAAACGTCTGCATAAAAATTTTCATTGAATTTCAGGTTCAGTAGGACATCCTTAGAACAAAGGGTTTGGCTGGCGCTAGGGCACAGCCACTGAGGCCACCGCTTGCGACACCAGCATCCCATATCAGTAACAGTTTGATTTGTGCTGTGGCACTTCCTAGCTCCTGCCTAAGCACTGCTAAGGCAGCGAAAGATGGCTGACCGTCCAAGTGAGAGACCCAGAGGCAGTTCCTGGCTCCAGTTTCAGCCTGGTGTAACCTGGCTGTTGGGACCATTTGGGGAGTGAATCAGTTGATTGGAAAATCTTTCTGTTTTTTCCTATCTTGTGTGACATTTTGCCTTTAAGGAAGAGAAACGTATTCTCTCTCTCTCTCTCTCTCTCTCTCTCGGAGGTTGTTGATGAGAAAAGATTTAAGAAGTTATAAAGTACTGAGAAGTTAGAAAAATTCTAGCTCGGCCATAGTGAATGAGCACTTCATTTACTCCGTCAAGACCGCATGAAGTCCATGTATTAAGGGGGCAGATGATGTTCTAGAGTTAAGTGAAAAACTGAAAACCAGCTACTTAAAAAAAAAGAATCTAACTCTCGACAGAATTGAAGGACTCTGCCAGTCACTTACAATTGTATCAATACAAAACTGAACAAACTTTGGAGGAAAATGACCTAGTACAGAGCTTCTGAAACACTCGACATATATAAAAAAATTACAAGATATGCAAGAAGGCAGGAAGGAAAGGAATGATCATCAAGGGGGAAGAGAGGCAGTAGAAGCAGGTACAGAGACGATCCAAATACTGGAGTTAACAGAAGAATTTCAAAACACGTGCAAATGTCAAGTTAAAGTGAAGGGAAACACAGATAAAATGTGCATCATTTCAGCAAAGAATTGTAATTACTGCAAGTATTAGCTGATCATTCTAGAACTAAAACGAAAGTACCTAACGTCATTGGATGTGCTTCACAGAGCAGAAAAGGTGAGCTTGTTGAACTCACAGTAGGCTGATAGAAACACCCAAGCTGGGGTGAAACAAGGAAGAAAGCGCTGGAACCAAAGATGAGCATCAGGATGAAAGGGTCTATTACACATACCATCTGCGGCAAAATGAGCTATTTCCTCCTCATCGAAGCAAATGATAGCCATGGTATTCTCTAAATATGAAAGGCATGCATGTCAGAAGTTCACCAAAATCTAAACAAAAGAAATATATAGAATCACTCAGCTACATGCTTCAGAATCAGGCTGCTGAAAATCAAAAATAAACAAAACAACAATCTAAAGCATAGCTTTAAAATATATACAATTGAGACCACACTATGATGCAGTGGGTAAATCATCTTGCTGTTTAGCTGCCATCGCCTATGGTGTAGGTTCAAGTCCTAAGTGCTCCACTTCCTAATCAGCTCCCTGCTGATGACCTGGGAAAGTAGCGAAAAGTGGCTCAAGTCATTGGGCCCCTGCACACATGCGGGAGACTTGGCAGAGGCTCCTGGCTCCTGGATTCAGTCTTCAATCCGGAGCAGCCCCAGCCATTCAGTTCTTTGGACAGTGAACCAGCAGATAGAAGAGCTTCTTTATTTCTCTTTCTCTCTCTCTCTCTCTCTCTCTCTCTCTCTCTCTCTCTCTCTCTCTCTCCCTCCAACTCTGTCTTTCAAATAAATAAATCTATATATCTATATCTATATATCTATATCTATATATCTATATCTATATCTATGTCTATATCTATATATAGATATAGATATAAAATCTCAGGTTAAACAAGTAAAAATATACCTAACAAATGGAAAAAATACCAATACTTGTAGAAAACAGTTTAAGCAATGAAGATAGGAAGATCATTCTTACAAGAATACTTGTGTTAAGAGAAATTCTTCACATTGATGTGAAAGTGTTACTTTAGTAGCACAAAAAAGGAAAAGAGGCACCGAGAAAAGTAAACAATGCATAAATAGAAAACATTAATTACCATTTAGAGTAAAAACAATAAGCTTGTCTACAGTTCCAAATATTTATCCCTGGCCGAGGTACGTATAGATGAGCACACTGGATCCCTGGGGGAGGGAAGCATGACAGGCCTGCTGGACCACCCCATCCTGGAAGGTAGGTTTCTTGACCCACATGGGTGCCTGTAGCCAGGCCGCGTGGCTCCCCCCAGAAGGGCCTAGCCATAAGCACTGGGCAAAGCCCCTCAGGCTGCCTGTGGGCACACCCTCACGGTCAGAGGGCCTTGATGTGTGGGGATGATGGGATTGCACAGGTGGTAGTGGTGAAGTGACAGATTGGGCTTGACTCCAGCCCCCACTGGTACTCATGAGAGTTAGTTTGGGTGTAGGTCAGACTAGGTCTTGACTCCCACTGAACTACGTGAAAGCTATGTCTGGGCTCAGACCAGGTAATGCTGTGCTGCAACAACCAACAACAAGAACCAGAATGGGTGTGGCCAGTTGAGCAAGGCCACTGTTCTTGCCAGGACAGGAGGTGGACAAAGTCAACCTGGGCCAACAACCCACTGGTGTGCGCAAGAACTGCCACTGGGAGGAGACTTGACAGAGAAGCTTGGTAAACTCCTTCATTGGGACACAGCATCTGCAGGTGAGTGCAAGAAGCAAGGCAAGCAAGAGCCCAGACCATGCCAGTTTACAGTACCCACCGGCAGACATGTGAGTCAGGTCTGGGGACAGACCAGTCTGGGCCAGCACATAATACCCACTGGCAGATCTGAGAACCAGGGAAGGGGGCAGGAGGAGCCAGATTGGGCCTCAACACGAGCCAGTTCACAGTAGGACAAAAACAGCCATCAGGCTGGGCTGGGATAGGTACCTACCAACAGGAGCTGGAACAGGATGAAGACTAGACTAGGTCAGGCTGTGCAATAAGACTGCAGAAGCTCAGGTAAGGCAAATCATACTAGCCTGGACCAAGCGGGGGCTGGGTACATGAGTCCCAGTGATGGGGAATCTGACAGGGCTCAGGTAGCTTGACTCAGGTCATGGGGCCCACCTGTGTGGTGAGGAATGGGTTCCTGAGCACCAGGGATATAGGAACCGGTGGGGTGCGGGTTGATTGGCCCAGATCCTGGGGCCTGCCTACTAGGTGGGTGTCAGCTTTGTGAGCCCCAAGGGTGGGAGACCCAGCAACGTGTGGCACACCTGGCCCAGGTGCTTGGATTTACCTGCAAGAATATGTCCTACTTAATGAAAAAGGTGGCGCAGTGGACACAGGACCTGTTTAAAAGGAGAATAAGGCAGCACATTTGGTGCTACAGCAGAAGAACAGAAGGAACTGGACAACTACCCCAAACAAACAATGACAGCAAAAAATGTCAGTGAATGGAGCCAATGGACATGGGGAGGGCTGATCCTCAGATCGGTGACATCGGCAGCGTTTCAGAACTCTCCAAACCACCTGGACAGAACCCTCGGAATATGTACACACTGAGACCCTGGTTCCTCATCCCTGGGCACTGGGACATGTGGAAAGTCGTGAGTGGTTTCCCCCTTTGTTTCTCCCCTTCCCCAGGAACAACAAGAAGAAATAGCAAATTTGGAAGCAATGAATTCACCCAATTTTCCCTAAACCTTGGTCCTTCCCACCCTGATCAACCATGTAATCATTATTTTTAAAAAATAAATACAATAGCACAGGTATTTATCAAAATAAAGTGTATTTTTAAAAACACCTAATCAAGAAGAATACATATGTAATTTAACTTGCCTGCATTGTTGAGGATGTGTTATAGTACCAATTTAATGTAGATGTAATAAATTAATCCCATATGGATGCTGATTCATGTCCCAGCGGCCTCGCTTCCCAGCCAGCTCCCTGCTTGTGGCCTGAGAAAGCAGTCAAGGATGGCCCACAGCCTTGGGACCCTGTGCCCACTTGGGAGAGCCAAAAGAGACTCTGGGCTCCTGGTTTCAGATCAGCACAGCTTCAGCCATTGTGTCCACTTGGGGAATGAATCAAAGAAAGGAAGCTCTTCCTCTCTGTCTCTTCTCCTTGTGTATCTGATTTTCAAAATAAAAAAGAAGAAGAAACTCAAGTATAATGGTAAGAAAGGAAGAATACAGAGATACAAGTAAGAAATGGAAAGCAACATACTGAAGACTTGCATTCAACCTATGAGCTTATCAGCTTAAAGCAGCACTCGATCAAAACACAGTGTCCGGCTGGCAGAAGAGCGCTGCACACTCATTTGGAGGAATGAACAGTAACCAGAAAAGCACAGAGCAGTTTAAAATTTAGGAATGGAAAAAGAGATTCCAGGCACAGCTCCTCTGAGAGCCCCTTAAGTAGGTTTAAGGATAAATATTCAAGAGAGACGTTTCAAAAATAGTAATTAAAACAACATGAAAGCATACCAAATTTATATGTTCTTCATGAAATGACTTCAAGATCTGAAAAATCAAAAGTGAACAGGACTCAAAAGACATATGGAAAAATCCATACGCATAGTTGTAGATTTGTCTTCAATCCTTCTCAGTAATTTATAAAATAAATAGTCCAAAAAAACATAACAGCAGGTATAGATGTTCTGGATCACAAAGAGACCTGATTAACACACAGATCACTACCCAGTAATTGCAGGTTTCAAATCCTTTTCAAGCATGCACTGCATACTTATCAAAGTAGAACACACCTTGGCCAGTAAATAAGTTTCGACAAGTTTTGAATGATCAAGAAATTGCAATCACACAGTATATTTCTCTAACCATATATTGTGGAATTCAGTAGAACTCAATCACAAAAAGATAACTAGAAAACTTTCAAATTGTTTGAAAACCAAGCCATGAACTTTAAGCCATGGGCTAAAAAAGCACAACAATATTATGAAACATTTTCATATGAATGATTATGAAAATACAACATATCAAGACTTGTAGGATGTGTAAGTTCAGTAGTTTCTTGAAATGCTGTGTTCCTCCTTTATAACAAAAGCCATTTGACTCCCAGATTCCTGCCAAAGAGTGATGAAAGCACGTGTCTACACCAAGACTTGCACATGAGTGTTTACAGCTGTTTTATTTTTAATAGACCAAATTAGAAACATCTGAAACGCTCTCTAACAGACCTGTGGATAAATGGCCAAAGCCGTACAAGAGAACAGTACTCAGAAATAACAAATCACAGGAACAAGGGTTGTGGCAGGGTGGGTTATGCTCCCGCGTGTGACACTGTGGTCCCATATTGGAGCACCTGGCTTTTCTGCCTCCATTCCAGCTTCCTGTTCATGCATCTTGTAAGGTAGTAGAATATAGACCAAGTGTTTGGGCTGCTGTCACCTCCGTGGGAAATCTGGATAGAGTTCCTGGCTCGTGGATTTGGCCTGGCCCAGACACAGATGTTGAGCCTATGAGGCAGTAAACCAGTGGATGGAAGATCTATGTGTCTCTCTCTGTCACCTTGTCTATCAAGTTAATTTCTTAGAGCATTTATTTAGAAAAGGAATAAAAGTTACAAGCCAAGTTACTAACACACCTTGAATAAATCTCAAAATCATTGTGGTAAAAGCAATTGATCAAACATGCATAGCTTTTCTTCTATAAACTTTTAGAAATGAACCGTCATCATCTTGGATATGGAGATAGCTTCTCATTTATGTGTATGTGAATTTAAGTGCATATATAGTACAACTCACTGATGTGTATACTTCACATATGAACCTGTGATTGGTCATAGATTAATTAACTCACAATACAGCTATGAAAACTTTATTACATGTGTGGAAATAACTTATAAAATCAAGACTTTTGATTTTGCTTTGGAAGGTTAGAGTAATTGATACTGGAGTATCCCTCTGCTTTGGTTTGATAAGATTTAGCTCCCCAATTCGTGCAACATTTAAACACAGCAGTCACTTACTGTTACTAAAGAGGATGGAGACTTGACTTACTGGTGTTTAGGAGGGTGCCTACTGGGAGGTCTTTAGGTAACTGAGGGTGTACCTCTGGCAGGTAGTTCTTACAGGAAGATTGATTATATAAGCTGGAATTGGCCTCACAATTCTCTCTATACTCCATTACTCACCATGTAATACTTTCTTGGTACATGGACCACCATCTCTACCACTTGATCTTAAACTACAAACCTCCAAAACCAGGAGCTGAAAGAAACCTTCATAGTAGCTTCTCATATGCATGTATCGCAGTGACAAAAAGCAAACTAATAAACCCTTCTTTTATAACACTAGACAGCACAAAACCCAAGTTCCCAAGGGAAGCAAAACTCTGAGTTGAACATTGTGATTGTCCTGGCTGTCTGTTTAGGCACAAATTCCTGACTTTGGCACTAGGGCTTGGAGTCCTGGCAGAGATGGGGTGATAGGGATTCAAATTTGAGGAAGCGGAAGCAAACCCATAGGATAGGGAACCAGGGAAAAGGGAAGCTTGGCAGGCAGGAAGTAAGGATAAACATAGGGCTTCCCCTGTAAGTTCTCAACTATGAAATGGCTGGTACCTATGAGGGTAGCACTGCAAGGGGCTTATCAGAGAGTAACTGTTTTGAAAAAAAAATAATGTAACAGCATAAGTCAGTGCTCAAGGGTGTTGAAATTTCTGTTTAGCCAGTAACTTACAATACCTCATTAACATCCCAAGATCCTGCCGAGGTGTCCAAAAGACTGCAAGACCAGAAGAGTTACCTAGAGTAAGGTGTACTCTAGACTCATCCAGAAATATCTTAAAAGATAACTAGAAAATTTCTCAATGTTTGAAGACTAAGGCACATACCTTTAAATAAACCATGTGCTTAAAAAGTCACAATAAAAAACACAATGTTTTAACATGAATGAGTGTGACTTTTAAGTGAACAAAGGATTTGTAGGTTTACACCAACTCAGTGGGGTTTAGAATATATTTCTGCAGTTCTGCCTTAACAAACTGTTAAAACCGGGGGCCCAGTATGATGGCTCATTTGGCTGATCCTCCCCCTGCAAGCACTAGTATCCTGTATGGGTGCTGTTTCGTGTCCTGGATGCTCCACTTCCCATCCAGCTGCATGCTTGTGGTGTGGGAAAGCAGTAAAGGATGGTCCAAAGCCTTGCGTCCCTGCTCCCAAGAGGGAGACCTGAAAGGAGCTTCTGGCTCCTGGCTTCAAATTGGCTCAGCACCAGCTGTTGCAGCCAGGTGGGGAACGAACCAGCAGATGGAAGATCATTGTCTCCTTCTCTCCTTCTCACTGTAAATCTGCCTTTCCAACAAAAATAAATAAATCTTTATAAGAAAGCTAAAACTAAATCTTCACATATCTACAGTAGTAACCTAATTGCCATGTACCACAGAAGTCAACACTTTCTATAGAGACATATAACAGTGTCCAAATTCTCTATAAACAGTATTACTGTCAAAGCCATTTATAATAAAATTTTTTTAAAAACTGCTAGATAAGCCAAGAAATACCTCATTGTGAACCATTTTCAGGAGAAAGCAGTCAGTGGAAATCAACTCTGAGATGGCCTGAACTGGTTTAGTACAGAATGACTTCAGGCCATTTATAAAGAAGGTCAAGAAATAAAAGAAAAATGTAACCTTAAGGATCAAACAATAGGAAATCTAAGCTCAGAAACAAAACTTTTATAACTTGGAAATTCTAGAGACAATAATCACTGAAATTTTGAAATTTCTCAATTGGTTAAATAATAGTTAGGAGATGGCAAAATAAAGTCAGCAAACTTTGAAACAGATTAATAAAAAACATTAAGCTGAAAAACAGAGAGAAAAAATTCAACAAAAATAAAATGAACATGGTTTCAGGGACTCAGGGGGTGATATTAAAGCAACATAACATAGTTTTCATTAATTCTCAGAAGGAGAATAAAATAAGAATGAGACAAAGTATATTCCACAAAATAATGGCCAAAGATACTCAAACTAAGACATCGTTCTTACCTGCCACATTGGTGCATCATGTTAATTGGGCCAGATGATGACTAAGGAGAAATCTTGACCTGAGCGTGCGCACACACACACACGCACACACTCACACACACACGCCATGTGTTCCTACTTTGTTTTTTAAAGACCTACTTATTTTTTAAAAAAATTTTTGTTTATTTTTATTGGAAAGGCAGATATACATAGAGAAGGAGAGACAGAGAGGAAGATCTTCCATCCGATGATTCACTCCCCAAGTGAGCCGCAACTGCCGGTGCTGCGCCGATCCGAAGCCAGGAACCTGGAACCTCTTCCAGGTCTCCCATACGGGTGCAGGAACCCAAGGCTTTGGGCCGTCCTCAACTGCTTTCCCAGGCCACAAGCAGGGAGCTGGATGGGAAGTGGAGCTGCCGGGATTAGAACCGGCGCCCATATGGGATCCCGGCGCGTTCAGGGCGAGGACTTTTGCCGCTAGGCCACGCCGCCTGGCCCAAGACCTACTTATTTTTACAGATAGAAAGATCTTGCATCCCCTGATTTACTTCCCCAGTGGCTACAATAGCCAAAGCTGAGCCAATCCAAAGCCAAGAGCCACAGCTTCCTCCAGGTTTCCCATGTATATATGCAGAGTTTCAAGGCTTTGGGCCATCCTCTGCTGCTTTTCCAGGCCACAAGCAAGGAGCTGGACGGGAAGTGGAACAGCCAGGACAAGAATCAGCACCCATATGAGATGCCAGTGCTTGCCAGAGGAGGATTGGCCAATTGGCCCATCAGACTGGACATCAACCTCCCCGCAATATGGTTTATTGTTGTTTTTTTTTTTACTTTGTTATTTTATGATATAGTTCCATATCCTCTGGGATTTCCCCTCCCCCTCCTCAAATCCCCAGTCCCCCACTGATTTCCCTTATATTATTATAATAGTATTGTCCTTCACAAACAGTCAGAAGTCCATCATTCTGCTATTGAAGTGTATCCTGACATTGTAGGTATGGACAATGGCAGAGAGCCCAGCATCCTATTGTCAGGATGTATATAACAGTTTCAGTGGTAGTCCATCTTTGATTTGAAAGAGATGCAAATAGCATTATACTTCACATCTGGATATAATATTCTCTATTATATGGTTCTATATATCCCCTTAAATAAAAGTCCATAAAACAAAATCAATAATAGAAGAAAAACAGAAAATTTGCAACATCATGAAGATAAGCAGTATGCTACTCAATGACGAATGTGTCAAACAAGAAACGAAAATCACAAACCTTCTTGATGAAAATGTTGCTGTATGACCTATGTGTCACTGAAGAAATTAATGGGAAAAAAATTTTTTGAATAAAAGTAAAAGCAAAAATATCAAAACCCATGAGATGTAGCAAAAACAGTATTAAAAGTGACATTTGTAACATCAGAAATTCAAAATAATCTCAAGCAAACGACCTACTACTGCATCTCAAGAACGTATTAAAAAAGAAAAGTGAACAGGAAGCAAGAAACAATAGAAATCACAGCAAAAATAAATGGAATTAAAACTAAAAAACTAAAAATTGCAACAAGAAAGCCATTTTTTAAAGAAGGTGGACAAAACCAACTTTTAGCCAGAGTAGCAAAGAAAAGTAAGAGAGAAATCAAAATAAAATTGGAGATAAAATGAAAACATTTTAAGAAACTAATAGGCAATCTTTTCTTGCTGAATAGATCTTTTGATTATTATGGGGTATTCTTCATCACTTTCAATATTCTTCACATCTAAGTCTATATTATCTGATAGAAGAATGGTTACACCAGCTCATTTTTCTTTTCAATTAGCCTGGCATGTTTTTTTCCATCCTTTCACTTTCAGTTTGCTTTTCCTGTAGGCAATAGATATATGGGTTTTGTTTTTTTATCTGATTTGCTAATCTAACATTCGATTGATGAGTTTAAGCCACTTACATTCAAGATTAATATCGATAGGTAGTGATTTGGTCCTGTCATTTTAGCAATGGATTGTTCATTGTAGGATTTTGTCTTTTTTTATATAAAAATATTCTAATTTTCTTACATTTTATTTTATTTTTTGCTTTTAATTATCATTTTTGATTGTATTTTTTACAATTTTTACATAGTTAGGATAAAAAGGTTCAAGGGCTGTAGGAAAGTAGGTAAGACTATTATTTCCATATTGATTGTTTCCTTCAGGTATTTGAGGTAAAGGGAGATATTAAGGGACAAGCCCCAACCAGTTTCCCACCCACCCCAAGTCCCGGATGTGGAGCATGCTCTGAGATTCTTGCTCAAGTGGATTTGATAGTTCACCAGTTATGAATCGCTGCCAATCTCACCACTCCAAGCACGATGAGGTCCTCGAAGAATCCAGTAATTGACATATTACATCTTAGAGTCTCCATTTGCCCAGTATTTCGTTGGCAACATATAGCTGAGGTGGTTGATTGACTTGTTCTGTCTTCTGTCTTTTCTTGGTTAGGGTTCTGAGTCCGGAATTTCGACTGGGGAGATCTCAAAAGCAACTTTGAGGTGTTCCCAGTCCAGATTCTTTTATGTACTAGCAATCACAGGGCCCAGTATACTCCATCACCCCAATCAGCTGGTAGCTGCACTTGCTGGGTTGATTCTGTTTTCAGCCCCGACTTCCAATGGAACCAATGGGTGTTGCAGCCCAGCCTGCTTCTGCCCAGCACATACTCGGCCCTCACATAAACCAGTGGGAGCTGCAGCCTAGTCGGAGCTACCCACAATAACCCCACCAGGCCCGCCCCCTACCCTGGTTTGCCAGTATGTGTAGCTGACTAGTCCAGTCTGTCCCAAATCCCATTTGGCTCTTGCACATGTCGATGGATATTAACGTTTAGTTCCATCTAACCAGCTCAACTATCCAGCCCTCACGGATGTTGGGTGCCTCTCTGTCTAGTCACCCTAGCCCCCATCCTAGTTTTCATGCCCTCCCATGGGAGTGATAACTCAAGAGGAAGGAGCCCACTATTTCCTTCCCAGGCCTCTCCCACTCCCGGATTATGCACTCTCCAGGTGGTTCTGTGGTTTGACTTGACAGAATTAGACCCCAGTGCCAGCTTCTGCCAGCTGATGCTGCGGCTAAGCCCAAACAATCCTCACCCACTCTAATTTTGTTTGCACCATTAGGAATAATCAGCCTGGCTTTTCTCTAATTTAGTCCACATGAGGTGCACAGGTGTTGTAACCTTGCTTAGTCTGGTCTGTCCCCATCCCAGCTCACACTCTCCAGTGGGAGTAGCTGTCCAGCAAGGGAACCATCCCTTTTTCCCCTGCAGCTCTGCCCCCTCCCTTCCTGGTTCTCATGCATGTTGGTTGGGCGCTGCAGTCTCATCCGGTACAGGCAACCTCACCTTGACATTCTGTATTGTGCACTGGTTTTTGTCGCGACCAAACCGGGCTCGACCCACACCCTGCTTTTGTGCTTGGATTTGCCAGTGGATGACATGAACTGATTCAGCCTGGTCTGCCCCCAATCCATGCCAAATGTATGCCAGTGGGACATTCCATGGCCTGTTCTGGGCTGTTTCCTATCATGCTTCTTGCACTTACCTGCCAGGTCTGTGTCCTGCCAGGGGAGTTGCACAGGCTTCTCCATCAGAACATCTCCCAGTGCCAGATTTTGCGCATAGCAGGGGGTCCTTGAGCCAGTTCACCTCCTGTCCTAGCAGGAACAGTGGCTTTTCCTGACTGGCCTTCAACCCAAACTGTTTCTTGCAGTTGGGTGTTTCAGCCCAGCCATGGCTTGTCCATACCCACATATAGCTTGCACATGGCTCAGTAGGGGTTGAGACCTAGCCTAGTCCATCCCACATCTTCCCTGATCTTCCAGAGCACAAGATGGTGTTGGAGTCTGGCCCGGCTTGGTGCGTCCAGTTGCAGTCCAACACTTGTGTCAAGGGAGACTACAACCGTATCAGAATGCAGCCCCCATTCCAGCCCAAGAGCCCCTTGGTGGGAACCTCAACCCAGTTAGGGTGTCCCCTTAACCCCCCAACCGGGCCTGTTCCCAGCCATAGATCACGAGCATGCCAGTTGTTGCTCTGACTCAGGTTTGCTTAGCCCCTAACCTGACCCAACCTCTGCCTTAGACATTGTGACTTAGCGTCCCTGGCTCACGCAGACCAGTAGGTGCAAGAGCCTAGCTTGACCTGTGCTCCATCCTGGCTTCTAGTTTCACTTGTGGGCTAAGGTTAGCCCAGTCCTGCCTGGTACACCCCGTTCCATTACCAATTGACACATTACCCAGCTATTGGAGCTACTTTGCCCAGCTTGTCCAACCCCCAGGTCTGGACCACATGTTCACCAGCAGGAGCTATGATTCACCAAGGAAGTTTCCTAAGTTCTTCAACTTAATCCACTCCAAGACCCAGTTCTCATACATGCCATTGGGTTTTAGGCCACTGCCCAGCGAAGTCTGGCCTGTCATTTGGCCATGTATGAGTTGGTGAATGTTGCAGCACGGCCCACCCCACACCCTATTTAGGATGCACTTTCGGGTGCTGCTTCCTTGACCAGTCCAGACTGTTGTCAGTTCCTTTACCTGTGAGTGATGGCAGGCTCCTGGGTCACATCTAGCTTAGTCCATCACCATCCCAGTACTTGAGCTAACCAGTGGGGTTAGAATTTCCACTGGGTTTGTCCCACATATTCCCCACAGAATCTACCCCCAGATATGGTTCTCAAGTGCTAGTTAATGTCATGTCCCTGCATAACGTGATCTGTCTCCTGATCCATCATCATGTCAGGCAATAGGATATGATCTTGCTGGAAAAGCCCCAAGCCTTAGCTTTGCATGAGCTGGTGTTCAGTGGTAAGCATTGTCATTGAGAATCTTTAGGATTGATTCATATCCCAGAAGCACAGTGGGTTCAAACAGGAGCTACCTAACCAGTGATTCAAAGAACCAAAACTGCAGAGCTCCCCGGCTGGGCAGCCAGCAGGCAGAGCATAGCGCCAAATGGTGCACTGGCCGCCTAGGGACAGCTCACCACATGCACATGGTGGCTGGCCTCTGGGATCCAGGCATGAGACACCCCGGGTTGAGATCCCCCTGGAGCCGGGAGGCTGCTGGAAGTTTAAACCCCCAAGCCCAAGTTCGTGCCCCTCCCCAATCCCATGCACTGCTCAATGAGGGCGGTGGGTGGGCCCTGGACCCCGGGCCCTCCTAGCCCCGGAGACCTCTCCCTCGGTGTACTTACCCCGAAGGGAGCAGCCCCCGAACCCAGGCAGGCCCAGGCACAGCTTACCACGTGCACATGGTGACTGGCATCTGGGATCCAGGCATGAGACGCCCCGGCCTGAGACCCCCCAGCAGCCGGGAGGCTGCCGGAAGTTTTTGGAATTTTGTCTTCTTTTGTAGTTTTATTGGGACAATCTCCACAATTGCCTTTAGTTTGGGTAGGTGCTATTCTTTTTTTCTGTCAAGAGATCATCTTTAAGTATCATTTGTAGGGCAGCCCTGGAAGAGGCAAATTGTTTGAGTTTTTCTTTGCTGTGGAAGAATTTTCTTTCATTTTCAAAGACAAAGGAAAGCTTTGCTGGGTAAGTTATTACATGCTGACAATTTTTTTTCCTTTTAGAATCTGGAATATGTCACTCCATTTTCTTCTGGTCTGTAGTTTCTTCTGAGAGGTCAGCAGTGAGTCTGATTGGGGTTCCTCTATATGTGCATATTTAAGGATCTTTTCTCTGTGTTGACTGAAGAGAGCGTGATTATCACGTGTTGTGGTGAAGATCACTTTTGATCAACCCTTTTGGGAATTCTGTGCCCCCCCTGTATTTTGTTTCCCAATTCTTTCCCCCAAATAAGGAAGTTTCTTTTATTATTTCATTGAATACATTTTTAAACCCAGGTTTGAGCAGTGCCTGGGGTTAGGGAGATGCCAGCTATCCTAAATCACTACTTGTCAGAAATACTGGTCTTGCTGGAACCTGCTGGCTGTTAGGTGTGAAAGCCACCTGGACCTATTCTGAGCAGAACCCATGGGATGCCAAGTCAGTACTTTTTCCCTGTGAGACCAGTACAATGTGTTGAGCTGGAAGTGAATTCTTTCCTGGCTCAGCCTATGCAGCTCATTGTTTCTTCAGCCCCACAAAATGGTGCCTGATATGGCACTGGTGGGGTTCTTGGCCTGCTGGTTGTTAGGTTTGGGGACCACCCAGACCTGTCTTGGGTGGAACCTTAGGATACCAATTTGGCAGTGCTTTCCCTATGTGACCAGTGCAATGCATTCAGCTGGAAATGAGTTCACTCCTGGCTTAGCACATGTGGAACTCACTCTTGTTCCTCTATCCGCCCCCTACTCTGCCCACAGTCTTTTCCTCAGTACACATAATGGTGCCTGACATGGCACTGGTGTGGGTCTGAGCCATGAAATCCACCCTGTTCCTGCAATGCCTGCTTGCACTTACCAGTCTGCTTCTGCTCATGGTCAAACCAAGTAAATTAGCAGGACGGTCAGTCTATGCCTGGGTTCACCTTCTGAACTCCCAATGAGCTCCCTTTCCAACCTGACCACTCATGGAGTTCTTATCACTGATCACTGCTGGATTATCTGGTCACTGCAACACAACTCCGCTGTCTCTGTTGCTTCCGCATGTCCTCGGGTCTCCAGGTGTACCTCTGCTGTTGGTCTGTCCTCTTCTATTTCTCAGGATTGTGGCCTCACTGTTTCATCCTGGTAAATATTTCTCTGCCTGTTTAAACATGTCCTTACCGTATTCTGCCCCCAACATGTGCTTCTGAAAGTGGAAAACAACCCTTATAGGCATTCAGGATTGAGGGGCCACCATTTTAATACAGTGGGTCAGGATGCTGCTTATGACTCCAGCATCCAATACAGGTTCAGATTCCGATTTCAGCTGCTCCACTTCCCATCCAGCTCCCCTGCTAATGCACATAGACAGTAGAGGAAAACAGCCGTAGTTCGTGGACCCCTACACTCATATGGAAGATCTGGACAGAGTTCCAGCCATTTGTCATCTACCTGGCCTAGCCCTGACCATTGCGGAAATTTGGGGAGTGAACCAGCAGATGGAAGATATCTCCTTCTGTCTACGTCTCTCTCTCTTCTGTCTCCCTCTCCCTCCATGATTCTGCCTTTCAAATAAATAAATAAGTATTTTTTCACATGAGATTGTTAGTATCGCTCTTATCAGTGTTATTGTTACTACCCATGGGTAATGATGCTCCAGTCTGTACTGAACTCCTATTTAAACCACACAGGTCATACGCTAGCATTAATTTCTACAGGAAGATACTGGATGCTCTTTTATACCACCCTAGCATCACATCGATACCCCTGCTGTGAGTTCGACAACACCATGGAGATGAAGACTCACCAATTCATTTTATTTAATTTTTTTTCTTTCTTTTTCCCCTCTCAACCTAAGGGAGACTGTACCTAAGGGGAGGTACTATGGAAGCACAGAGGAAGTAAATATGTCCATAGGCAGAAACAGAGAGAAGTATATCCCCACAGTAAAATGACAAATAAGCCCCTAACTTGTATAGGGGGACACCTCAATGGCAGTATGATGGATTCCTGAGGGTAGACACCTATTGAAATACGAGAGAACAGTGTGTGGGGGAGGAGGACTGAGGAGGAGGAGGAGAAACCCCAATGCCTATTAAACTGTGTCAAAACATACTTAGAAAAATTTTATTTTTTTAAATATTTATTATTTTTATTGGAAAGTCAGATTTATAGAAAGAAGGAGAGAAAGAAAGATCTTCCACCTGCTGGTTCACTCTTTTTCATCTTTTTTTTCTAAATATATATATTTTTTATTAATTACATTGCATTATGTGACACAGTTTCATAGGCTCTGGGGATTCCCCAACCCCTCCCCGTACCCTCCCCCTATGGTGGATTCCTCCACCTTGTTGCTGTATTACATTTCAAATTCAGTCAAGATTCTTTCATTGCAAGAGTATACCAAGCATAGAGTCCAGCATCTTGTTGTCCAGATAAATTCAACAGTTTCTTGGGTAGACCATCTCTGGTCTGAAGGCAGAGCTGGCAGAATATCATCCCGATCAATTAAAAGCCACAACATAACATCAACAACAATTTACAACATTATGGAATTAATTGACATGGTATTGACTAATCAGTATGTTAAAAAAAAATGCGGGCCCGGCGGCGTGGCCTAGCGGCTAAAGTCCTCGCCTTGAAAGCCCCGGGATCCCATATGGGCGCCGGTTCTAATCCCGGCAGCTCCACTTCCCATCCAGCTCCCTGCTTGTGGCCTGGGAAAGCAGTTGAGGACGGCCCAATGCATTGGGACACTGCACCCGCGTGGGAGACCCGGAAGAGGTTCCTGGTTCCTGGCATCGGATCGGCGCGTACCGGCCCGTTGCGGCTCACTTGGGGAGTGAATCATCGGACGGAAGATCTTCCTCTCTGTCTCTCCTCATCTGTGTATATCTGGCTGTAATAAAATGAATAAATCTTTAAAAAAAAATGCAAGTTCTTAACCACATCCTGTGACTATTTCATTGACATTTCAATTTTAGTTTATACACAGAACCGGCTGCTATATACCTTAAAATGGCTATAGGGTACTATTCAGCTGTCTCATGTCTATTTTCATTTTAGTATTAAGCAGTTTATAGTGTTGAGGCATAATTTTGCTGAACTTGGCAGATTTTAGGATAGTCTAAACTGGGTTATAACTCTAACAAGGCATATGTCAACAATTGAGGTGCAGAACAGTTTTAGGAGGGGTGTGCAGATAAATCTTCAGTACCTTAGTGAGGAGTAATTAATATTTGTGTCCGACCTAGTAAGGTATGTGTGAGTCCATGCTGACCATTTCGTATCTGGTTCTAAGCTTTCCTTGTTGTTCTCTGCCTATCTATTCGTGTGTGTGTGTGTGTGTTTGCGGGGGGGGGGGGGGTGCTACGAAGGACCCTGATGGTCATTACAAGAGAGGGTAGGGATCCAAAGTTGGAACTAAATAAGGACCAAAAAAAGCTCCTCTCCTTAGTCCCGAAGAAAGTTTACTGTTCTGTTTCTGTGGATCGCTCAGAGTTCCTGGCTGTTGTTACGATAACCTTGGATCCTGCGAGGAAAGATTTGGGCTTCTTCCATCCCGTGTGGTAGATCCAAAAGGGGGTGGATGACCTCAGAGTTCTCAGCCTCTGAAGGCACTCCAATTCCCCGTGGTCTCTTTGGCAGTGGGATGTAGTCTTTGGTGCTCATACTGATAGTCCTTGGTGAGGATCCGGGAGTCTCCAGGGTTGGGATACAAGCCTCATCCTGTCCACCTGCTCCACTCTGGGGTCCTGCCCTGCTCTGTGCATATGACCTCCTGTTAAGAGGTTGTTGGAATCGCTCTTGATTCCCCCGTATATCTTTGTAGTTTGTTCCCAAAAGGTTATATAACACATGTTTGCCTTAATTTAACATGAAATGATGCCAACCCAAAAAACAGTACCTGTAGCCTGTAATATTATTTCAACCCCAAACAGCCTGTGTCTCACGCAATAAGATATTGTGATCTAACCAATGAACCAACAATCAATGTGAGTCAGACTGCTTATGATCTACATCAAAAAATTGTAAAACCTAATGCACTTTCAAAACCCTGTGCTACTTGGAAATGGGGCGGGAGAGCAGAGAAATCTTCCATCTCCTTAAAATGTGTGAGGAAGATGTGAAGTATAACCTATCAGGAACATAACAGGAAACTTATAAACAACAGATTCAAATCAGCATTAGCCAATAGTAAAGCTGGTTCACTCTTCAAGTTGCCACAATGGCCACAGCTGAGCCAATCCAAAGCCAGGAGCCAGGATCCTCCTCTGGGTCTCCTACTTGGTTGCAAGGTCCCAAGGTTTTGCCCATCTTCCACTGTTTTCCCATGCCACAAGCAAGAAGCTGGATGGAAAGTGGACCGGCCCGGACACAAAGTAGCGCCCACATGGGATCCCGGTGTATGCCAGGCAAGGATTTAGCCACTGAGCCATCTCACTGAACCCAGTGAAACTTTTTTGAAAAAAAAAATATTCAGGACCCAGACACAACAGTACAATTTTATGTATCCTCTTCAAAGGAAAAATCATTACACTTTCCCTCTGATATCATTAAGAACAAAGCACACGGATCAACATTGTGGCATAGCAACAGGTTAAACCACTACCTGCAGTTTCTATGATGAGATGTGTCACTCCGGCAGATTCTGTGACCAGGGCTCAGACTCCAGGGCTCACTCCTTTTACAGTAAAGGATCACCTGCTTTATGACAAGGTGATGTGAGCTCCATGTGCTGCATCCTAACTGACCTGTTAGAATATCTGTCTCTTTTCGAGTGGCAGCAGGCCTGCAGGTTACAGCATATGCACTGCCTCCATCCTTGCTACCATGGCAACTGTATTCCTGGGCCCTTTGTGCCAGTCCCATAGTAGCAAATGACATCAACAGGTCCAACAATTTCGTCTACCTGACACATTCTGTGAAAGTTACATTCCAATGAGTATTCACATTTATTACAAAAGTCTCCACACTTTGTGCCACATGCCATATATAAGGGTCCATCCAAAAGTTCAAGGAACATTTACCAAAAGGTAAATTTCTTTTCTGCAAAGATTTAGAATTCCATGCATGTAAGAGCTGTCCAGTAAGTCTATGACAAATGTATATCATGAAGAAAAACTATACATGAATCGGAAAATATTTTTGCACCAGAATAAACACTTTTCATTCCCTTTCATTTTGAATCATGCCACTATTTTTTCCTTCCAGGTCTCCAACCACCTGTCTGTACATAATGTTGCCTTGGACACTTCTATACCACCCAAAGATGGATAACCTGGTGTACAACCTGAACTGAATGTGAAGAAATTATTCCCTGTTAACACTGTCTTTTATCCTCACTTCTGAGTGAGGATAACACTGTCTTTTATCCTCACTTCTGAGTGGAATCGTGGTAGAGTGGTCACTCCCTTTTGGCTTCCCAGGCTGGAGGTTTGTACACTTCTGACACCTGTTTCTGAAGGATTCAGCCATTGGTATGTGCGCAAGCAGAAGCTCTAGGTCAGTAGGTGGATGACATGGAGCCTGAGCTACCTGTTTGCGCTCGTGGGTCTGCTCATATCACTGCTGGTTGGAGCACCCCCAATTTCAAAGGATTTATTTACTTTTATTTGAAAGGCAGATTTTACAGAAAGCAGAGACAGAGAGCTCTTTCACTCATTGGTTCCCTCCCCCAATGACCCCAGCTGGGTTGAAGGTGAAAGCCAAG
This sequence comes from Ochotona princeps, assembly GCF_030435755.1. Classification (NCBI taxonomy): domain Eukaryota; kingdom Metazoa; phylum Chordata; class Mammalia; order Lagomorpha; family Ochotonidae; genus Ochotona; species Ochotona princeps. The sequence continues at coordinate 127,538,278 of NC_080832.1, read as the reverse complement.
AGCTTCTTTTGGGTCTCATACGCAGATGCAGGAGTCCAAGGAATTTGGGAAATGCTCTTCTGCTTTTTTAGGCTATAAACAGGTGGATCACCCAGGGCACAAACCAGCACCCATATAAGATGTGGTTATCTCAGACAGAGGATTCGTGTGCTACACCATGGTACCACGGTGCTGGCTCCTGAACACTTTTATCTTACGTGAATAGTTATTGGGTTTGTTCAACATTAGAACTCAGTGGTAAGACAAAACAACCCCCCCAAATCAAACAAACCAAACAACCAAACCCTTCTGCGGTTTTGCCAGCGGTAGCTCTCACGAAGGGGAATTTACAACTTTGTGGTCATCTGATGCTCAGTGATGGTCACTGTCCCTACCAGGGCCACATAACATGCCATGAGCTGTTTTTCAAAAGGTCTGTTATCCTATGAGGCCATTTGGCATCACTTTGGAACCCTTTTCCTCCGGGGAGAAGCCAGGGGTCAGGAGCGTCCTCCAGGTCTCCTCCGTGGGTGGCAAGGGCCCAAGCACTTGAACCATCCTCTGGTACTTTCCCAGACACACTAGCAGGGTTGGAAGTGGAACAACCAACACTCGAGCTGTTGCCTATAATGAACTTCATCACCAATCCTTTCCTTCTGCCACCTCCCACCCCCATGAGGGTTGAAGGGAAGAGCGAAAAGTTCTAAGTCTGTAATCAGGAGGTTCACTGGTTTTCCCGGGAGCAGCCCCTATCCTGAGGGGTCTCAGAGCTCTCAGTTCCCCTCAAAGTCATCTTATCAGCATACAAAATAAAGTGAATTTCCAGGGTCTTAGGAACTATATTCCAGGAACTGAGAACAAAGACCAAATATTTACTGTTTAACCTCACTACCTTTCCCAACAGATGAAATGTATGGGTCTGAGTCAAGAGTGGTGCGATTTACCAACACTCTCCAATGTGTTGGTGCTTTTTGCCCCTACAAATCTGTGTTCGGTGAGTTTGGAGGTCTTGGTCCCAAAGGCAGAATTCTTCTGCCAGAAGACACAGCATGTACCACACTGAACTCTAAGCTGCAATCATGACCTGAACACATCAGGCTCGTTGCGTCTAAATGACCAGGACATAAAAACAAAAGTCACCATGGCAGTGGGGACGGGCTGCTTTATGTGAGGTAGGCATGTTTGGCACTCATGTGATCCACGTGGATGCTCCCAGTGTTTTCTCATCCTTTTTTGATGAGTAAATGGACAAGAGCAAAAGCCACATGATGAGAGGGGTGTGTCTTCCTCCCCAGGGGGGAAGGGGTGGGTTATGCCTTGTGAGATGGTTCATAGGATGGCAACCTGTTTAGCCTGAAGCGCCCACCTTTTTGTTTTTATTTTTTTTTTAACATTTAAGTCAGTTGACTGTAAGCAAAGGAATTATCCTCAATATTCAGCATGGACTTTATGCAATCATTTAAAGGCTGTGAGAACAAAATCAAAGTTTCCTAGCGTAGAAATACTTTGGCTTGAGACTCTAAAATGGAAATCCTGCCTGAGTTTCTAGCATGCCTACAGACTTCCAACTTGTCAGCTTCTTAGTTCCTTATCGCTCTTCCTCCTTAATTGTCCTTCTGTCTCCCCGACTCTCTCTAAATAGATGAATAAATGATAGAGATTATATCTAGCTGATAGAACCATACCCTACTGATTCTATTTCTCCACAGAATCCTGACTGTTACACATAACTAGGCAAGACACCCAGTCAGTCCAGCAGGTGCAATAACTGAGGGTGAGAAGAATCTAGACAAAACCATGAGGAAGGTGACAAGGAGTTATCATGTGCCCATTACAACCTCAAGATCCCCCCCCCGACCCCACCCCGCCTAGGAGCAGCAAAGGCTGAGGTTCCTTCCACTAATCTCCACACACAAAAAGGAGTTACACAAATCCTGGAGGGAGCTGCTCCCATAACTTACATGGGATACAGTCTCAGGGTAGTGGGTAGACCATGGTGGACAGTGATGCACTGACCAGCTCCTCCTTCAAGAATGAATCAAGCATCTCTTTTTCCAGGTGTCAGAATTGCCTTCTGCTGTCAGCCCCTTATGGGCACACAATCCGTGACAACAATGATAATGCCTGATAAGGAACAGGTGTCAGGGCAGAGCCCACTTTATCCCGAAGGGTCACCCCAGCCTCAGACTTCCCAAAGGGTTGGCCTTAGACTCTCCTCCCTGAGCGACACTTCAATTCCTTCAATGGCTGAAAAAGAAGAGCTAGCATCTCCAAACAAGACTGCGAATTCACTCAAAGCTGCCAAACAGAGCAAAGCAAAAGGGCCACAACATCATTTATGTGCAAATCAAAACAGGTAACAATGAACCAGAGACAGGCCAAAGCAAGAGATTCTCAGCAAGTCAAGTCACACACTGGGGGACAACACGACCCTTGGAAATAATCCACAGCTGGAGTTGGCCCAACCCCTGGACCTTTCAGTTATAAGAAATGGTAATTCCCATTTTATCATGTCAGCCGGTGTGAACTGGGATTTTCTCACCTGCAACCAGAATCGTTCTACTGATCCAGCAGCATCAATGAGGATCTGAACACCTAAGATCAACATGCTGCTGGTACCTTCAGAGGGCAGGTTGGTAGTACACATCAGATGATCCAATGATGGGGTTCTGGCTGCTCCACTTCCCATCCAAATATGGGCAAACCCTCCCACACAATATATACACTTTTAAAAATTTACTCATTTGAGGGAGCAGTATGTTAGCTCAATTGGTTAACCCTCCCCCTGCAAATGTTGGGATCACATATGGGTACCGGTTCCTGTCCCAGCTGCTCCACTTTCCATCTAGCTCCCTGCTTGTGACCCAGGAAAGTGGCAAAGAATGGCCTAAAGCCTTGGGACTCTGCACCCATGTGGAAGAACTGGAAGAAGCTCCAGGCTCCTGGCTTTGGCCTGGCCCAGTCCCAGCTACTGGAGCTATTTGGAAAACAAACCAGCAGATAGAAGATCTCTTTCTCTTTCTTCCCTTCCTTTTTTCTTTCCTCTATAATTCAGCCTTTCATATAAAAATATATATCTTTTTTTAAAAGAGAGAGATATTACATAAACAAATCTGAGCTCTTTGGGTGGTTAAAAGGAATTGCAGACACTGGCTGGTGATAAGTAGAAATATTCACCATATACCATTAGACAAAAAACAGGAGATACTGAAACCAAATGTTGCAGAAAATTCATGTTTGTGCACTGATATGTATACAGTTACATCCATGTAAGAAAAGACTCGAATGTTGCTTTCTGAAACCTGTATTCTGGGGAGTAGAACTGCGGGTGATTTTGATTTTCATCTTCTTGTATCTTTATGCTTTTTTCCTAATTTTCTGTTATGAAGATGGCTTTCCAGAGGAAATATCAATGTGACAACCTTACAAATGATGGTCATGAAAGTAATTGATTCTCAAGCACGTGAGCTGAAAAGTAACAATTGCATACTTAGCCACTGGATCTGAGCTTGCCCTGTGGAGTATGTGTAAATGGAGGTCCACACCGGTATCTTCCAGCCTATGGCATTTTACCACCCCCATACGTCATCAGTCAAACTAGGTGGTGGAATGGGTTAAAGATCACATGGGCAAGGCTATTTCCACTGCACAATGCCCTTTGGCCAGCACATAGCAACATCCTCAGTAGGAGCCATCAGGAGAGGTCATTTGATACCTTTGGAGAGTATCATCAGTTCTCTAAATATAACCTAACAGCTCAGGGGATAACTCTCTAGACTCAAAACCAAGTACACCCTGAGTTTCAAATGGGAAGAAGCACATGGTGGGAGTTGGGGGAAGGTAGCAGTTAAAATCTTCCTATTCTCTTGCCTTTCAGATTTCTACAACAGAATCTCACTGAAGTGGACCCTGAATGCTACATGTGCCCAGGGAGGGGAACACCCCCGGGAGGGTGAAATTAGAGATGAGCCTTCTTGTTGCCCCTCAATTTCAATTTTGCCCTTGTCATATCCCCCTAAAGAACCCGATTCTGCTTTTTGGATTCTTGCTGTCAAAGAGGCAATACCACTTTAACAACGGCGTGACGGTTCCAAATTCCCATGTCACTTTCCCGACCAGCTTAGATAGGGTGACCACGCAGCCACAGTGGGTTGCCCCCCAGACATGGGGCTGAGCTGCACCTGTGAGGTTGCTGCCGGTCAGTTTCCCAGCACACTAAAATAGCTACATAACCTGTTGCACACATTTGTTATCTGCTTTTAAGAGAGAACTAACTACCAACCCACCCAGAGACATACAAGTACAGCTGCTCCGGGGCCTCTCTGGAGGCCCAGCAACCTGTTGGTCTGGTATCAGAGTGAACATACAGGCTCACAAAAGAAGATAACATGTTCCAAAGAACCAAAACAGGGCTATTCTGAAGTTATATATAATATATATGTGTGTATATATATATAGATAGATAGATAGTATTTTTAAACACTCAAACCTAAATTTTCTGCAAGCAGTCAGTTCAGATTAAGAACTCAAGTCTGAAGGTAGACATAGCTTCAAGGCCTGCATTCTTTTGGGGAAGTATTTCTTTAGTAGTAGCTAAATGTAGAACTCTGTGGAGGGTCTAAATGAGCTGTAAGAGATGGAGTGATGCCTATCAAACTCTCCCTGCCTTCAGGTGCAAAGCAACGGTGCCTCTGGACGAAGCCTCAATAGGCCAGAGTTGAGCTTGTCAATCTCCATGAAACGCTCATCTCTCTTTTCCAAAATTCTCCTGTAAGCCTGTTTGAGCCTGGCTTCCCACAATGAATTGAAGAGAGAAGGTGAGACAAGGAGAGTTGAGTTCTGGCCTTTAATAGTCAGCTAAAGATTTTGAACACAGTGGACAATAATTTACTGTAAGTCATAAAACAATATCGATCTTGCCAAGTTAGTAGGAACCCAGGATACAGGCCCATCCATATGGACTAATTTGGCTATGGCAGGCTTGGATCCTATTTATAACATTTACAGTATTTTACAGCGCCTTCTTTCTGAAGAGGCACACATCCTATTGCACGAAATCTCTGAATACACAAGATCCCTCTGCCAAAAGCAGCTGAGAAAGCAAACAGATTTACCCAAGCGTTGGTGTTTTTGCCTTTTAATTTTTTTTTAATTGAAAATGCAGATGTACAGAGAGAAGGAGATTCAGAGAGAAAGATCTTCCACCCACTGGCTCACTCGTCAAGTGGCCATAACAGCCAGAGCTGAGCCAGTCCAAAGCCAGGAACCAGGAGCTTCTTCTGGGTCTCCCACACAGGTGCAGGGTCCCAAAGCTTTGGGCCGTCCTTGACTGCTTTTCCAGGCCACAAGCAGGGAGCTGGATAGGAAATGGAGCAGCTGGGACAGGAACCGGCACCCACATGGGATCCCTGCTTGTGTAAGGTGAGGATTTAGCCACTAGGCTACTGTGCAGGGCCTGCAAGCATTGTTTTTTCAAACCTGAATCTGTAATGGGTAATCAGACAGAAACACGTGGCACTTGATTGAATAACCTTGAAACTTTGAATTCAGAAAGATGTGATAGCCCAAGTCCACATATGTGCTTTGATGGCTAACGTTCCTAAGTCTACATAGAATGCATATGACCTGGCATCCATGACGTTTAGCATAGTGCCCATTTGTGGGCCACTTGATAGATTTTGTCCCACTGAACTGGGTATGAATTGGCTTCCACTGGAATCAGTTTGGAAAACTGATTCATCATCATCTCTCTTTAACTTCTGCTCTCAGAGACTCCTAAGTACCAGAAGCCTCAGAATACTCAGGCATCATCAGTAGAAAATGAAGCAGAGTCCCAAACCAAACTACCGATTCATTACTGTTACCTTACATGAACAGAAGCAAGCCAGGCAGGCTGCACAGAAGTGCACGGGTCAACAGTAGGGAGTAGGGCTCTTCAGAAGCCAAGTTCTAGGTCACAGGTATTCTAAGCTGGGATCAAAATTTCCTTGTCGATATTACCCCCCTACAACACAGCCCCCTCTTCTGCAGGTGGGCTTCCTGTCCAGATGGAAAGCGAGATGAGGCCACCAAAATCCCCTTCCTCTGCAGAAAGCTTCCCCTCACTCCAAGGTTGTGCCTGAGCCTTCACCCAACAGCAGTCCTTGTGTGACACTGTAAAATGGATGTCAAAGATTAAGAAAAACTTCTCCATTTCATGGCCTGCTTTTCTTTCCTATTTTTTTTTTTAATGAAAATTTTTCCAAGCATATATTCCAAACAAAAGAAGTTAAGCACAATGATGGCATTTGAGCCTCTGTGGTAGGGTGAGGTGGATTATGTTTTCCTAATTTTAAACAATTATCTTTTCTCATCCCAGCACAAAGTCCATTGGATCTGAAATTGACCTAAGCAATGAAGACAGCATGTTGTTGATAATGGTACTTCCCAGCTTTCAATCATCTATTAAAAAAAAAAAAAACTACTTTAAAAGTAAATTTCCAGAAATGTTAACTTTGCATAGTTATCTTATATCTTCCAGTGGAGGGGTTCACACCCAAGGAGACTTCAGACCTTCAACTTCACAAGACCAGAAAGATGAAAAACAAAATTGATTGTTTTCCAGATGCATCTTGGCATTACCAATATCTTGCAAATGCAACATTTCTCACCCTCCTGAGGGGGCTGCTGAGTGCCCTGGAAAGAGAGGGTGCTGTGCGGTACAGACTAAGCTGCAGGAATCCATCCTGCGGCCAGGAATGCAGGAGCCACAGAGATCGCCCTGGTTACAAGAACTTCAATGGAAACTGTCAGCGGGAGCAAACCGCTGTTCTTCAATATACCAGTCCAAACCTCAACCAGGACAGAAGGATTGTGGGGCCTACTTGAGTGCACTCTTGCTTAAAAAGAGTTGCAAAAGCTGATGTGCGGCTCGGTATGACGGCTCAGTGGCTAAATCCTTGGCCTGCATGTGCCAGGATCCCATATGGGCTCCGGTTCCTGTCCTGGCTGTTCCACTTCCCATCCAGCATCCTGCTTGTACCCTGGGAAAGCAATAGAGGATGGCCTAAAGCTTTGGGACCCTGCACCTGTGTGGGAGACCCAGAAGAAGCTCCTGGTTCCTGGCTTCGGACTGGCTCAGCTCTGGCTGTTGTGGCCACTTGGGGAGTGGACCAGTGGGTGGAAGATCTTTCTCTCTGAATCTCCTTCTCTCTGTACATCCGCTTTTGCAATAAAAATAAATAAATCTTAAAAACAAACAAACAAAAAAGCTGATGTGAAGAAAGCAACAGACAGGAGATACATTGTGTTGCCCAAGAGTTTTCCACTCTGCTGGTTGACACCAATGGTTCAGTACCAAGCTGAATTCAAAAATTATACCTTTGATAATCACATCTGGATAAAACAGATGAGATCACTGAACACTCCCATAATTTAAATAAAGAAATAAATTTCCTGCTGTCTTTGCCTGGGGTGGGGGAAAAAGGGGGTGAGAAAGGAGGAGGACTTAGAAGGAGACATCTGTCCCAAACATCCCAGACAACGAAGCGAGGGGGAAACTACAAAATGTGGTGAGTGGGGGAGGTGAAGTACTCGTTTCTGGTACCCTGAGCTAGACGGCGGAGACTCGTGGACACACTTCGTGTGGCTGCGTTGTGCACAACTGACGCTAATAGTTCTCCAAGCATCCTCTAATCGCGCTGGGTTGGTTGTTTGTTTGTTTCTTTTTCCCCTTTCTGGCTCGATTTCTCTGGTTCTCCCCTAGCCCAGGAGCCGCTTTTTAAGGACTAAGAAAAGTTAGGGACGCTCCTTTTCACTCTGCACACCGCAGAGAGCCAGTTCAGGTATTGTCAGCCAAGCTTCGCCCCCACCCCACCCTCTTAACGCCTGGGAGGGGACTAAGCACTCAGCGAACCACCCAAGGCATCAAGGCACAAAACCCCCATCTCTCCCCCACCTCCCCTTTCCAGGCTCGCCAGTCCAGGTCGCTGGCCTAACCCCCCTCCCCGACTCCCACCCCCAGGCCTAGAACACCCGCGTTCGCTTGTCGGCTTTGGAAACCAAAGCAACTGCTTCCGGAACCAAGTCTGCGCGCCCCCGGGCCCGGTTGGGGCTGTGCAGGGTCCCCAAGACTTTGACGAGCTACAACAGGCGACGCCAAGAGCAAGGCCGCCTCTCCAGCCGTTCCCAGCCCCAGCCAACCGTCCGCTCCACCGCGCCGCGCCGCGCCGCGCCGAGAGAGAAGCAGCTGTTCCGAACAGCTGGGGGGCGGCGGCGCAGGGCGCCCCAGGTGCTGCCGCGGCCAATCGCAGGCGTCCGGCCCGCCCCCTCCCCAGTCGGGCGTCGACCCCCGGCCCGCGGAGGAAGGGAGCAGAGGGCTGGAGCGCCGTCCTCCGCACTCGTCTTCCAAGCCTCCGCGGCGGGAGGGACAGACGCGAACCGGAGCCGCGCGGGTCTCCCCCCCGCCCCCAACTCCCCAAAACCCGGGCCCTGCCGCGCGCCCCTCGCCGCGCTCGGACGCTCGAGACGCCGACCCTCCCCACGCCGCACCCGAGACACCTGATTTCCAAGAAAGAAACATTTACCCCGGAACGTGTCTCCCGCCTTGACTCGCGCAAGGACCACGCTCTCCGCTCTCTCGCTCGCTCTCTCTCTCTCTCTCTCTCTCTCTCTCTCTCGCTCTCTCTCTCTCTCTCTCTCTCTCTCTCTCTCTCTCTTCTCTCTGACCTCCCCGCCGCCGGCTAAGCAGTAAGCGCTCTCCGGTTTCTCTCCAAGCGGCTCCTAACCCGGGCGATCCAGAGAATCTGGACCGTGACCGGCAGGGGGGGGCGGGAGCAGAGAGCCCGGTCAAGTCTCCGGGGCTGCCGGCGACTTCGGAAGACGTGCGCCCCGCGCCCTCGGCCGCCCCCGGCCGCTCGCCCCCGCCGCGCCGCCGCCGCCGTCACCCTCGCCCCCCGGCTCGCCCTCGGCCCCCGGCGGCCGCGAGAGGCTGCGGGAGACGCGGAGCCGGAGGAGGAGGAGGAGAAGGCGCAGCCGCTGTCCGAGCCGCAGCCGCAGCCGGAGCCCGAGCCGCGGGGTGGGCGCGAAGATGCACACGACCCAGAAGGACACGACGTACACCAAAATCTTCGTCGGGGGGCTGCCCTACCACACCACTGATGCCAGCCTGCGCAAGTACTTCGAGGTCTTCGGCGAGATCGAGGAGGCGGTGGTCATCACCGACCGGCAGACGGGCAAGTCCCGGGGCTATGGATTTGTAAGTTGTACCGGGTGGAGGGAGGTGGGGGTGCTGACTGAGGGCGACAAAGAGCCCTGTGGGCTTTAAGGGGCGGGGAAGACCAAGGGGCGCCGGGCTGCTGGGAGCCCCTCGCGGGCGTGGGAGACACTGTCCCCCCTCCCTGCACTCCAGGCCGAACTGAAACTTTGCGCGCAGCAAAGAGGGGGACCGGGGGCCGGCGCCTGCCTTGTCGCTTGCCGAGGGAACCCCACGCGCGATTATGTCGGGTGGGGGTGGGGAGAGGCTGGTGGCGGAGCAAAGGACGTAGGGGCCCCAAGGGAAGTTATCAGGACCGCTGGGTTTGGGGTCTGGAGACGCAGCCCTGCACAGTGGCGTTCCCTGGCTTGGAGGCCAGTGGCGGAGCGCGCTGTTGCTTTGTGAAAATGCCTGATGTGTATTTGGGCTCTCTGGCTGGGACAGGGCGAGGACACCCCGAGAGGGATCTGGGGCTCTCTATTTAATGGCAAGGGTAGGTTCTTTAAAAGAGAAAGAATTGCGTGGCTCTTGTCCAAACTGCCAGCAAGCCAGCCAGCAAGCGCAGGGAGCTGCTTGAAGCTTGAATGTGCCTAACTGAGCTCCGCAAGACCTGGAGCCCCCAATCCCAGACTTGGACAATAGCTGGGGTGGTTTCAGGAGTGTTTGCAGTGGTCAGGGCATGCTAGGTGGGGAGGGGGAGGAGGCGAGGGGGGTGGATGACAGGCTGCGCAGACTTGGAAGCCAGCAGTGCCCCTGAGGCCGCGTGGACCTGGGTTTGGGTCAGGGACAGCCGCGATGAAGAAGGTCCAGGCGTTGTAAGAATTCGGGCCCCTGCTCTTGGCTAGGCCACTACCAGCACCCTTGGGACTCTGGGGCTGAGGTGGTGTGGGGGGAGCGATTGGGAGCCCTGGGGGTGTGGTAGATTGACTTCTTCATTTTCATCTTTCTTCTTGTCTCTTTCAATGGGCGTTACGCTGGCATGAGGTCTAGCCAAAACAAACAAAAAAAGGAAGAAGAAAGAAAAAAAGTTACAGCTGAGTTGTTTTTTTGGGTTTTTTTTTTTTTTTGGTCATGAGTGACTTCTCTAACATGCGCCTTGGTCTCCTTCCGGGGTAAATTGAAAGCTTTGCATATCTGTGTGTGTGTGCGTGTGTGTATGTTGCTAAGGTCACCATGGCTGACCGGGCAGCCGCCGAGAGGGCCTGCAAGGATCCCAACCCCATCATTGATGGCAGAAAGGCCAACGTGAACCTGGCATACTTAGGAGCAAAACCAAGGATCATGCAACCAGGTGAGACACGGCTGGTTCCCCTCCCCACCGCACCCACCAGAATCCCAGTTTTGTGAATAGAATCATTCCCCCATTCAGAATTGGTTGGCTTCCTAGGCAGTCTGTCTAGTTGTCCCATCAGCTTGAACCTGTGGCTGGTTATTGTGCCTGGGACCTTCAAGATAAAAACTAAGAGTTGTAAATATTCTTCACAGAATGTACCTGTGTACAGAAATAGAGATGGGGGGAATGGCAGTTGGGACACACACAAGAGTTGGGCTGACTCATCACTCCCTGTGTGACATAAACTGTAGGCTGCTCTCGGGTTTCCCAGCTTTAACCACTTGTAGATCACTCATCAGTAGATTCCACGGGCTTCTCATGGTTCCCTGCTTAGCATGTTCTTTCATGTTATTACCACTTGTGCTGTGTTTAGAATAGGGAGTCTGACTTCAAGGCTGATGCGAGGAAAGAATGGGGGAGGGCGGCGGAAGGGAGAGAGAGGGTTCAATGGTGAATCGTAACACAGAATCACAGAATATTAATGATCAGAGGAAGTAGATTACCCCCACTCAAAAGAGCCTCAGGTTCCAAATAAGAAAAGGGTGGATATTTAAAAGATGAGAAATAATTTGCTAGGAAGTCATGCCCAGAGCCACAAATTGCCAAAACGGAGCAGCATTTTGTCTGTGCAACAATAGGACCTCTCAGATTATTTACGGCACTGCCCTTTGCAATTAGCACAAAGAATTGAAAGTGGAGTGTTGAGCAAGTGTAGCCTTTCCCTTGGGTAGACAGCTTTACTGGTTAAAGCAAAGCACCGTGGTGTCTTTCTGGGATTTTGGAAAGAGCTCACCATTTTCCATCTGGGCGGTTCTAACAGAAGATGAAATTGTTGAGAAAGTGAGTGCAGGCATAGGTGAAGAAATACATGTTTGTCCCATACGTAATATGTATACTAGCCACAAACTTAGTTTGTGTTCCTGAGCATTGTCTAGAACGTTCCAGAAAATCCCAAATCACAAAGACTTTCTATAGGTTGAGATTCCAAATTGCAGGAATCTGTGACATGTAACTTCATTGTCAAGTTCTGTTGTTTTTGGTTTCATTCCATGAACATTTCTCTCTGGCTTGATTGTCTAAAGTCTTGCTCTGTGTTTGCCAGTTGAGGTTTGTGGGCCTTTAGTTGCTGGCATTGTTACCACTTTTAAAAAATCCATTTGGGATCAGTGATGGTATTTATTAAAACTGACTTTTTTTTTTTAACACATACAAGATATTTTCTTTACCATGTCCTAAGGATGAATATCTTTCCAAAGTGAAAGTTGTGATGATGTGTGAGGTGTGGGAGCCCCAGAAACCTAACCGTGGTGCCGTGTTGCCAACTGACCCGTATGATATGTCTTGTTGTTAGGTTTTGCCTTTGGCGTTCAGCAGCTTCATCCGGCCCTCATTCAGAGACCTTTCGGGTAAGTCAGCCAGGCCCTCCTGCGTTTCACCATAGCCATCAGCTGTTCAGCTGCCTCTTGATTGTGTACAGACCAAATCATCATGTCATAGCATGTTCCTGCTTATACATCCTGATACATGTTTGTGTACTCTTCCTACTGGTACTATCAATACTTTTAGATGAGTCAAGTTTTCTGACCAAGTATAACAGCCTCCAAAGCAGACACATTTTGAGCTTACACTTAACAAAACCAAACAATCCAAACCTACCAGGTAGGACTTGTGTCCGAAACGATTGTGCCCCAGCCCCATGACTGCTGTTCAACTTGACTCAATGTGATTTATCTCTTTCTAACCTGACAGGGCTCGTATACAGTTAAGCTAACTGATGAGAAGGATACCATGATAAGAGGTGGAATAGTTCTGTTTGGAATTAAGCTCTGTAACCAGTAGACTCAAACACACGAGCTCAGATGGTGATTAATGATGCATGGATGTTGATGTTGGTTTTATTTTATCTTTTCACCATAGCCAATAGACCTCCGTGTGCTTTATTTGATTTATTACAATAATGAAGTGGTGTTGATAGCTAAACTGTGTGCTTTGACCTAATTGAAAAGAGCTGAAACGACAGTGTTTCCTCTCCTCGGGGAAGGGCTCTTTGCCTTTTGGTTTTGGTGGTGGTGTTAAGAAGTGTTAACTTTGCCATGGGAAGCAAAGGGCCTTTTTTTTCTTGCTTTTAAGCTGTGGCCTGTGACTTCCATTTAACCATATATATATATATATATCTATTATTTTTTTTGTAGTGAGTGCTAAATGGTGTGATTTCTTTCTGTAAGAATACAGATTCATTGCTTGCATGTCCTAAGTTTCTGTTGTATGGGGAGTTTTCTGGGAGCGGGGTTCTTTCTTTCGCAATGTGAATCCCCCTTGGAAGTCTTTTCAATGTTGAACACTCAGCAGCCCTCTTCAGAGTTCATCAGCACCTGCCAGGTGTTAGTGGTCTAGCACTACCTCCCACCTGTCAGACTGAACTCCAGAGGAACAGCCTGTCCACATGTGTGGCATCACTGGATCCTGGGATTGCCAGCTGTCCTCTCCTGAGGTGCCCATTTCCCTTGCACTCAGACATGGTGTCAGTGGCAGAGTCCCCTCCTGCCTGTGTCCATCCTAGGGGCTAACTTGTGATGTGCCTGTATCTGATCACCGTCATGCCAAAAATGTAAACTTTACAAGTTCTGGTTGTTCAAGGAGTGTTACAACCTGAACAACAGTTTCCCTTCTAGCTTAGCCCCTCGAATGTCTACATGTTTAACTGGGAATCTGACCGTGTGGATGTCTACCAAGTGTGTTCCCAAGGCTGGACCCCAAAAGACTTGAAGAGTCATGTTATTCTTTCCCAAGAAAACCTCATAACCCTTCGTTTAGCATATGTCAGTACCTCCTCCTTGTGTTTTTTTCCCCCCTTAAGGAATCTTCTGTCTAATAAGATTGAAGATAAAGGTCTTTCATGTGTCCATAGCTATGCATACCCAGGCTAACTGGACACTGATACAAATGGTGGGTTGATGGGTCTAACTATTTCTGTGAGTACCTCATTGGCCAGGCCAGCGATCTGCTTTAGGTGGGATTGGGAAGGAGTACATAGCTTGGAAAACGTGATGATAGATTTAGTCATGATTGCACACTTCCAAGCAGCTAGAAAGCAATCTATCAACAGATAACCGTGCGTGTGTGTTTCCCACTGTGTTTCTGGATGATGCCAAATGAGGAAATTGCTGCACATTAATTTGGAAGCAAAAATAATACAAACCCATCAGGCATTACTAATTGCTAAATAACTTGGTATTGTTTCAAATACAAAAGGAATTCAGAGTCATAGAAAATGGATGGGTTAGAGAGTTGGACAAGGCTGTGGGGGAAAAGGGTGAGACTAGATTGGCTTAACTTGATCTAGAATGGGACCATTGGGTATGCCTTGGCCAGGTAAAGGAAGACTGGGTACGGCCGAAGGATGTAGGTAGGGCCTAGCGAGCCCAAACAAAGGCGCGGAGGAAGGACTCAGTGTGTGTACAAGTCCCACTGTGCGAGGATGGTCTTGTGAGCTACCTGTGGATATTGGGACTGGCTGCCACAGTCCTTGTGGTGCTTTGAGGAAGAAAGTGACATGTGGAAGTAAGACCTACCATGATGAAAAGTTTTGTGTCAGAATTTTAAACCAAGTGTGTTTTGATGGTAGTCCTTTGCTTTTTGTCTCTTCTGTTATTAACTGTATTTATCAAGTGTGATGATTATTCATGTGTGCCTAACCTGTTTGAACTTGTGATATTTTTTTGTTATATTTATTTTATTTTTATTGGAAAGATAGATTTTATGGAGAAAAGGAGAGACAGAAAGAAAGCTCTTTCATCCACTGGTTTACTCCTCATATGGTTGTAATGGCCAGAGCTGAACTGATCTGAAGCCAAGAACCTCCTCCAGGTTTCCCATGTGGGTGCAGGGTCCGAAGGCTTTGGACCATCCTTCACTGCTTTCCCAGGCCATAAGCAGTAGGCCAAATGGAGAGTGGAGCAGCCGGTACATGAACCAGCACTTATATGGGATCCTGGCACTTGACAGGGGAAGATTAGCCGAGTGAGCCATTGCACCAAACCCCGAACATGTGATTCTTTTTGGCAGAAGGTGACACTGCCCAGTGGGACTAAGCAGGCGTGCTATCTTTTTTAAGGGGTGCTCAGCTTTGCTTTAATTCCCAGACTGTATACCTAGCAAGTCACACCCGATCCTCCTAAATTCTAGTTGAATTCCATATGTGCTTATTTTAGGCCTGGAAAAAGGTTGAGCATTACTTACGTTTCCTTGTTTGAAATTCCAGCGGCCGAGATTCTTCTTTTATGTGGTCCTTAAGGGACCTTCAGGCCTGTTTGGGTCTTTAAACAAAAAAAAAAAAAAAAAAAAAAAAAAAAACACTTTGGCCTGAGGGGATTTGGGATAGAACACAGTGGTCCGATGTGAAGTAATTGGGTCTATGGGTAGAAATTTCTGGACTGGTGTAGACCGAGCTGAGCATCCGCTTAAACGTTTCGTGTCATGATGCCTTTAAGGTGCTAGGTTTTACGCTAAATGTAGTACTACTGTTGCCAGTATTTATGCTGTCCACTACGGGGTTAACAAATACGCACCAAGCCTCTATCACGTGTGGGGTACTGATAAGGGATTTACATAAATTATCTAACTGAATTCTCACAAGCATTTGGTGAAGACACGGTTAATGTCTTTTCCATGGGCAAATAAATAAATAAACAACCTGAGGCACAGAGAGGTTAATTAACTTCCCCCAGTCACAGGGACGAGTGTTAGGGTCTGATGCTTGGTTCAGATTCTTGGACGGCCTGATTCTTCAGTGTCCAACTGTGGCCAAAAAAGGCACAGTTCTCTCTCTCATAGTCTAGAAATGAACAGGCACCAGAAGAAGGCTGTCCATGTGGCCTCAGATAAGGAAGCGAGGAGATGTCAGGTAAGTGGGAAGAAAGTTAGCCTAGATTTTACAGGATGCTGGAGGAGGAAAGAGCTGTTTTACAGAGTATTGTCTTGGCCATTTAGAAGGAACACTTCCTGAAATAATTTTGCCCAATGCATAGCTACAGAGGGTTACTCCATGTCACAAGTGGAAAGTGTGAGTTGAAAACTGAAGCTGATTTCTGAAGGCTTATGTGTAGGGAGGGTTTCAGCTGGAGTGGATGGGATATGAGTGTGACAGGTGGAAGTGACATAAAGATGGACATGCTTGGTGAGCAAAAGCAAGGATTTGGAGATGGAGTGCAGGAGACCAGGGTGCAAGGAAAAATGGAAACATATTGGGAAGGGGTTTTGAAGTCAGAGCACAGAAAGTGCCAAGGGTGAAGACATTTGCACTGAATTTGGGGGTGCTGTTAGGGTGGCGCAAGGGAAGGAGCAGGTAGGTGATTGAGACATGGCTTCCAGCAGTAGTCTGGGTGGCGAGTTGAAGACCAAAGCACTTCTGCTTTCCAAGTCCTCCGGGGAGTGGCGCACTTTGCGGTGCAGTGGGTTAATTTGCCACTTGGGACACATCCCATATCAGAGTGCTGGTGCAAATCCTGGCTGTTTGACTTCCGATCCAGTTCTTATGTGCCTGGGAGTCCCTGCCACCCTTGTGGGATGCCAGAATGGAGTTCCTGGCTTTTGGCTTAAGTTGGTTGGAGGCATCTGGAGAGTGAACCAGCAAATGGAAGCTCTCTCGCTCTCTCTCTCTCGCTCGCTCTCTCTCTCTCCTCTCTCTCTGTGTCTAGTTCCTTTCTCTGTCACTCTGACTTTCAAATTAAAATAAAAAAATTTAAATCAGTGATATCAGAGGTACCAGAAGAGATGGGAAGAAAAAGAGAGAATGCAGTGTATTTTCTCTCAAAGTTACATAGAGAATCTCCTTGCCTTTGTGCTTTTATAACTGCTAGGCATGTGTGTTGTGTGGCTGATGGAACGACAGGGCAAGGTGAACAGTTCGAGAGGAAGGAGAATCCCACGGGGCCTTGCTGGGTTTCCCACGTCCTGAAAAGAGTTCACGGTAGGGAAAGTGCTTTGAAAGTAGCACCTGGCCCCCAGCTCCTCGGATGCCTCTCTGCCTGCCCACCTGCCTACACCAAGCTGTACAAGCTGCCCGGGATCTTTGGCACTCTGCTTTTCGCTGAGCTTTAAGAGGCCCGAGGTTTGCATTTGCCTTCCTGCATCTTCTGAAACCTTGGGCCACTTGATGTAGGTGTCTGATCTCCCACTCTAATTGGTTGGCTTTGTCGAATTCCGAATGAGTGAGTTCTTCCGGTCAAGTGAACGCAGGGACAGAAGTTTCCTTAGCAACTCTCTTCCATGCAGTCTTCACGCAGCCGTGCAGAGCGTGCTCCATCTTTTGTGTCAGACACACTTATTTTTGGGTGAGCTCTTGCCTCCAAAGATACAACCCTCAGCAACCACCAAGTCGTCTTTGGAACTCGGGGAGTTCGAGGGGTTAATGTTTCCGTATCAGGGAGCTTCATTTTGGCTGGCCTGCCCGGCTGATAGATGTTTTACTCTGGCCTTATAAAGACATTTTACCCACTGGAAACCCTTGTCGCATGACAGGGTCAAAAATAGCCGGGCTGCAGCCAGCGCTGTCCGTCATCACAGGCAGACAGGCAGGAAAGAGGAGTCCCGCATTTGCACGGCCTGGACTTGGCGGCTCCAGGGACACTGTTCCACAAAGCCACACCTGTCGCCTGCCCTGCAGGGCAGTTCTCAGTGTGTGCCTGACCAGGCATCTGGTTTCTGACTGCTAGGAACGTCTCCATGCGTCCTCAGAAACACTTGACAAGATGCCTGGTTCTCCCCAGCACTGGGAACCTAATCTAGGAGTTTAGTAAAATGGAGTGTATTTTTATCACTGAGGTCAAAGGTCACCACCCTCAGTGACAAATGAGTCTTTTTTTCTGGGGGCATTTGTTTCAGGAGAATTCCAGAAAGATGGCAAAGTCTCTGTTTTTGAAAAGTCTGTGTGATTTTTCAGCGTTGAGTCCCTTCACGTTTGAAGATTGTTGCTGGTGTTTGTTCTAACCGGTTGGCTTTGCCAGCAACCAGCTCGCATTGTAGTGTGCTATTTTTAGACACATGGAAGACTGTAAAGCAAGATGAAAATAAATCAGGTATTCACGGGAGCGTCCTTCGTGGGCAAGAGTGAGAGTTTGAGATGCATGGATTTTTTTTTCCTTATGACTTATTTTTTAACCAAATGAACTTTCATGTAAGGTCATTGGTGTCTGCCTTGTGCGTGAGCTGTGAATGTATCATTTTAAAAGGTATTTGACTTTGGTCTCACTTTCTTGAACTCTTGCAGGATAACCTATAATCATACTGCTGATTGGTACAAAATATTGACTCGTAGGGTAGATTGAAGAGACATCTGTTCATGGCATCTATTTCTGTTGATTTGGAGGCTATAAAACAAGCGTTAGTAAATGTGTAGAAAAAATAAAGTTTGCTGATGATGTAATCCTTTGACGTTTCTATTAATTTTTAGAATTACGTGGTTGTGTTTGCCTGGTCCTTCCTTTCCCCCCAACCTCATCTTCCCCCCCCCCCGAAACCCCTTCTGTCTGTCTTGCATAGACGTAAACGAGCCGTCTCACCCTCAGTGGCGTCCTAGCCCCACAGGTTTGACTGTTGTATCCTTATGACTTTTATGGGGGAAACAAAACAAAAAAAAAAAAAAGAAAAGAAAGGAAAAAAGTGTGCTGCGCATTCGGGGGAATCACTGCTGTGAATGTTCCTAGCGTTTTGTGGCTTCCCACAACAGCCTTGTGGCCACAGTGAGCTGCACTACAAGTTTGTGTGAGAAGTGTGATTCTGCTGTGTTTACACACTTGTGAATTTTGACATTCTTTTTCTTTTTTAATTTTGTCGCCTGCTTCTTTTATTTTTTTTTTTTTATGATTATTTTTAATAAGGGTGACTGAGGTTGCAGAGAGATTAATGTGTGCTGCGTCTGCCTAGCAATTTCAAGTAGGGTTGCCATGATAACAAACGTGGATTTTGTGAGTGTTGATGACAGTGCCGGCCAGTGGGTCCCTGCCACCACACGGATCATGTTTGAATCCGGGACCCGCAGCTCAGAATTTTTTTCTATGTACTGAACATTCCCCCCGTCCTTTGGCAAATTTGTTACAAAGCCATAATCGCCAAAGTGTGGTGTAAATGAGTGACATGCGGAGCCCTCCTGAACTGGATTCGATTTTCCAAACTCTGGATAAATCCTATGTACTGATTCCACATCACCCTGAAGGATAAATTCTAGCAGGGAGTACATGTCGGCTCTATTGCTGAACTCTGTGAGGGGCACTCGATGACCTGGGCTGTAGTAGCCAGGGTGCTCTCGGGAAACCAATGGAAAGCAGATATTGTGGCAACCCTATGCTCAGAAATAACCACTAAATTTGAGTTTGCCTTATCTCTGTACCATGAATGCTGCCCGCGGGGCGTGTCCGCCGCCTGACTTTGCTCTCCGTTTTTCAACAGGATACCTACCCACTATGTCTACCCGCAGGCTTTTGTGCAGCCTGGAGTGGTCATTCCACACGTGCAGCCCACAGCAGCTGCGGCCTCCACCACACCTTACATTGATTACACTGGAGCTGCCTACGCGCAGTACTCGGCTGCAGCTGCTGCCGCCGCCGCCGCCGCTGCCTATGACCAGTACCCCTACGCGGCGTCCCCAGCTGCTGCAGGCTAT
Source organism: Ochotona princeps (assembly GCF_030435755.1). NCBI lineage: Eukaryota > Metazoa > Chordata > Mammalia > Lagomorpha > Ochotonidae > Ochotona > Ochotona princeps. The sequence goes on along the minus strand of NC_080832.1, from coordinate 127,519,075 downwards.
GTCACCGCCGGGGGCTACGGCTACGCCGTCCAGCAGCCCATCACCGCGGCTGCACCGGGGACAGCTGCCGCCGCCGCCGCAGCTGCTGCAGCTGCCGCCGCCTTCGGCCAGTACCAACCTCAGCAGCTGCAGGCGGACCGAATGCAGTAGACCGGCCAGCTGATCAGAGTTCAACTCTTTCCTCTTTTCCCCTCCCAATTTCCCAATTTTTAGTAGCTGATCGGAGAGTTCACACTGACTTAACAGCTTTAAGAAAAGGAAAAAAAAAAGCAGTGCTATTGTGAAACAAAATTATTATTATTTTTTTTATATATTCCAAGGAGTGTTCTAGAAGAGAGACGTGAGAGGGGGGTCGTGGAGTGGATGGAGCAGTTCTGGGAAGTCAATCCCAAAGAACCTAGTGCAGGAGAGGCCGCTAGGAATGGAAGGCAGGAGTCCCGTGGGAACTTCACTTTTTGTAACCGGATTTTTATTTTTTTGCTCTTTTTTATAGCATCAGGGAAGCAAACTGCCTTTTTCCAGTTAGAATTGCTATTTGAATCTAGTTGAACCAGGGAATACAGAGTGAGCAATATGTAGCGAGAATTACCTTTCCAAGAAGTTTTTGTTTTGTTGTTGGTGGTGGTTTTTTTTTTTTTTTTTTTTTTTTTTTGAATGGGAAAAGCACTGCAGACACACTGGGAGGTTTCTGTCCCAGTAGAAAACTCGTGTTCTAGCTGGCTCACCCCATGGGCATTGAACAATCCATCTAGGAGCGGGGCGGTGGGTGCGAGTGTGGGCAGGCGCCAAAGCCCTTTCCTCATCTGTCCTGTGGGCCAGTGGGAACAAAGGATGTGGCACGCATGGACGCGGCAGCTCTGCAAACAATCTGTGATACACAGTTCTGGAAAGAACACATCCCTTGTGCTTGGATGATGAGCTTGTCACGTCCTCATCCCTCTCCCCATCCTGTTTCGATTTTGGGAAACTTGTATCTGCTGGCGTCAGCAATTCTGATTCCTGAGTGGGGTCAGGCTTCTACCACAGCCGTCTTTTTCTGTTTATTCTGTTGACTTGTGGTGTAGGCATAAAGGCAGGCCAAGTTTGCAGACTCTAAACCCTTAAGATCTGTCTTAAGGACATTTATTTTTTTTTCCTCCCTTTTGAAATAGTTTTACACTTTTTAGTATCTATTTCAGAGTCGTATTTAAGACTATTTATTAGCGACTGCCGTACATGAGAAAACTAAGTTACGGGACGACAGTTCTTCAAAGGGTAACGACAATGTGGTTTATACTGTGCCTTAATAGTAATGCTATTTAAGATATTTATTTTTACGTTTTACTATGCTGCACTCTAAAGAAAGGAACTTTAGATGTGACACTGTAAAATTATGTATTCATCTCATGGCATAACTTATTTAGTAGGTCTAGGTGTAGCGTATCAAAGATTAACCTATTCAACTGAAGATGTTGGCTTTGATTTATTTAAATTCATATGTGCACTGTAGACGAGAATACTCTGACATTAGCACATTTTAGTTTATTTTAGTTTTTAGACTATGGTTCTCTGATTTTTTTTTTGCTTGTGTCAATCTCATTTATCAGTAACTCATTACCTTAACACGATTCTTATGTAGTTCATGTAGTTTCTTAATGCTGCTTTACATTTTTCTTCCGAAACTGCAATACTTGCAATTTTTATTCTTAAACTAAATTGAATACTATTTTACACTGTATTGGATTTTTATACTTGAACAATTTCATACAAGGGAAGGCAGGTTAGCATTTTTATGGACTTTCTCCATTATCACTGGATTTACTTTTAAGTATTCCCGAACTAGACAGTGTTATGTAATGTAGACATGACTCTCCTGTGCAAATTATTTATTCATTGTGTATATTGCTTTATAACATTTCAAAACTTCTAATCTATTCACTTGTATTAAAGATAATTTTTAAAAACTTCTGTTTGTACTGTTTTTAATTCTGTTGTAACAGCGGATGCTTTGTCTTTTTTTTTAATGTTTATTTTATTTTATTTCAAAGTCAGATATACAGAGAGCAGGAGAGACAGAGAGGAAGATCTTCGTCTGTTGATTCACTCCCCAAGTGGCTACAACGGCCAGAGCTGAGCCAGTCTGAAGTCAGGAGCCCAGAGCCTCTTTCAGGTCTCCCACGCAGTGCAGGGTCCCAGGGCTTTGGGCCATCCTCAACTTTCCCAGGCCACAAGCAGGGGGCTGGATGGGAAGTGGAGCTGCCGGGATTACCGCTGCCCATTTGGGATCCCAGTATGTGTAAGCAAGGACTTTAGCCACAAGGCTACCATGCCGGGCCCAGCTGCTTTGTTTTTTGTTTGTTTTTAATCATGATACGCATGATTGGCGTGTACCATTTTCACCGAGCATAGCACTCACCTGGATGCTCTGTGAATTTCACTAACTTCACTCTCCACTTTGTACTTAGCAGAAGGTAGAGGCTGTCTCCTGCAAGGCTGAACCTTCCAGGACTGGTTGCATCCCTGGGAAACTGTTGAGCTGACACCAGCTTTGATGGGAGAGTTGTGGAGGGGGCCAGTCTATTAGCTCGCTGAGCCAGCACAGTGGTACAAGGGCTGGGTCAAGTGAGGTTTAGAGTAAGACCCTATCACGTTCTAGTAGTTATCATTTTTGGTGAGTTTTTTTTTTTTTTTAACATTTCTTATCTGTCATCCTAAGAAAGCAATACCTATTCCACATGGTTCTTTACCTTAAAGCAATACCAATCGTTAAAGCAAGGCCAGATATGATAAATATTTAGAAAATACATCAGCAGTGGTTATTATAATGTCCTACTCTTTTAGTTGATCCAAGAGGGAGTCAGTCATTTGGGATATTTGCATTTTTATCATTTCCATCCTCAATAATATGGCAGTATTTGATCTGGTGTTTTAGAACCCAAATGAATGGCTCTCCACCAGCTTACCTTGGGGTACATAGTTCTGTTCATGATGGAATGAATTGCTTGCCGATGCCTTGGTTCTTATATTTCCCAAATCCATGAGATAGCATCTTTTCTTGAATTTCGTTAGTTGTCAGTAATTCCAAACAAGGCAGTTGCATGTTCCCATTCCATACTTCCTGGTTTTTAATGATCATCCCATGTAGAGCCATTACAGCCTCAAATCTCATTTGCCTCTAGTTTCCCAAGGGAAAACAGATTCCAGCTTATCCCTAAGGAGAGAGATTATTGTATCCAAGGTGTTGGCTAGGACCCCTAACATCATTTACAAGCTCTTTAATGCAGTCACTGCGTCCGTAGTGAGTTTATTCCAAAAGGCATGCTTCAATTTTTCAGGTTTAGCAAAGGTCACATTGGCTCTTAGGAGGCCATCTATTGCTGAATTTAAAGCAGTGCGTACCAATCCAAAATTGGTTGGATAGTTCTGGGCAAAGCTTATCAACCATAGGCACACTGACGGTTGCCAGAAGTCTGCTACCCCTGGCTGCATCTTTCTTGGGGTGACACCGAGCCTGTAGTGATAGCAATATTAGCAGTTGAGTGTGGAGGAAGGTTAAGCATGTTTTACCTTATAATGCTAAAGCAGACATTTCTAAGAAGAAATTCAAGTTCTTTTCTATTGAAGAGGGGCAAGTAGCCATGGCACGGTGTCTTCATTGCTTGGGCAGACCACGTGTATTTGTAGAGTCAGAGAAAATACCAGATTCGAGGTGCCAAGTGAGGCCTGGCTTTATGACTAGCCAGTGGGGTTATCTTGTACCCTGTAAACTAGTCAACTGGGAGTTGGCGTTACCCACAGCATTCTCTGCCTCTAAGGTACTATTGACTAAATGAATGTGCGGCTTTGTTTACTTCCCAAGCTCAAATTGAAATTTAATCCTCACCACGACAGAGAGAGTGGGATCAGGTGGAATCTGGAGGAGGTAATTAGGACTGTGTCTTCATAAAAAAAAAACTGGCACATTGGTGTGATGAGTGGATACAAGTTAATGGGTTATCTGGGGAAGAAGCCAGTCTGTTAGAGAAGGCTGCTCTGCCATGTCTCACAGCCTTCCAGTCCCACCAGGCAGATCATCCTGTTAGCTTCAAGACTCCTCCAGCAAGAAGATACCAGCCATGTGGACTGGAACCATGAACTGTATGAAGCCTCTTTGCCTTATCACTTACCTACTTTGAGCTGTTTGTGCAATTAGCAACGACAAATGGGCCTGATTGTCTCATTCAATAACTCAAAGAGAACAACCTTGGTTTTCATGCTACCTTTACTGCAGCCAAGTAACTGGTAAGCTTGCTGCATAGTGAGAGTAGCACAAACAGCATGGGAAGACAGAGCGGTTACGCAGGTAGAGAAAGGAGAGCAGATGAATGAGAAAATCATGCATTGGTTCCTGTCGCAAGGGAGCTGGGTCACCTTCTTTCTCCGCTTCTGCCACTTGTTGTTCTCAACTCCCTCTGAGGTCTGAAAGTATTCGTTAGCATGACAGCCAAAGAGGCAGAGGGGCAGAGGTGAGGAGAAATCAAAAAGCAAATACATGCATTTGCATGCTTATTTTTGTCTTCTCGGCTCCTTTAAGAGTTTGAGGCTGTTCCCATGGAAATTCTAACTGTGTTATGCTTAAGCACTTTGTGTAGAAAGTGTTTCATTTCAGATATTTCTTCTGAGTTGAATTTCAGAAGTTTAATCGCAGTCTTAGCTGACACATTTACGTTCTAAGTTTTTTTTCCCTTTGCTGTTATTTTTGACATGCAAGAATTGTATGAATTTATGAGGCACTGACTTTTTTTCCCCAAAGGAATTACTTATTCATTCACTCATTCATTTGAGAGGTGGAGTGTCAGAGAGAGAAAGAAGGCAAAAGAGAGAGGCATATCTTCCATCCTCTGGCTCACTTCCCAAATGGCCAACATCTAGCCCAAGCTGATGCGAAAAGGTTGTAACTCCCACTGGGGTGTGAAGGTTCCAAGCACTTGGGTCATCCTGTGCTGCTTAACAGGGAGCTAGATTGAAAGTCAAAAGCAGAGTAGCTGGGACTCCATTGCATCATGATCAAATCACAGTAATTGCATGTCCATTACCTCCAACATTGATGGTTGCTTTTTTTTTTTTTTTAACAAAAAGATAATTTTATTTTTATGTGAAAGGCAGAGTTACAGAAAGAGAGCCAGAGACCTATTCTATTGGCTGGCTCACTCTCCAAATGGTCATAACAGCTGGAACTGAGTCGATCCAAAGCCAGAATCTAGGTGCTTCCCTCAGGTCTCCCACATGTGTTCAGGGGCCCTAGGATTTGAGACATCTCAGGTCATAGGCAGGCATCTGGATTGGAAGTGGAGCTGGGACATGAACTAGTGGTTGTATGGGATGCTGGCACTGAAAGCAGAGGCTTAACTCATTACACCACACTGCCATCCCTAGAAATGTTAATGGACATTTCTTTGGCTACCTACTGAGTAACGAGATTGCTGGCTCATGTAGTTCTGTTTTGGGGTGTTTGGGAGTAAATGTCTATATTGGCTGTACTAATTTCCATTCCTACCAGCATTAAGACTTCTTTCTCCACAACCTCACCAGTATTTAGCTTTTTTGTCTTTTTGTTAATAGCTATTCTAACTGGTGACACCTTTCCTGTGATTTTACTTTGCATTTCCTTCGTGATTGATTGGGTATTTTCTTTATGTGCCCGTCGGCAGTTGTAAGTCACAATGAGGAAGAATTGAGGAAAATGATCAGATCGCGCATCGATGGCTGTGGCATAAATGGGTTCGATCTCTTGGCACAGTGATGGGTCCTTCCTGAGCAGCTTCAGGCAGAAGCCTGTTTGCTGTCCTGCAGCGATGGACTTGGTGCACGGAACATGTAATAATGCGTGTGGGCTACCGTGTTGATGAGATGGCCAACGTTGATAAGTGGCGTCAGGCTTTTACAGACAGGTTCACATAGGATAAGGGAGGAGGTATTGAGGAGCTTACCTAGTTCCCATTAACCCATCAATTGTTACCACCCCCTTGTTTGAAACTACCTTTTTGTTTTGTATATCAAATGAAGTGTCCTCATACAAACGATATCCAATCAGTTGTTCTCATACAAATGATATCTAATCAGTTGTTCCCATAAAAACGATATCCAGTCAGTTGCTCTCATACAAATGCTATCCTGTATACACTGTCCTACAAAAGCGCATGATGCTGCTTTCTGGAAGGTGCTTGTAGGCTGGCGGACACTGCCTTCCTGGGAACCGTGACATTTTCACTCAGCTGTTAATTGATTCTCATTCTGCCTGTTAGTTACATTAACATGGATTGTGGGCAAATCATCAATTTCTTTTTATTTAATACTTCAAATAACACTTTCATAAAGAAACTTCCAAAGTGAATTATAAATACAACATCTTAGTTTTGCCAGGTAAAAATTGCCTTTTCACTCTATTTTTTTTTTAAGATTTATGCATTTTTATTGGAAAGGCATTTACAGAAAGAGAGAGAGAGAAATAATTCCCACCTGCTGATTCATTCCCCAAGTGGCCCAAATGGCCAAAGTTGAGCTGAACCAAAGCCAGGAGCCAGGAGACTTCTGCAGGTCTCCACACAACTTCAGGATCCCAAGGACTTGGGCCATCCGCTGCAGCTTTCCCAGGCCACAAACATGGAGCTGGATCAGAGTGGAGCTGCCAGAACACAGAGCAGCATCCATATGGGATGCTGACACTTGCATGGAGAGGATTAGCCAATTGAGCCATTATGCCGATTACCACTTTATTTTTAAAATGATGTTCACCTCACAGTCTCAGCCAGCTATGTTATTTGTTTACTTTTTTTTAAAGATTTATTTGTTTTTATTGGAAAGGCAGATATACAGAGAGTAAGATCTTCCCTCTGCTGGTTCACTCCTCAAGTAGCCACCATGGCTGGTGCTCAGCCAATCTGAAGCCAGGAACCAGGAGTTTCTTCCAGGTCTCCCACATGGATCCAGGGTCCCAAAGCTTTGGGCCGTCCTCTACTGCTTTCCAGGCCACAAGCAGGGAACTGAAAGGAAAGTGGAATGGCCAGGATATGAACCAGCACCTGGCGTATGCAAGGTGAGGACTTTATCCACCAGGCTACCGTGCCAGGCCCATTTGTTTTTTTTAAAATACTGGCTCAGTCACCTGCATCACAGCTGCCTTGGGTGATGACACAGGACATGGTGGCATTGTTTGGAAAGTCTCAGTGTGTACATTTTTCTTTTCACATTCACTGTGAACATTTTGTTTTGAAGATTTATTTTGAAAGGCAGAATTACATCTAGAGAGATCTTCTATCTACTAGTTCATTCAAAAGGCTGCAACAACAAAGCCAGAAGCTTCTTCAGGTCTCCTCCATGAGGACAGGGGCCCAAGGACTTGCACCATCCTCTGTTGCCTTCCCAGGCCATGAGCAAGGAGCTGAATTGGAAATGGAGCAGCGGGGACATGAACTAACATGCATATGGCATGCCACTGTTATAGGTGGCAGCTTCACTTGCTCCTTCCCAACACCGGTCCTTTCACTGTGTACGTGCTGAAAACTGAGGGAGAGAGAGTGGCAGCTTAACTCACTATACTACAGCACTGGCCCCAGGTTGACTTCAAATTCTACTGCTTATATCTACTCACCATTAGAAGATCATATTAAGCCAACTATTTATAAGCAAAATTTCCATCCTCTGACTCCCTCACCATTGATATCTGAAATAAAGGCAACAGTAAGGGTAGTTGTGGGTATAAATCATATAAAATAACATAATGAAGAAAATTACAGCTGAGTTCAAAGGATCTCTTAAAAACAAACTAAAGATCAAAGGATGAGCCATCCTGCGGCACAGTGGGTTACGCTGCTGCTTGTAACACTGGCATTCATTTATTTCATTTTAAAACAAGTTATATTCATTTGAGAGGCAGAGAGAGAGAGAGAGAGAGAGAAACAGAAAGGGAAGAGAGAACAAGGAGGAGCAGGATTTTCCATCTGTTGGTTGCTCCTTAAATGGCCACAACGGCCATGAGTGGGCCAGGCCCAAGGCAGAAGCCAGGAGGCCCAAGCAGTTGGGCCATCTTCAGCAACTTACCTGGGTGCATTAGCAGGGAACCGGAGCAGTAGTGGGGCAGCTGGGCTCTAACAGCATCTGTGAGGAATGCCAGCACTACGGGTGGTGGCTTCACCAGCTATGCTCCAGAGCCAGCCCCCTTGTCATTACCATTCTATACTCTTCTTCCATGAGTTTTGGTAGTTCTGTACTCCATCTGTGATATCATGTGACTTTGGTCCGCCTGACCTGGCATTTCACTTAGCACAACACCCTTAGATTCATTCATATGGTTGCAAATGGCAACAGTTCAGTCTTTCCAAAGGATGAATGATATTCCAAGCAGTCCATACATATATAGTACTTTTTAAGTCCCTTAATCTATTAAAGAACATTTTGGTTAATTCCATAGCTTGACTTCAGTTGACTAATGGTGCAATAAACATGGAAATACAGGCTCCTCTTCCGCCCTCCTCTCACACCCAGAAGTAGGTTCACATGGTCATTCTATTTTGAGTTAACAACTGAGCTCTTGAACCATATTTGCAGAAGCTTGAATATGGTGATTACATGGAGTGTGTTCTCCATGTAACTGAAAAATTCATGAAGCGAGTCACCTCTATTGGGTTTAAGCTTGGTCACAGACCTGGGCTCTCAGGAATAGGAGACTATTGAGGTTCCTGTTTATTTTCTATCATCACTCCCCGTGTTAAGTGGAAAAGCAAATGAGAGGGAGAAATGGAGAAGATGACAGAACATGTACATTCCTTGGTGTTTGATACGTTTGGATTCCATGTACTGAAGAGTCACTTGTGCCTGAGACACGTACGCCCCACCTGTCCACATCACCCACGCTGCGCCACCTCTCTCGATGCTAGTCTGTTCCTCTTGGCAGCACTTCGGAGAAGCCATGGCATGTATGGGAAGAGGCCTGAGCCACTGAGCATCCAGCACAGAGCTGGCCCTTGTGTAGCGCTGCTTCAAACAGTGCACAGGACATGAAAATCAAAGAAAACTCATTCTGATGCAAAACTCGGTTGAAATCCAGGCATAGGTGAGGTATTCTAAAAATTTATGAGAAAATGCATATAGTGAGGCCAGATCCTGTTTGCACACTGGACTTCCGTGCTGTGCCCTGTCTTTCCTTTTGCTTGTGAATTCGAGAAGCTTCTTCTGCTTTTCCCTAGACAGAGCCCCTGCTTCCCTGCTCGCACCCTCAGACTTAGTAGAAGGGAGGTTCCTGCACCGGGCCTTCAGTCACCCTGGAAGACAAAGACAGAACATTCCAGATAAGGGATAAAGAAGTCTCCAGCATTGCCCTGAGCAAGTTTGACTCATCCCCAACCACAGTTGCATCTACTCATTTTACTTTTGGGCTGATTTTTTTTTTTTAATGAGACTCTTTAATTTTATTAACTTCTTAAAAATATTTTTAATTTATTTAGAAAGCAAAGTTAGAGAGGAGACAAAGATGTCTTCCGCTTACTCTAACTCCTCAAATGGCCACAATGGTCAGGACTAGATCAGGCAGGAGCCAGAAGCCAGGAGTTTCATCTGGGTGTCCCATGTGGGTGCAGGGGTGCAAGTATTTGGACCATCTTCCACTGCTTTCTCAGACACATTAGCAGGAAGCTTGATCAGAAACAGATCAGCCAGGACTTGAATGAGATGCCAGCTTTGCGGGTGGCAGCTTAACTCACTATACTACAGCACTGGCCCCAGGTTGACTTCAAATTCTACTGCTTATATCTACTCACCATTAGAAGATCATATTAAGCCAACTATTTATAAGCAAAATTTCCATCCTCTGACTCCCTCACCATTGATATTTTTCCAAACATTCCATGTTCTCTATCAGCTACCATGTTTGGCAAAAGGCTTGGCATAAACGAATGCCCAATGAATGCTTTGGGAAAATGAAAGTGGGCAAAGGGGTTAAAGGAAGTATCTGAAATAAAGGCAACAGTAAGGGTAGTTGTGGGTATAAACTCTTACCTGGAAAACTCCTTGGCTTTTGTTTTGATTTGGGAGACAGGGAACAGAGAGGGCGTGTCCCACTCCCAGCCCACTCTCAAAATGCCCACAGTGGCTGAGAGTTCCAGGGCAAGAACCACACCAGGTCATCCTGGTGGGTCACAGCCCCCCAATCGCTGGAGCCATTTCCTCTGCATCCCAGGATTTGCACTACCCGGAAGCTGCAGTCAGAGCCAGGGACCAGGAATCAAACACAGACATCTTCACCATAGAACAAATGCTGTCCATAGCTTTCATTTCAGGGTCTTCCTGTGTCATAGACTTACATTAAAGAAAGTGTGTTGGTGACAGCGCATAAGGAATAAAATATTCTTCTCTTTCAATGTTCACTCCTTGAAAAATCCAGATTGACCAAGCCTCATTGGTACCAGACACTGAACACGTTGTATTGGATGCATTGAAATCTCACAGCAGCGTTCTTTTCTCATCTTCATTCCACGGAACACTGATGGAATTTTTCCCCCAAGGTGACAATTCAAGGTGGTAGAACTGGGAGCTGCAACTCTTGTTTGATGGATTATTGTCTGCGGATGGATTGTTTTCACAAATTCCTCCTCTGCCACTGGGGACTGTCTCAGAAGCTCTAAGGAAAGGTTAATGAACGCGATTTCTGTACTGGAGACAAAATCAAATGTAAAAAACCTGAGGCCAGGTAATACATAGGATTGAAACCTTAGAAGGTAAATGTCCCCATACTCACTTTGCTTATTTCATTTGTGCTGTCACCAGGGTTAAAATAGCACTAAGGACCATAATGACCATTGAATCAGCTGAATCTCAATTCATTTGTGCTGTCTTGGAGAAAATGTTAAATTAATATTGTGATTTACCTTGATAACCTGTTGGAAGATTGAAATGTCAAGCTGAATGTCAGATAATTATCAAATTTTAATCCATACCACCAATTTTAATAATGCTATCATGAGAATTAAATGCAGAGAATAGATACTGAAGGTGTATGCTTCAAATCACCTGCAATTCAGAACTTGACTGTCTCAGCTAAAATTGGTAGGAGACTAAACAGAAAGAGTTGAGGGGATGACATTAGCACACAACAAGCTAATTTGCACCTGCAATACTACCACCTCATGCTGGGGGCTATTCAAGTCCAGGCTATTCTGCTCTGTATCCAGCTACCTGGGAAAGCAGCCGAAGATGACCCAATTGCTTGAGGCTCTGGACCAAGATGAGAGGCCCAGATGGAACTCCAGGTTCCTGGCTTCAGCCTGGACCAGCTGGTGTAGTCACTTTTTTTTTTTTCATTTAAAATCTTATCCATTAGCATAAGGATGAACATCATGTGATGGCAAATCTAAACATCTAAACATCTATCTAAAACATGTTTACATAGAGGAAGTAGTAATTTAAGGTACTGCCCATTGGACATTCGGGGTGATGGACTATGGTGGGCACCGTGCTTACTAGTAGTGCATGTAGGAGCCTGGACTGGGAATGCCTCAAAGTTTTTTTAGGGGATTCCCCTGAACAAAATGGAGGAATCAAAGCATCAACCAAGAAAAGATGGAAAATGGAGTAGATCAACAACCACCTCAGCTATATGCTTCCAGCGGAAAACTGGACAAGGGGAAACTCTAGGATGGACTATGTCAATCAGTGGACTCTGCACCAGCCTCATCATACCTGGACTGTTGCTGATGATATGTTGGAGCTTCTAATTGATCGAGGTGACGCTCTGCTGGCTCTGCCTTCAAACCTGAGAGGGCCTCCCTAAGAGGCCGTTGAACTTGAACTGGACAAGTGGGATGCTGGACTCTGTATGGTGTGAACTTTTAATTAGGGAATCTCAACGGAACTTGAGCTGTGGTTATGCATTAAGGTGAAGGAATTCACCATGGGGGAAGGGTCTGGGGTGAAGGGGGGGAATCCCAGTACCTATGAAATTGTGTCATATAATACAATGTAATTAATGAATAAATGAATATATATATATATAAAAGTATTCTTTTTCTACACACATACACACACAAAATCTTCATTGAAGGGAAAAACAAATTCTTCTTGAATAGTACATTAAAACTGGATACAAACCTGTGATGTGCTTTATTTTTCACTGTCAAGTCTGATGATGAAGGCACTGATGTTCACAGTTCAGTTAAATGATGCAGGAAAAAAGGTTGTTCCCACTAGGTATAAATTAGAAGCTTCTAGCAGCAAATGAAAGACTCTCTCTCTCTCTCTCTCTCTCTCTCTCTCTCTCTCACGTGCGTGTGCACACACACACACACTCTCTCTCTCGAACTGTGCCTTTCAAATAAATAGATTTAAAAAAAAAACTCTAATGAGCATTACTGATGTGAAAAATAGTAACATGAGAATTAATGCAGAAAGCTAATACTATAGGGATGAAGTTGAAACCAGCTGCCATTCAGAACACCACTGTCTCCGTGGAAATTACCTGGTGCTGGAAGAGAAGGGGAACAGGTGATGCCAGGGGCAGGAGCTGTGGCAGGTTGGGGGTGACTGAGGGCACAGTATCAGCGGTGGGAGAGACTGTGGAGTTAAAGCATTTGTGGACAGCGTCACTGCACTGGTCGTTGAAGTGCGCGATAAACGCCCACGTCCTGCGTGTACCAGGAATCTTGATCACTCACGCACCGATAGCAGCTGCGTTTCTTATGGTCCTCGGCATGCGCAAAGCCTCTTATCTCGCCAGCAGTCTCTTCCTGAACTGCTGTCTCTTTCAGCTGCCTTCAGGCCTGGTCCTTTAAATCTCCCAGCTGCCTTTCTTACCTTTCAGCCCTTGCTTCCTTTATCTGAAAAAAAAAAAAAAAAAAAAAAAAAAAAAGAAGAAGAAACTTAAAGCTTTCCCAGCTGCCCGTTTGGCACAGAGGCCACCTCTCAGTTCTCTCAGAATCAGGCATTTCAGCACAATGTACAGGCAGAAACAGCATCGCTGTAACAATGCGTTTTCAAAATTAGCCCTGAAATCTATTAGGGAAAAATCTCATCTCAGCTGCTGTACAACCTGTGCTCCTGTGTTTCTGAAAGAATGAAACCCCAGAGGTTTGTGGAAGAAATGCAGGTAAGAACCCGGCCGGCACACTCAGTTGTCCATAATAAGAGATTTCTCCCCTGCTAGATGCGGATTCCAGGGCTTCCAGCCTCACTGACTTTATCTAACACTCTCAGCTGGACGAAACATTCAGTGGCATGCCACACTCCAGACAGAGGTGTGAGTGCGAGAGGCTAGGATGAAATTTCGTGTTGGAAATTATTTGGCTTCATTTTGCCTGCTACCAATATCTACAGTTAATTCCTTTTAAAAAAAATAAAATCCTAGTTCTTTCTCTTTTTAATATTTATTCATTTGAAAGAATTACAGAGAGAGAGAGAGAGAGAGAGAGAGAGAGAGAGAGAGAGAGATCTGCCATCCACTGGTTCACTCCCCAAATGGCCACAACAGCTGGAGCTGGGTGGATCCAAATCAAGAGCCAGAAGCTTCTTCCAGGTCTCCCATGTGGGTACACGGGACACATCCTCTGCAGCCCTCCAAGGAGCATTAGCAGGGACCCGGATCAGAAATGGACCACCTAGGACTCGAACCAACACCTATGTGTGATATTGGCACCACAAACAGTGATTTTACCCACTAAGCCATAGCGGTGACCCCTCCAGTCGATTTTAAGCCTCTCTAGTCAGTGAGGTTGTCATTCTTCAGGGTAATTCTTATGAGAGAATTCTGATAGTTCTGTGGGATTACCAGATGCATTCTGAGTGACTAAGAGGATGAGTATGATCTTAGAATTTTGTGTTTTGGATAATCACGCAGTAAGGCTTGATGATCTCTGTCAAGCAGAGAGGGATAATTCTCAGCATGGCATGTCACTAGCCAGAGCTAGGAGTTTCACAGAGGCAATTATCGCTCCTTAGTTCCCACTCAAGAAAATGCTCAAAAAGTCTAGTTGTCTTGGGTATTATCTTAGTTCTCTTTGGAGTTGACCAAGGTCTTTCTTTTTTACTTAAACCCAGGGCATTTGAACAAGTATCTTTGTGCTGTTTGTATACTGTGAAGATAAATGATTATCTCAAAGAATGATATCAGTCTTAAAGGCAAATTTCTTAAATGTACAGAAATACAAGCCACTTATGTTTAGAAGTAAAGAGGAGAGGCTGGAGTTGTGATATAGTGCTTACAGCTACCACCTGTGAGGCTGGCATCTCACATGAGCACCGAGTCTTGGGTCCCAGTTGTTCCACTTCCAATTTTGCTACTGCTCATGCACTTAGAAAGGCAGTGGAGGATGCTTGGACCCCTGCATCCAAGTGGGAGACCTGGATGAAGTTCCTGGCTCTGGCTTTGGACCAGTCCAGCTCCAGCCATTCTGGCTGTTCGGTAAATGAGCCAACGGATGGAGGACCCCACTCTCTCTGTCTCTCCGTCTCTCTGTGTAACTCTGCCTTTCAAATACCTACATACATCATTTTTTAAAAAAAGTTTAAAAAATAAAAGGGAACTTTTTATATGTTAAGTCTAGGTGCTTGAGATGAGAGGAAGATCAAGTTGTTGCCAAACTCAATTGAATCACCTTGAGTATCTTCTCCAGTAGAATCAATCGACACCTCTAAGGGTGTTCTGTAGACATCTTTGTTGATTGTCGAACAGTTGAACTGATACACACACATGTACCTACACACAGATGCCCATGATTCTTCAAGTTACAAAAGGCAAATTCTTTCTAGCTATTGCTCATTAGATATCAGTTTGGCTTCTGGTAGAAAAAAAAAAAAATCTTGTTAGAAGATTGACTGTAAAAACTGGATCATTGTATTTGAGATCCTGCAACTCCACAAGTTTGTAATCTAATTCCACTAACTCAGTATCCCAGAGCCCTAAGGCAGCCCAATTATGGAGCAGATAGTCTACAAATTAAAATTCTAAAACTAAAGTTGCAATAATTTTTAATTCCCACAGTCATTATTTTGTAGTTATAATTGTGTTCCATCTTCCTGTTCTAATACAATGAAATCAGCTTTCAAATCTGCACATGGCTGGACCTTTTGCATTGTCTAAAGTGCTTTGGGCACAGTATATGTTTGTAGGATTTAGCTTCATTGTAAGAGTCAGTCTGTGGCAGCTGACAAAACCTTGACATTATTGGGTTTTGCCAAGGCTTTGCATAAATGCATTTTGAAAACTGATAGAATAATTAATTTGGTAGAATCCGTTTCTTAAGAAAAGAAAGATTTGTTTATTTACTTGAAAGACAGATTCACAGAGACAGAGAAAGAAAAAGAGGGAGGGAAAAGAGACAGGGGAGAGAGAGAGGGAGAGAGAGAGAGAGAGAGAGATTTCATCCTCTGGTTCATTCTCCACATGGCCATGACAGCCAGAACTGAGCCAGGGGGAAGGCAGGAGCCAGGACCCCCACCCAAGTATCCCACATGGGTTGTAGGGACTCAGCCCCTTGGATCATCTTCCACTGTTTCCCAGGTGTGTTATCAGATGACTGCATTGAAAACGAAAACAGCCAGGACTCAAACCAGCACGTACACGGAATTTTCAGCACCACAGGTGACAGCTTAACCTACTATACCAAAACACCTACATGCAAGATCTGGTTTCACAAAGTGAAGATTTTCACCGATACATAAATCACTTGTTTTTCTTAAATCATTCTAGGGGAATTATTTGCAATGGTAATGTAATGATAAGATTTTAATCATTTTCATGACTTTGGTTACTTTAAGTGAGATAAATTGAGCGTGTGCTAATGGATTTTTTTTAAGACACAGAAAAACGTCAGTTAACACAGAGATGAATTCCAACATAAAAACTATAGAAAACCTATGGGAACATGCAAGTGTGTTAAAGGATGAGGCAACATGTTACCCAGGGGTGGAAAAATAAAAATAAAGTGCACCATCTTGTGAAAAAGAATGTAAGTTTGAACAATGTACCATGGAACTGAACAACTTCTCCTTTCCTATAAGTATTACATGCTAGTAAACCACCCAAAGCTTGGTGATGTAAAAGCAAAACCAGAAAATTTCTCATTTTCTCTACTAGTCAGAATTTTCAAAAGGGTGGGTGCAGGTGTTGCAGTGTAGTGGATGAGCCTGCCACCTGTGACGCGTAGCGTCCCACATAGGTGCTTCTGATCCAGCTCTCTGTGAATGCACCTGGGAAACCAGCAGAAAATGGCCCTGTCACCCACACAGGGAACCTGGATGGAGTGCCATGCTCCTAACTTTTTTTTTTTTCAAAAGAATTATTTTAAGGGGCTGGCATTGTGGCATAGTGAGTTAAACCTTTGCCTACAATGCCTGCATCCCACAAGGATGCTGGCTCAAGTCCAGTCTGTTTACTTCCAGTCCAGCATCCTGGTTGTGTCTCTGGGAAAGCAGCACAGGATGGCCTAAGTGCTTGACCCCTTCTACCCAGTGAGAGACCTGGTTCCTGGCTTTGGCTCGGCCCAGCCTTGATTGTTGAAGTGCATTTCAAACAAATAAATACATACATAAAAATGTCAATAGATGCAACTCAGAGGATTCCCTGAAAAAAAGAAAAGAAAAAAGAATTTCTTTAAATATCTTTTTTAATGTGCAAGAGCTTTGAAAGTACATGATGGGGGCAGATTCTGTCTGTCCTTCATGCCTGCTGCGCTGTCACAGAGAGGAAGGCAATGACGGAGGGAAAGTCAGAAGCTTGTGGCCCCAACACTGGGGAAGGGAGAACAGGCCTCCCCAGTGTGGTATTCTCAGCTGTGTGGGGTGACTAAACATGCCACAGCTCAGGAACCCCAGGCCTAAAGGCTCCCCATCCACAAGACACGGGCTGTGAGTCCTCTCCTGGCCTAGCCTGCGAAGTAGTACAGCATTGCTTTATCACATTTGATTGTTTCCAAGTAGTCCATAAGACTTAGCATCGGGGAGCTTAGCTCTCACCTTTAATGGGAGGGATAAAAAGTACTTGGTGCCATCGTGGAAGCTGTCATAGTAACAACGTTTATTTCAATATAAATTAATATATATATATGTGTATATATATATATATATTTTAAAGCTTTGTTTATTTGAAAGACATATTTACACACAGAGAGAGTGGGAAAGAGATCTTCCATCCACTGGTTCACTCCCTAAGTTGCCTGCAATGGCTAGAGTTTGGCCTGTCCAAAGCCAGGGGCTTCCTCTGAGTCTCCCATGCGGTGCAGGGACCCAATCACTTGGGTTATTTTTCATTGCTTTCCCAGGCGTATCAGCAGGGAGCTGGATCAGAATACAGCAGCTAGCACTTGAACAGCTGCCCTACTGGGCTGCCAATACTACAGGCAGCAGCTGACACTGTAGGCATACTTTATGCCACAATACCAACCCGTATACAAATGTATCTTTAATGTCCTCTCATCGCAATATCAGATTTGTAAGAAATTCATTCAGTTCCTCTGTTTGTGGCTTCCCTGGCTCCGAGTTGTGAAGGCAGAGTCAGCTGTGTGTGTGCCGATTACTTCTGACATAGTTTCAGTGAATTTCAATAATAAAACAGATACTAGAATCAGTAAGATAGGTTAGCTGTTGGCTGGAAATGATCCAACTTTTTTCGAAACACTTTTCTAAGCCCTAATAACCAACTTGCCAGATGTTAGGATCTAAGACCAAGTTCCTGCAGTTGGGATATGCATTAGAGGAGCCTGGGTGCACATTAACAAGAAACTGAATGGGAAGTGTAGGACTGGAACAGGTTCTCTGACAGGCAGGCACGCCAAGTGGCTGCTTCACCAGATGTGCCAAAACATGGGCTCCTGAACTTATCCTTGAATGCCATTTCCCTAATTAATGTTGGAAATCGCCTCAAACACACGTGAAAACAAGCAGGAAAAATAACCAAGCAAGCATTCTTCGTGTAGCCCTTTTTGTAACACAACAGACTGTGTCTAGCATTTGAGGCATTTCGATGCATTTTTACCAATAATAAAATGTTCAAGAGAAGAAAGATGTGAGTCCAAGAAGATGTTTTGGTGCAATCAGGTTATAATGCAGATTTTTGAGTCTGGAGAGAGAGCTTGCCAGTTAACTTGTAAAACATCTAGTAATGAAACCTGTCCAGGGCAAAGGTAGTCCCTGTGTGCCCCTCCCCTCCTGCTTTCACACCCACCTGATACCTCCACTATTGGCCAAGCCTGAAAAAAGACACTGTACCGGAGAGAGATCATTTGAACCTCAGCCACCCTCATTTTGCCTTGAGCAAGCGCAAGCAGGTGGGCCACTCCCTGGAGACACCTGTGCCTGCTGAAGCAAGACCAATGGGCTGTGTTGGGCTTTTCTAGGGTGATGGGGAGGCCTCCCCTAGCAGTGAGATCCATCAATAATCTATGGCCTCACGAAGAAAGAAGTCTATGAATAAGAGATGCTGCTGTTTGGAGCCAGCGATGCCCTCGTTTGAGGGAAACAGAATATACTCTGGGTGACACAGCACTCTCCCAACTTTCCAGTTACGTCACCAGATAGCTTAGATCAGAAGCAATTTTAGAAGATGCATTCAACAAGCTAACGCCCTTTCGACCAGCCTAATTCGTTCGGGTCAAAGTCTGGTCAGAAGCAGACTTGCCTAGAGATTGGCTTGTTTGTTTGTTTTTAAGATGGGTCAAGGGCATGGAGTTATTTTTACATTTGAGGCTTCCTATCATGTCACCATCTAAGTATAAAAATGTTGATCTGGTAGGTTTGGGATCCGCTGTAGAAGACTGGAGATCAACAGGATTCCCAAATACATTTTCCATTCCATTTAAAGCTCATAATCTTCTAGGTCTGTCTAGTTCTTCTTTATGGTAACATTTAATTATTAATCCTTCCTTACTTTGAAATTCTAATTTAAGAGTGCATTAATAGATTGCTCACCCTGGAGTTTGTCGAAATCCTGGCAGGAGAAAGTCATTAGCGTATGATGGCTATGGACAAGAACTTGGTAGGCGGATTGACCTGGGGCTGAGTCCAGGCCCTGTTACCTGCCAGCTGTGTGACCTTAGATGAGCTACATGCCCTCTCTATATCCCATTTCCTCCTAGCTGAGGGATGGTGGATGTCTCACAGAGCCACAACCATGTGAAGCACGGAGCACATCAAGTGTTGAGCACTCCGTGAGGTCTGATTTTATTAAAGCTGCTCCTCTTCATTACTCACCAAGCAAACATTTATGCTTAATATGTGTTGAGCATTCAGCAGCATTGTAGTAGAAAATCATACAGTTCAGTCTGTCTACAGCCTATATTCTGGGGGTAGCAGAGAGCAAAACTAAGAAAGTTTTCAAGTTGTTTAAAGTAGAACAGCAAACGGTACTGGCGTTGTAGCCTCACAGGCTAAAGCTGCCGCATACAGTATCAGCATCCCATGCAGGTGCAAATTTGAGTTCCAGCTGCTGCAATTTTGATCTAATGCAACTGGAAACGCAGCGGAAGATGTCCCAGTTGCATGACCCCTGCCACCTGTCGCTGTCCTGCAGCGATGGACTTGGTGCACGGAGCCGATAATAACACGCTTGGACTACTGACTGATGATCAATAGCCAAAATTTATTAGGGGCAACAGACTTTATATGCTGAGGGTCATACAGGATTAGGGTAGAGATACTTAGTTCATCAACAGAACCATCAACTGTTTCTATGCCTTAGTTTGGAAGTCCTTTTGCCTTGTATATTACTTCCCACTCAACTGTTCTTATACAAATGATATCTCATCAGGTATACAAAAGGTAGCCATACAGTTGTTCTCATGCAAAGGATATCCAATCAGTCACACACAAGACATCCATTCATACAAATATTGTCCCATCAACTATAATCCTGTGCTCGCTGACTATGGTCGCTGACCTACGGTCACAATGTCCTCCTACAGCCACCTACATGGCAGACCAGGATGAAGCTCCTGGACGCTGGCTTTGGCCTGCCCAACCCTGGCCACTATGGCTATTTGGGGAGTGAGCAAGTGGATAGAAAATCTCTTTCTCTTCCTCTGTGTGTGTGTGCGTCTGTCTCTCTCTCTCTCTTTCTGACTCTGACTTTCAAATAAAATAAATCTTTATAAAAAGTAATAGTAATAGGGCCCAGCGGCGTGGCCTAGTGGCTAAAGTCCTCACCTTAAATGCCCCGGGATCCCATATGGGAGCCGGTTCTAATCCCGGCAGCTCCACTTCCCATCCAGCTCCCTGCTTGTGGCCTGGGAAAGCAGTTGAGGACGGCCCAAAGCCTTGGGACACTGCACCCGCGTGGGAGACCCGGAAAAGGTTCCTGGTTCCTGGCTTCGGATCGGCGCACACAGGGCGTTGAGGCTCACTTGGGGAGTGAATCATCAGACGGAAGATCTTCCTCTCTGTCTCTCCTCCTCTCTGAATATCTGGCTGTAATAAAATAAATAAATCCTAAAAAAAAAAAAAGTAGTAGTAACGACTAAACAAGGAAAAGGTATAAAGAGTGGCACAGAAGGGAAAGTGCTGGCATCTTCTCAGCATCTCTAATATTTAAACATAGAACAAGGAAGGATAAGAGAGCAAACCGGTGGACAGGTAGAGGAAGATGGTTCTGTTGTTCTGGCTCTTGGCACGGTGAACTGCATGTGAAAAGATCCAGTGGCAGGAATGCACTTGGTGCATTCAAAGAAGAAAAGTGCAGCTGGAGTGAAGAGACGGAGTGGCAGCAGATGAGACCAGGGAGATGGCTGGATGCTGACAGGACATGTGGAGCTTTCTGGACCCTGGGTAAGGATAGGATTTTACAGCAGATGAGATTGAGAGCCTTGGGCAGGCTCATGATATCACAATGCATCAGGAGAAGCACTCGAACTGCTAGGTCAGGGTTACGCTATAGGGAAGGCAGATAGGGAAATAGTAATATGTTATCACAGCTGTCCACAGTTGGTAGTGGTTTGGACGAAAATGGCCACAACATAGCAGAAAAAAGAGACAATAGTCTGTATCTATTTTCTTTCAAGAACCAGAGATATTTGCAGATAAAGTATGGAGTTTGAGAAACCAAGAGAGGTCAGACAGAATTATTCCAAGCTTTACATGAGTCCCAGGTAGAATTGTGATGCCGCTTATGAAGGCAACAATAAGCGAGGCAGTGGTAGATTTGACAATATGGGGGAATGGTTGAAGAGAAATTAACAAAATTTGCTTTGGGTATATTAAATTTACATGTCAAGGGAAGATACCAAGTTTGATACACTGATCTAGAGTTTCGCAGAAATGTCAAACTGTGAGACAAAACCATAAGAACCTGTATGATCTTTGATATGCACTAATATTTCTAGTTGGTTCCTTCAGTATGGTTGGACCATACTTCCTGTCTCTTTAAAGTTAGGCACAGGTTTCTTCCATCTATTGTTTTGCTTCCCAAATGACCATACTGGCCAGGGCTGGACCAGGTCTTCCATGTTGATGGCAAGGCATTAAGCACTTGAGCCCCCTCTAGCAGCTTTCTTAGATGTGTTAACAGGTAGCTAGATGAAGAGCAAAGAAGCCAGGACTCAAATCAGCACTCTGATATCGGATGCTGGCATTGCAGCATCAACTCCATCCCCTATTAGTCATGGTTTGTAGTAATTTTCTATAGACGCTTGAATGAAATAAGAGACGGAGACAGAACTGCTATTAAGGATAAGTAAGATGTCAAGTGAAGAAATTGCCACAAGAAGGAGGAAGTGATCATCTGGGTCAAGGGCAATCAAAAAGTCGAAGAATGATAGCTGAAAATTGGCATCGGATGTGGTGACATGAAGATTATCCGTGACCTGGACAAGAGAGATTCTGTGAAGAGACAGAAGCAACAGTCGGCTTGTGCTGCGTTCAGCAAAGGACACAATCCAAAGCAACGTAAGTGGCACGAGAGGCAAGGGGGAAGCAGAGACCAGAGGGGCTCCACGGGGACACTGAAGAGTGTAAGTTTATAGTGTGCTTGAGCAATACTAGGGAATATTCAACGGAAAAGAATGCACTGATGATGTAGAGGCGCACACAACTGCTTATTACTTACTTTATTTATTTTCCGTCTTCCTTGCCTCAGCATTTCTGTCTATGAATATTCAGAATGTTATGATTTAAGAAGAAAGGACATGATTATAATGAAAGTCTTGGATCTGTTGGAGTGGTGAGAGAAATGGAAAAGGACTACCAGATATCTCTTGAGACCTTGCTAAGGCTAGTGGACATGAATTCAAAGCACTGTACCTTAAAAAACATGTTCAAGGGCCCGGCAGCATGGCCTAGTGGCTAAAGTCCTCACCTTGAACGCACCAGGATCCCATATGGGCGCCAGTTCTAATCCCGGCAGCTCCACTTTCCATCCAGCTCCCTGCTTGTGGCCTGGGAAAGCAGTTGAGGACTGCCCAAAGCTTTGGGACCCTGCACCCGCGTGGGAGACCTGGAAGAGGTTCTGGGCTCCTGGCTTCAGATTGGCTCAGCATCAGCCATTGCGCTCACTTGGGGAGTGAATCATCGGACGGAAGATCTTCCTCTCTGTCTCTCCTCCTCTGTGTATATCTGGCTGTAATAAAATGAGTACATCTTTAAAAAAAAATGTTCAAATACTTAGAATTATTTTATTCAGGGGCCAGAATCATAGCATAGTACGTTAAGCCATCATCCCACAGTCCTGGCTGCTTCACTTCCGATTCAGCTCCCTGCTGGTGTGGCTAGCAAAGCAGTGGAAGAAGGTCCAAGTCCTTGGGTCCCTGCACCCACGTTGGAGACCCAGAAGAAGCTCTGCATTGGACTAGCTCAGCTCCAGTCATGGAAGCCATTTGAGGAGTGAACCAGCAGATGGAAGATTCTCTCTCTCTCTCTCTCTCTCTCTCTCTCTCTCTCTCTCTCCCTCTCCCTGCCTTCTCTCTCTCCTCTCTGTAAATCTGCCTTTTAGACAAAAATGAATAAATCATCTAAAACAGAATTATTTCACTGTATAAGTGAGGAAAAATTTAGTTTCACAAACAAACTGGAAAGCTGGAGGAAAACAAAAGGCCATGAAATTCCTTAGGCTATGATGGAAATGAATTGGATAATGTTCCATGAGCACCAGGGCTTGACTTCATTCCCACCAACTCATATTTTCACAACCATACCTTAATTCACCTCCTATGAGACTCTGGTGGCTTTTTAAATGTTTTCATTTGTTTGTACAAAGGAAAGGTTCACTTCCCCAAACACCCACAACGTCAGATCTGGGCTGGGCAGAAAGCCAGCACCCAAGATCTCAATCTGGGTCTCCCACTTGGGTAGCAGGAACTCAGTCACTTGTGCCATCACCACTATTTGTCATATCTGCATTAGCAGACAGCTGGGACCAGGAGCCAGAGTCAGGCATCAAACATGAGCACTCCAACACAGACACAAGTATCCTAATCTGCAGCATAACCACTAGGCTAAATGCCCAACCCTAATGCTTTTTTTCTGCAAAACCCAATGTGCGGTCTGAATCAGAGAGCAGGCTGTCCTAGTCTCTCTACAAAAAGCTGAACAAACAAAGCTGCCATTACTTATAAATTTGGAGACCCCTGTACAAATTCAGGTATTTTTTCCCCGTTTCAGCACAGAATCATCTGGAAACAGAAAGAATATTTGTTTATATTATGTCCTGTTAAGATAAAGCTGGTTTTTGAATAATGGCAACTATCTGAAAAGGGTAAACATATAGAAGGTGTTCCACTTGCTGAGAGAAGATCTGTTCTCTGGCACAAAGATGAACACTGTCAATGTGGTGTTCTCTGCTTCTAAGGATCTAGCTTGAGTTTTCCTGCCCATGAGGCATATGGTTTTGATGTCCTGGCCCTGGAATGTTCTAATAAATCATTGCCTTGCATCTAGTCATGTGAAAGACCCTTGTCATTGATCAGCCCTCAATGTTGCACAATGTGATTGGATTTCCAAATCTCGGTGACTTACAACAGCTTGAATACCACTCATGCAATAAAGCCCACCATGGCTGGCTGCCACTGTTACATATCTTTTTCACTTAGGGACCCAGCAGAAACTGTCTGGAATGTGGCTGGCCAGTGACAGAGGGGAAAGAATGCAGTAAGGTACATGGTGTTCTTGAACTTTTGTGAGAATATGGTCTATGTCACTTCACATATCCCCTTGTCAAAAGCAAGTCCCAGGCCAAGCCTGACTCCACAGGTTGGGAAAGTGGAGTCTTCTAGAGAGGACATACCAATACTGGGAAACAGTTACCCAGTGTTCCATAGCAGCCTCTCCTGGTCCTCCCAGGAAAAGATCATCACTGCTTCTTCCAACATCCCTCTAGAAATTCTGCATGTCTTTCTTGTAACCGTGGATATTTTAATTGTTTACATGACTGATTCCAAACAGAAGCTCTTTATAAAGATCAGGGCTGTCTTTTACTCGGTTGTAACATGATGCCTAGAACATAGTAGATATACTGAATGATTGGTGATCTTAGTTGGGTTGGATTGGATTGGATTGGATTGGATTGGATTAAGTTGAGTTATGGTAAAACAGTGTATCTGAAGTCTATGTCGTGTGTCTCATAAATAAACAGACTTGGATAGGACACTTGGATTAGCCTAGGTGGGACTTTGAAACAAATATCTATTTCTTTTTTTAAATACATTTTTAATTTTAACTTCTTTTTGAATTATTATCATCATCCTATGATCCAGTTCCAAAGACCCTGGGATTTCCCCTGTGCCCTCCTCAAATCTCCCCCCCCAAACACACACCAAATTCCCCTACATTATTACTATAGAATAGCTCTCTTCATAAAAAATCATTTGTTCATCATTGCAGGCATGGACAATGGCAGAGAGTCCAGCATTTTATTGTCAAGATAGAGCTTATAGTTTCATTAGTAGTCCATCTTTGATCTGGAAGTAGAGATGCACACCGCACTGCATCCTAACATCTGGACTTGATAGTCTTCATTACACAGTTACTATACATCCCCTTAAAAATGAAAAAGCCACAACACAAAATCAACGAGAGGAGGAAAAATAAAAGTTTACAACACCATGAATTTCTCAAGAGGTTTTGATAGTTCAACAGTCCTAAATTGCTGGCAATCCTGCCACTCCAATCACGATGAAATTTCTCCTGAATCCACTGGCTGCTAGAGTCCACTTTAGTGTCTCCATCTGCCCAGATCGTCACTGCCAATGATTGGCTGGGGTAGTTGATCAATTTGTTCTGTCCTCTATCCTGTGCCATGGTACCAGGTGTCCTCTGGACCCTCCAATGTACTGCCATATCCTTCATGTACATTTGGATATGCTGTCCACCGCTCTGTCTGAGCAATCGAGGAGGCTCGGCTCTGACACGTGTATTCCATGGTCAGACCAGGGAACCTGCAATTCTCTCCATGGTTAGGGTTCTGAGTCCAGCAGTTCATTTGGTAGACAATCGCCCAAGAAACCTCATCTGAGGCCATCCCAGACCAGATTCTTGTGTGTGTTTGCCAATATAGGATCCGTCACAGTCTATAATCCAAATCAGCCTATGCATACACTGGTAGTTGCAATTGCTGGGTCAGTTTTGTCTCCAGCCCCATGTTTTACAAAACCCGATGGGTGTTGTAGCTCAGCCCAATCCTGCCCACCCCATACTCAGCCTTCACATAAACCAGTGGGAGCTGCAGCCTAATCGGAGCAACCCGTAATAACTCCCACCAGACCTGCCCTGCCCTGGTTCTGTGCTTGCCAGCATGTACAGCAGACTGGTCCCATCTGTCCCACATCCCATTCAGCTCTCGTACATGTCAATGGGCATTGGAGTCCAGTTCATTCTAACCAGCCCCACTATCCAGCCCACACTGGTGCCAGCGGGTGCCACCATCTGTCTAAGCCATACCTGTGCCTGACAGAATTTGGTCCCTGTGCTAGCATCTGCCAGCTGATGCTGCGGCAGAACCCAATCGATCCACACTGACACTGGCTCATGCATGTATCAGAAGGTACAGTCAGCCCAGCCTGGCTTTGCCCTGATCCAGCTCACATGTAGGCCATTGGATGTGGCCCTACCTGCCCTGATCTGCCCCCATCCCAGCTCTCATGTTCACCAGTGGGAGTACTGACCCAGAAGGGGGACCCTCGCAGGCCCCTTCCTGGGACCATCTCCAAACACTCCAACCCCGTGTTTCACATGTGCTGGTTGGGTGCTGCGAAGGATGTGTCTTAAGTGATGCTATACTGATGAGAGACCTAAGAGGTAGGCAGAACAATTGACTGCTCTCAAGCTATGAAGAGTGTGGGCAAAAGAAACCAGGTCTCTAGTTTCTCTGTTTTCTTTCTTTCTAATGTAGTTTAATGCTTTTTTTGGAACCAGAAATCATACAGGCACTGCCTAGATATTTATTTGGTGGTTAACTGATAAAATGCATATTCAAATAGAATTTTCAAATAATAAAAGGGACAAAGTCTACACTCCCTATATCTTGCCTTCACCTTAACTCTCAACAAATAACCACTATTAGCACCCAATTGTGCATTTTCTGCTTGCCCATACATGTATGACTATTTTTACGCAAACCACATAATTCATACAATTATACCACTTATTTTTTAATTAAACAGTATTTCTTGAACATCTTTAATACCAGTCCAATGGACTCTATGCGCTTGCCTAAGGACTGTATAATACCCCATTATGAGTGTAATAATTTAACTAGAAGGCAACTAGTACAATTAAAACATTTCACGCTGTCTCATTTCACAGATGGTGAACATCTGTATGTCTCCCCAAAATTCTTTCTTTCTAAATATCTGCATTTATTTATTTACTTATTTGAAAGGTGGAGAAATATATATAGAGAAAAACTTTGCATCTACTGTTTTACTCCCACACAGCTGCCAGGGTCAAGCCAGACAGAAGCCAGAAGCCAGCTGCTACCCCCAAGTCTCCTGTGTGGCTGGCAGGAGGCTAAGCACACAGACCATCATCTACTACCTTCCCAGGTGCATCAGCAGGAAACTGGAGACCCCTCCCCACCACCACAAAAAAAATTTTGGGGGGAGAAAATTTCAAAAGAGAAAAATTTGTGTTTAAAAACCTCTGTCGCAGAAAGCAATGCATTCTTTTAAAAAGTGAACTTTGGGCTCCAGTTTGATGACCTAGTGGCTAAAGTCCTCGCTTTGCATGTGCCGGGATCCCATATGGTCACTGGTTCTAATCCCGGCGGCCCTGCTTCCCATCCAGTTCCCTGCCTGTGGCCTGGGAAAGCAGTCGAGGACAGCCCAAAGCCTTCAGACCCTGCACCCGCGTGGGCGATCTGGAAGAAGCTCCAGGCTCCTGGCATTGGATTGGCTCAGCTCCAGCAGATGCAGCCACTTGGGGAGTGAATCATCGGACGAAAGATCTTCCTGTCTCTCCTCCTCTCTGTATGTCTGACTATGCAATAAAAATAAATAAAAATATCAAAAAAAATTTTTAAACGTGAACCTAAAATACTAATTTTGAAGTTTACGTTGGCATTGGATAAAAGCTCAGCTATGTAAGACATACACCAATAGTTGACCCATCATTTATTTTATATTCTGTTCATGTCAATCTTCATCTGAGATATGAATAACATTACTGAGCAGAGAAAGCCGTGCCCAAGACATGCCCACGAGTTTGCGGTGTATCTCCAAAGACAGCCAGCACACAGTGCACTTAATGAGAAGGGTTTGTCCTTGCTTGCCAATAGGACTGTGTGTGGTTATTGTAAGAGAACATTCTACCTACAATCTCTTAATTTCTGGAACATAGAAAATAGGCCTCTCTCGGCCATTTAATAGGCTCCAAAAACATGTTCACACTAAATAAAGAGGATTCCCATTAGAAAGTAATTGCTGGTTTCTGGCTTGGAGAATGTGTACATTGTAAAACTCCATGATTTCATGCTGACTTAGGGAGATGCCATTTTTTCTTTTGTCTCTATAATATCTGCACTTATCTTACTTTTTACAGGGAAATCTTGTTAACCCTATGTTTCTGAGTGGCTGAAGGCAATATGGCAAGAAATGCATTTTGATGTCTCTTAACAACAAGACAAGCAGAATTCAAATGATTTTTTTTTTTAAAAAACACAGTAGAAATGACAAGCAGTTGGTCTTCTAATGAGCATTTCTCAGAAAGACAGATATGGCACACTTTGTCAGCAAAGCCTAGCCTCGTGGCTGTCTGGCTTGAAGACCTGCACTCTTTCTGGAATGGATTCTGAGCAGTGGCTGCCATGAGGCAGACCTGGCACCTGCAAGCCAGGGAAGCCATGGATGGGAATCCCCAGAGTCAAACACAAGCCAAAGCATATTTACCTCTTCAAAATGTCTATTTCTTTTCTTTTTGTTTTGTTTAATGACTTATGCACTTGCTTGAAAGGTGGAATTGGACAAGGGCTAAGGAAGAGCAAAATCTTCCATCTGCTGGCTCACTCCCCAAGTGGCTACAATGAGTAGGGCTGGACCAAGCCAAAATCAGGTGCCAGGAGCTCCATCTGGATCTGCCATTGGGTGACGGGAACCCAAGTACTTGGGTCACTGTCCTTTGTCCTCCCAGTAGCATTGGCTGTGAGCTGGATGAGATGCAGGGCAGCAAGGGCTTGAACCAACGCTCATATGGAACATTGGTGTCACAGGTGGAGGCTTAGCCCCCTGGGCTCTGATACCTGATGCCTAAACTCTTATACAACCCATGTAACGATTTCTTCACTTCTACTACTAATAGAGATCAGAAACTCATCAAACAGACTCCCTACTTGCTCCCATCAAACTTTCTCTGGCATTCCTCTTCTCCATTAATGGCATCTCCATCCACTCATCATCCCTTCAAACTCACACATGCGATTTTCTTGGACATTCTGCAAAATGCGTACTGAATTCTGCCGCCTTCTCTGCTCTCCACTACCATCATCAGAACCGAGTCCTTCTCCCACCAGCTGTGGTGTGCAGCTGCTGCAGCCTCCCGACTGCCCCACATGCGCCCACCTCTGACTGTCTGGGTCCATTCATCACCAGGAAGTCAGACTAACCTGTTATTGTTTGGTTATTCCTAAGGTCTGACTGTGTCCCCCAAAGGCTCATGCATTGGAAACTTACTCTCCAGATTCACATGCTGATGATATCTGGACGTGAGAACATTGGGAGGTGACAAGAAATAGAGTGAGGTGCCTACGATGGCATCCATGGCTTCATGAGAAGAGGAAGGGAGATACCATGGCTCTGTGTTACCATGTGACATCGGCCACCATGTTATACTGCAACAGGGTCCGTCATGCGAGCCTGGGCCAAGTGGGGGCTCGCATGTGACATCCAGCGATGGGGGATCTGACAGGGCTCCGGTAGATTGGCTCAGGTCATGGGCCCACCTCTGTGTGGGGGATGAGTTCCTGAGCTCAAGGGACAGGGGAAGTGGTGGGGTGTGGGTCACCTGGCCCAGATCCTGGGACCTGCCTGTTGGATGGGTGTTGGTTTTGTGAACCCCAGGGGTGGGGAATCTGGCAAGGCTTGGATTTCCTGACCTGGGTTCCAGGACTCACCTACTACGTGGGTACCAGATTTGTGAGCCTCAGGGGTGGGAGATCTGGTGATGCTTGGGACACCAGGCTTGGGTCCTTGAACATGCCTGCAAGAACATGTCCTACTTAATGAAAAAGGTGGCGCAGTGGACACAGGCCCTGTTGTGAAAGGAGAATAAGGCAGCACATTTGGTGCTGTAGCAGAAGAACAGAAGGAACTGGACAACTACTCCAAATGATGACAGCAAAAAATGTCAGTGAACGGAGCCAATGAACATGGGGAGGGTGACATCATCCTCGGATCGGTGAAATCGGCAGCATTCCAGAACTCTCCAAACCATCCAGACAGAACCCTCAGAATATGTACACACTGAGACTCTGGGCTGATATGAGGTGGCAGTTCCTCAACCCTGGGCACTGGGACGTGTGGAAAGTTGTGAGTGGTATTCCCCTTTGTTTCTCCCCTTCCCCAGGAACAAGAAAGAATAACAAATTTGGAAGCAATAAATTCACCCAATTTTCCCTAAACCTGATCAACCATATAATCATTATTTTTTAAAAATAATAAATAAATTTAAAAAATAAAAAGGTTCAATATATCTTCTACTATCTCCTGGCTTCTGGTATTTAATAATCTTGTTGACATTGTACAGAAGTCACCACATCTACTTGTTCTTTCTTTATTGTAATCCATATTTCCTTTCAGCTTTCCCAGCAATCTCTTCCGCAGTCCTTATGTGACATGCGTCAGGAGTGGATTTCTTTTTATTTATCTGCCTTGAAATTTCTCAAGCACCCTGAGCATAAATGTCATTGTCTTTGGATGACCGTGTTCTCAGGCATCAGAATTTGTCTCTTCAAGCCTGTTCTTCCTGTCTCCTACAACTGGTGTTGATGTATGTTGCACCTTCCCTTTCCATCTTCCTTGACTCGTAACCTCTTTGTATATTCTTTTTTTTTTTTAAAGATTTATTCATTTTATTACAGCCAGATATACACAGAGGAGGAGAGACAGAGAGGAAGATCTTCCGTCCGATGATTCACTCCCCAAGTGAGCCGCAACAGGCCGATGCGCGCTGATCCGAAGCCGGGAACCTGGAACCTCTTCTGGGTCTCCCACGCGGGTGCAGTGTCCCAATGCTTTGGGCCATCCTCAACTGCTTTCCCAGGCCACAAGCAGGGAGCTGGATGGGAAGTGGAGCTGCCGGGGTTAGAACCGGCGCCCATATGGGATCCCGGGGCTTTCAAGGCGAGGACTTTAGCTGCTAGGCCACGCCGCCGGGCCCCTCTTTGTATATTGTTAACTTTCTCCTTCTTACTGAGCTGTAGTTCAGACACTGTTATGGACCGGGAGTATCTGGTCCCCTAAGAACTCACATATTAGAAGCTGGGTCCTCAGTGTGGCAATGTGAAGAAGTAGGCCTAGTGAAAATGATTGTGTAATTGGGGGTTATTGATGTGATTGGAAGAAGGAATTGTCAAGGAGCAAAACTGGCTCCTCTAGAGTCTGACTCCAAGGGAGGAGCTTGGCAAAGCCAGAGCTCTGCTGTTTAGATGTTCATCCTTCAAACCATGAGTTAACTGTATCCACTTTTCTTATAAAGTAGTCTACCTTGAGTATTTTGTTATAGCAACAGAAAATGGACAACTAAAGACATCTTCTATTTAATGCTCTCTTTCATTCTTAATTTGTACCAAATAAATAAAATTTCTTCTAAAATACTTTTCATTTCTAGATGCCTTTTTATCTCATCTGCTTGGCAGAATTTTTAGTCTCTTATTTCTTACTTCTATTTCTTCAAAGACACTGAAAGATTCTGTGGGATCACTCAGCCACCTGTTAGGTGGTCCCTCCTGCTAGCTGTTCCCAGCATGGCCTCTGTTCCTTATGCTCTCGGAGACTTTGTTTAAAAAATTCTGCCCGAGGGCCCAGCACCGTGGCCTAGCAGCTAAAGTCCTCACCTTGACCGCTCCAGGATCCCATATGGGCGCCAGTTCCAATCCCAGCAGCTCTACTTCCCATCCAGCTCCATGCTTGTGGCCTGGGAAAGCAGTCGAGGATTGCCCAATGCCTTGGGACCCTGCACCTGTTTGGGAGACCTGCAGGAAGAGGTTCCAGGTTCCTGGCTTCGGATCGGCGCACACCGGCCATTGTGGTCACCTGGGGAGTGAATCATAGGACGGAAGATCTCTCTCTCTCCTCTTCTGTGTAGATCTGACTTTGTAATAAAAATAAATAAATCTTAAAAAAAAAAAATTCTGCCGGAGTCCAGCTCCAGCATAGTTCGGAACTTGAGAAAGGTTCGTGGATTAAGCGTAAGAGGAAAGAAATGGATCACTACAATTTCAGGATCATAATGGACAAATGCAAGAAAGCTGTCCCCTTTATTTATACAGAAACCCTCACAAGCTCTGGCACAGGCTTTTGACGTCATGGTCAAGTGGGTATATCCAAGAATAATTCTGCTGTTTGTTTCACCTAAAAACTCTCAATAGGAGTTCCTACTACAATTATTCTACAACTCAGTCTTGAATCAGTTAAGGGACGAAATGTACAACAAAGAGAAGGAGAACCTAAAGATCAAGGAAAGAATGAAACCCTAAATACAGATCCTTTGATTAGCATAAGGTAGATGGGGACAACCAAGACAGCATGAATAATAAAAGGTCCTTTTGCAAGACATTATTAGCAAGCTCCAAACTCACATTGATAGTAAAAAAGCAACTTCGCATCAGCAAACAATGCCTGAATGGATTAGAATTCTTCCTCAGGGTGGTCCAGTGTCCATGCAGAGGAAGGTGGAGCTGCATTCAGGTGGTTGTAGAGACATCCCCCGGGCCCTGCCATCCAGCGGCAAATTCCTTGCGGTCCTGCCTGCAATGAAACAATACTCTTCACACCTTCGTGTCCCCCACATCCACTGCACGGACCCCAGCAAAATTCATTCTCCCTTGTGGGCATTAATAACCTATTATTATTATTATTATTGTTATTATTATTATTACATCCCAAAGTTAAGACTGACATTTGTTCTTTTTCCCATTAATTTGCCATGGAACCTTCCGCTTTAGTGTTCTCATTGTCTTACCCATGTGTTCAAGTTTCCATCCATCCATCCATCACACCATTATGCTTTTTTCTTTTCAAAGATTTATTTATTTTTATTGCAAAATCAGACATACAGAGAGGAGGAAAGACAGGAAGATCTTCTGTCTGATGGTTCACTCCCCAAGTGGCTGCAACTGCTGGAGCTGAGCCAATCCAATGCCAGGAGCCTGGAGCTTCTTCCAGATCGCCCACACGGGTGCACGGTCTGAAGGCTTTGGGCTGTCCTCCCAGGCCACAGGCAGGGAGCTGGATGGGAAGCAGGGCCACCAGGATTAGAACCAGCACTCATATGGGATCCCAGCACATGCAAGGTGAGAACTTTAACCACTGAACTATCGCACCAGGCCCACACCATCATGTCTTTATTGCATTCAAAAATGCACATGGCCTGGATCAATAGCCTAGCAGCTAGTTCCTCGGCTTGTATCAGCCAGGATCCCATACGGGTGCCGGTTCGTATCCTGGCAGCTCCAGTTCCCATACAGCTATCTGCTTATGGCCTGGGGAAGCAGTGGAGGATGACTGAAAGCCTTGGGACCCTACACCCACGTGGGAGACCTGGAGGAAACTTCTGGTTCCTGGCTTTGGATCAGCTCAGCTCTAGCCATTGTGTCCACTTGGGGAGTGAACCAGCAGATGGAAGATCTTCCTCTCTGTCTCTGCTTCTTTCTGTTCATCTGCTGTTCTGCTAAAAATATCAAATTAAATAAATAAATAAATAAATAAATAAAGTCTTTTTAAAAAGAAGGGAATAAAGAAAGAAAATACACAATGCTCTTAAGCACTTTATCATACTTTTAATTAAATAAGTCAGTATTTGCCTTAATTTCATTTTGGAGGATAAAATTTAAATACAAAGGAGTGCAGTAGTCTATTTCCCATTTTGTAAGTTTTCCTTCTGACTAGAAGCAGAACATCAACATAACCCTAGGAAGTTTTCTCATCCTCCTTCTTAGAATCAGCCCCTGCTCCCTACCCTCCAACTCCAAAGACATCAGTTGTTCTGATATATTTTTTTTTCCTTATTAGATTAGTTTAGCTTGCTCTGGAATTTCGTTTATATACAATCTAAGGTTTGCGTTCTCTCGCGTGTCTTCTTTGACTCACATTTCTTATTTTCATTGCAGCTTCTCTTTTCAGATGTGACCGTGTTGTTCGTCCCCCGGCTCTTCATTCCTCTTTATTCCTAGCTACTATTCTGTTGTATACTTGTACCACAGTCTGTTTATTCATTCTTGCGTTGATGAACGCTTGGGCCATTTTCAGCTTGTGCTTGTTATAAATAAAGCTTCCATGAACATTCCCATACAAGTCATTTTGGGGAACATGTTTTCATTTTCTTGGGCAAGGACTTCAGGAGTAGGCTTGCGGGGTCGTCGCACAGTAATGTTTGGTTTTATAAGAAGCTGTTATACTATCTTCTATTTCTACCTATGCTGTATGAGAAAGTCTACCTTCCTTCTGTGTGCTGTAGCTTTACTTCTCACTCACTATTTTAAGATCCATTCTTTGAGTGTGTGACCTTTATTAGGAGGTTTTTATTTTATTCCCTCCTTGGAATAGTCAACAATGTCATACTCTTCCTGAGTACCAATCAAAATAGAGGCTGTAGGCACCATGCTTAAGAAAAATACCCAGAGCACAAAAGTTTCAGGAATGTAACTCCTGGAATTCTTTTTTTCTTTTTCTTTTTCTTTTTCTTTTCCTTTTTTTTTTTTTTTTTTTTGCGTTGTGCAATCAAAAATTTCCTACTTGTTTGCAAGATCTTTCAAAGTGTCAAAAATACAAAATCAGACAGAATTTGTTTTCAATGGGAGATCCAGTCAGGAAATGTGATCTGCCATGACACGTGTGCCCACGTTCATTCAGATCATGTCACACCTCTGATCTGAACCTTCCAGTCTCTCTCAGAGTTCAGACTTTGCTGTCTAAAGCTCCTGTTCGAGCTCAGTGTTGTGGCACAGCAAGTTAAGCTGCCAGCTGCAGTGCCAGGATCTTCTATGAGTGCCAGTTCAAGTTCCCAATACTGCTCTTCCAATCCAATTTCCTGCTATCATACCTGGGAAGGCAGTAGAAGATGGCACAAGCGCTTGGGTCCCTTCCACCTGTATGGGAAATCAGCACGGAGTTCCTGGCTTCTGGCTTTAGCCTGTTTTAAACCTAACTCTTGCAGGCATTTGTGGAGTAAATCATCAGACAAAAGCATTCTTTTTCTCCCTCATGCTCTGATTTCCAACTTATCTTTCAAATACATAAATAACTTTAAAAAAAACTTTTTATTTTTATTGGAGAGTCAGATATGTAGAGGAGCAGAGACAGAGAAGATCTTTGGTCTGATGATTCACTCCCCAAGCAGCTGCAGCAGCCAGAGTTGAGCCAATCCAAAGCCAGGAGCCTCTTTTGGGTTTCTGGCACGAGTGCAGGGTTTCAAGGCTTTGGACCATCCTGGACTGCTTTCCCAGGCCACAAGCAGAGAGGGGTGGGAAGCAGGGCCACCGGAATTAGAACCAGCACCCATATGGGATCCTGGAGTGTGCAAGATAAGGACTTTAGCTGCTTGACTACCATGCTAGGTCCCATAAATAACTTTTTCATCTACAACTGCCAATCACTCCTCCCAGGAGTTGGCACTCACGACCCACAAGGCACCCAATTGACAGTTCACTGAATGATGAGCAAGTGAATTGTTCCATATGGATTAGCCTTGCCCACCTGTGAGAGGGCTTCAAAACATTCATGGACAAGTGGTATTAAAGGTTAAGTTTGTATTGGTTTCTTGAAGCCACCATGGGGGGAGGGTTTGGGGAGGGGTGGGGAGAATCCCAGTACCTATGAAACTGTGTCACATAATACAATGTAATTAATGAATTAAAAAAAAAAAAAGTTTGTATTGGTGCCAAAGAGTTCTCAAGATCCATGAATAATTTGCTTTTTTTTTTCTCAGAGTGTCTATTTTCCGCATCCTCCAAAATGTAGCTCAGCCACAACTTCCACGTTGGGGCTTGTCCTCACTGCAGGGTCCTCTTTTCCAGGGTCCTTGCCTCCACTGTGCACATTGTGTGCACTGTGACACCTCCTACAGAGCCCAGGTCGCACAGCAGGTGCATGACAGTCATTCCCTGTGCACGTTCATGATGCTGAACTGGT
Source organism: Ochotona princeps (assembly GCF_030435755.1). NCBI lineage: Eukaryota > Metazoa > Chordata > Mammalia > Lagomorpha > Ochotonidae > Ochotona > Ochotona princeps. The sequence goes on along the minus strand of NC_080832.1, from coordinate 127,483,319 downwards.
GTGGCGTCTTTCTAGGGAGCAGTCTCATTTTCAACTCCGGTATTTCAGCTTGCATTAATATTTTTCCCTTTCCAGTCTCTGAAATGTGCTTAGAGTGGAAGTTAATTCAACTACACCTAACATGTACATGAAGCATTAATGTTTCAACAGAAAATAAAAACCTTATATAAAAGCAAAGAAAAACTAGTGGGAATTAAAAATGACGTGTGTGAGACACTGTCAAGTAGAGGTACTTTGCCTTGTAAGCAAGATGAAATCGAAGTGATAATAATTGAACCAAGCAAGTGTTGCTTTTCATATTAGAACCCTGGAGGTTGCTATCGCAGTACAGCACATTAAACCATCAAGAACAATGCCAGCATCCCCTGTGACTGCAAGTTTGAGTCCAACTGCTTAACTTGCAATCCATCTCTCTGCTCATGCGCCTGGGAAAACACTGGTAGATTACCCAAGTGTTTGGGCCCCAGATAAGCACATGGGAAACCCAGATGGAGTTTCAAGATCCTGGCTTTTGGCTGGCCCAGCCAGCTGTTACAAGGCATCTAGAGAATGAGCCTGCAGGTGGCAAATGTCCCTCTCTCTCTAACTTTACTTTTACGGAAATAAACAAAGAAATATTTTTTTAAAAAAAATATGAAGTTGGTGGCTGCTGCATTGTCCTCTCACCGGTGTCCCTGAATGTTTGCCTTTGGTCCATGACCCTAGTAAAACTGTTCGGTTGCCACATCTGCCTTGAAAGCAGGAACAAGTGGAAAAGTCTCACGGCCCTACCAGACCCATCTCTCCCTTGTTATGATGATGGAAAGTTCACCTAGATGCGTCCCCGCAGAGCTGTGCTTATGTTTCCTGGGCCTGGCGCCATCATTTCATCAACCCAGCTAGACAAAAGGCCACACTAAGCAAATGTTTCCCTTTTCAGCACCCAAGGTGCCAGTGGCAGGGACGCAGAAGTAGAGACTGGCATTGCAGTGACCACCAAGCAGAGTCTCTCTCAAGAAGGAGCCTCATAAAAGCCAGTGTGGGGAAATTTAAATAAACTGTGAGCTTTGCTATGAATCTATTCTGTCATCTTGGTGTCTGTGCACTCCAGCAATGAACTTGTCATTAGGAAGAAAGTAAGACAGCCGGAGGTGCTTCCGCAAGTTGGTGGAAAACAGAGTGGAAAGGGAAGTTACTTTGCTGTGAGAAAGAGAGAAAATCAAGATCGTCTGGCCAAGGGGTCTTCAAGGAGTTCATGGAAAATGAGATTTGAGAAACACCACCTGGTTACAAAATGCTGGTAGCAAAGTAAGCGTCTATTTTCACTTCGTTTTCCACAAATGATTCAACCAGCCCCAAAGTAACTGGTTTTGGTATGCAGTCTGAGCTCCATCTCATCACATACTTTTCACGTTTTATAGATTTTTTTTGAGATTGCCCTGGGATTATGGGAATTTGGTGACTCGGGTCATGAACTCTATTATTTTGGCATTAGCCTTCAAAGTGAAGACCCAATATTAGGCTGGTCCTGTATCTATTTTTAACATCCTGGATTTGGAGGTAAAAGAGATTGGATGAAACCTCAAGACACACCGAAAATTGTGAAATAATGAAAACGCAAGTGGGAGCATAAAGATTCAGTGCATTCTTCATCGTCCTGAACAGCTTAAATAAAACGACTGATAAAATAAAATGACTGACTATTCTCAGAGTCAAAAATAATTCAGAATTTAATTGGCAAAGGTATTTTAAGGTTTCTTCTTTTTCTGTTTTTCTTCTGTCTTGGTAAAGTTATGAGTTTTGTTATACGCATTGAGCATCTCAAAATAGTAGTTACTAAGACAACATATTAAATGAAGAATTAATTTAATTTAATTTAATTAATTGGATTTTTTTTCAAAAATCCTGTGTGCACGTGCAAACATATTGCTGTTGTGCTTTCATTTTCACAATGTCTTCCTAAGGGAAGTCTACAGTCTTTCGATTCTGAAGCAACATTTTAACACCTCTGTCAGTAAGGGGAGTGTGCTACACAAGGTAAGAAACCTCTTGCTTAGGGAAAAGTTACTTAGTTGCATCTTACAGAGCTATAGGATATGCTCACTTGGTCTTCAGAAGAGCTTCCATGAAATTTCAGCAAAAACAGTTGTCCTCCAGCATCCTCAGGGGACTGGTTTCCAGGCCCCTCTCAAACACCAAAATCTGCAGGTGCTCTAAGTCGTATTTTTGTGGCAGAAGACCTACATTCCTCCTCCCCTGCACTTTAGATCACCTCTAGATCACTTATGCAATGCAATGCTATGCCAATGTCCTCACATTGTATTGTTTCTGGAATAAAGACCAGGGGCAGATAAGTCTGCACCCATCATTACAGATACAATGCGATTATTTTGATCTTTGGATCCCTGGTGGTTTGAACCCTTGAATGAAGACTTGAAGGGCCTCCTGCAGCCGGTTTTATGTAACTACTGACTCTAGAATTTTCACAATTGTCTTGTGAAGCCCTGGAGGCTCCTCCAAAGCCCAGCACTACTCAAATCCACCTGGAGCTTCCTCGCCTTGATCCCATATGGCCGCTGGTTCTAATCCTGGCAGCTCCAATTCCTCTCTATCTCTCCTCCTCTCAGTATATCTGACTTTGTAATAAAAATAAAATAAATTAAAAAAAAAAAAAAAAGAGTTACCATGTGCTAATAGCAAGATGAACTAGGTAGGATGTGGCTTTTCTCTTTGGCAACGTAGGCCTCCCATAGAAGGTTTGGGGCTATAAAGAAAACACAGTTCAACCCATTTGATGCTATTCAGGGAATCAAAGTACATATAAACTAATACACTTTCCCAAGACCGTGAACTAGTAAAAGGTCTAATTAGCTGCCAGGTTTTCCTAGGGTTGGAATTCCTGCATAACTTTTAATAGAGATAATGGACTTCTCTCCATCAACTTCATTCCACACCTCTGTTGAGTGTCAGGCACCCTGCTAAGTGCTAAGGATACAAAAGGGACAAAGAGCTTCCCCTGCCCCACCCCGCCCCAAGAGAGCTCAGAATTCGAGCATCTATCAGCGGAACAGGAAAGTGAGATTTCATGTCTGCTCACATCAGAGAGACAAGCAGGGAGGGTGGTAGTTTAAATTAAATGAAGACTCTGACCTTGTTAATTCTGTCTTTTCTAAACCACATTAGCGTTTCTCAAAAGGTAGAGTAAGACTTTTGTGTGCAGCACACTGAAGAAACAGGCCTTGGCTAGCCATTTGCCTCTGACACTCAGTGTCTTTATCTGTATGTGAGGATGACAGCAGAATCTGTCCCTGGAGTCAGGGACACTAGATGATAAAGCCTCCAGCGTGTGCATGATAAGAGAACTTGTTATTCACTAGGGGGCCTTCAGAGAAGCTGATCTTCCTCTTATATTTATCCAGTCTAGAGTTTCTTCCACAAACAGGTTTCCCACGAAGAAGAAACTTTCCTCCAATAACCTTCCTTGTGTGCCTCTTGGATTTTATCTCTTAGAACTACGGGTGTTGCCAAACTCTATGAAACCACAAGAGTGCAGAGTGCTTCATTGCTCGAATGGAGTACCCGCAGCTGGATCCTTATAAAGCAAACAGGTTAATTTGGCTCCCAGTTTTGGAAGCTAAAAGTCCATGATCAGGAAGCCTCACCATTCAGCCCATGGCAAGGGCCCACAAGCTGTATCTCAACATGATGGAGAAGAAAGGCAGACAATGGTGTGCAGAAGGGACCAAGCGCACAGGCTGCCTGTCTTTACAACAGTCCACCTTCATGAGAACTAACCCACTCCTGGGAGGATGACTTTAACACCTTCTTGGAGTAATGTCTCAGTGATCTAATTACTTCCCACTAGACCCTGCCAACATAAAGATCTTACTATCCCATCAACATCTTCACACCGGGAACTGAGCTTTCAGCACATGAAGCACTGGGGAGAGATTTAAACCATATCCAGAACATACCAGGTGACTCTAGAAGATGTGAGGGGTGAGCAGATGATAGCCAAGTTATACCAGTAGTCAACTTAGGTTCAGCCATGGTTGGCACATAGCCAGCACTTTAACTGTGGTCAATGTTGGCATGGACGTTGAAAAGCCAGCCTTCTGCCTCAGCCTTTGGGGTCTCTATTCCATGCTCAGTTCTCATCCTCTGCTGTGTAGACTCCAACAAACACTACTTTAGCATGGCTGAAACAAATACTATGTTTGTCAATAGGAGCAACTGGAAATGTCATCATCATTCTTAGTTATTCTAAATAATGATTTTCTTCATTATAAGAAGAATACATGGTATTTTAAACAGGAAAGAAAAATACTGAAATGGGAACACTCAACAGTGGAGAACATATCTAGATGCTCATGGGGGACATGACAGCCAGCTGTTCCAGGCCACCAGAGAACACTGAGTGCCTTGTCAGAAGACAGAAAGTAGAACAGTTTAGACAACTCTCCTGGCCAAGCTTTGCAGCAAGTGTCTGGGTCTGTGATGCACTGAGCTGGATCTGGTCAGCCAATAGACCTTGGAAAGCTTTTCTCCACCCTGGTGTAATGAAGCCAGCAATGTCACAGAAGTATCAAACCACCCAAGTGACATCCTCGGAACATCCTTCCCACATAGTGTCTCTAAGGCATCATCAAATGACCACATCCCGGCCATACGTACTGATGTATTTTGACAGCTAGGAATGGCTCCCTTCCCTTCCCTCTGTCCCTGCAGTCACTGAAGGGGGAAAAGAAAAAGAACTGAAGCACCTATCTCACCACCTTTTTTCACACCTTCACTCTCCTCACCCTAATCAGACACCCACATGGATGTGCAGCATCCCTTTCAACTACATAATCAATATTAAAATTTTTTTTAGATGTATTTTATTGGGCCTGGCGCGGTGGCCTAGCAGCTAAAGTCCTCGCCTTGAAAGCGCCGGAATCTCATATGGGCGCTGGTTCTAATCCCAGCAGCCCTGCTTCCCATCCAGCTCCTGCTTGTGGCCTAGGAAATCAGTCAACGATGGCCCAAAGCCTTGGGACTCTGCACCCACGTGGGAGACCTGGAAGAGGTTCCTGGCTCCTGGCTTCAGATCAGCGCAGCACCGGCCATTCCAGTCACTTGGGGAGTGAACCATCGGACGAAAGATATTTCTCTATGTCTCTCCTCCTCTCTGTATACATCTGACTGTGCCATAAGAATAAATAAATCTTTTTTAAAAAGACACATTTTATTTTTATTGGAAAGTCAGATATATAGAGAGTAGAAGAGATGAAGAGGAAGATCTTCTGTCTATTGATTCACTCCCCAAGTGGCCACAATGGCTGGAACTGAGCTAATCCAAAGCCAGGAGCCCAGAGCTTCTTCCAGGTCTCCCCCACTGGTGCAGGGTCCCAAGGTTTTGGACCCATAAAGTTGAGAGCTATCCTATTGGTTCAATGGTATCCTTAATCTCTAATCACGCCAATAATCAGTTATCTATGCCTTCTGTAATTGTGGGAAATAAATCTAAATCTCTTCAACAGAACACAGTCCACTCTGGGAAACAATTATTTCTTTGCTGCCAAAATGACCTCATTGTCCAGATAGCAGCTACCTACCATGGTCCGAGATTCTAACACAAAGACTTCACTATTCATAAATCTATTCCATAGCACAACTTACCAAATCATGCAGGAAATATGGTTGAACATTTATCACCACTCCTGCTATCTTCTTCTGTCTCTGAAAGATAAGTGTGCTGTGCCCCGGCTATGGGCAATAGCCTATGTTACATTGTACTTAGGCAAGCGTTACACTGCTGGGAGAAAAGCAGCTAATATCTGGGGGACAACCTGGGCCTGGTTAATGCCAAATCTGTGCTAACCATTCCAGTGTGCTGACAAAATCGCCTAGCCTATTCTATTTTTTTTTTTCTAAAGATATGTGGGGAGAGCTGGGTCCATGTGCCCTGGGGATATAGGGTTCTTAGGCCCACCTGCATGGTAGATGCCAGGTCTATGAGCCCCAGGGGTGAGGAACCTGCCGGGCCTGGATCACCTGGTTGGGTCCTTTGGTCCACTTGTGCAGTGAGTGCCAGGGCCATGAGCCCCAAAGGTTGGGGGTCCAACGGGGCCTGGTTTGGGTGGCCCGGGTGCCAATGGCTTGATGCGAAGCCCACTAGGTGCCTGGTAGTGAACTTGTACAGGCTTGGTGTATGATGTTGCAGGAGGTTTGGGGGATGACAAAGGTGAGGATGTGAGGGGACATGAGGACTCATGTCCAGGATTGGTGGTCTGACCGTAGAGTGCATGTGTCAGAACTGGGCCCCCTCAGTGTTTCCAGATGGAGCAGTGGATGGCAGCCCAGATGTACATGGAGGATATGGCAGCCCATTGGGGCCTGCATTGGACAACTGGTACCACAGCAGAGGAAGGAGGACAGAACAAATTGGACAACTACATCAACCAAGCAATGACAGCAAATATCTGGGTGAATGGAGACTCCAAGGTCAACTATGTCAGCCAACAAGCATTGGAAGGATTTCCTCTGCTTGGTTCAGCAAGATCAACAGTGTTTCAGAACTATCAAAACCACTCAAACAAAACTCTCAGAACATTCTCCACACTGGGGCCCCTGGGATGACATTGAGTGGCTATTCTCCATCCCCAGGAACTAAGGCGGTTGGGAGGCTGGGTATGGCTTCTGCCCCTATTTCTCCGTTTCCCCCAGATACAGGAAGAAGAAAAAGAAAATTTGGAAACAATGGTCTCATCCACTTACCTAACCCTCAATCCTTCCCACTCTGATCAACTATGTAAACATCATCAAAAATAAAAAAAATAGAAATTCTTAAAAATAAGATAAACGTACTGTAGCTGAGCCTTTGTCTCATCACACACTAAGATGTAGAATTAAGGACATCTCATAGGCCAAGTCATTTGGGCTTTTGTATATTCAAAATTATCAAAACAAGCTTCCTTAATTTTGTTTCATCTGTTTTGTAAGTGTACCACAGGATGAGGTTAAGTTCTGGACATAAGAATGTTTATTTGCTTATCTGGTACACTAGCAAAAAAAAAAAAAAGCCTATTTATCCAAATCCAGGTTCCTTGGCAACTAACTGCACCAGCTTCCCACTGCAGTTAACCAGCTATAGATGGAGCCCGATGGAAGACAAGGAAAAAGCTGATGTTCACCAGCTCACAGGAGGCCTGCAGCCAGAGTCCGTGATGAGCTTTGCTCTCAGCAGGATCAGCGCTGCTTGCAATCATAAACAGCATAAAGTCACAGGCTTCAGATTTGAAAGAGTCTTAGATGTCATTATTTAAGCACCATCTTGTCTGTAACCTCACTGTGGAGTAACAGATTAAACCCTGCACCAACATCTGTCATCTTTATTTATGCTGATTTTATTGAAATGTATAGTGGCAGAGAGGCGAAGACAAGGAGAGATCTTCCATCTGCTGGTTTACTCCTCTAAAGGCTGCAACAGCCTGGGTTGAGCCGGGCTGAAGCCAGGAGTCAGGAACTCCATCAGGGTTTCCTACAGGGGTGACCGGAGCACAAGTAATGGCCCATCTGGAGTTGCTTTCCCAGGTGCAGCCGCAGGGAGTCGCATCAGAAGCAGAGCCTGCAGAACCTGAATCGTCGCTCAGATGTGGGACGCCACCATTGCAAGTGGCGCAAAGTCGGATTCACTGCACTGTTACACTCAAACCTTTTTTGCCATGATACACCTGAGTTTTAACAGATGATCAAGTTTTAAAATAGTAACAGTGTTCATGTTTTACTCGTTTGGTTTTGTGATATTTTTGAGGGACATGAATTATCTTTCTGACAAAGAAAATCCTTATTGCTTAGTTCCCCTTTTTTACCCATAAAATTTTTTTCTTATAATAAACCAAAAATCTATTAATTTTCCCCATTAACCAATCATAGCTTACCTATCAATGCCTTCTATAAAATCTAATTTCTTCAGCATGTAACAGCCTACCTATATCTGAAAAGCCGTGTACCTGACACTCCCCTCTTCAAGGCTTCAACTTCCTTGCTTGCTGGAGACTGCTGTGCAGGAAGTGTTGTCAAGAATCGGGTCCACCCACAGCCTCCTTGTCACATGTTCTTAGGCTGAAAGTTCCTTCTTCTTTCGCTTGCAGCAGCAGCTCTCTCTCTCTCAACTCTTCCCCTGAAGTTTTGGTTATAAACGTCTTCTTGGCCTACTGAGTAGCTAGTATGTGTTTGTGTAGGCAGGTTAATCTGAACACTGCTTTGAGAATTGGCTCAAATCACCCTCTTCATCCTGCAGGTTCAGAAGTTGGCCTGGCTGCTGTTCTCATGCTTTATGCTTGGCTGAGTTCAATGCCACAATCTCTGAAAATCACAAGCACTCTGTTGCTACTCTTGACTCCCAGAAACCTCTGCCTATTCATTGTTTTACAATCCAGACTGTGAGCATAGAATGCATTCTTCTAGAAACGACATAATACGTTGAGACTACGCCCTACTTTAAGTGGACACAGCAAGACAGCTGTCCTTGTCTACTCCAAAAACCTCCAGTGGATGCCTGATACTGTGGACTGTGCCTTCCTATATAAATGAACCTGCAGGGCACAGTTTTCAAAATTGATACATTTGAAGACATCACCATCTGATTTAAATTCTCCTCTACCATGTTACTATGGCCCATGCTTTACAATTTTGGAAACTCAAATTCAAGGCCTTAAACTTATCGTGCTAGATCTTAGATCATTTATTTATCTTCCTCGGGTTGATCAATCAAAATTTCCTTTTCATTTGCTGTAGTACGATCCTTGTTTCAGCTTAATATTATGCAAATTCTTGAGGAACCAAGTCATTTATACTTTTGACCAACAAATGACAAAAATGTTCAGTAGAGAAAAGTACAAGTCCTTGAAGCAACTGTTAACGATTGACTCTAGCCCCTATTCCATCTTCCTGAGAAAATTCACCTACTATCAAATGACTTCTGGGAAGCAGGAGAGAATTAAGACATAATGGCTACCACTTACATCCTAGTCAATTAGCATTACCCCAAGTTGTACTGAGCACCAGTTATATACCAAGTGCTGTTCTGGGCTGTGGGGCATATGTATCAAAACTCTGTGTGTGTGTGTGTGTGTGTGTGTGTGTGTGTGTGTGTGTGTGTGTGTGTGTGTGTGTGTGTGTGTGTCTATCGTACCTGCAAATATTATCATCTTTAATTTGCAGACAAGGACTGACTTTCAGCTTGGGCGTGGAACAGTGGCAAGCCAGGACCCAGACTTCACTCCAGCCACAGCTGTGTCTCCTTTCACTGCGGAATAGCATCTCCAAAGCTCACACCTGCTGTGGTTATGGCAACCATACCATCCCTTTTTTAAAAATCCCTGGCTGCTGTATTCTCCTTTTTGCAACCCACTTTCCAGTGCCATTGCTCTATTTCTACCCATCACCACAGACCCAACCCCCCTCAAACTTTAACAAAGGGATTGGGGTCCATGGTATCACAGTCAAGAGGCGGCTTGAGGTGCTCACATCTGATATTCAAGTTCCTAAGTCTTAGTTCTGGCTCCACCGGCGATGACAATTCCCTATGAACAGGGCCCGGCGGCGTGGCCTAGCGGCTAAAGTCCTCCCCTTGAACGCACCGGGATCCCACATGGGCGCCGGTTCTAATCCCGGCAGCTCCACTTCCCATCCAGCTCCCTGCTTGTGGCCTGGGAAAGTCGAGGATGGCCCAAAGCTTTGGGACCCTACACCCGTGTGGGAGACCCGGAAGAGGTTCCAGGTTCCGGGCATTGGATTGGCATGCACCGGCCCGTTGCGGCTCACTTGGGGAGTGAAACATTGGATGGAAGATCTTCCTCTCTGTCTCTCCTCCTCTCTGTATATCCTGGCTTTCCAATAATAATAAAAAATCTTTAAAAAAAATTCCCTATGAACGTATGCCCTAAAAGGCTCCAGTCCTTGGGTGCCTGCTTCCACACAGGAGACCTGGAGTGAGTTCCTAGTTCTTGGCTTCAGGATGGCGCAGTCCTGGTTATTGTCAGAGGCGTTTGGACTACAGAGTCTCTCTCCTTTCTCCTTTTCAAATAAAATGAAAGCAAAGAAACCAAAAGCTTTGAAAGGGAACAGATAGGACAAAGCATATACCTTCTTACCTTTACCGAATACAGTGTGCCTTCGTTGTGGTGAGTTCCCGAGTGCTGAAGCCCAAGGTCATGGCTTGGAGACGAGAGTGAGAGTTGACGACTTCCGGACCAGCTTGCAGTTCGGGAAGAAAACACTGACGCCGGTTTTCTTGCACCACATCCCACCAAAGCACCTGTGGATCTCTTGCATTTGTCTTATTCTTTGAGGTGACAAAATGAGGGACCTGGCCTTCATCTTTCTTGATTATCCTCTTCCCCCAACATCATCATTAATTGGGTTTTTATCAAAAAAAGTCATTAATGAAACTGAATTAAAGTTTCTAATAGGACAAAAGGGTGTATATTTAAAAACAAAAACACTGTTAAATCCCTGTCTCTCTGTGCCTCTCAGAAACCACTGCAGATAATAGCCTCCGCATTTCTTTGAGGTTTCCTTTTCCTTTCCATACATGTATATGGGAGGGAATTCTTTTCTTGGAGATTTTCCTGTATTGGGCAAAGGAACTTGCGGTATTCTTTTTAATACTTGCCTTTTATACTCCTGGGTGAATGGACCATGTTTGATTTAATCAGCTTTCTATTGATGTCCATTTAGGTTTTTTTTTCCCCTAGGTTTTATAATAAAAAGCAATTGCTTGAGTTTAATTCATTCATGCAGAATATATTTATATGACACATGCTAAATACCAAGCTGTATGCTAAATCCTCAAGGTAAGCTCGTTTAAGTCTCTGAAACAACCCACTGAGGTTGGTGGGCTTTTACAGATGAGGACATTGAAAATAGACGAATGAAGTCCCTTGTCCCTGGTCACGTGGCCAGTAAAAGGCAGCTGGAATTCTAACACAAGCTGCTCTGGCTCATGACTCCATGCCAACCTCTGGTGGGTTTGGATTTCTCTCCATTGCTGCGACACAATTGTCTATTCCTGAAGTAGATCAGCTGCTAGGCATAAGGAATAAAAGAAGCTTTTAGTAGGCAGCATTAGCATATGAAAACACTGAGAGGGAAGAGAAAAACAGATGACAAAATGGATCAAGAGAGCCACGCTCATTCTACTCTGCCATGTCCATGTGGTCAACCGCTGCAAAGCTTTGTGAAAGGTACAGACGGAGTCCTCCTGCAGGTGGAATAAATTCCCCAGCAAATGTGAAGTCACCTCAGCCAAGTGCATGGAGGAGGTGCAGGGGACAGCTGCAAGCACTTCGGCTTCTGAATCCCACAGAAGTGCAGACACTAACACAATTCGGCACAGTTTAATTGGGGTTCATGGTTTTAAGTGAAGCATAAACACCATCTAACCCAAGCCTTGTGAAGCATTTGTCTCCAGAAATCTTTTTGTCAGAGATACCATTGTAGTTTCTCAAAAGAGGAATACTTTTGTTGCTCTCAAAAGCCAAGATGAATCCAGTTCTTTCTCTCAAATGCAAGTTGGTTCTTGGGTGTCAGTTTTTGTGTTTTTAAGGATGACATTGTAGGATGCCAACAGTAATACTCATTGAATCTCAAGAGACCGAAGGAGAACATCATGTCTTGATTCTTAAGCTTGACAAGTCCTGTTCTTTCATTCCCAGGATGTGAATGGAAAACATAACTGCCAGCTCCTTATACTACATGCATTGCTAATCAGAACATGGTGTCCACCTCACCTCTGGTTTTTGGTGCAGCCGAAATTTTCTCTTTACTGGTCACATAAATGTTGGCAGATTTTGCCAAGTCTACAAATGCAAATCACTTAGAGAGAAGCAAATTCAGTCAGAGCATGAGAGCGCATCTGCACCATTCCTTTACTGTTTTATTGATGGCAAAAAGGGAACTTGAACTTCAAGATTAAAAACTGGCCAGGGGCAGGCATACACAAGAATCAGGTCTGGGATCACCCCACACGAAGTTTCTTTAGAGATTCCTCCAACTGAACTGAACCCCAACCATGAAGAGACTGTGTCAGCCAGTGGATTCTGAATAGGTTTCATCGTGATTGGAACGGCAAGATCGGCAGCAATTCAGAACTGTTGAAGTATCAAAAGCGCTTGAGCAGGACCCTCGGAGTATGCCCCACATCGGGGACCTGGGATGGGTGGGAGGCTGGGTGGGGATTCTCCCTTTGCTTGACCCCAGATACAGGGAAAATGATAATATTAGTGTGGAAACAATGGTTTTACCCACTTTCCTGTAGCCCTTGACCCTTTGTGCCCTAATCAACTATGTAAGACTATCAAAAAAAGAAAGAAAGAAAAATGGCCAGGGGGTGGGGAACATTGGGTGTAGCTGTTAAACCACAGTATGGGTGACTGCAGACTGTACTAGGGAACCAGAATTTGGGTCCTGAATTTGTTCCCCATTCCTGCTTTCTGCTAATGCACATGCTGGGGGACATCAAATGAGGATTCAAGTAATTACATCACTATCATCCACCTGAGGATAATCCTAGACTTCCTGTCTCCCCGCATCCACCTGGCACAGCCCGGGCTGTTGTGGGCATTTGGGAGGTGAGCCAGGAGGTGGATGCTCTCCCTCTCATTTCCTCGTTCTCTCTGGTTCTATCTCTTTGCCATTCAAATCTATAAATACACAAACTTTTTTAAAACGTTAGATTATAAACCAAAAGGAGGAGTTCATGCAATGTATTTGCAACTCTTGAGTCACACACTCAAAAGGCGAAAATGTCAGAAAATGCATGGCTTCTCTGGAAGACACAAACTATTTTGAAAATCTGCTTTAAAAACTTGATCTTCAGAAGGATTTACACACACATTTCCAGAACTTTTCCATAATCTTTGTAATGCTCTTCGATGTGACATTTGACAACCCCAGAGGTCAGGCCCACTGGGAGTTCATGTCCACCTGATACTCTCTCTATGTGCCATTGCCTCTCTACTGTCATCACACTGCATAGGATGCATATGCCAAGGGAAACGAAGCTCCCAGGAGCCATTTATTCTTCTGCCCCAGCAAATCAAAGATGAGCCTTTGCCATCTCAAGTAACAAATATATACCACTGCTCTGTTTCAAATGCTGTATCTAGTTCAGAAATACAATTTAACAACTTGAGACAATCTCAAGGGTAATTTGGAAAAGTGGTGTCAGCTGTTATCATCTATGGAAGGGGGAAAAATGTGCAAGATTTTAAAATAGACCAAAGATTGCTGGGTGCCTTCAATGAACATCTGCATTCTGCTGGCAGTACACCCCTCTAGGTCACCTGGTTAGGTGGAGTGTGCCTTTATTGTTGCCGCTGAGCTGGTTTACCGCTCTGCAGGTTGTAGATAAGATACGCCAGATGAGATTAGTTTGTCAATAGAGCTGCATATAACTTCTATCTTGTGAAGAGACAATTGTCTCTCTGCAAAAGTAACCAGTTTTGCATCAATCTATAAATTTATTTCATGGCCTGCTTTCATTATCATTGGAATGAGTATAAACTTGCTACTCCTTACTCATTCTAAACGTGCATAAAACTCAGGATTCTGTCTCCCAAGGACCATGGCATTCCTCCTTGTCTTCTTTGTAATTCGAAGTGTCTAAAGCAGGTGAGGTTAATGTTCATCTGGAAAGTGTGCTTGTGAGGGGCATAACTGAGTGCTCGAGACAGAGTAGATATTTGAGAGACTCTCTAGCTTCTAGGCATCTTAAATGCATGTCACAATTGCTTAATCAATGTCATCAAGGTCCTTTAAACTAAAGCTATATACCACCACCGCCAAAGTACTGAAAAAGAAGGTTGTATTTTTTTAATTAAATTTGATTTCCTTATGAGATTTCATTTACAATGGCAGTAAGTATGTTTTTAAATAAGGGAAACATCTGTGTTGTTCCTGTACTATCTGAGTCGAGGAACATACTGAAGAGCAGCAATGTATAAAGATATAATTTTACGACAACTCAAAATTATTCTTTTAGAACTTATTGCTACCAGTGTAGAAAGAACCAACTGAAGGAGAATCATGAAGGTGTGTTCGGTCCAAAGATGAGCCATAGCACCCTTGACCCCAGCACAATGCCTTTTAAGAAGGTTTTAAAATCCTGGGTTTAATTTGTCTTCCTTCTAGGAAATCCAGGAATTAGTGTCTACTCTGATCCTTAAGTTCTCTAGGAAACAGAATTCGTTGGAACAAGTAGAACCCAGCTGCCAATTCATTGGAACAAGTAGAACCCAAAATGCCAATTCTGTTTATAGATAAAGCAATTTTCTTTTAGCTTATATTTATGACCTCTGTAAAAAAAATCAACACTTTCTGTGGTACTCTTTATTAATGGCAAAGGGATGCACTGCATGAAATCTGTAGTCCTGACCCTTCTCACCTTGCTAGTACTTCTACTGTCCCCGTAAGGCTGGTCAGATAGAGCCACATTAGACTCCACCAGGCACGATCAGGTATTTAATTATTTACCACACAGTATCACTCAGCCCGCAAGTTCCCATTTTGGAAAGATGACCAGAAATGAAATCTATTGTAAAGGGCTGCTTTGAGGATTCAATGAAGCAATGAGTGGCAAGCACAGTATCTGGCAACAGTAGACACACATTAGACACTCATTAGCAACACGAAGGTCAACATTTGTCATACAGGGTCGTGTTGGCCAATAGCCCAGCAACACTCCAGTTAGCACAGCTCTGCCTTCCTTCCCCCAGAGATGAAATATGATGGGAGGTAGTAGACAGAGGACCAAACTTATCTAAAGGAGCAATCAGCAACATTAAAGTGGGGGTCTCTTGACCACTGTTTCAAGGATCCCTGGAGCAGGAGTTCATCTAAGGTGGCTCTTGTGTTTCTGGGACATGGTCTGTGGAACTTGCCGACAGGTAAAGCCCAGGGAGGAAAATCAAGAGTTTAAATATCCATGATAAATTACATCCCAGAGAACAGAGAATATTGGTATATAAATTTGTCACATACTCTTCCAGTAGCTCAAAGGAACTTTGAAGAATGAAAACCATAGTAGGAGAAAGAAAAATACTATCTTCATATTCACAAAGAATGGCTCCTGTAAATTATCAGCCCACATTTGGCAGAGACCTCAGAGGGGAAAAACTCAAGAGGATAATATTAAATAAGTACTTTGAAGATAAAGAAAATAGAAAAACGTGAGACTGGTAACATCTTGTTTTAGCAAAGAAATATACAGAGAGCATGCTTGGTGAGCTTTAATGCACCTGTGAGTCATCCGGAATTCCTGTTAAATGGCAGAGTGACTCAGTGGGGCTGGATGGAACCTGCATGTCAGGGCCTCATGGGGTCACACTTCGCAGAGCTGGGCATCATGTCACCCACTCCTGAAAGAGAACACACATTGAAGACATATTCCTTAGGATTTTTAAATATGCATGCCTTTTAATGTAGCAATTCTATTTCTAGCATTACTGCATGAATTATTTTTCATTTGCCTCAAGATGTATCTAAAAGGATATTTATAGCAGCACTGTTTATAAAAGCAAACATTTGGCAATAACCTAAACGTCCTTCAATGGAGGAACGGTAAAGTAAATTGAGCGCTATTTTGAAGCCATTAAAGAGAGTGCACACTGTCACAAAAGATCCTAAGGTATTTTATTAAGTGAGATAATATAGAACGCTATCCAATCTACATTTTTAGAGAAATAAATTAGGGCATATTATTACATAAGCATGGAAGAAAGCATCCAGGAGAATAAATGTCAATTTCCCAGTGGTTTCCTCCAGGCAAGGGCCCAGGGCTGGGGGAGGGGCGTCAAGGGCAGCACTGAGCCTTCTTTTACTTCTGTATTTTACACGCTCTAACAATGAGAACTCATGTTCTACTTGAACAAGAGAGCCCGCCATGGATTAAGTAACAAAATGCTCGCTCAAAACATGCTTCAATGCTATAAACCGCTAAACACTAAAATTAAAATAGGCATGAGATAGCTGAATAGCAATCTAAGCCATTTTAAGGTGTATAGAACACGGTTGAATATAAACCAAAATGGAAATGTCTATGAGGAAGTCACAGGTTGTGGCTGAGAACCTGCATTTTCCTATTAACATGTTGGTTAATCAATACCATGTCAATTAATGCCACAATGTTGTAAATGGTTGGAAATATTATGTTGGGGCTTTTAATTGATTGGGATGATACTCTGCCGACTCTACCTTCAGACCAGAGATGGTCTCACCAACAAACCATTGAACTTACCAGGACAATAAGATGCTGGACTTTATGCTTGGTAAATACCTCCAATGAAAGAATGTCAACTGAATTTGAACTATGGAAATGCAATAAGGTGGAGCAATCTGCCGTGGGGGGAGGGTGTGGGGAGGGGCGGGGGGGAATCCCAGTGCATAAAAAAATGTATCACATAATGCAATGTAATTAATTAAAAAAAAATGAAATGCAATAAAAATATGTTTTAAAAAAATGCTCGCTAGTTATGTCCTGATACGTGGACAGTAAGATGGAGTTATCAATGTTACGAATGAATCCAGATTCACCAAAAATTCAAATTCACCAAAAACATAGGTCTCTTATGAAATACTACAGGGCATCATTTTTTGGTCTAATTTTAAAACATTTGCCTGTGATTTTTATAAGAAAAATATTATTTTATAAATATTAAAATAATATAAAGATGCAGAGAAAAGTTAAGTGTTTGGATGATAAAATAGCCCCCAAAGGTTTATTGGCATTTGGAAATACTGAATGAAATTTATAAGAATGAAAATCCTTTGGGATAGATGTAAAGTCCTTCATCGGATTTTTTTTCAACTTCAGAGCCCGTGCAGTGGCCTAGTGGCTTAAGTTCTCACCTTGAACGCACCAGGATCCCATATGGGCCCCGGTTCTAACCCCAGCATCCCTGCTTCCTATCCAGTTCCCTACTTGTGCCCTGGAAAAGCAGTCAAGGATGGCCCAAAGCCTTGGGACCCCGCATCTGTGTGGGAGACCCGGAAGAAGCTCCTGGCTCCTGGTTTCAGATCGGTGCAGCTCCAGCCATTGTGGTCACTTGGGAGTGAAACTTTAAAAAAAAAAGTCCAATGACACAGTATGAAACGAGGGCCGAGCATGACAGTCTAGTGGCTAAATCCCACCTTGCATCCTATATTGGCCCGGCAGCTCCACTTCCCAATTAACTCCCTGCTTGAGGCCTAGAAAAGCATTAAGGATGATCCAAAGCTTTGGGACCCAGACCTGTGAGGGAGATCAAAAAGAAGCTCCTGGTTCCTGGTTTCGGATCAGCTTAGCTCTGGTGGTTGCAGCCACTTGGGGAGTGAACCAGTGGACAGAAGATCTTTGTCTCTCCTTCTCTCTGTATATATGCCTTCCCAATAAAAAAATAAAAGGTAAAATAAATCTTTAAAAAAAAAATAGAAGTAAGAGAAAGCTGACTGAATAAGATCTCATTTGATGAGATGGGGTTTTCAGCTGGCTGCCCCTCCAAGTGAGCTAACAACACTGTCTGGCAACCACAGACGATGCCAACACAGCCCGAGTCCCTGGACAAAGCACTGCCAACCCGTTTTGCATGTTCTGTGCCTAACAACTTCAGAATATCCAGAGAAGGGCAGGAGTGATGCAGAAAGGCCTGCAGGAGCTGCGTCATCAGAACCAGTGTGGGAGAAACTTGGATTGATGGAGCGCAGGAGATTGGTGGCAGGGAGGCAGCAAGTCAGCTCACGGAAGATTCTTCAAGACCCAAACTAAGACCAAAGTGTGGAAGTTCCATAGAGACAGATTTCAGCAGATTCTAAGTAAAATGGATTATCCTGTCAGGCCTCAAATTCCTGCCCACTGGTGACGTTCAAGCAGAGACCAAACTCATCTCTTGCCAGATGAAGTGGAAGAAGATCAGATAGATGATCTTGAAGGCCAACTCAGGGATTCTAAACATGTATTTTTTTAATCACATGAATTGCTAATTTACATGTGATTTTGATGTTTAAAAACCTCATAGGATATCACCTATATGCAGTCTTACGCATTTGACTAATTCTGCCAAGAACAAGAGTCTTTTAATAACTTTAGGAAGATTAAGAGTTGGCCCAGAGGTTTTCTACCTCACTGGGCATGGTATAGACATCTTTATTAGAGCTACCTCCTCAAATTCCAGGCTGGAAAAAGATGATGACCTTAGAGTTTATACAACTGCATGCCTGAAGCGGATTGCATCCTTGCACTCAACCTCATCCTCACCGCATGGGGGTGAACAGAACTCCTTTTCACTCTTTCATACTTTTATCCTTGGCACATCGTTCAAGGGCACCCAGCACTAAGGATGGCTGCTACCATCTGGGATACTGGACAGCAGTGCAATCTGGCAGTAATTTTTTGGGGGGAGGGGGTAATAGTTGGGGAATAAAATCCCTCAACTGCTAGGCGCTAGGAACTAGAGCTGGAGACACATATTCTGCTCCAGTTGCCATGCTTTCTGCATGTAGGACTGTACTTTGTCCTACACAAGCCAGCTTCTCTGATGCAACTGAAAGCTTTCCTGCCTGAAGATTTCCACGCATCTCTAACATGGAACTATTCTGCCCTGAATTTATTTTAAGCACCGTCAGGCCCATCAGCAGATCACTAATTTCAATACATGAACAGCTTGTTGCTACTGGCTGCTTGATTTTGTCCTTTAATGGTGGATGGTGGCAGTGGTAGCATTAAGTCAGGAGAAAATAAACAATAAACAGACCCATTTGGGGAGTTCATGTTGAGTACAGGAAGGAAGGAATCTGTTTCTTTTGTGTAATTCGGTCAACTCCAAAAATTGTTGAAAGCTTGTAGTTCTTTACTGTCCAGGAAAAAAAAAAAACACCTTATTTTGTAGCACTTCCATCCAGTTTCAGTGGTATAAATGAATCCATATGGCCAATTTTAAGTGACCAACAAGTGCATCAGTGAACTTGGGGTTGAATAATGTTGACAGACTCTAAAGGGAAAGAAAACCTCCTTAATTGGAAGCGGGAAATGAGAGTGGTGAGCAGTTAGAACAAAAACAAAAGAATGCCTGTAACACTTGACACCTGCAGCAAATCTTTTCTCATAGAAGATTCTAGAGAGATATTAAAGGCCAGTTTGGGTTTAGTATGTTAAAACAAAGCGGCATTTATTTCTTTTTCCTGTCCTTCTGCCAACTATTTTGATCAGCTGTCTAAATTTGCTTTTTAACTAAGAAGTATTTTAAGAATGAGAGTTGCAACTCTTCTAATATTTGTCTTGAGACTCTTCCATCATTGTGAAGACTAATCTGTACTTTTCTATGGGGAGTAAACTTCAATGGCGAAGGAGAGCTATAGTGTTGTAAGAAGAAACCTAATTTTGCATCTTTAGAATGATTGAATTTTCCTCCATAAATTTACATGCGCAGTTTGGTGTTCTTCCATGTAACGACACCTATTATTTAAGATTGATCGTTCCTTGCAGGATTGCTGCGCATGTTCCCAATCTTTTCTTCCTTACTTTCTTGAAGAGAGCTAGAAAGACAAATCACCCTTGGACAGATCCCCTGGTGATTAAGTTGGGACATCCCTGCTGAATGGATCTGTCCAATAGGATGTCAGTCAAAGCGCGTCAGTGCTCATGGGAAAGTGTAAAGGTGATGCCTCAATTTGTTGACAACCTAAAAGATGGAAGCTTGGAAAGAGAAAAGTCAAATCCTGGCATCATCATTGAATTGTTGACCAGGCCAGAATTATCTATACCTACATGTGTTGTTGTGTGAGGAAATATTTATTATAGGATCATTAGAATGTATTTTATGCGCCATGAAATTTACACAGCATTATTTATATAGGTCAATGAATTTTAATAAATTTATAGAATTGAAAGATTACCAGAATCCACTTTCTCCTTCCAGGTCATTTTCAATCAATCCCACAACTAGACCTAGGCAAATAATGATCAACTTCCTGTCCATCCCACAATGTATATAGCCTTTTGCATGTAACTTTCATTTACAATGATGTTTTTGAGGTTTACTCATGCTACAGCAAATACCAGTCTTTTATTTTTTCAATATTGAAGACTATTCCATTTGTATGGACAAATCTCAGACTGTTTATTCGTTTGTTTTTCGATTGGTCATTGGGCTATTTTCTGCTTGAAGCTATAATAAGTGCAACTGATGTGAACATTGGTGGTGTGTGCTTGCATTTTTGTTTCTCTTGACCAGACTCCTACGAGTGAAATAAGTGATCTCACAGCAAATTTAAAGAAATGCTCGACAGTTTTCCAAAGTTGATTCTACCATTTCACATCGTTGTCAGCAATGTGTAAAAATTCTAGACTCTCCACATCATTGTCAAATTCTTCACATCTTTTTTCTTTTTTTGCCTTTTTCACTTACAGCCATTCCTAATAGGTGTGTATCAGCATCTTACTGTGGTTTTAATTTCCATTTCACTAATGACTAATATTGAACGCTTCTGCTCTTATTAGCCATTCATAGGCCTACTTTAGTAAAATATTCTAGTCTTTAGTCAATGTTCATTTGGGTCGTCTGTCTCCTTGAGTTATAAGATTTCTTTACAGATATATGATTTGCAAATATTTCTATCAATGTGTCGATTATCGCTCTGTTCTCAAATATTGTCATCTGAAGCATACGTCTTTGTGTCTGATTTCCTCTTATGATGGTGTTGTTGGTGTCATATCTGAACTCTTCGCTACTTTCATGAACATCAAGATTTATTTCTGTATTTCATAGAATTCTTTACTATTTTAGGTTATAATACCATATATATGTGTGTGTATGAAGTTACATTCTATAAATCCTTTTTACACTCAATAAAAATTGCACTGCTGCCCTAGGTATTTTGGTTTTTTTTAGTTTATTTATTTATTTATCTTTATTAATTACATTGCATTATGTGACACTGTTTCATAGGTTCTGGGATTCCCCCAACCCCTCCCCATACCCTGCCCCCATGGTGGATTCCTCCACCTTGGTGCTTTTTTAAAAATGTATTTGTTCATTTTTTTATTAATTACATAGTATTTTGTACCTTTTATATAAATGTTAAGATTAGATTGTCAGTTTCTATAAAACGCCGTGATTTTATGAAGGATTGATTCAGAGGCCGGAGCAGTGGGTCAACAGGCTAAGCCTCCAGCATCCCATATGGGCATCGGTTCATGTCCTGGCTGTTCTACTTCCCATCCAGCTTCCCGCTGATGGCCTAGGAAATCAGAGGATTGCCCAAAAGCCTTGGGACTCTGCACCCACGTACTTGGGGCTCTGCGTTCAGATCAATTCAGCTTTGGTCATTGTGGCCATTTGAGGCATGAACCAGTGGATCGAAGATGTTTGCTCAGTCTCTCTTCTCTGTAAGTCTGCCTTACCAATTAAAAATAAACAAATCTAACGAAAAAAATTGGTTGAATCTATAGTTCAAATTGAAGAGATAGATCATCTTGACAATGAGTGTTCTATTCCACATATAACATCTCTCAATTTATTTCAGATCTTTAATTTGTCTCAAAAATTTTTTATTACTTTTTAATGTGTAAGATACAGGGTTTTTAAGAACTAATTTTTCCAAATATTTTATTACTATGATGACACTGCAAATGCAATTCTACCTCAATTTCTGTTTCAAATTTTTCATTGTTAGTATATAGATGTAAATATGTGTATCTATACACATACATATGTGTGTGTATAATACTGTATTGTTTAGAATTCCCATCATAATATTGGATGAAAGCAATGAGAGTGATTTACTGGCTTTCCTGCTGCTTTTTTTCTAAATATTTATTTTATTTATCTGAAAAGCAAGGGTATCAAAGAGAGGAAGAATTACAATGAGAAAGAAATCTTTCATCCACCAATTCACTGCCCAAACAGTATAATAGTGGAAGCTGAGTCAAACCAGAGCTGGGAGCCTGTCATTCCCTCTGGGTCTCTCGCGTGGGTGGCTAGGGCCCAAGTGCTGGAGCTAGGATTTGTTGCCTCTCTGGGTGTGCATTAACAGCAGTTGGAATGCAGCCAGTGCCAACAGTTCAGCTCTCTGTAGCACATCAGCCCCATTCCCCTGATCTGACGGGACAAGTTTTCCATCACTTTTGAGTAACATTTTAACTCTAAGGTTGTCATAAATGCCCTTATCATAGTGAGACACTTTCCTTTTATCCCTGGTTTATTAAGAATCTTCATTTATGAGTTGGTGTTGGAATTTATTCACACGACTTTCCTGCCTCTGTAGAGATGTTCACATGATTTTTGTTTCTTATTATTCTACTAATTCAGCATACTACATTAGCTCATTCTTAAGTGTTCAGTCATTCTAGTCCCGAAAACACAGCCCCTTTGCCCATAGGCTATAATCCTCCTCATGTGTTTCTGAATTTTGTTTCTGATATTCTGCAAATTGTTTTTGCACACACAGGTGTGCTTATGATACTTGCTAGCCTTTTCTTTTTGTGATGTCTCTATCCAGCTTTATTACCAGGGAAATACCAGTCTTTTAAAAATGAATTTAAAGATCCTCCTCTCTTTTCTTAATGGTTTATGAGAAGCTGATATTTTATCTTATTTAAAAAATGTTTAAAGTAACCCACCAATGAAGCCATCTGGATTCATGTTTTTCTTTGTAGGAATTTTTTAAGTCACTAACACAATTTCTCTTCCCACTATGCAGATATTCAGGTTTTCTGAGACAATTCTTAGAATTGGTCTTTCTAAAATATTTTTCATTTCATCAAACCTTTTATAATTTTTGAATAATAATATTGACATATCAAGAACATTATTTATAAATGTTTAACAATTTGGTCAGGGTCAATAGTAATGTTCCCTCTTTTGTTCCAGATTTTTAGTAATTTGTATCCTTATCTATTTTCTCAGTCAAGCTACCTAATACTTGATTAATTTTAATGTACTTTTAAAATCATCTTTTATTTTGGCTCTGTGGTTTTTTTTCTTTTTCTCTTCTTTACTCTTTTTAAAAATTTATTCTTTTTATTATTTTGTGACATAATTTCATAATTTCATTTCCCTCTTTTGCTTGCACTGGATTTAGTTTTCTCATCTTTTTTTAGTTGTTTTAAGTTAAAGATTAGGTCATAGAACTGAGGTCTTTATTCCTTTGTGAAACTTTTTACTGCAGATTTAAATATTTCTTAATTCAATTAATAAATGCAAGGTAAAGCAGATATTATATGTGGTCTTTATGTTATGATGAGGTAATCTGACAGCATGTATTACTGCTTAAGTAACAAATAATGTCAAGATGCCTTGTGCCTTTCCTTATTAAATAAGATTTAATAAGAAGGAAGATCTATGTTAACATGCTAATTTTAGATGGATATAGTCTCTGACTTCAAGCTATAAGACGATACTCTGATGGAATTCTATAAACATCTTCTAAGCAATGAATATTCTTCATGTGTATACTCGGCTATCGATATTTGGCAGTACCTGCCTGTGTGAAAAGACATTTCCAAAGATGAAATACATAAAATTTCAGTATAGATCTATATTAACAGATACACATTTGCAGTTGATTTTGATGATAATTAATAGAAAATAAGAATGCCAGTTAAACAAAATAACATCCCTGAAAAAATTCTATTGTTATTAGACCTGAATCACCAAAAGACCCCCACAATTATATTTTACATTTGACTTTTTAAATTAAAATCTATTTTCTCATGCTATATATAAATATAATATCTTCCATTTCCTCTTTGCCTGCAAAACCTAAAATGCTTACTACCTGGCTCCTTAGAAAAAGCGTTGGCAAATCCCAATGTAAGATGGTATCTGCTAGCAGATTTAACCTTAGGAAAAATGTAACTTGTCAACACCTGCAGAAATGTTCAAATATGACCTCTGATATTCAAATAAGTCATTCTAGGCATTCCTCACAATAGAACAAAATGATTGAAAACCAAGAGAAAAAACAGACAATGGCGGGCCTAGCCTGATGGCCTACTGGCTAAATCCTTGCTTTGTGTGTGCCAGGACCCCAGATGGTCACCAGTTCTAATCCCGGCTGCTCCGCTTCCCATCCAGCTCCATGCTCATGGCCTGCGAAGGCAGTAGAGGACGGCCCAAGGCCTTGGGACCTTGCACCCGCATGGGAGACCCAGTGGAGGCTCCTGGCTCCTGGCTTCAGATAGACTCAGCTCTGGCTGTTGCAGCCACTTGGGGAGTGAACTTGCTGATAGAAGATCTTCTATCTCTCTTGTTCTCAGTAAATCTGAGTTTCCAATATAAATAAAATCTTTTTTTAAAAAGTCAATGGGAAAAGTGTATGTTTGCCTAAATATTGTAATCAGCAGTCAAGAGTTTCATTCAGACAAAAATACGTACTTTTTTATTTACTTTCATTTTGAAAGGTATACAGACAGAGGGAAAGGAGAAGAGAAACCTTCCACCCTCTGGTTCATTTCCCAGATTTCCACAATGACCGTGGCTGTGCCAGGCCAAAGCCAGGAGTCCAGCTCTCAGTCTGTATCTCTCATGTAACTCTCAGGAACATCTCAGGAACATCTCTCATGTAACATCAGCAGGAAGCCGGAATCAGATGCAGAGCGGGACTCCAGTTCAAGTGCTGTCATACAGGAGGTGGGCCCCTAAAGTAACACTGTCATCGTATCATGTCCGTTCCCTGAGAATGTATTTTTTAAAAAAACATGAAAACATAAATTATTTCATCATATAATTGACATACATGAGATTTCTCAAGCAACACAAAACTAGGGAAAAAATCCTCTTCTTATTAATTTATGACTCAGAATTTTTCCAACTTTTTGGATGTTCACTTTCTCTGCCTCTTTGCATAAGAATAATTCATAATATCTCATATGGAGATGATGAATTATTCCATCTTTCCTCTCACACACAGCTCATCATTGTCTGCATTAGAAATGATTTTGAATGCCGTTTCCTCAGAAAGCAAAAGGCCTTGTCGGGGTAGACTGAGTTAGATGCACTGGAATGCATTCAGTGACTTGCTACTCTGATTGACTTTTCTGGAACTGTCACTGTGCAACATTCCCATTAGGAAAAACTCACGGTATGTTCATAATTGTGCATAGTGTGTTACTGAGCGTATTCATGTCAGGAGAGAACTTTATTTTTGAGTAAATATCAATGATAACCAAATACTCCACTTGCAATGTTACACGTTTGATGTTTATAAGAGTTTTCCACCAAGTGTTTTTAATTCAGTCCATCTCAAAATTTCCTTCTCCTCTGAGTCCTTCCAGTATTGCATAAATTCCAATAGATCCATGAAGTGACAGCATCTCTGGCTCCCTGCTTCTGTGTCAAAAAGTGTGACCCAACACAGGATGGCAGGAATATTCTAGAATCTATTCCTATGTAACAACCACCAGTAATGGAATGGAACTTGAACATGACTATCAGCCACATAAACATATCCTTTCAAACCCAAAGTAAACATGTCCATTGTGGGATAAGAAAAAAAAATGGAGACAGTCACTCTATTATTACTCACATGAAAAAAAAAACTGTAATGGAGGGAAAGTTGAAAAGGAAAAGTCATAACTTGTGACTGTTGAAACAGCCTTAGTTTTTACAAAGTTTGCAAAAAGGCCTTTCTTTGTGAACACAGTGCATAAAGTCTTGAGCAGGACCTTGGGAGGGACCCAGGAACGTGGAGATTGTTGAGTTTCAGTTCCGTTATCTGGGACAATGGACAAGAAACAAACATTAATGACAGTACATTGGTCATCCAGGGACCTGGGAAGCCAGGGGACAGGAGTAAGAAACTTCCTACTATGTGCCTTGATAGGACTGTGATTAAAATGTTTCTATTAAAAGAAAATATAGTACCTGTAAATGAGTGACCACAACCTTGTGTACCAAGTCAACAGTGTTAGAAATCTAACTTTTGGCTCAAGAATCGGATTAGAAGTAGGCAACAGGCTGTTAGTAGGCCCAAATACTGAACAAGCAATGAGATAATCATTACTTATATGATAATCCCTCAGTCTCCCCTTGCACAAATAACACAGTGACATGAATCTAAGCAGAACATAATGTGATTTTATGTGTGCAAAAGTTGTATTATTGTAAATGCAAGAAGCACAAAACTATAAAAGTGTGCTGTAATCCTAGCCGTGTGTGTCTATTTAAGCACTTTAACTGTGACTAGCTCAACCTGAGACATGTTGTTAAAATGCACACTGTACTTCAAAGATTAAGTTTGAAAAGTTAGGAAAATTTCATGTCACAAAATCTGATTTTAAACTCTGCTGAGTTAATAGAAATCGTATCAATTATATGTTGGGTTGAATAAAGCATGTTGAAACTGTGCTATTTTTCCTACTGTTTAAGATCTCATTACTACAGATACTAAAGGAACCTGTGAGCTGACATCATGGTGCAACGTGCAATAAATACTGCATGGGTTCGTGCTTCACTATCAATCTTCAGATTTAAAACTTATGTGTGATACTGGCATTTGTGGTTCAGCTGGTTAAGCCTTCCGTGATACCCATATGGGCACTAGCTAAAGGCCAGGATGCCCACTTTTGATCTACCTCCCCTCTAATGCACCTGGGAGAGCAGCAGAAGCTGACCCAAACACTTGCAGCCCTGTCAACCACGTGTGAGACACAGATGGGTTTCCTGGCTCGTGACGTCAAGGGTACCCAGCTCAGGGCCGTTGCAATGATTTGGGGAGTGAACCCACAGGGAGAAAAATCTCTCTGTGTCTCTCCACCTCTCTCTGTAATTCAGCCTTTCAAATAAAAAAAGTTAGTTTTAAAAAAGACTCTAAATGCATAGGTTCAACACAGGAAAAGCAGTCAAGATAATATGCTGCATTATGTTGGGACAGAAAAAGCATTTAGCAAAATGCTGCATTCATTTATAATTTAAAAAGAAATAGGACACAGTAACAGAAGAAAACTCTGACAAAATAATAAAAAATAATAATAATAAAACTCAGTAGCCAACACTGTACTCAGTGGTGGTTATTGAATATAGAGTCACACAAAATGTTGGCCTGTAGTTTATTTTTCTCTGTGATGTCTTTGCTTTCTGTGTCACAGTAAAGTAAGAGGTCTTTTCTTCCATCCAGCTTTCTAAAAGAGTTTGCATTTTTACTTTAAATTTTTAATAAAATTTGCCCATGAAGCCATCAAGCCCTAAACTTTTCTTTGAGGGAAAAATTCAAATTTACTAATTCAATTAGTTTTCTTATGGTTCTATTCAAAATTTTTAATTTCCTTTTAGTCAGTTCTATTCAATTTTTTAAATTTCCTTCTAGTCGGTTATTTAAAAAAATAATTATTTGAAAAATAAAGAGAAAGAGAGAGAGAGCAAGTCAGGAAAAACCAGAAGCCCGGAAGTCCATCCTAGTGATTCTCCATGGGTAGCAGAATACCAACCAGTTGGGTCACCTGCTTTCCCAAGAACATCAGCAAACAGCTGGATTGAAGTGGAACATCTGGGGCTCAAACCGTTGCTCAATGGGGTGCTGGTATTACAGACAGCAGCTTAACCCACTGCACCACAACACTGAACACTTGAGTCACTTTGGCTAGTTTGTGTCTTTCCAAGAATTTGTCTATTTCTGAATTGTACTCACCATTCCCTTATAAATTTTTTTGTTCTGTAACAATGCCCCCTCTTTCTTTCCCAGTGTTAATAATTTGCATCCTCTCTCTTTCTCCTTTAGCCAGCATGTTAGTTTCTTAAGGTTTTTGTTTTGTTTTCTTTTGTCTTTTGTTGGTTTCTGTATCTTTTCAAAGCAGGTACTTTGGACTTTTTTTAAAAATATTGTTTTTATAGTCTCCATTTTATTCTTTCTCTTCAGTATTTTCTTCTCATTTCTTTGTTCTTTATTTTTCATATTCTTTTTCTGTTATTAAAGATTTATTTATTTGTATTGCAAAATCAAATATACAGAGAGGAGGAGAGACAGAGCGGAAGATCATCCGTCCAATGAGTCACTACTCCCCAGGTGACCACAATGGCCGGTGCTACTCCGATCTGAAGCCAGGAGCCAGGAGCTTCTTCCAGGTCTCCCACGTGGGTGCAGGTCCCAAGGCTTTGGGCCATCCTCGACTGCTTTCCCAAGACACAAGCAGGGAGCTGAATAGGAAGTGGAGCTGCCAGGATTAGAGCCGGGGCCTATGTGGGATCCTGGCACGTTCAAGGTGCGAACTTTAGCCTCTAGGCCAAGGCGCTAGGCCCAATTACTTCTCATTTTCTACTTGAGCTTTAGATTCTTGAATCCAGATTTTTTTCTCCTTTTTTATCCTAAGCAATTACAGCTAAGTTTCTAATTCAGCACTTTGGTAGCTGAATCCTAGAAATGTTTTATTTTGCTTTTCTTCGTCTCAGAGTATTTGCTAATTTCCCTTTGGATTTTGTCTGATCCATTGATCATTCGGTAATGATTGCTTCGTTTCCAAGTATTTCTTACAAACTCCTTCTCTTACCAATTTCAAATGTTACTCGGTTTTGGCCAGAAAATGTATGTGGTGTGGATTAAATCCTTTGACATTCATGAAAGCCTGCTTTATGGTGTAACATATGTTCATTCATAGAAGAAATCCCTTCTTAGGAACCTACTCCACATGTAACTGAGGAGAGAATGTATGAGCGAAGTGTTCTGCAGACACCTGTTAGATACCGTGGGATATGTCTTGTTTCCGTGTGCCTTTCTAGTTCTTTCCATATCAACATTGGAATGTTGAAGTCTTCAATTACCTCTGTTGAATTGTCTTCCTCCCTTCGATTTCATCAGTTGTTGCTTCACTGGCGAGCTATTTTTAGGTGTAATATGTGTTTCTAATTGTTGTGGCTTCTTGATAGGTTAGCAATCTCATCCTTAGAAATTCACTTTTTTTCTTCTAGTAACCATTTTGCCTGAGAGTTGATTTTGTCTATTATTACGGTAGCCATGTACTATCTGCCTTGGTATGGCATAGTTGCTCTCTATGCTATTTAGAAATCTTATTTATTATGTGTATGCTTATGTGCTATAGACATATACAGGTGCACTTATGCATATGGGTATTTACACATTATGTTTTGCTCTACATAAACATAACCATATTGAATGTATATGTGTGTGTGCACTATACATTATGTTATGCTTAGACAAGTGCCTATACATAAACACATACATTTACATATTCTAGCTACACATAAATATCTGCTTACTGTTCACGTTTTTTCTCATGCGTTTACTATGTTAAGAAAGATTTATTTTTATTGGAAAGTCAGATATACAGAGAGGAGGAGAGACAGAGATCTTCCATGCATTGATTCACCCTCCAGGCGGCCGCAGTGGCTGGAGCTGAGCCGATCTGATCCGAAGACAGGATCCAAGAGCTGCTTCTGGGTGTCCCACACAGGCACAGGGTCCCAAGGCTTTTGGGCCGTCCTCAGCTGCTTTCTTAGGCCACAAGCAGGGAGCTGGATGGGAAGCGTGGTTGCCAGGATTAGAACTGGAGTATACATATGGGGTCCTGGGGCATGCAAGGCAAACACTTTAGCTGCTAACTACCATGCCGGGTCGACTTTTTTTTTTTTTAAGATTTATTCATTTTATTGAAAAGCAGAATTGCAGAGAGAGGAAGAGATAGAAAGATTGTCCATCTATTGACCGATTCTCCAACCGATTTCAAAGGCTCTAGCTGGGCCAGTGCAAAGCCAGGAACCAGGAACCTCTTCTGGGTCTCTTGCCTGGTTTCTGGGGTTAGCCACCTGGACTATCCTCTGCTGCCTTCCCAGGTGTGTTAACAGGGAGCTGGATTGGAAGTAGAGCAGTGGGGACTTGAACAGGCACCCTTCTCTTCGTGGCTTTCACCTGCTACATACCATAGCACAGGTCCCTTACCCTTTTAGTTTGCTACTTTCAGAATACAGAGTGTTTTTCTTGTAGAAGACGTAAATTTGGATTATTGTTATAAACTCCATTTGCCAGTCTCGGCTTTTTGATTATTTAACACATAACATTCCATTGTAGCTTTCTTGATTCCTGTATTTATCCATTACTGCATTCTTTTGAATTTCATTGTTTTTAATATTTATTTGTTTATTTGAAAGTCAGAATCACAGAGACAGAGAAAGAGGGATCTACTATCTGCCGATTCACTGCCTAAATGGCCCAACAGCCAGAACTGGGCTAGACCAGAGCCTGAAGCCATGAACATCATCTGAGTCTCCTATGCGTGTAGCAGGGGCCCAACTACTGGGCCACCTTCTGTAGCTTTTCCCAGTCCATTAACTGGCTCAAGCCAGCACTGACAGGATGGCAGCAACTTCACCTGCTAAGCCATGTCAGCCCCCTGAATGTCTTGTGTTCCATTTGAATTCTACTTTCTTGTATATTTTTAGCTATTAGTAGTCACCCTGGGACTTACAATTAACATCTTATTTTATTCAGAGCCTAGTCTGCTTTAATATCAATGATACACAGAAATTTTACCCCCAGAGATATCCATTCTTTTCCTTGTTTTTTCTGCAGGTGTCAAAAAAATTCATCTCTAGCGTTTCAGGCATCTACTGAAGGGCTTAGAATATATTCTGCGGGAGTAAGGGAGAGCCACTGTATTGTTAACGTTTTCCTTTTTTTTTTTTTAATCAAAAAGCCAAAAATGTTACAAATGAAAACTTGTCTCTTACATTTACGCAGATGGTATTTTGTTCAGAGCCTTTTCTTCATGTGATTTCCTTCCCGCTGTTCCTCCGTTTCAGCCTGAAGGGCTTCCTTTACCTTCCCTCCAGGTAAATCTACTCATTTATCAGAGAATGGTCTTCATTTCTCATTCATTTTGAACAATATAGAATTCTTGGTTGGCAGTCTTTCTTCCAACATTAAAGTTAATGACGTGTCTCTAAATATATTGCCTTTGATACTTTCCCTTTGAAAGCATAGTCTTAAAAGAATCTGTTTGTATTATAAAATATATAAGGGCCCAGCACGATAGCCTAGCCTAGCGCTAAAGTTCTTGCCTTGAATGCGCCAGGATCCCATATGGTCGCCGGTTCTAATCCCGGCAGCCCAGCTTCCCATCCAGCTCCCTGCTTGTGGCCTGGGAAAGCAGTCAAGGACGGCACAAAGGCTTGGGACCCTGCATCTGGGTGGGAGACAGGAAGAGTTTCTGGCTCCTGGCTTCAGATTGGCTCACCAGCAGCCGTTACGGTCACTTGGGGAGTGAATCATTGGATGGAAGATCTTCCTCTCCGTCTCTCCTCCTCTCTGTGTATCTAACTTTCAATAAAAATAAATAAAAATCTTTTTAAAATAATCAAAATATGAGGTAATATTAATGTCATCACATCTTACTATATGATTTCCCCAATGCTCCTGCATTGGAGTAACATCATCTTTTTTTAAAGGAAAATGAAAGGCCTTCACAGTGATAACGAAATTGATTGTCTATCAGTTGAGGGCTGTCATCTAATGACCCAATCCATCTTACTGACTACAAAACAAAGCAGCCATACACTAAAATGTAAATATCCCGTAGTGACAGCGGCCACGTGCCCTCACTCAGCTGACTTTGGTATCCGTCTTTCCGTCCTGTACTTGACCTCACTAGCCTGCATTTCAGCCACCACCTTTGCAGTTTCTTCGCTGTCCCTCTTCCCTCTGACCACGACATAAACGCACGGAGACTCTGAGCTGACTCACAGCGGGGAAGACACAACCCCTCCAGCAAGGATTCCTGGTTCTCAGATCAGCCATCCTTGCCTTCCCCTCGCAAGTCAATTTCCATAACCTCAACAGGCTGCCTTCCACCACTGCTTCCTCTTCCCTTTAGCAGTGAATAATCAAAGGTGACCTACTTGTTACCAAATGCTGGACTGTGTGGACAGAACCCCAAGGTACCCCCCTCCCCGCCACTCCCGCGCTCTTGGGAAGCTTTCCGGGGTAGGAACACACGTGGGCGTTCTTGATCTGAAAGTTGCTGTGTCAGAGGTGCTGAGGTCATGTTGGTGTTTCTTGAAATTTCCTCTTCTCTTGGTTCCTCCAGTGCTGCTCCATCGTAGCTGTTCATTCTTCAGTCTTCCAAACCGGGCTGCCCCAAGGCGCCGTCCTCAGTTCTCCACCAGCGTCCTCTCGGCGAACTGCTACACTGGTATGTCAGTAATCATGTCTTCAGCAATAGTGTAAGGAACTTCCATTTCTATCCTAGAACTCTCTCCTGAGCTCGGGCTACACTGCAGGTTCCCATGAGAGGGCCCCACCGGCTTGTTCTCCACTCACATTCCACTCCGCAGACTTCGTTCACCACCGCCCTCAACGCATCCCCTCCTCGCCAGTCTCCTGCCTGGTTTCTCTGTTTCTGGGAGCGGCACTGCCATTTTCCCCGTTCTCAGAACGGGATCTCAGAACGAGAAAACAAGTGGCAGTTCTTGTTTTGATCTAAGCCCTCTGTTCAGCTGCCCTAAATACATCTTGGAGTGATACTGACTCCTTCAGACTTTGGGTTTTTTTGCTTTACCTATCTGATAGGACAATGGCAGTTTTTATGAAAGCGTTAGTGTACATATGTTTTGGCCAAGAATTATACTTAAAATAATTTACGTATCATACATCTTTACTTGCACAACTGACAGCAGATGCATCGTATCTTTGCGTTCGTTTCAACGCTGATCAAATGGGAAGCATTAGGAAAAGCCTACATGTGTACAAATTGGGTTCTTTGATCA
This sequence comes from Ochotona princeps, assembly GCF_030435755.1. Classification (NCBI taxonomy): domain Eukaryota; kingdom Metazoa; phylum Chordata; class Mammalia; order Lagomorpha; family Ochotonidae; genus Ochotona; species Ochotona princeps. The sequence goes on along the minus strand of NC_080832.1, from coordinate 127,450,611 downwards.
AAGGTACCAATAGAGTAAGATGGCCGAGATATTTCATTACTTGAAAAAGCTTGCATGGTAAGCCTAGATTTATGCTATGATTTCATTTTTCAAAGCAGAATGGAGCACACATACAAACTCAGACTCCCACATGCATTGGCATTTGTCCTGCAATTTATCTTCCCCATTAATAACAAAGAATCATTTACATACAATAAAAATCACCCTTTTTAATGTGTAGTTCCGAGTGTTCCGATAAATGTATGTACACGATCACCTCACAATCAAAATACTGAACAATCCCGTTCCTCCAGTGACGTCCCCTGCGTGCCTCGGTGGCTCCCCCGAGTGCTTGCCCACAGGGACTGTCACACACGGGCTTTGTATGGTTTTGTCTTTGCCGGTGTTCCATGACCCTGACTTTGCAGGATACATCCTTTGGAACCTGACCTCTTTAGACTCATCCTTCTTCCTAGCTATAGGGTAGTTGGTTCTCCCTCGTTACTCAACAGCGTTTTGTTATGGAGACCACAGTTTGCTTACTCACTTCTCAGATGAGAAGTTTATTTCCAGACTTTAGCAATTTTGGATAAAGTCATTATAAATACTAGCTCACAAGTGTTTGTGTGAATGTGTTTCATTTGAATGAGTACCAAAAACTAAGATTGAAGCCTCACAATGCGTGTGTTTTTTTTCCCTAAAATGGCTATCACGGTACTTTCCTTTCATCAATGCGGGAAATTCCATTTGCTTCACATCATTACCAGCAACTGGTATTATCAGTTTTTTTTCTTTTTCCTATTTTAGTCATGAACAAGGGTGACATTTGATTGTGACCGAAATTTGTATCTCACCGTGATGGACGTTGAGTGTTTTTGCTTGTGCTAACTCTGTGCACAGGGAATTTTGAGAGACACATTTCGTTGTGATCATGTACAGTGGCAACAAGGAAGGGGAATGCGGTAGCTAAGGATGGAAAGAGACTTCCATGCTTCATTTTCTACTTTGTACGTGTGCTATCTAAATGCAGTCCAAGTCCAGGTGGTACTGTGGCCTCAGGATCCTGTGACAGAGCACTGGTTGCATTCTCAGCTGCTCAGATGGAGCTCAGCTGTTGCAGTCATGTGGGGAGTGAACCACACAGATGGAAGAGCTCTTTGTCTATATCACTTTGCCTTTCAGAAAAAAATTAATAAAACAAGTCTTGAAATAAATTTAGTCAAAAACATGATGACTTTTTTTTTTTTTGCAATAAGTTAATTTGGAAAATTTTCTTTTTTTTTTTTTTTTAATTTTTTTTCTTTTTATTGTATTGTTGTTGACAATCTTTACATAGTTAATTACAGTTAAAGGAAAAAGAAGGAAAAAAAAAGGTTTAGGGGGATAGGAAAGTGGGTAATGCTATTATGTCCATATTGTTTCCATCACGTATCTGAGGTAAAGGGGGATATTGAGGGAGAAGCCCCACCCGGTTTCCCGCCCACCCTAAGTCCCGGATGTGGGGCATGCTCTGAGATATGTGCTCGAGTGGTGTTAATAGTTCTGCAGTTATGAATCGCTGCCAGTTTCGCTCAATGAGGTCGTCCACCAATTGATATGGTCCATCATAAAGTCTCCGTTTTCCCCATAATTTGCTGCCAACATATAGCTGAGATGAATGATTGTCCTGTTCTGTCTTCTGTCTTTTCTTGGTTAGAGTTCTGAGTCCAGCAGTTCGATTGGGGAGATCTCCAAAGATACTTTGAGGTATTCCCAGACTACTTTCTTGTATGTTCTAGCAAGCACAGGGCCCGGCACAGTCCATCACCCCGATCAGCTGGTGGTTGCAATTGCTGGGTTGGTTCTGTTTTCAGTCCCGAGTTGCACTGGAACCAATGGGTGTTGCAGTCCAGTCTGGTTCGGCCCTTACATCACCCAGTGGGAGCTGCAGCCTAGTAGGGGCGACCCACAATAACCCCCACCAAGCCCGCCCCCTACCCTGGTTTGCCAGAATGTGTAGCAGAAGACCAGTCTGTCCCCCATCCCATTTGGCTCTGGTACTTGTCAATGGGTATTAAAGCTTAGTTCTATCTAACCAACTCAACCATCCAGCCCTCCCAGATGTTGTTGAGTGCCTCTCTATCTAGCCATCCCAGCCCCCGTCCTAGTTTTCATGCCCTCCCACGGGAATAGTGACCCAAGAAGGGGGAACCCACTTTTCCCTCCCAGGTCTCTCTGTCCCGGTTTATGCACTCTTTAGGTGGTCCTGAGATTTGACTCGACAGAATTAGTCCCCAGTGCCAGCTTCTGCCAGCTGATGATGCGGCCCTGATCTAGTCCACATGCAGCGCACAGGTGTTATAGCCTTGCTTGGTCGGGTCTGTCTCTATCCCAGCCAAAACTCTCCAGTGGGAGTAGCTGACTGGTGAGGGGACCAGCCCCTTAATCCCCCCGCCAGCTCTGCCCCTTCCTTCCTGGATCTCACGTGTGCTGGATGGGTGCTGCATTCACATCCAGTACAGGCAGCCACGCCCTGGCATTCCATAATGTGTACTGGTTGTGTCGCAACCAAACCCGGCCCATCCCACACTCTGTTCTGGCGATCGGATTTGCCAGTGGTTGACATGAACTGATTCAGCCTGGTCTGCTCCTGACCCATGCCGAATGTATGCCAGTGGGAAACTTTCCATGGCCTATTCTGGGCTGTTTCCTATCATGCTTCTTGCGCTTACCTGCAGGGACTGTGTTCTGCCAGAGGGCTGCAAAGGTTTTTAAAAAATTATTTTTTCTTGGGCCCGGTGGCATGGCCTAGCAGCTAAAGTCCTCGCCTTTCACGCGCCGGGATCCCATATGGATGTCGGTTTTAATCCCGGCAGCTCCACTTCCCATCCAGTTCCCTGCTTGTGGCCTGGGAAAGCAGTTGAGGACGGCCCTGGGCTTTGGGACCCTGCACCCGCGTGGGAGACCCGGAAGAGGTTCCAGGTTCCCGGCTTCGGATTGGCGCGTACCAGCCGTTGTGGCTCACTTGGGGAGTGAATCATGGGACGGAAGATCTTCCTCTCTGTCTCTCCTCCTCTGTTTATCTGACTTTGCAATAAAATGAATAAATCTTTAAAAAAAATTATTTTTTCAATGCCATTATAGAGCTGGTATGGTGGTGGATTGGATTAAGCTGTCTCCTGCAACGCCAGCTTCCTTTATGGATATCTCAGTTCCAGTCCTGGCTACTTCAGCTCTAGTTCAACTCCCTGCTAATGTGCATGGGAAAGCAGTGGAAGATGGGCTAAGTGCCCGGGTGGGTCCCTGTCCACTCTGTGGGAGACAAGGGTGAGTTCCAAACCCCTTCTTTCCGCTCAGCCCAGTCCTGGATATTGAGGCCATTTAGGGAGTGAGCCAATGGATGGAAGATCTTCTCTCTCTCTCTCACTCTCTCTCTTTCTTTATCATTTAAAGAAATCAATCAATGCATCTTCTAAATATACCATTACAAAATTATGGCATAATGCAAGCATAGAACATAAAAAAAATTGCCTTCTAAACAATTTTAAGGGTCATTGCATCCATTCTCATTGTTGTGTAGCCAGCACTTCCATCCCAAGAGGGAACTCTTCATCCAACAAATTGAAACTTTGTGTCCATTAAAGGCCAAATCCCTATTCCTTCTTCCCCAGCCCCTGGCAAACACCAGCCGACTTTCTGTCTCTACATGCTACAGGGCCTATGGACACATTAAATGTTACTCAGCAACTAAAAAAGAAACATGAGTGAGCCTCAAAACCATCATGTTGAATAAAGGCAGCCAGAACAACAGAATGCTTCTATAAGATTCTATAAAATCCTCTCTCACAACAGAAGGCAAATCTGTGGGATTCCTGGAGATGAAAGAGGAGTCCCAGAAGCCAGAGATGTCCTCAGAAGGTAGTGGAGAGATCTTGGTTGTAGGGATGGCACCCCAGGGTCACATTACAATACCAAAACTGACAAAGGGCCCGGCACCGTAGCCTGGTGACTAAGTCCTTGCCTTGCACATGCCGGGATCCCATATGGGCGCCGGTTCTAATTCCAGCAGCCCCACTTCCCATCCAGCTCCCTGCTTGTGGCCTGGGAAAGCAGTCGAGGACGGCCCAAAGGCTTGGAACCCTGCACCTGTGTGGGAGACCCAGAAAAGGCCCCTGGCTCCTGACTTTGGATCGGTTAAACTCTGGCCATTGCAGCCACTTGGGGAGTGAATCATCAGAGAGAAGGCTTTCCTCTCTGTCTCTCCTCCTCTCTGTGTATCTGATTTTTCAATGAAATAAACAAATCTTTAAAAACAACGAACAAAAGCTTCGCGCTAAAAGAGGTTCTGTTCATTCTGTGTCAATTGTGTCTCAATAAAAATACATGGACAAGAAGCTGTGCTGGTCACTGTAAGCTGTAGGCCTGTGGCTTTGACAGCGAGCAGAAGGAGGCAGTGGAAGGAGTGTTGGAGATGGATTGGCAACAGAAGGTTTTCCTCCTCATGGTTTCCTCCACAGACTACTAACCAGACCAGTACACTCGTGTCCCAAACAGTAACCATGACCAAAATGTGGCTCGTGAAGAGCTAAATGAGTAGTTTTTATTAAGTTACAAATTGAACTAACTTAAATTTTTAACTAACACAGCCATATACCTGGTGGCAGCTGTGTTGGACAGCTTCTCCAGAATCCTTATTAGAAATGACTTTCATGGCCATTCTTGCCTAACCCAAGTGCCCTTTGCTTTCTGTTAGGATTTGTATCGCTTGTCAGTTTTCTGGATAAGATCAAGTCAAGATTTACTTTATTTTTATTGGAAAGGCAGATTTTACAGAGGGAGAGGGAGAGAAGGTCTTCTATCCACGGCTTTACTTTCCAAATGGTTGCAACAGTCAGAACTGAGCTGATTCAAAGCTGGGAGTCAGGAGCTTCTTCGAGTCTTCCATGTGGGTGGACCAGCCTCTGCTGCTCTCTCAGGCCATAAGCAGAGAGATAGAAGTAAAAGTGGAGCATCTGGGACATGAACTGGTGCCCGTGGGGGATGCCTGCATCACAGGGCAGAGGATTAGCCTGCTGAGCCACCCCCTAGCTCTTTTGCTCCAAGTGGTGGAACCTTATTGCGCTCAGAGGCACGGAAGGAGGAGAGGGAGGCAGAGCATAGCTACACACTTCAGATCAGCTTGGCTATTAACACCTCCAGCATCACAGAAGTTTCTCTGGGCAGCACAGCTCCCCAGAGAGTTGTTGACAGTGTTCGAACAGGAGATTGAAGTTAATGTGCAAAATGAAATGTGCTGTCTGCCTACTTCCATAGCCAGGAACAGGCCTGATTGAACTGCGTTGCCTTAAAATACACAGAGCAACTGCTCTGATGAAGCTGTCATAGTCAAGCCAGCTCCAGCACAGCACACAGTCTGGTCCCCATTGCTCCGGAGAGCAGGGGAAATGAGACCTGGGCCTGGACACCCTGGCTGGAGTGGACGTGAGGAGCTGAAAAGCTATCTACAGAGTAAAGTCTTACATAATGAATAAGCTTCCCCACTGACAAGTGCCAGTTTTCCAGTGGACCATGGAAAATTGTCTATTTTTGGCCACTCCCTGGGAGGCTACGGAGCCCTTCCTTGTGTTTTTGAAGACTCCTGAGAGAGGCAAATCGGTGCCAGCATTTGCTTCGTGTGCAATGGGTTCTCTGCCTTTGGGTGGGTGGGTGGGTGAGGAGGACAAATATCTCTCAATGAATATTTGGAATCAGATCAAAACAAATGAAAGGCTTAGGGTGCTGCTGTCTTGGGGAAGATTTATTCACAGCACCTGAATAGATGAGATCAAGAAAATACTGACACAACATTTTAACAAGATAGCTACTTCCTGATCCACCAACTGTTTTTAGATTACAAGAGGTTTAAACTTACTGCTTTTTCATTGCAATCTTTATTGATGATGTCATTAGACTTTATGCAAAATACCTGGACACAGACAATATCAGATACTGGAATTCCCTCTGAGTTAAAATAAAGAAAAATATAGTGATTGATTTTTTAAATACAGGTTTCGTGATGTCAAAGAGCTACTTTATAACAGAATCATCTTTTTAAAAAGGTAAATAAGTGCCTGGCGCTGTAGCCTAGTAGCTAAATTTCCCACTTTGCGTGTGCCAGGATCCCGTATGGGATCCCCACTTCCCATCCAGCTCCCTGCTTGTGGCCTGAGAAACAGGACAGCCCAAAGCCTTGGGACCCTGTACCCGCATGGGAGACCCGGAAGAGGCTCCTACCTCCTAGCTTCAGATCGACTCAGCTCCAGCCGTTGTGGCCACTTGGGGAGTGAGCCAATGGTTGGAAGATATTCCTCTCTGTCCTCCTCTCTGTATGTCTGATTTTCCAATGAAAATAATTTCCTAAAAAAAGAAAGCTAAAAATTATAGATACACAGTTTTAGCAGGTATATGAGCTACTAAACATGTCTGAGTGGGGCCAGTTAACTCATTCAAGATGTCTCTGAAGATCAAGTTTTGTCCTCCTTGACAGCCCGCTCCACAACACTGCCACACTGAGGACCAGGTTTCCAGGATGTGAAATTCTTGTGTGATGGATGTCTCCCTTCTTGCAAATAGAAAAGTCATTTGTTTTATATAGCAAAACTTGAGCTTCAGAGACGTCTTGAATGATTTAACATGACCTCATAAAATGTGTCAAAGAGAGCTGTAAAATAAGACCAGGCTGCTCCACATTTTCGAAAAAGCCACGATAGCCATCTCTGAATAACTGGCCCCACTCAGACATGTTTAGTAGCTCATACACCTGCTAAAACTGTGTATCTGTAATTTTTAGCTTTCTTTTTTTAGGAAATTATTTTCCACATGGGAGCAAGAATCCAAGGTCTTGGTCCATCTTCCACTGTTTTTCCAGGAGCACTGGCAGGGAGGAAGGTAGATTGGAAGTGGAGCTCATAGGACTTAAACCAGTACCCACACAGGATGCTAGCAAATAGTGGTTTTACCTGTTATGCCAAAGTGCCATCCCAATACATCGCTAGTGCTTAGTCACCACTTTGTACAGTAGCTCCCTTGAGCCTATTCTTCCTGTCCCACATAAGTTTTGCCCCCTTTCATCCACATCTCCTGTCCTCTGTACCCCCAAACCCTGGCATCCACCAGTCTATTCTTTCTTGGCTTCTGTAAGTAAGTTCTGGACTCTACAAGCCCACTTTTTTTTTAAGATGTATTTTTTTTAAAAAGATTTATTTATTTTTTTATTGCAAAGTCAGATATATATAGAGAGGAGGAAAGACAGAGAGGAAGATCTTTTGTCTGATGATTCACTCCCCAAGTGACCACAACAGTTGGAGCTGAGCCAATCCAAAGCCAGGAGCAGAGTCCCAAGGCTTTGAGCAGGGAGCTGGATGGGTAGCGGGGCTGCCAGGATTAGAACCGGTGCCCATATGGGATCCCAGCTGGTTCAAGGCAAGGACTTTAGCTGCTAGGCAACTAGGCCAGGCCCTCCACAAGCTCACTTTCAAGTATGAGCTCTGACATCCTCTGGAGTGCACGGGTGAGGATGGGCAGAGCTGCTCCCCCAGCACTTCCTCCCAGAAGCCCCGTGGTATCTTCTCTTAATTCCGAATTTCCCCTTGTGTGATAAAGTGTGTTGTGCTGGCAGCTGAGAAAACCACTGACAGCTGGGGAGCTATTTTCTCTCCTTGAGTCACAAGACGATGGGGATGATGTAGATGGGGAAAGTGAGGGAGAGGATATAAGCGCTCAATGCTCTGACCAGAAGTGGATGAGGTAGCTCCGAAGCTTCCTACAGCACAGATCAGATGCCTAAATAGTTCATGATTCCATCCCTGACAGTTAATGAAGAACCACCAGCAACTGGCTCACAGCAACAAAACTCATTGTGTCAGAGACAAGGCTCAGGCTTTACAAGCAGGCTTGCTGTTATTTTTAAGGAGCATGACAAAATATTTCATCTGAATGGCATAGCTTCCAAAAACCAAGGAATCCATAAAACTTAATAGAATACTGTTTTCCAAGGGTGCAGTCTGGCCAGGAATGTTCTCTGAAGTTAATCCCTCCTGGTTTGCGGATGACTTTTGAACTAAAACAGGCAGAAACTTGGACAGCGAAGTGACTGCCTGTAAGAAGTTTGCAAGTTGTTGTGACAAGCAATATACCTCACTGGAGTGAGAGTCACTGTTCTGGAATTTTCTACCTATGGTCTTAGGCATTCTTTGAAGTTGGAGATTAAGTTACTCCTTATAATACCTGTATTAAATGTGCTCTATATTTAATGCATTCTGAGTATGTAATATAAATGCAGAGTATATATACCACTGACATAATTATTATTTAGGATTGGATTTGGCCAGTTGTGGTTCCTTCCACATAGGGGATAGCTTCCAGATTGTTTCCTGTGTGTTATATGCGACAGTGTTGAACTCAACGATACCAGGGAAGGGCCCAGCATTAACAGCAGCTTAAGCTGCCACCTGCCAAGGCAGCATCCTGTATCGGAGCACCTGCTTGATTCCAAGATGCTCCATTTTTGATCCAGCCCCTTATTAACACATCTAGCAAAGTGGCAGATGATGGCCCAATACCTGGGTCCCTGCTACCTGGGTCCCACCACCCAGGTGGGACACCTGTATGAAATCTTTGGCTCCTGGCTTCAGGTTAGCCCAACCTGGCCATTGCAGAAATGTGGACACTGGACCAGTGAGTGGAAGATGTTTCTCTCTCTCTCTCCTCTCTTTCTCTGTCACTCTATCACTCTGCTTTCAGAAACACCTTAAAGATATTAAAAGGAAATATTTTGGGCTTGGTGCATTGACTCAACTGGCTAATTCTTACCTTTCAAGCACGGGGATCCCATATGGGCACTGGTTTGTGTCCTGGCTGCTCCATTCTCTATTCACCTCCCTATTTGTGGCCTGGGAAAGCAGCAGAGGATATCCCAAGCCTTTGGGATCGCACAGCTACATAGAAGACCAGGAAGGAGCTCCAGGCTCCTGGCTTCGGATTGACCCAGCTTCAGCCATTGTGGCCATTTGGGGGGTGAACCAGCAGATGCAAGATCTTTGTCTCTGCTTCTCTCTGTAAATCTGCATTTCTGATAAAAATTTAAAAATCTTTAAAAAATATGTGGGAGATTCAAAAAAGTTCATGCATGGATTTCTAATTTTTTGCACCAAATGAAATCTAACGTTCATTCATTTTCCCATGAACATTTGAGGTTTCTCGCACTTATTCAGAGCCTTCTTTGAGCCACATGGGTAGATGTCTGGCATTTCTGTTCCTTCCAAAGAGTTCACTAGTTTTTGGCTCAGGTCAAGGTCAACTTTTCCACATCTCTCAGTTTTCCCTGTCTCCATCACCACCAGATGCCTGTCCACAGCCACCCCAAGTACTTACTTCGGTCTGAGTGACTTAGAGGGGCAAAACACTTAATTTTCTTGTTGAAGCTCAAATCTAACCTCTGTATCAACTACATGTTCTGACTTCACATCAACTTACAAACTATGTCACATAGAAAATATACAAAACAAGAATACTTCAAACCTTGCGTGTTGTGTTACGATGGTGTTTTTGTTTTTGTTTTGCCTATTCTCTATTTTCATTGCCTTTAAGATAGCATAATGAGTTGGAAGATGTATAAACTTGTTCTCTTACTAACAAACTGTTGTCTAACCATTTGACCTCAGGTGAAGTCATCCTTCTATGCCTGCTTTACACTGAGAGTTCAAGGGTTAAACAGCATACAAGTGGCTTTTTCTATACAAGCTCTGGGTTCACTGCCTACATGTCTCTTAGATTCTCTTGAATCATCTCTCTCCTCAGCCTGCCAACTTTCAAATGTGCCAGTCTTGTATTAATTATGTTTTCAAAGACATTGCCTTCTTTCCAAAAATAGAAAAAAAATGTAAGGAACGTTAAGACTTTTGGCAATAGCTTATTTCCTGTATGATTTGAATACATCTTAGATCACAAAGTCTTGACTTTGAATGAGAATTTCTTCACTAAGAAAACCATTTACTGACTGCTGAATACATGCCATGCACGGTCCTTGGTCAGAACCACATGCATTGCTATGCAGGTGTCTCAGCACACAGCCACCTGACTAGCAGGTGGATGGGTGCTATCTGTCCTCAGGTGACCAGAGGAAGAGACACCAAAAGGGCTTGGAGTAGTCATGTAAATTAAACCTGAGATACGTAGGATGGGCATTGTGGTGTAGGAGGTTAAGCCTTCACTTGCGATGGAGTAATGATTGGAATCCCTGGAAGGCAACAGATGAGAGTATAAATAATTGAATGCCTGCCAGCCGTTTGGGAGACCCAGATGGAAATTCTTTTTTTTTAAGATTTATTAATTTTTATTGGAAAGGTGGATATACAGAGAGGAGGAGAGACAGAGAGGAAGATCTTTCGTCCGATGATTCACTCCCCAAGTGACCGCAACGGCCGGTGCTGCGCTGATCCAAAGCCAGGAGCCTGGAGCTCTTCCAGGTCTCCCACATGGGATTGGGCCGTACTCAACTGCTTTCCCAGGCCACATGCAGGGAGCTGGATGGGAAGCAGGGCCGCTGGGACTAGAACCGACGACCACATGGGATCCCGGCATGTGCAAGGTGAGGACCCTACCCACTATGCTATCGGGCTTGGCCCCAGATGGAAATTCTGTTTCCTGGATTCTGGCTGACCCAGCCCCATTACTGTGGATGTTTGTGGAGTGAGTCAGTGAAAAATATTTGTCAGTCCAATTATTTATCTATCTATCTATCCCCCCCACACATACACACCCTCCATTACTCCACCTTCCAGAGAAATAAATCAGAGGTAAATAAATAAATTTGAGATTGCATGGTCCTTCTTTTAGACATCTAAATATACACTAAGGAATCTTCCAAAACAGGAGACAATTTTAAGAGTAATTTCTTTCCAATATAATGAATAAACTGCCAATTTCCAAAGTTTTCAAGAAAGGAAGAGACAGATGTGTACTGAAGAAGTCTTTATGTACAGCTCTGGGTGGGCAGTTCAGCTATTAAAAGACCTTTCTTGTTACATAAAAATTTTTATACAGGTACTATTTTATCCATCACATGGGTTCCTGGAAATGAGCACTCTGGTTGAGGTAATGCCAACCAGAGCCCTTCTTCTCAAATGCCTTCTGACCCTCACCCATTCCCCTGGATTGACTTAAATCTTCTTGAGTTCAGGTATGGTCATCACAGGGCATTCTTCATAACCAAAAGAGAAAGAGAGAGATATAGAAGTTTAAACCCACCATGTACGATGTGCCCAGATGCTGAGGGTGAGGCTACTAGGGCTTCCATCCTGACAAAGATGTAGTAGGATGTGTTACGCTGGAAGTGAGATGCTGTCTTGGCTAGAAAGGAAAAGCAGGGAGCCACTGCTTGTCTCTGACTTGCAGTTTTGCAAGCCGTGTATTTCAGTCAAGGTTTAGACATGGATCAGTCAGAAAATGTTGATAAAAGCATGAGTCAATTATCTTCCCCAACAAAAGCTAATTCATTAACTGCAGCTCACGGTGTTCGGCTGAAATCTCTTGATTAGAGATTCCAGCCAAGAATCCCTGTTCGCTGGACAAAGATGAAGTTCTATAGGGGATCCTGCCAATATTCACCTTGGCTTTATTGTGCCATCCATCCACTCAACTTCCATATCCATCCAGCATCTGCAAGTGGAAGAACCATCAAAATGATGACTAAGAATCCCCCATTCCAAAAAAAGAAAAAGACTGGGGGCAGGAAGCGGGGAGCTGGGAGTTGCTGCCATGCGATTGCTTTCTATGTACTGGAACTCTGCAGAGAAGAGCAAGGTTCAGTCGGAGCATGGACCTGTGGGTGGTGGTGCAGAGGAGCAGGAGGTGATGCTGCTGCAGCCTGCTCCACCACACACTGTGTCTGCTCCAGCAGGTGGAAGCTCAGAGCAGCTTCCCAACCTCACAAAGCAGGTAGCACAAGGGCTGAGGTCCTCTCTCACACTGGTGTTGGGGGAGGAAGACAGGGACCTTCACCAAGAATCTTCATGTGATCAAAGTTTGGAATCTTCTACATTGTCTTTGAGGTCTTCCACTTCTCTGGCAAGCACTTTGCAGGCTCCGCTTGGAGAAGAGTCATGATACAAGGGGGAGCTACTGTGGCTTCATCTTCCAACAGAAAAGAATTTAAATAATTTATTCTCAGCGCGCAAGAAGTGGTTCACTGTAACTTCCAGCCAGAGAGCTTGTGTGGCAGAAACATAGACAACTCCAATAATTCAATCGCCTCTCCTACTCCATGATCCACGTGGCTGCCTCGGCAGTAGCCTGGTTGGCCCCCTGTCAACCACAGATTACACAAGCATGAATTTAACCAACTACAGTGGGAATGCTTCACAAACAAAACATCACTTCTTGTCCCACTGGCATACATCTGGCTCGGGTTGAGGGCGGACCTGGCTGAGTCGGTTCGCGTTATCCACTGGTAAGTCTGAGCGCTGGAGCTGTGTGGGGGTCTGGCCAGGTTCGGTTGCGATAAACACAGTACACAACACAAAATGCCAAGACGAGGCTGCCTGTGCCTGTTAGGAACGCAGCACCCAACCAGCACACAGCCCACTGGTTTAGGTGAGGGTCGAGTGTTTGATGGGCAGAGCCGGGATGGCTCTGCAATACTCATTGGTTCCGGTGGAGGTCAGGGCTGAGAATAGAACCAACCCAGCGGTTGCAACCACCAGCTGATGGGGTGACGGACTGAGTCGAGCACTGTGCTTGCTAATACATATAGGAACCTGATCTGGGAATACCTCAAAGTCTCTTTGGGGATCCCTTCAATCAAAATGGAGGAAACAGAACATTAACCAAGAAAAGATGGAAGATGGAGTAGATCAACCAACCACCTCAGCTATATGTTGACAGCGAAACACTGGGCAAGGGGAGACTCTATGATGAACTATGCCAATCAGTGGACTCTGCACCTGCCTCATTGTACCTGGATTGCTGCTGATGGTATGTTGGAGCTTTTGACGGAGCGGGATGATACTCTGCTGGCTCTGCCTTCAGAGCAGAGGGAGGTCTCCCTGAGAAGGTGTTGAACTTGACTGGACAATGGGACGCTGGACTATATGTTTGTTTGTTTGTTTGTTTTTAAAGATTTATTCATTTTATTACAGCCAGATATACGCAGAGGAGGAGAGACAGAGAGGAAGATCTTCCGTCCGATGATTCACTCCCCAAGTGAGCCGCAACGGGCCGATGCGCGCCGATCCGAAGCCGGGAACCTGGAACCTCTTCCGGGTCTCCCACGCGGGTGCAGTGTCCCAATGCATTGGGCAGTCCTCGACTGCTTTCCCAGGCCACAAGCAGGGAGCTGGATGGGAAGTGGAGCTGCCGGGATTAGAACTGGCGCCCATATGGGATCCCGGGGCATTCAAGGCGAGGACTTTAGCCGCTAGGCCACGCCGCCGGGCCCTATATGTTTGTTATATGCTGGCAATGAGGGAATCCCAAATGAACTTGAGCTGTGGTTATGCAACGGGGTGGAGGAATCCACCATGGGGGGAGGGTTTGGGGAGGGGTAGGGAAAATCCCAGTACCTATGAAACTGTCACGTAATACAATGTAATTAATGTATAAATTAATTTTAAAAATGCAATAAAAATATTAAAAAAATCACTTCTGTCTGTGCTTGCAGATTTTTTTTCTTGAAAATTATTTTCTAAATAACACATCATAATAACTATTTACATGGTTTTCACATTTTATTAGATAGAATAAGTAATCTAGAGATCACTTCAAGTTGGGGAAATGGACCTTCGGTCTAGTGGTCCTGGGTTTGATGCTAGACTCCAGCTTGGAGTCCCGCTTGTTGTTAGTGCAGATCCTGGGAAGCAGCAGGTGATGGCTCAAGTAGTTGGGTCCTTGCTGTCCATGTGGGAGACAGGGATTAAATTCCTGGATCCTGGCTCTGGCCTCATCCCACTCTGCTATGGCTAGTTCGGGAATGAACCAGTGGATGGCAGATTTCACTCTCTCTTTCTCATACAAAAATAGCTCAATAAAATCAAGTGAAAATAAAGTATATTGAAGATTGCATAGGTAACATACAAGCATCGTGACACTTTATATTAGGAATTTGAGCACTTGCAGATTTTGTATGTGTAGGAACCAATCTCCCTGGAAACCAAGGGACACATGCATGAAGTTCTTCCATTTCCTTTAGGTTTGTTCTTTCCCACTATCTCTAGGCTGAATCTTGGTGATGCCCGTTCACACCTGTTCAAACACCTAGTCATACAGAGAACCAGTGGATGTGGATCTCTTGTATGTATACTCTCTTCTTTGCTGCCTCTCCAATTAAAACTTGTCACAAAATTATTTTTAAGAGTTCATGAAAATGTGTATTATGGGGGAAAAACTATGCATGAACTATTTCCCACGAACTTTTAAAAATGTCTTTCATAATTCCTAAGCAATACATAATAACTACTATCATCATCATACTCAATACATATGTTAAGGGTTATACATAATCTACAATGATTTAAATTCTATAAGTTTTGTGTAGGCTATATGCAAATACTATGCTATTTTCTACAAAGGACTTACACATCTGTGAATTTTGGCATCCATGGGGTGTCCTGCAAACAATTCCCCTTAAGTAACAGAGACAACTGTATTCGGCAAGAGGAAAGGTTCTATTAAAATTTTTGAAGTAAATGTTAAAAAAAAATCGAAATAAAATGGTCATGCAGGATGTATGCTTGGAAGCTTCCATGGTCCTGCACAAACTGGATCTTCTGGATAAGTTCCTGGAGCACAGCACTGCACGTCCATCTATCCATTCTTCATTCAACATGAACCTGCTGAGAAGCTACCATCTACCATGGTACCAGGATGCTGCTCTGGCTTCAGGCAGTGCAGTAGCCACTGCTCAGCTTTGTCACAGCACTGCCTTCCTCTCCCCACCCTCCCCCCAAGACAGCAATGCAACACTGCACATCAGCACTGCTAGCCAAGAGCAACGTGTAACAGGAACTATCTTCGTGTCAAGTTTTGACCTATGGAGTGAAGCAAGTTTTGCAAGGGAAGGAATGGCAATAGATGCAATTTCAGCTCAGTCAGAGAATGTTGGCTTTTCACAGATTCATCTTCCTGTGGAGGGTATTTCCTCCCCTTGCCTGCAATTATTTTCCTGGCATGCGTTCAATGAGGAGCTTCATGCATGTCCCCATTTTTTAGATTGAAATTAGCCTCAAGACTTTCCTTCTAATGTTAACAAAAGAAAAAAGTAAGAAAGGTCTCCTTGAATCATATCATCATGTAAAAGACAAACGACCACAAAACGATACATTTCAAGAAGTAGATTGGATTCGTTTTCAAATAGGCATTTTCCCCCTCTAATTGTCGAATATAAAATACTTCTTAAAGTTACAAGATCTTGATGCCCAACCGTGGACGTCTACCCACTTCCCACTCTACTTCTTAACACTTCCCACCCTACTTCTTAACCTGGCTGGGGGAGCACACAGGCCTGTGTCTTTCCGCCTGTGGACCAGTCACCCATTTTTCGGCACAAGTCTTTGCGGACCTGCTTCAGCCAGGAGCTCAGTGATCTTTGCACACCGCTTCGCAGTGATGCGGTGAATCCGTTCCTCTCTCAGGCTGCGCTTGGCACGCCACTGAGTTCCCTCTGGTTTCTCCCCCGGCCCATCTGGCCCTGCCTCCCTCTACCGCCAGCGCTCTCGGCTCCCCACGCGCGCTGCGCGCCCCCTCGCCCTAGGCTTGTCTGTATTTGGAGCTCCCGGAAGCCGCCGGCGACTCTCTCCCCGGAGCAGCGTGACTGACACCGGCTCACATTCCGGGGAGGGAAGGGGGTGGAGGCGGCGGGGAGGAGACAAGGAGCGCGGCGGAAGGAGGGAGCCAGGGGCCGAGCGCGGATTTGCAAGGCGCAGGATTGGGCTCCCAACACCAGAGCAGGTAAAAACTGGCGAGCTCGGGCCCCGGGTAGGGTGGGGAAGGGCCGGGCAGCAGGTGCGGGGCGCTTCGCGGACGCCACTGGCCAGTGCCACTCGGGGATAAAGGCGGCGCGGGGGCCCGGGGGCTCGAGACGCGGGAACCGGGGCGCCCCCGGGGGCGGGGACCGGGAGGGCCCTGCGGGCGCTCGGGAATGCGGCGCGGGTGGCTTCCTCTGGGTCAGGGCAGAGGTGCGCCCTACGTGACGCCTCCCTGGGCTCCGGGCGCGCGGAAGGCGGGTGCGGGCGGGATTGGGCTCCGGTGGCCGCGGCCTTCCCACCCGAGAGCCGCCGCGCGCCAGGCCGGCCTCCTCTTCGTGGTTCGCGTCTGAGTCTCACAGAGGTTGGCGGGGTGGGTAGGGGTGGGGGTGGTGTCCCAGCGCTAGGATGGAACTGCAGCCGCTAGGAAAGTGCTGGAAAGCAAACAGACCTGGCTTCTCCTGCACAACCTGGCCTGAGGCGATGAAGTCACTTCTAAAACACGCAGATGCAACTGAGGCATTAAGAGACGGCGCGCTCCTAACAGCGCGCTCCCAGTCCCCCTCCAACTGGTTGTCCTGCTGCTTTGGATAGGGGGTCGTTGGTGAGAGACGCTGCCTTGTCTTTCTGTGGCAGTTGATAACCATACCTGCGGATGACCTCGGATAGGCTGCCAAGGGTTAGCAATCCTGTGCGTAGATCCTGCGTTTTTAAAAATGACACAGGTGACTGCTTCAAGGAGAGAACTAGGACTAGGTTGGAATGGCAGGAGTGGAGGTGATGGCAATACAACAGTGTGTGGCGATTGTTCCAGTGGTTTACCAGAATCTGTGTAGATCTTTTTGAAGGCAAGCAACATGTCCTAGAGTTGGGGGTGAAATATCTGAACTCATGTAAGGTTAGAGAAATTGCTCTCCTAGATCCTAGATGCTGGTTAGACTGTCAGCCTCTTGAAGGTCGGGACAGGGTGTGGGGCAGTTAATTCGTGCCACACCAAATAGTGTTTGCCTCACAGCCTGGGAAGAAGGGGTAACAAACGCTTGTGAACATCTTAATGAACTCAATATAATTGGAGTACGACTTCTCAAAGATACCCAGTACGTTGCAAAAAAAAAAAAAAAAAAAACTTTATGAATCCATCAGTCTGCAAACGCTTAATAAAATTGGAATCCAGATACCCCATGGCAATCTATGACTCACAAAGAGAAAAAGAAATAGATGAGGGAGAGATCGTGAAAGGAACGGTCGAGATGGCCTTCCGTGGTTGAGAGTAGATTTTTGCTGCTCTTTTGTTGAAGTGAGAAGTAATTTAATTTGTCGATGCTGTGGAGAGTCTGGCAAGCCTTGGAAAAGAAGAGGTAGATGCTAAAAATAATAGGCTTCACAGACCATATGGTCTCCTTAAGTGACTTCTAAATTTGGTGCAGCGCGCAGGTGCGTGAAGATACACACAGGGATGCCGCGTTTCACGTTTCTTTATAGAAATTTGAAGTTTGTATGATTTTCACCCATGATGACTGTTCCTCCCGGTCCTTTTCCTCCTGTTATTTATGATTGTAAGAACCATGCTCACCTTGAGAAAGACACACACACACACACCCCAGTGGGGGCGAAGAGGAGGAGGTCTTGCTGGCAGAGGTGACTGCTCCCAGCAACTCTTGTTGGAATTTGAAGAAGAGCCCTTTTGAAAGAGTCACTGAGCCGCATTATATGCCCTGGGAGTCAAGTTAAATATCTTCAAGAATAATATTAATTTACATTGGACATTATGGTGTTTGATTTGGTATCTCCTGAATGACATGTTAATGTGTGACATTTGGTTTTGCTTCATTAATTATGCGTGATTTGGTACAAAAGTACTTCACAAAATTCATGGAAAGGTAGAATTAAAAGACATGAATATTTTGGTGCCAAAAAAAAAACCCTCTTGAAATCCATGTAGTTTTTCATGATACTCACCTTTCCATGCACTTATTGAAGATTCCCACCATAGCATGGATTTCAAATTTTTGCATCTGAGCAAACTTACCTGGCAGTTACATTCGTTCACTTTTTGAAGTGCCCTTACACACAGAAATAATATGTTGAATAAGTTATAAACACTGTATCCAGATGCACTCAGACTAATGCGATACTAGAGCTTAAGAGCTAAATTGGTGTAGAAAGGCAACCTACAAAATGGAAGAAGATATATCTGAGAATGGGTTTGTGCTTGCTATACATAAAATGTTCTTACAATTCAAGAATAAGAAGTAAATTACCTAATTTTAAAATGGGCCAAAAATCTGAGGAGGTAGCTCTCTGGAGATGACAGATGGCCAGAAAGCCCAGGCAGAGATTTGTGGTGTCATTGTTGTCAAGAAGATGTACATTGAAATCTCACTGAAAGACTGTTTCAAACTGCCCAACGTGGGTGTTTCTGAAAAGTGAGATAATAACAAATGTATAAGGAGCTGGAGGAACTAGAAGCCCCAGCAATGCTGGTGAGGTGCTGCATTTGCTTGTCAGTTCTCCACATGACATATACATATGTGTGTGTGTATGTGTGTGTATACACATATATATATTCAAGTCAAATTGTGTGTCCATGCAAAAACCTACACAAAGAAGCAGATGAATAAAATATAGCATCTCTGTACAATGGACTGTGATTCAGCTCTACAACATTCATGCTACAACACTGGTGAACCTTGAGCCAGTCACCAAATTCTACGTTTCCAGTTAAATGAATGTCTACAACGAGGAGATAAGTAGAGACAGGATAGGTGAGTGGATGTTCCAGGCTGGTGGTTGGCATGTGGATGGGTAGAGGAGTGATAGAAAACAAAACAAAACAAAAAAGAAGCAGAGCTTGCTTGGACCTGATGAAAATGTTCTAAAATTGTGCTAATGGTGGTATGTATGTGTGCATGTAACAGCAACGTTAAAATGTGCAGTTTCAACAGGTGAGTTGTAGGGCATATCAGTGATACTCAGTAAAGCTGTTTAAGAAAATTTGTGGAAGGCTGGGGAGAGAAACAGCAGGTCGTTTCCCATCTGAAAGCATCTTCCCTTGTGCTCCTCCCTGTGCTGTTTGCTCTGTCCTTCCCTACCCCGGATTTTGCATTAGTCATTCCCTGACTTCATCCTAAAGCAGCTTTATTACATAATACTGTCTGCCTTAGCAATATGTGTAGATTTGCTTATTTTTATTGATTAAAATGGTTTCTATGACTTCTACTTCTTAAAACTCAACATTAAGTCTTTAAGAATTACTCATGTGGTTGCATAAAGTTGTATAAGGATTTTTGGCAAATAGTACCTCTTTGATTTAGATGTTTTTGATTGACAGATATTTGGGTTGGTTCCATGTGTTGCTGTGCTGCTTTGAAGACTTTTCCAACGGTCTTGGCCAGTGTTCTTCTATATGAATGTAAATCTAGTTTAATGGGAAAACAAATAGCTGATTCTCCTTCTGAATTACACATTGGCATTATAGACACAGCTATTCAGTCAGAGAGTAGGTGAGATTCTGTCCTCTCTGGTCTCACTTGTGATTGGACTGTCTGTCTCCCCAAGTCTCAAGAAGTATAGAAAAACACTGTTGCCTAGTGAGACCTTGCAACCTAGTCAGTCATAAATGTCTTTATCCCCTTCTGTTTACTGCGGTTAGGATGGGAAAGGGGACAACTTTATAACGTTAAAAGGACCTTTCTTTAAGCAAGGAACATGACCAAACTGTTCACTAAAATTTGTCTTGTGTGGTATATCCTGCTGGATATGTCAGTATTTTTTGTATGACTTAGTTTGACTCTTCTGTTAATGATATTACCCAACAGAAATTGATTGTTTTAGCAATGGATGTTTTCTAGTCTGTTCCAACACAGACAGTGAGCTGTTGAACCCCAGGATATTTCTACCCAAACTTGGGATATAGGAAAACACACTGAAACCACAACAAGAAGGATTTTTTGTGTTTTTTTTTTATAAAGATATGATTTTTTTTTTTATTGGAAAAGCAGATTAATGGAGAGAAGGAGAGACAGAGAGATCTTCCATCCACTGATTTACTTCACAGATGACTCTTCAGATGACTAGAGCTGAGCTGATCCAAAGTCAGGATCCAGGAGCTTCTGCCAGATCTCCCAAGTGGATGCAGAGTCCAAGGCTTCGAGCCATCCCCCACTGCTTTCCCAGGCCATAAGGAGGAAGCTAGATCAGAAATGGAACAGCTGGAACATGAACCAGAGTCCATATGGGATCCTGGAGCTTGCAAGTGGAGGATGAGACTATTGAGTCATCGTGTCAGCCCCTAAAGTTGTTTTTATTGTAGTGAAATAGGCATAACACAGAATAGACCACTTTAACCATTTTTAAATGTGCTATGTATTTGCTATGTTCACTTTCTTGTGCATCCATTACTACTATCCATCCTTACAATGTTTTCATCCTCCCCAGCAGAAGCTTTGCACCCTGAAATGGGAAGTCCCCCTTCTCCTTTCCCCTGTCCTCCACCCTTGACAGCCACCATTCTACTTCGTGTTTCTTTGAGGCACACTAGAATTGTCACTTTTTTGCACATTGATTTTATGTCCAAGGGAGTTTCAGCTTTTTTTTTTTCTGTAGTGGATGCATTTCCTACTTGCAGAAAACACAGCTTTTTTGAAAAATTATGTAACCAAATTGCTTCCCTTTCAATATCCAGCCCTACATAAAATTATGAGGTAGCAATACAAAGGGTTCCTGTATACAACCTACTCCATTTTCCCATCATTATTAGTATTAGTGTCTTCATCACAATTTTATATGTTCTTTTAGAATGAACGCTAATGAATTTCATCAGGCATATTTCAGTGAGTAATAAAAATCATTTTAGTTTTACATGCATGTACAAGAGGGTTTTACAAAATTCTTTTCAGCTATACACAATAAAAACTTGCTGACTTTTATAGGTCATCTTGTACTTGCTGTCTGAACACAACTCAAAGGTCTGTATGGTGGCAAACTCTGGTTTCAGGCTGGTCAGTGAACCAGTTACTGGATTGACATAGCTCTAGTCACTGTTTGCCTGCATGTAGGGAGTGCATTTAAGAATTGAAGCTCTGGTGCCTCTCAAAGGGCGTGAGAACCCATCATGTTTCTTTCTTTCTTTTTCTTTTCTTTTCTTTTTTTTTTTTTTGGCAGTTTTGCCTTTACTCTTATTATTCTCCTTGTAGGCACTCATCATGAGATGTGTGTGTGCCCACCTGCTATTTGTAACAATGTGGCTTTCACCAAGTTATGGATGTTTTTGGTCATTGTTACTTCCAATATGTTTTATCTCAATCTCATTCCTCTCCTGGGACTCCAATAATAGTAATACTAGACTTTTTTTTTTCCCCTCCTAATGCTAGACTTTTTAATGTGATCCCACATGCCTTTTGGTGTGCGTTCATTCTTTTTCCAATGGTTTTTTTCCTCTCCGTTCTTCAAATTGAAAATGGTTTGCTTCAAGTTTACGGACACTCACTGTCATTCCCAATCTGCTGTTGAGCTTATCCAGTGCACTTTTTATTTCAATTCGTTTATTTTTCAGTTCTAGAATCCTCACCTGTTTATAATAGTTTTTCTGTCTCCACTGAGAATTTCTATCTTTCCATTGACTTGGGGAGTATTTACCTTTATCTCCTTGACCATATTGAAATTAGCTATGAGAAGTCCATCTCATAAGCTCAACACCTGAGGCTGGCATTTATTGATTGAGGATCGCTCATATTTCCTAGCCCTTCAGAGGTCAGATGTTTTCTGTTAAATTCTAGACATTTTGGATATTACCTTGTGGGACTCTGAAGCCTTTGGGAAATGTTCCATTCTTTTGCCTTATCAGGTTATCAAGGCCATTCTGTCTTGGATTTTGTGGTCAGTGATTCCAGCATCAGTTCAGTTTTCAAGCCTTTGCTGGTCTGTTTTGGGCCATGCGCATGCACTGTGGTAGGGGATGAGCCTGGGACTTGAGCAGCATTGTCCATCATAGTGAAGTTCTCAGAATCCCACACATGACTTTATTTATCTTGAAACTAATAAAGATCCCTTTCAGGTGATCCTGGAACTTTTAGAAGTTCTGTGAATGCATAGATAACTGCTAATGACTGAAATCCTAATTCTTGACTAGATGTGTTTACAAAATCAACGTAGCAGATATCTTCACTACTCGTGCTTGGCAGAAGACTGACAAAATTCTACATATCTTTTTCAATTTCCCTAATATTTGTTAAATCTGCAAATATGTACAATCCAGGTGACTGAATTTAATATTTAGTGTTCATCAGAGCTGTTTCACAGCAGCAAAAATTCATTCAGGAAAAGAAAGTTCTAAATGATATAGGAAAAAGATAAATACAATCAGAACAGCAGTCTAAATGTATAGCAATATTCAACTCTATGTGCACTGTGCTGAGATGAAAGGGATACACCAAGAAAACTTCTCTTGATCACTCTGATGATGTGGACACCACCTGCACCTGATGGAATATGGGTTGCAGTCTGTCCCCAGCATTAAGGATGGTATTTAACTCAGAACTTTGTATTGTAAATATACAGCAGCCATTTTGTCCTAATTCAGGAATGTCTTAATACACAATATTATCATTTTCTACAGGATCTTTATACATTAAACTAAAGTACATGATCAATTAAATTAAAGGTTAGTAATGGATAACAAAAAAATCATAATTCTCAAAGCTTTTTAGGGCACAATTTTTCATACTATGAAATCACCCATTTTAAGCACACAACTTGGTAGCTATTCATGTATTTATTTTATTGCAAAACTCTGTTACCACTCTTATGTCATGCCCACACCTTCAACTAGACACTTGGTACCTATTTGCACTCTTCTTCCTTATCTCCTTATCACCCTCTTGCCTACTTTCTGGGTCTCTCCACCCCAGCCATTTCTGAATATTGATTATGAATAAAATGCTGATCTGTGGCTGAGTCTTGCATAGCATCACGCATTTGAGGGTCCTTAATATTATGCCATCTTATTCTACTCCATTCCTTTCCAAGGGTATGGGTACGCCACATTTTGTTGATTTGTTCTTCAGTTTGATGTACATCTGGGTTCCCATGGAGGAAGGGACGACTGTGAATAAAGCCATTGTGACACTGGCATACAAGCCTTCGTGCAGATACACATTTTTGTTTCTGTAGAGTAGGGACTGAGGAGTGTAGTGGCTGGTTGATATGCCAGAGATGTTTTAGAACTCCAGTCTCTACCATCCTCCATGCTTGTGGTTGTCTATAATAGCCATCCTCACAGGAACTACTTGATAACATGGTCCCTAATGCCCTCATGTGACATCTCACTGAAGTTTGGATTTGCATCTCTACTAATGTGCATCTTTCTTTGCTTTTTTTAAAAAAAATTTATTCATTTTATTACAGCCAGATATACACAGAGGAGGAGAGACAGAGAGGAAGATCCTCCGTCCGATGATTCACTCCCCAAGTGAGCCGCAACAGGCCGGTGCGCACCGATCCAAAGCCGGGAACCTGGAACCTCTTTCGGGTCTCCCACTCGGGTGCAGGGCCCCAATGCATTGGGCCATCCTCAACTGCTTTCCCAGGCCACAAGCAGGGAGCTGGATGGGAAGTGGAGCTGCCGGGATTAGGACCGGCGCCTATATGGGATCCCGGGGCTTTCAAGGCGAGGACTTTAGCCACTAGGCCACGCCGCCGGGCCCCTAATGTGCATCTTGACACATGCTGTTGACTGCATGTCTTCTCTGGGAAAATGTCTGTTTACATATTTTTCTTATCTTTAAATTAGCAAGTTTTCTGGGGGTGGGCCAGGGCAGGGTCAGTCCACAGCACACACTGGCATGAGTGAGAGCCAGGACAGGGTACAGGCCAGGTCAGGTTGGGCCACAGCCTCTACCTGTTCACAAGAAGGCTGGTGGTGGGCCACACGGGGTTAGGTTGCTGCATCCAACGGCAAAAGCTGGAACTAAGGATGGACCAGGCTAAACCAGGCTGTAATCCCTGTTGGCGAATGCCAAGACTAGGAGCCCACCATCTTAGACTAAGCCACAGCACCTGCTGGCACATGCAAGACCCAAGGCTGGAAGTGAGCCAGGTAGGGGAACTTCAGGGACTCCCGTTTTGGGCTTCTTCTTCCACTGGTGTGTGTGAGAGCTGGGGTTAGGGTTGGGCCGGTCTGAGGCGGGCCAGGCTGGGCTAGGCTATCGCACCCACTGGCACGGACAAGAGCCAGAATGGGTGCAGGACAGTTGAGATAGGCCATAGCACCAGCTGACAAATGCCAGGACTGGGTGCAAG
This sequence comes from Ochotona princeps, assembly GCF_030435755.1. Taxonomy (NCBI): domain Eukaryota; kingdom Metazoa; phylum Chordata; class Mammalia; order Lagomorpha; family Ochotonidae; genus Ochotona; species Ochotona princeps. The sequence continues at coordinate 127,426,360 of NC_080832.1, read as the reverse complement.
ACATGTCAGACTAGACCGTAGTGCCCATGGCAGGTATGAGATCTGGGGGCTGGGAACATGCCTGACAGGGAACTGCTAGGCTGTAACTATCACTGGTGAGCACAAGAAACAGGGCTGGAGCTGGGCCAGGCTGGACAAAACAGTGGCACCTGTCAGCATACATGAGGGCCAGGTCTGGGGATGGTGCAAACTGAGCTAAGCCACAGCATCCACAGTTGTGTACAAGAGCCTGATGGGATCTGGGCTGGGCCTGGCTAGGCTGCAGCAGAGGCTGGCACATGCAAAGACCAGGGTTGGGGGCAAGCATGGTGGGTTTCTTGGGGGGGGTCACCTTAGCTAGGCCTCAGCACCTGCTGCTGTGTGTGAGAACCAGGTCTGTGGTGGGCTGGCTAGGCTGAGCCATACTACGGTTCACATGAGATATGAGGCTGGGGTAGAAATGATCAGGTAGCTGCATCCACAGGTGTGTGTGTTAGCCAGTGCAAGTTACAGACCACAGGCGACCCTGAACTGGCTGGTGCATGCAAGAATCAAGTCTGAGATCATCCCAGGTGAGGTTTCTTTTTTTTTTTTTTAAGATTTTATTATTATTGGAAAGCCGGATATACAGAGAGGAGGAGAGACAGAGAGGAAGATCTTCTGTCCGATGATTCACTCCCCAAGTGAGCCGCAACGGGCCGGTACGCGCCAATCTGATGCCGGGACCAGGAACCTCTTCCGGGTCTCCCACTCGGGTGCAGGGTCCCAAAGCTTTGGGCCGTCCTCAACTGCTTTCCCAGGCCACAAGCAGGGAGCTGGATGGGAAGTGGAGCTGCCGGGATTAGAACCGGTGCCCATATGGGATCCCGGGGCTTTCAAGGCGAGGACTTTAGCTGCTAGGCCACGCCGCTGGGCCCCGGGGTGAGGTTTCTTGAGGAACTCCTCAACTATACTCAGACTCAGGCCACAGGAAAATCACAGGACATGTGGTCCAGTCTTGGAGTGTGTGTGTCGGGACTGGGTTTCCTCAGTTGCTGATGCCTGTTCAGTGGACAGCATGTCCAGGTGCACAATGGGGACATGATAGGCAGCTCATCTAAGCCAGCAGGGGATGCTGAATGCCTCATCAGAGGCTGGAAAGTAGAACAGGTTGGACCAATCTCCTGGTCAAGCTTTGCAGCATGTTCCTGGGTCTGTAGATGCACAAAGGTGATGTTTGTCAACCAATAGACCTTGGAAAGATTTTCTCAACCCTGGAGTAAAAAAAAAAATCCACAACTTCTCAGAGCTATGAAAACTTCTCGGGCCCGGCATGGTAGTCTAGTGGCTAAAGTCCTCACCTTGCACACGCCAGGATCCCATATGGCATACACATTTTTAAATTCTGGAGTATGGTGTTATGTTATTTTTTGCAGAAAGTTTACAGACAGGATAGTAGCACAGCCTCATTGTGAATAAAAGTTAGTCTTCAACATCTTGCTGTTACTTCCGATCTATTTTCTATTTATTCTTAGGCTCACAATTTTTCTCGTCTGTCTTAGAGAATCAGGGGAGAAACTTTCAATGCAGACATGACTTCATCTGTGGCCTAGTGAGATGTGCTGTGAGCTAGCCTGCAGGAAACCTGGAAGACACATCTGTTAACACGAACCATGTTGTCCAAAGAGCATTCTGCTGTCCTTGTTTCATGTACTTGCTGTCAAATACAGACAAAACTCTAAACAAGGAGTAGTCTATGTTGTTAAATTTTTTTTTTGAAACCCTAATGAAAAAAGAGCCATGGCAAAGCCCAAAGTTGACTTTCGTGGGAGCAAGTGAGCTCTTTAAAATCATGGGAGGAAGTCTCTGTGGTTCCATGTGGGTAAAAACCCAAGCAGACTTGTGTTTTAAGTGGAAATTGCTCCTACAAAAACCTGGCATTCAGCCTGATCTTGAGTTGTGCCAGTGACTGGGCAGGCAAGGAAAAGGCAGTGGATGGCCAATTAACTAGTCAATGAAAAACACTTTCAGAATTCTCTAGGTATATGGCACCGTGGGGGATTCATGGGAAGATATGAAGAAGAATGAGGTAGAACCCCAGGCTGTGGAAAGCTTGGGCTGGTCTTCTTGGGTGGCACGTGCTAACAGACAAGAACCCACAAGGAAGTGCTTTAATTGGCTGGTATATTTTGCAGATCCCAAGTACTCAACACAGACAAATGGGCTGTTATTTTGGGCTTATCACAGCGTTAGCTGTGCCATAAGGTACCAGTGTTCTATCAGCTAGATGGAACTGCTTAAAGGCTTTTCAGACTCTTTAATTATTGAGCACAGGATGGATAAGGTAAAGAAAATAGGAGAGACGGAGGAGTGTTGTTTTCTGAAACTGGTTCTGTAGAGGTGACGTGTGTGTCTCTTGCTAAGAGCTGGTGAAAAGAAGAGTTGTAAAACTACTTGGGGTATGGGCCCGGCGGCGTGGCCTAGCGGCTAAAGTCCTCGCCTTAAACGCACCGGGATCCCATATGGGCGCCGGTTCTAATTCTGGCAGCTCCACTTCCCATCCAGCTCCCTGCTTGTGGCCTGGGAAAGCAGTCGAGGACGGCCCAATGCATTGGGACCCTGCACCCGCGTGGGAGACTCGCAAGAGGTTCCAGGTTCCCGGCTTTGGATTGGTGCGCATTGGCCCGTTGCGGCTCTCTTGGGGAGTGAATCATCGGACGGAGGATCTTCCTCTCTGTCTCTCCTCCTCTGTGTATATCTGGCTGTAATAAAATGAATAAATCTTTAAAAAAAAACAAAAACAAGCAAACAAACAAAAAACCACTTGGGGTAAACCCCTGTCTTAGTGGAGGAAGAAGTGCATGGATTGAGGCAAAAAGACTAAGTCGTGTCTGCCCACTAGAAACTCTCTCGGGCTTTTCCCATGTGTAACCATCCCACTGAGAGACTAAGAGTGCCATGAGGTGGGATGTCTTCGTAGCAGCCAACCTGTTGTTCACTGACCATGTGCCAGACTTTGTGTACCTGTGCCCTGTGTACAGGTGGTAAGTGAAGTGCAGCTAAGTGAAGCTCTTTGCCCAACGTCCCCTCAGCTCGAGAGTCAGGTATAAATTTAGGTTCCATAGCACATCTGTTCTGTCAGGTGGGAAGAAGCCATCCAGCATCATGGCTCATCCCCTCTCTTGGGATGTTCCATTTCTGGGAACTGCTAGAAAAAAAAATAAGGGCTGGTTTCATGGTATACCAGATACAACCACCACCTAACACGCTCACATCCGGTGTGGATGCTAGTTTGTGCCCTGGCTGCTCCGTTTCCACGCCTGCTCCATGTTAATGTGCCTGGGAAAGCAGCAGAAGCTAGCCAAGGGTTTGGCCCCTGCCATTCACTTAGGAGATCCACACGAAATGTCTTGGCTCCTGGCTCCTGGCTTCTGTTTGGCTCAGCCCTGGCTGTTCCAGGCATCTTAGGAGGGAGCCAGCTAATGGAAGATCTGTCTCCCTCAATCTCTGCCTCTCGTCCTGAAACTTTTTCAAACAAATAAATAAATCTTTAAAAAAAAGAAAGTCTCTGTTATGTTCTAAATGTCAATTTATCATGGGTGTGACATTGGACATAAAACTGGACAGTGTCTGGAGCTCAGCAGCTGTACTTTGACGATGAGATGACCAATGGGACAAAAAAAAAAAATGTAAACAATGACAACTATCTTTTCTCCCACAAAAATACTTTCTTGATCCCAGAATGCCACAAGGTACAAGAGAATACCAACTGCCTGTATCTCCCATGAATCTCCCATGAATCTCCCATATGGTTTCCTAAGACAGATCTTCAAAAGGCAGTTGTGAAATGCAATGAATTCTCTGATTCCTTCCACATGCCCTACATTCTGGGCTGTGTTTGATGTTTCTTTCTGTGAGCCGTAGGTTCTGCTCACTTCTCCTGCGGCTGTCTTTTGGTAGGATCAGGTGACAGGATGCTTGGGATGCCATGTTGGAGCTGGACCATCTGGCTCCATCTTTGGATTCTCCATCCCTGGATTTGGTGTCTCTGCTCCTCATCTGATTCTAGTCTATGTTACTCCAGCGATCTCATCTTACCCTCTACTATCCTGGTACCCTGGCTCAAGCTCCTGGGTACCTATTCCTGTCTCATTCTTTACTCTCACTTCAGAGTCTGTGTTTGCCTTGACTGCCCTGTACATTTCCTTAGCCTGGGTCTTCATCTCTGGCTCCCAACAAAACTTGGCCAGATGTACTTTGAAAGGATGGCATTGCCTGGAAAGAATTTAGAGGATCTGCAGCTCTGGTCTTGTTCTTGAGAGCCAGGATAACAGCTGAGGGCGTGCCTGGAGAGAGAGAGAGAGGCAGAGGGAGGAGGAGATGAGAGGGACACGAGAGGTGGAAAGAGAGACAAATACACAGCAAGAGATAGGAGTGACCGCAAGACACAAATGAGACACAGAGGGAATGAGAGATGCAGAGAATAAGAGCGACTCAAGAGGGAGAGAAATAATTTATTTCCAGAGGGGAGGGCATGACTATCTCGGACTCCATCAGCCTCCTGAGACTGCTAATGTATATCCTGGCTTAGTCTGTTTTTGCCTGAGTTATTTTTTCTTAGAAACTTTTCTACAGCATGAAACCCAGAGGCATCTTTGAGCTTCCTCACAGGAGCTATACAATTTCCATCTCTCGAGAGTCTTGCTCATGCTGATTTTATAAGAGGTGACGTCCATGAGGCACTCAGACTGTTTCTCCCCCATCTGTCCAGCCCCGCTCACTCAGTCTCAGCACACTGAATGCTTTCAGTCCATCTGGGGCTTGTCCGGGAGGCTGAGCAAGTGAAACGTGACAGGCCTCCCCGGCAGCGTGGCCTGCAAGCTCTCCATGGTAAAGGGGTGGGAACTGGTTAACCAGGCAAAGACATTTTTTGTTCCTGCATGGACAAGGGCCACTGTGGTAACATTTGGCAGGTGGAGTGGCAGGGAACAGAGATAACTGCGAACAGCTGGACAGCTATTAAAAGAATGGAGGGGCTTTTGTCACTTTGCAAACAGCCTTCCCCCACGCCCCAGGATACTCAAGGCCCTTGCAGAGAGATTACGTAAAGGATTCCATTAAATTCTTTTCTCTTTTTTCTCCCTCTCCTCTTCTGTTTCAATGAAAGTAAATGCTCTGATGTGAGGAGAGGAAGAATAAATGAGAGCCTTCTAATTCTGAATCCCCTTAGGATTAGCTGCTGATGGGAGCCGCACAGAGCACACTGCTCTATATTTTGAAAGAGAGTAACCGATGGCAGTTTTAGGAGAGGTGACTTTCTGGAGGAGCCAGCATCCCCGCCCCCCCCGGCCCAGTCTGGTGACCAGCTGACTGGGGACACAGCACCATCTGATAAAGATCACTACCTTCTTTAAAACGTTGGTCACCCCTGTCATTGTGCCTAAGTTCCAAGTGAATGGTCTACAAAATACAGAAGACAGACGCGGTGGCTGGTTGGCAGCCAAAAGAAAAAATACATATATCGATGCCTGTTAGAACAGTGGGACTTGCCTGTGCTGAGGACAGCAGGGTCTGGGTTCCAGAAATATCTAGCCGCTCCTCTGTTGCTGAGAAGGGAAGATCATTGTTTAAAAGGGAGAGAGAGTGAGAGAGTGAGAGAGATGTGGCACAGGAGGATAGTTCAAGTCCCAGCAGCTCCACTTCCACTCCAACTCCCTGTTAACATGCTTGGGTAGGCAAGAGCAGCTGGTCCTAGTACTTGACGCCCTGCCACCATTGTGGAAGACCTAATGCAATTCTGTGCTCCCAGCTTCGGCTCAGCCCAAATGTGGCCATTGTAGCCACTTGGGCGGGGTGGGGGTGGCAGTGAACCAGCCAATGAAAAAGCTCACTTTCCGCTCAATGTTTAAAAATTCTTTATATATTTAAAAGGCAAAGAAATAGAGATCTCCCATTCTATAGCTCCTTTAGCAAATGCCTACAACACCCAAGGCTGTACCAAAGGCAGCAGCCTGGAATTCCACCAGGTTTTTCCACAAAGGGGGCAAGAACCTCACTACCTGATCCACCAACTGCTGTCTCCCATGGTTCGCACCAGCAGGAAGCTGGCTTGGAAGCTGGCATGCAGGCATCCCAAGCATCATTCAACCACTGCACCAAATGCTCACCTGTGACAAGTTCTAAAGAATAAGAAGAACCATGGATACCATGTAACCATAGACACCAGAAGTAGGCAGAAGCCAATGTAGTCAGGGCTGTGGTATCCAGGAGCTGGCTCCTGTGGGCATGGACAGGTCAGACTGGGTTCCACCCCTCCGAAGCACACAAATGTGAGTGCTAGGCCCAGTTACACACCTCTAGTTAAGTATCCATTTGGAACCAGGCAAAGTGGATGCCAAGCTCCGCTTCTATCCTAAACTCCCACAACCGTTTTAATCTTTGTTTATTCTAACCGAAAAGTACTAGGGAACTGAAGATTCTATTTCCAGACTTCGCTAAATTTGTCCTTAAAAAAAAAAAAAGGCCTTACAAAAAAGAAAATCACATTTTAAATAAAAAATCCTTCAGGGTGCTGATAACTTGGCATACTTCAGCGGAAGTGGAAACAAAGTATGAATGAAGAAGAACTCATACTTTAACAGCAGGAATTAACAGGAATTATTAAAATGTGCTCCCATGACTTAGCGGAATCAGAATTGCCACCACTGGGGTAGGTGTTGTAACACAGCAGGCTAATCCACCACTGGATGTCCCAGGTTGAGTCTCAGCTACTCTGCTTCCAATCCAACTTCCTGCTGGTGTAGTACTGGGTTGATTCCTTGCCACCCACACGAGAGAGACCCGGATGCTCCTGACTTCAGCCTAACTCAGCTGCTGTGGGTATTTGGGGAATGAACCGGTAGATGAAAGATACATCTTTCTGTCTCTTTCTGTCTTTCTGTCACACACACACACTCTCTCCTGTCAATAGAAATTCATATATACAAAGAATCTTCAAAATTCTGGAAAATGCAAATTATGAAAAAGAGTACACACTGATTTCGAGCAGTTTTTGCAACACAATAATCTTGAAATTCTCTTTTTTGCGTACGCGCTTAGAAGTACCTTTGGAGGCTCCCACGCCAGCACTTGACAGTGCTACAGAGGGATGATGTTTGTGTCTTATTGTTCAGTGGTTGCAGAAACCGCTGAGCAAACATCAAATTTAGCATGTGAGTTTCACGCCCTTTCCTGATGTGCGCACCTGTTCTCCGGGCAGTCGGAGCCGTCAGAGCGTGTCCTGCGCACTGTTGGTTTGCGCATCCTCCCGATGCTCACGCGCTCTCTGTGTGCCTGTTGTTGCAGAATGGCCGACATGCAGGGCCTGATGGAGAGACTTGAGCAAGCGGTCAGCCGGCTGGAGCAGCTGTCCGCGGAGTGCCACCGGCCTCCCGGCCACTGCGGCGAAGTCAACGGTGTCAACGGAGGTAAGGGCCACAGGCTTCACTCTGCCAGGTCGCTTCATTTTTGCTCCCGTCGTTTCGTTCTCCTGACGCGTCCCCCGCTACTATCTTCAGCGCTTCTGCTCCTTCCTTTATATGCGACCATGACCTGAACCAGAACTACACAATGGCATGCAGGCATCCCAGGCATCCCTGAAAAAGGGAAAGAGAGGAATCAAACTCCACAAAAATGACCAGCGTCTCTGCCCATGAAGGTCCTAATGCCTTTCGTGTTTCATTCTAATGTTTGTACTGCTGCAGCATTCTCAACCGCTAGCTAGACTAACCAAATATCTGCCAAGAGAGGATAGAATGTTCTGGATTGGAATGTAAATTGGAAATGCAAAATTAAAAGATATAAAGGTAAATAAATATACACTTGTAATCTCATCAATGAATGCTGTAAAGGAGACCAGAGTGCCAGGAATCAAAGAAATGCTGTATGCCTCTCTACATTTGAACACAAGTAGGTCCCCAGTCAGACTGTCAAATATACCTGGACAACAAAATGCTAGACTCTGCCATCGCGCATGCCTGTTGTGTCATGACACACATCAAGGGCAGAACGCTGGAGTCAAGATGAAAGCTGGAGATTAGTGTGAAACACAGAAGACAACAGGGAGGGGAGAAACTGCAAAACTATGAAACAGAAAGTAAGAAGAAAAAATTTAAAAAAAAAACACCTTACTTGTTCTGTAAAAGCAAAAGAATGTGAATTGGAAGGAGTTAGCATCGTGAAGATTTTAAACAAGCTGTTACGTTTACCACTGCAGCTTCGAGAGCAGGTGGTCTGATGTGAAGGCACAATGAGGTGACATGGCCACCTCCAGGGGTTTCACTTTTGCCTCCTCCGAACCAGATACGCTCTGGAAACCATGTGGCTGTTACGATTCTTCAGGAAGAGACTTTTTAAAAATTATGGAAGTTTAGAAAATCAGCTGCTTCTTCAAGAGAAGTTTCTGTGGGCAAACTCCAAGTTCTCTTACAAACATTTTTTCAACTCTTTGTGTAAAATTGCAGTTGAATGAAAGTATAGAATATCCAGTTAAATTTGAATTTCAGATGGAGAACAGGTGGTTTTTCTTTTTTTTTTTTTAATAAGTGGGTCCCAAATATCGTATGGGCTATAGTCCACATACTTATTCTAAAAATCTATTCATTGCTTATCTGAAATTCAAATGTCAGCAGGCGGCCTATCTTTGATATGGAAAGTCTGTTCTTGTCACTGGTGCTTTTCCTTCTTATCTGACCCACTTCGAGTCTCTTCAGGCTTAGGAGAGCCGAGGAGAGCATTGGGGAAAAGAAGGCTTCAAAAAGGCTTTCCCGGGGAAGGCTAGAGTGGAGCAGCTCGGATTTCAGGCATACTGGAGCCAGGCCTTGTGCCGCAAGCTGTGGGACAGAAGCTACTGTGTGAGCACAACTGTGCTGGTGGGGTAGCAGGTGTTCTACTGGTGGAACCACTCCATTTGGGTCGCTAACTTCATATGCCATCGGGCTTTCCCCAAATAAAATGAAAATTAAAATGCTTTGAATGGAGGCAAAGTGGTGTAGTTCAAAGGGAGGCTGCCAGGGACCATAGATTTTGCCCATTAATGAAACCCAACTATGATTGCATTCTCTAAGTCTTTTTCTTTTTTAACTTTTCTTTTTCATGAGTTCCATGGGCTCAGGGATTTCCCCTTCCATCCTTTCTGTTCCCCCTCCTCTCCCCGTCCCTGCACTGTTCCCTTGCCCTCCCCGCCCCTGCACTGTTGCCCCTTCCCTCCCCGCCCCTGCACTATTCCCCCCTGCCCCTGCACTGTTCCCCCTCCCCTCCCCGCCCCTGCACTGTTCCCGCTCCCCTCCCCGCCCCTGCACTGTTGCCCCTCCCCTCCCCGCCCCTGCACTGTTCCCCCCTGCCCCTGCACCGTTCCCCCTCGCCTCCCTGTCCCTGCACTGCTCCTGCTCCCCTCCCCGCCCCTGCACTGTTCCCCCTATATTGTTGCAATAACACAGTCCTTCTGAGCCTTCTTTGGTTTTAAACCTCTGGTTGGTGTCTGAGTTTCAGGAACTCGTCTTTGAAGACAATGTTTTTCCGTCCTCCTCAGTAACCTTGCTTCATGACACCCCAGGGGTGATTAAAGACGATTCTCTAAAATTGACCCCACAAATAGAAGACCTGTGAACAGATAACATTAACTTCCAGCCTCCAGGAGGTTGTGCAGCGTTGTTGAGTAAAAACCAGAAAATCTTTTGCAGTAATTTGGAGCTTGCTTCTTCAGAGATGTATTAGACCATGTGTGGTATTTTCTTTTATTGCAACTTTTTTCAAGGGAAATTTTCTGGGGGAAAAAAGAATGATTTTCTAAATAACATTAGAAGACACAGAATTAAAATAGTTACCTGTTTAAATCAATCTGCTTTAACTCCAGATCAGTTACCAAAACAAAGGTCTTCTAAGGCAGCTTAGCTGACAACTCATTATCCTATTTTCGAATTCGTAAGTAGAATAATTAGTAAAATGTCTGAATGGCTTAGACATGCCATTATGTCTGAGCAGTATCATGTCTGTGTTTTCTTAGATAGCTTTGATGTTGCTTTAAATACTCAATGACTCCTTATGCACAGAACATCACGTCAGCTTAAATATAAATATTATCATTGCAAGCTTTTATTATTATTCTTTTTTAATTTTTAAACCTTTTAAAAGGAAAGGCATTATGGGTGTAGATGCAAAGACAGCCCTATTATGATACTGGTGAACATGCTTTGGGATGTGGGATTTTTTTTTCCCCTTGACCATCAGGCAAGTTCAACAGAACTGTTGAAAACTATTTTTACACGCCTGCCAAGGGACAAGCACCATGCTGGGTGCAGTGAAGTCTCAGATGAATCTCATACACCCCTTAAGCCCGCAGCATCTTTGCTCTCAATATATTGTACTATTCAGAGCCTCAAAATGCTTTGATGAAGGGACGCTCAAAGGATGCAGTCTGGGGAGACAGACCATGAAAGGATGCCTGGAGGAGATGTGGGCAGAGCAGAGCGATGGAAGCAAATTAGAAACATAATCTATTTTATCTGTGAGGTAGAGGCATTTCTGTCACATCTCTGAAGCTGTCTCCTGTTTTCAATACTCCACAGAGCCTCTCGGGTCTCTCCTGAAGCAACAGACCTGTTATCTGGTTCCAAAGGGATTCGCAAGGAATCTCCAGCTCTGTGCCCCATTTTATGGAACCCAAGTTGGCACGCCAGTGTTTTGAACGAAGCAGCTCAGCTCTGCGAGTCTGCCTCTAAGTGAGAGTGGAGGAGCAGAGGGGAGTTCTTGCCCTTAGCCCTCGGCCTGTGGAACTGGGCAGCTGGGAGCAAGAAAAAGGCAGGAAGCTTTATCCGACAGATTGGAGCACTTGACCGGTCCATTTGTGCACGATGAGAAAGGCAATCCTAGGATTTGGTTTGGATCTTAATAGCCTGTACTGCTGTTTCTCCGTATTGGGGAAGCAGGCAGTGGGAGGGATGGTGAAGTCAGGAATAACTCCCCCCACCCCAAACCCATCAGGAATTTAAAAGCAGGGACACACTGCAGAGCTCATCGGCTGAGCTCTCTGTTTCAGCTGCTGCAGGCATCCGGCAGATAAATCCCTCCATGTGTTGGCTCAGCAGGCATTTCATCCCCTTCACTGCCTTCTTTCCTCCCCCCATCCTAGGAAGTGAAAAAGGCATGAAATGAGTGGGATCAACTTTACCTCCAGCCCAGAGTCCACTCCAACCTTTCCGTTATCCTGCTCAGTAACTCGAAGGTGTCGTGGTGCCTGGGCGGGTGACATAGAAGGCAGTACACTCCCGCCGTTAACTCTGACTGGGTTTGTTTTCCTTAGCTCTGTAACATCGGTCCAGTCATGTGCTTGTTGCTTCTGCAAGGTCTCAACAGCACCACCATGACCGTGTTGCCTCATCTCCCGGGTTGGATGGAGACTTGAGTGAACTGACCCAGGGGATGGTCCTTACTCAGAAGGATGAAGTGCGGAAAAACAGCATCTTCTTGAGCCACTGAGGCCTGTGAGGACTCAGCATGGACTGAGTGAAGGAATACTTCAGGGAAGGACTAGGAAGAGTGGCATGGATGATGCTAAACTCACACATTACCCATAGCAGTGCACCCTTCCCCTCCCCCCAACTCCCACTCCACACCGCCCTCTGCCCCCAGCTTTGCACTAAACCACTAGAGAATAACCCGATCCTCCTCTCCCTAGGTGTGGCTCCCTCTGTGGAAGCCTTCGATAAGCTGATGAACAGCATGGTGGCCGAGTTTTTAAAGAACAGCAGGATCCTGGCTGGGGATGTAGAGACCCATGTGAGTACCTTCTGCCCGTTTTCCTGGGAGCGTTTGGAGCGAGCAGCCTACCATTGTCTTCTCGCTTTGTTGTTTATCCCAGTTGGGCATGTGATGGCTAAAATTTCCGCTTGCACCATTCATTTGTTCATTTTGTCATTCCTGTAACACCTCCTGAGAACATATTGGGAGGCTCTGTTGTTGAAACTGGGAGTGCGAGTAAGACAGGCCACATCTTGCCCTGCCTGAACATAACTTGGGAAACAAACAGTAGACAAGAGACTTTCTAAAAGTTCATGGGAGAAAAAAAAAAGGCTTAGGAAAACCTGCTGCTTGCTTTCTTTCTTTTTTTTTTTTTTTCTTTTCTTTTTTTAAGATTTATTGTTATTGGAAAGCCGGATACACAGAGAGGAGGAGAGACAGAGAGGAAGATCTTCCATCCGATGATTCACTCCCCAAGTGAGCTGCAACGGGCCGGTGCGCGCCAATCCGAAGCCGGGAACCTGGAACCTCCTCCAGGTCTCCCACACGGGTGCAGTGTCCCAAAGCATTGGGCCATCCTCAACTGCTTTCCCAGGCCACAAGCAGGGAGCTGGATGGGAAGTGGAGCTGCCGGGATTAGAACCGGCGCCCATATGGGATCCCGGGGCTTTTAAGGCGAGGACTTTAGCTGCTAGGCCACGCCGCCGGGCCCTGCTGCTTGCTTTCAAAAACTTTTCTCCCCAAAGCCAAACAAACCTTTTCATCCCATTTTCCACAAACTCTTTGCAGCACTCTAGTGTATATATTAAATCAGGTAGTAAGTATGTCAAAAATATAAGAAAGCAGGATCATGATACAGAAAATTCCTAGAACAGAACCATTGTTGAGGCACCTGCAGAAGCAACAGGTAAGCGAAGACACGGGTGGACAAAAGCAGGGAGCTGTGTAGTGAGGTGAGCAGGAGAGCTCCAGGTCAGGGACATGGAGAGTGCTACAGCTTAGAGGAAGGCCCAAGCTCAGCCAGGACTCAGTGAGAAGGTGAGCAAGGACAGACACAGCAAGGGGCAGAAGCTCAGGAGCGCCTTCTCAGCCAAAGCAAGGCAGTCAGTCTTCCTCAACATGCCGTGACAAGACACAACACTAGGCAGCGCCCTGGGAGCCCTTCGATCGATGTTTTAGAAAAGATCCTCTGGCTGATCTAAGTCCCCAGCATCCTCTTTCTTCCCTTAAGGTGGGCCTCACCCCTTGAAATGGCTGCTATCAAGGAAGCAGAAACAAGTATTGGTGAGGGTGTGGAGTCATCAGAACCCTTAGGAACTGTCGGAGGGAATGAAAAATAGCTTAGTCCTCGCCTTGAATGCGCCAGAATCCCATAGTGGCACCAGTTCTAATCCTGGCAGCCTCGTTTCCTATCCAGCTCCCTGCTGGTGGCCTGGGAAGGCAATCAAGGACGGCCCAAAACCTTAGGATCCTACACCCGCATGGGAGACCTGGAAGAATTTCCTGTCTCCTGGCTTCTAATCGGCACAGCTCTAGCCGTTGAGGTCACTTGGGGATTGAATCATCGGATGGAAGATCTCCCTGTCTCTCCTCCTCTCTGTATATCTGTCTTTCCAATAAAAGTAAATAAATAATAAATCTTTAAAAATATATAGCTTAGGGCCCGGCGGCGTGGCCTAGCGGCTAAAGCCCCGGGATCCCATATGGGCGCTGGTTCTAGTCCCGGCTGCTCCACTTCCCATCCAGCTCCCTGCTTGTGGCCTGGGAAAGCAGTTGAGGACGGCCCAATGCTTTGGGACCCTGCACCCACGTGGGAGACCCGGAAGAGGTTCCAGGTTCCCGGCTTCGGATCGGCACGCACCGGCCCGTTGCGGCTCACTTGGGGAGTGAAACATCGGATGGAAGATCTCCCTCTCTGTCTCTCCTCCTCTGTGTATATCTGGCTGTAATAAAATGAATAAATCTTTAAAAAAATATATATATATAGCTTAGCCATAGTGAGAAAAACTGATGGCTCCCAAACGTGAAACGTGAAGGACCCTACAGTCCGGTAATTCCACTTCTGGATATGTACCACCCAAAACCAATGGCAAGGTCTCAAAGACGTCCTGTAGCCTTGTTTCCACTGCATTGCTCATACACTGCAGCATGAGTGAACTTAAGATATTACACCCAGGTAAATAAAACAGAAAACAAACACCAAACCATCAGTGCTGTTTGGGTCGGCATAGTTGAGGTGGTCAAGACTCAAGGAAGAGAAGATTGTTGCGAGGGGGGACCTATTGTATAATGGGGCCAGAGTTTTGGTGTTGAAAGTTTAAAAAAAAAATGAAAAGTATGGGGGATTTTTTTTGTACAACAGTGTGGAGACTAATAACAGTTCTGAACTAAGGTGATAAATTCGATGCTAAGTGTGTCTTACCACAATATAAAAGAAAAAAGAAAAGTGTAACTGAAGGAAAGCAAAGACATAAAATATGAGTCAAGAATTTGGGAAAGCAAAGATGTGGCATTCCCATTTCTGGATGGGAAGAGACCTTAAAAGTTCAGCTACAGCCATCTCCCAGGTTTTGACACTTTTTGTACTTTCCAAAATATTGCCATCATCCTTGAGTTTAGCCATTGTTAGCATACCTTTAAAAGACATCAAATGTAATAGGTTAACCAATGAAAAAACTTGAGGAAAAAAGTTACTGCCAGGTTCTTCTTTTTCATCAGACTTTACTCCTCACGGAGAATTGAATTTCAGATCCGTCTACCTATAAAATTCCCAGTCACAAGACAATGCTGGGAAAAGAATTTTAGTATAAACACAGCAATTCTGATTCTTGAAGAAAGGTGATTTGGTGTTTTCTGGAAAAATGCTAAGGAGCTTCTGTCTTTAATCCCCACCCCCAGTTAGTCAACATAAGCAACACCCAACCTCCAATCTTTGGGCCCCAATGACTCCAGCTACACCAGAATTTCTAAGATTGTAGCTAGAGAGTCACTTATTTCACTTCACTGCAGTGTGACTGTTTGCCACTTCTAAGAAAAACAGGTTCTTCCTTCTGGTAGGTATGTCTGTGGAACTACCGATTGTTAAATAAATAAATAGATAGATAAGTAAATAAGGGGGGACAGTCGCTGAAGTTAGCCAAAGTTAGCTAACGGCTAACTCCTGGCTCCTGGCTTTTGATCAGTTCAACTCAACTCCAGCTGTAACCATTTGGGGAATGAACCAGAGATTAGATCTTTTTCTTTCTCTCTCCTTCTCTCTACAAAATCTGCCTTTCATATAAAAATAAATCTTTTTAATGTTGGATTTACATTCTAACTCTTTAAATTACATCACTAACAGTCCTTTAAATTCCTTTTAGAGCAAAACGAGTTATCCAATGTAACTTAAATGAAGTTTTTTTCTTTTCTCCATTCATCAACCTGTATATAGTATAACTCAAAGGAAAGAATAGACTCCATTATGAGTACGTACTATTTACATAAGTTTCTATTCTCACTAGTTTTTTCTTTTAATGGAATTAAAAAAAAAGGAAGTGGGGAAAGAAGGAAAGAGAAAATAAAGAATGAAGACAAATAAAGAAGGAAAGAAGCAGAGAGGGAGAAACACTTGTCATCTGAAGGTTTAGGCCCTGATTCTCCCACACAAAGAAAAGTACAAGCAACTATAGGCCATCTGCCCATTATTTAATACTTTGAACAAGTAGTTTATTTTTTCTCTCTTATAGAACCATGTGTCACTGGCATTAAGCTTGCAGCTGCTGCCTCTCATATAAGCCAGAAATGAGGGGTTGAACTTTGTTCCAAGAACACACCTGTTGCTTTGGGAGAAAAAAAAAAAACCCTCACATACCTGATTGTACAGTATGGAAACTTGAGAATAACACAAGTCTGTGTCGTGCTAAATCTTGTCCCTGTGCATAAAAGCTGTTTCACAGATACTAATAATGAACAAGGACCGCCAGGCTATGATTTAACGTCTGTCTCAATGTGTTGGCTGCTGGGCGGGTTTAATTTACTGAACACTCAATAGTCTATTTACAGAGCAGACCACAAAAAAAGGAGAACTAATAGCTACAATTAGGAAGCTCTGCTGACCAAAGAACATAACAGGTTTAGAAAAGATTAGATTTTATAAAATCTTTCTTGTATGCAGCATAAACCAAATGGCTTATTTAAACTACTCTTCAAGCCCAGGAAACCGACACAGCTTGCACTCCTTTCAGAAAAGCATGGCCAATGTGTGATTTGATTATAAATGTTTAGGGCAAATATAGCCCAAAGAAAGGAATTTCTAGAAACTGCGCCTACATAAACCCAAGGCTTTGGTTGAACACCATTTATCCAAAAGTGGACTAATGTGATTTAGGGGAGGGGTTTCTGACTTAAACAAGGCTGTCCTATCATTACTTATAGTGTATGGGACAAATCTCAGATCTACTTCTAAGTGACTTGATAATTATTTTTTTATTTATATTTTTTTTACATTTTATTATTATTATTATCATTTGATGATACAGTTCCATATTGCCTTATCCCCTCCCTAATACCCTCCCCACACCTAGTCCCTCTATATCATTACTAAAGTATAGTTCTTCATACACAGTCATATGTCCATCATTGTGGGCATGGACAATGGCAGAGAGTCTAGAATCCTATTATCATTTAGTAAACAGTTTCATTGTAAGCCCATCTTTGTCTGGAAGTAGAAATGCATACTACACTGCATCCTCACATCTGGATGTTAGTCCCCATTTCACAGCTACTGTACATCCCCTTAAATGAAAAGTAATAATATAAAATCAATAATACAAAGAAAAATAGAAATTTACAATGCCATGAAGTTAAATGACATTTTACTAGATATGACAGTCTCCATTACACAGCTACTATACATCCCCTTAAATGAAGAGCCACAAAACAAAATCAACATCTGGGAGAAAAAAGAAATTAACAACACCAAGAAGTTAAATAACATGCTATTAAATGACTAACATGTAGCTGAAGAAATTAAAATCAAGAAACTTCTTGAAGAAAATGATGCCACTGCATGATCTATAAGTCATTAAATGATTTAATCAGAAGAAAGTGTTTTGAAGAGATGAAACCAACAGAAAACAACAAAACCCATGCGATATAGTTTCCACTGATCTTTGTTGGTGAAGTGTGTCTCCTCCAGACAATAAACAGATGTGTTTTGTTTTTTAATCCAATCTACTAATCTATGACGTTTGATTGAGTTTAAGCCATTTGCATTCATAGTTTAATATGTATGGATGGTACTTTGGTCCTGTCATTTTAGGAATGGGTTGTTCATTGGTTTAGTCTTCTGTTGTCATTTTACTGGGATGTTCTTCCCGTTTGCCTTTAACTGAGGAAGACATGGAGAAAATGGGGGACACAGAATTCATAAGACTCATTTTAAAGCTTCTGACAAAAAATGAGAAGCTCATGCAAGAGTTCAAAGAATTTAAGGAAGCAATAAAGCAAATCAAGGTTGATATATCAGAAATTAAGAACACAGTAGAGCAAATTAAAAGTACAGTGGAGAGTCTCCAAAATAGAATGAAGCAAGCAGAAGAACGAATCTCAGAATTGGAAGATATTTCCTGTCATCAGGGGGAGGCAAACAAAAAGCTGGAAGCAGAGCTGGATCAGGCCAAAAAAAGTATTCAAGCATTGAAAGACACTATTCAGTGACTTGATAATTATTAAAGAACTTCAAATCATAGCTGTTCCTCACCGAAATCCTTTTTGGAGATTTGTAGAGTTTACATTTTCTTCTTATTTTGCAATCTGTTTCTCATTAATTATTGATTCATAGGTTGCATGACAAGATCTTATTGCGTGTAGTGCAGACGGTTTGGAGGTGTGATAATATACAATTTACAGGTACTATTTTTAGATTTGGTACCTTATTATATTAAGGCAAAACATAGGATATCTGACCTTTTGGGATTGGCTCATTTCCCTTAGCATTATGGTTTCCAGTTGGGCCCATTTGGCCACAAAGAAATGCATTTTTTTTTTTAATAGCTGAGTAGTATTCCATGGAGTAAAGGAACCATAGCTTTCTTATCCAGTCTTCTGCTGATGGGTATTTCGGTTGCTTCCATGTTTTTGCAATTACTGATTGTGCTGCTGTGAACATAGGGGTGCATGTTGGTTTCTGGTGTAACAGGTGTTTTGGATATATATTCCTAGGAGTGGTATTGCTGGATCATATGATATGCAGATTTTCAGTTGTTTGAGTGTTCTCCATACTGATTTCCATAGAGGCTGCACCAGCCTGCAATCCCACCAGCAGTGGAGTAGGGTTCCCCATTCCCCACATTCTCGCTGTTCTTGGCTAAAAGAAACCTTAAAAATCTCCTTTTATTTGTGAATACTATTATACATGAGTACATAATATGAAAATGATTATATTATATGAATATTATATGAATCATAATAAGCAGAATCTTGTTTAATGAAATATTCTGGGGAACAAGCACTTAGTCTAGCAGTTAAGACTGCTTCATAGCACATCAAAGTACCTGGTTTGGCTCATGATTCTAGATCCTGATTCTTTACCTTCTTGCTAATGTGCATTTTGGGAGGTGATGACTCAAGTAGTTGGATCTCTCTTACCCAAACAGGAGACTTGCATTGAGTTTCCTAGTTAGTGGCTTTGGCCTCGGCCCAGCCCAGGTCCCAGCTGTTACTGACATTTGAGGAATGAGCCAGAGAATGAGCACTCTATCTCTCCGTGTGTTCCTCTTCCATATATATGTAAACACACACACACATATATATATGTATGTATATATATATTTTTTTTATGTGAGAATCACAGTTTGAGCCACTGGGCGATAAGACCCAACTATGTGTGAAGTGCACAGAACACATTGTAATTGTATCACATGCCACACAAGGCAATGTCCTATGTCCTGTTTTCTCAGGTACTCTAGAGGACAGACATGCTTAGACAATTGGTAAAGCCTCATTTTTGGTTGATGACAATCACATTACTGGCTATCTCTAACCTTTGTTACCTCTTGAAACCATCTACAAACTGTTCTGTTCATTTTATGCCCTACTGGCTAGGTCATGTGTTCCGAGAGTTGCAGCATGAGAAGCAGCCCATTCTCTGCCTAGCACCAACAACTGCAATGTAGATTTTAGCACCAGCTCTGCCTTCTACAGCGTGACCTTAGTCTTGTCGTTGGTCCTGCTCCACAAGGCATGACCATTTTTTTTCAGAGCCTCTGCCTGTCCCAGTCCAGGCCAGTGACTCACCCGTGGCCTCAGCCTTAAAGTAGGAGGGGCAAGGGGGCTCCAGCTGAAGGACTTCCAATGGTTTCCTTGTTACTGTGGTGCATCCTGAGCCATGCCAGGGAAAACCCCATGAGAAATAAGCGTAAGAATCAGGCCAGAGAAAGGATTCCCTACAGATTAAATCCTTGCCACTTCACCATGGTTTTGGAGAAAATCTGCCTATTGGCACCAAGACCCTCCCTTGGCGAGTCCATCCTTCGATCTCCAGGGCATCCTCTCTTCCTTTCCAAGGACATTCTCGCTGGAACTAGAGAGCACGCAGATGTCTGAGTGTTTTCACTTTACCGATTTTGTCTGTATTCTTCTGTTTTTGAATTTAGAAAACATGCATTGGTAACATGAACTCATTAGAAACTTGACACTTCATACTTTGGTTCTATGCAGGATCCCCAGTCCTCATCCCTGGATTATTGAAAGTCCTGATTTGGGGCTGACTCACAAAACCAGCTGGTTCCGCACCACTCTCGTGGCTGTCCAAATTACCTTCAGCCAAGTGGGTCCTCCCATCCACTTCCAGTTTCCAGCTAACTGTTTTAATTTGAACATTTATTTTGATTATAACTAGACACCAAATATCTTGGCAGTGGCAAACCCAAAAGATCTGTGTATCTTTGAATTTCTCCAGATGACAGAGATCCAAAACCTGACTTACAGAAAGAATTCTGCCTCTGGGGATAGGCCAGGCTTTAAAACAAGCAGCTCCCCTCTGGCTGTCTTAGCCGTCAGTGGTAGGGTTTTTAAATAAAGAAGCACTCGGCATTCATCCATTCCAGCTGCACGCTCCTTTTTCTTCTTTCCTGCTGCCTCTCTATCTTTGCTTTGCTTTCTCCCTCCCACCATTCTTTTCATCCTTAGTCCTCCATTCTTTCCTGCTATTTCTTTTTTTTCACCCTCCCTCTCTACTTCCTTCCTTCCTTGTCTCCTCTCTCTCTCTCCTTTCCCACTTTCCCTCTTTCCTTCCTTCCTTCTTTCCTTCCTTCCTCTCTCCCTCCCTTTTCCTTCTTTGCTTCCTTTTCTTCCTTCCTTCCATATTCTTTCCCTCCTCTGCAGAAAAGGAACCTTCAGTTGGACGAGTCCCATGTTGAAGGACCACAGAGATCTACTGGCCAGGCAGCAGCAGAGTCTCTAGAAAGGTTGTTCAGTAAATGTTACTGATTTCTTTGTACTGATTTTCTCTGGCTATTTCAGTTGCCCACTGGACATTTAGAGTAGCTTCGGTTCATTGATTACCCAGGGTCTTCTAGGTATTTAATTTTTTGTAAACAGTATTTGCTTTACCACTTCCTTTCTAGCTTTTATACCTTCAATGACTTTTTTTTCCTATCACCTTTAAGACAATATTTAACAAATATTAATACTGACTTTTCTCTGAGCAGAAATTACAGCTTCTTAAGTTAGATGTCTTAGGGGTTGAGAGAAAATATGATCACTTTTAATGCCTAATTCTGGGTCTACTTAGTCCCAAATTAAATTCTGTCCAGATTCTTCTTAGAAGATGAGTCTCTCCTTAAATATTTTAATCTTATTAATTAATTTAGTCACACACCTGCTAATGTGGAATCATCCTTTTCTTTAGGAGACTGTAATTATATGGAAATGATAACTCTATACATTCCTCCGTGTTTGTTGCAAGGTGTTAAAAATGTATTCTACATTTAGTAATGTGTTGGTAACAAAGCTTAAAAACATCAACATTTTTCAAAAACTATTGAAAAAAAAACTATTGCTTCCAGTACAAAAACTATTGCTTCCAGTACACTCTTATTTCAGATCTCTCCAGACCAAAAACTTCTTTTCTTATAGATTTCTGGTGATGTTGTTTGATTTGAAACATTTAGCTATTGAGACAAAAAAAGAACTTAAACTAACTTTAAAACAGTAATCTCAGTTTTGTTATTTCTTTATTTTGCCCAAATCTTACATTGTCAAATTTCAAGTGTAAAGAAATGAGCAACAATAATGTAGAGGAATTACAGTGTATCCTGTTTCTTTCACTTCTTTGCGTCACTTGTTATTGCCTATACTAACAACTTAAGCAGGAAGAGGAAGAGCCTCTACAATAAAATTAGCCTTCACTGGTTTGTTTTCAGTAGCAAATTCTTTAGGGGCAATTGAATTCTTTGGTTGAGTAAGTCAGACGGAGCTGACTTCCTGGAACCTTAACCAACATTGCTGAACCCAAAGCGTCACCATGCTATCTGGAGCTCAGGACTCAATGGAGGGAAGAAACTCCAGGTGTTCCTTCCGAGTTGGCCGTGAGTGGCTGTATGGCCATGGCTGTGACTTAATTCTCTTCTCCTGTAGAGTGCCAGGTGGCTCTCCCTTTCTGTTCTTTGTTCATTGTTCACTGGTGGAAGCAAAATGAGCAGCAGACATATGTAAGGACAACAGTGTGAGCATGCCCACAACTTCTGGTGGTTATACCACCCTAAGTATCTTGTCCTCTGTGCCTGGGAGAAGCTGGATGGAGCCTTGCACGAATGTCCTTCCTCCTTACAAAAGCGCTGTGTTGCCGTGTCTCTCCGTAGCTCAGTCTGTGTCAGGCTCACTGACCTGTTTCCTTGCCTTTGTCATTTCTCCCCTGTCTTTCCTTCTTTTCAAAAATATGCAGTAATTGGAACATTTGTTATTGTTTTCTATCTGGGTTTCAGGGTAACTCAGTTACTTGCCCGGAGGCTGCTTCAGCGTTAATACCTTGTCCAAAAGTAATGACCTCTTTACATTCTGATTTCATTTAGGTTATTGTTTGTACACCTGCAGCCATTCCCACAGCTCGCTCCCTCTCCCTCCATCTCTTCCCCTCCCTCCATTATGCTAAGAATTCATAACGTTATTTTCATTACATTTAAATTTGGATCAAGAGTCCCACTGATTCCAGAAAACATGTCTGTAGACTTGTTACTGTGCATGTAACAGATATAAAATATGTTTTCCATCCTTAATATATATTTTCCTTTTCCACATGTGTGAAGATACTTCAAAAAGTTCATGGAAAAATTTAGTTAACAGCATTTTGGTACAAAACTATTCGCAATTGCAGCATAGTCTGTTTTTTCCATGAACTTTTTAAAGTACCCTTGCATTTAGATTGTGGTTTCATACTGTTGACTTGAATGCTGAAAGTTTGTATACAGTTATAATATGTTCTAAGTCAAGGTTTTTTGATCTATTAAATATTTTTTGTTACATAAAGGAGAAGAGGACATTGAGATTAATAATTTATTACTCATGAGTCTTTGCCTTCTTTTTCAGAAAACCCTTTTAAAAAGAAATATTTTAAATACTGAGGGAGTTGGAATGCTGGTATTTGAGTTCCAATTGATTTAAGTAAAGTAAGTTCATGCACAGGTAGAGGAGAAAGTTGTATAGCTTCGGGTCCACCTGTTGAGATTGTTGTTTGTCTCAGTGTCTTAGCACTGTTCCCTCTCATGAATGCTTAAGAAATATTTCCTCAAATGAATGAGTGAAAATGAATATCCAAAGGAATACATCAAATTATCAATGAATAGGCCAATAGATGAATTATTTTACCCATTTGCAATGGCTGGTGATTTGAAGTGAGTAAAACCTAGCGTAACAATTTTAAAAATCAAAGTTTTGAAATATGAATTAGCAAGTGAAATATTGAGAAACATGGAATATGAAATGATTACTGTGTCTGCCAGAATTTTTTTTAAAGATTTTTAATTTTTATTGCAAAATCAGATGTATATAGAGGAGAGACAGAGGAAATTCTTCTGTCCGATGACTCACTCCCAAAGAGACTACAATGGCCAAGCTGAACTAATCTGAAATTAGTAGCCACAAGCTCTTCTGGGTCTTCCACATGGGTGCAGGGTCCCAAGGTTTCAGGCCATCCTCGACTGCTTTCCCAGACCACAAGCAGGGAGCTGGATGGGAAGCAGGACCACTGGGATTAGAACAGGTGCCCATATGGAATCCTGGCGCATGCAAGGCGAGGACTTCAGCAGCTGGGCCACCACGCCGGGCCCCTTGGATTTTTAATCACAACCACTTGAACTGATCGTAGCCCTCACAGTTTATCTGGTACCTTCCTCGTTCTCTTCATTCTCATTGGTATCTTGTAGAAGGAAAGTGAACTATTGAATGACGTTAGCTTTTAGGCAGCTCAGCAAGAGACAACAACTCATAAAATCCATCAATCTATTGACTTGTCTATCGACTACGTAGTCACTTCCAGTGGACTGTGCTCTGAGACAAGATATTTTTGTGAGCCATATTATAAATATTTTAAACTGAAGCTCAGAGTTTCAGAAAAAGCTTGAATTTTGTTCGACATTTCTGTTTGCGTTGAGTTTTGGCATGTCTCTCCCTTGAATCATTAACATTCACAGTAATCACAATAAGGCAACAGATAACTTTGGAGTCTGAAAGGGCAAATTGGGAAACTCAGTTTCTGGAGGGCATTTTCCTGTGTATTTTCAATAATCAAATCTCCCTGGTTTCAAGGTCTTTAGCTGTATTTCAAGAATTAGCATAAGGGTAGAAAGTGGAAAACCCAGTAGATTGTCTCCATATATCTGGATATAGATAGTGCTAAACTTTTCAACGAGACCTCCACTCCCAAGGTTTATTTGTCAACTGGCACTTACAAACTGGGAAAGCATTTCTCCCCACAGAGCAAATGTGAGCCATGGATGGCTACATTCTGTGCGAAAGCACAGAGGAGCTGCTGTCCCAGGAGTAGTACACAGGGGACTGTCTCCAGAAATCATTTCCTCACTACAGAGATTGTGAGGACAACTTTGGGAGTGCTTAGAGCAATCCAACTGAGTCATTTTAAATCTCCTAAATTCAAAGTGTGAAAAATGGAATCTTATGCTTTGTGTGTCTGGGTTTTTGTTTTTTGTTTGCTTTGTTTTTCAGCAGCCTTTTTTGAGAGACAGAGAGAAGTCCCATGTGCTGATTCACTCCCCAAAAGCCAGCAACAGCAAGGGACAAGGCCAAGGCCACAGCCTGGAGCCTGAAACTTTCACACGGGTGACAATAACCCAGAAATTTAAGCCATCACCTACTACTCCCAGCTTCCAGGAGGCTCGTTAGCAGCAAGCTGGAGACAGCACCAGAACTGGCTATAAAACCCGTTGCTTGGATGTAGGACACAAGCATTTCATTCAATGTCTTAACCACTAGGTGAAACATGGGCCCCTATGTCTGGTTGTTTTGTTGTTGTTTTTTTTTCTTCTTCTTCTTTTTAAGATTATCTTTATCTTATTTTAGTAGGCAGAGTTTTAGAGACAGAGAAATAAAACTTTCTATTCTCTGGCCCATTTCCAGAATGAGTGCAACAGGCAGAGCTGGACCAGGTCAAAGTTGAGTCTGGAACTCCATCCGGGTCTCCCACATGGGTTCTGAGGAGTTGGGGCATCCTCCAGTGCCTTCCCAGGCATAGTAACAGAGAGCTAACTTAGAAGCAGAGCACCCGGGACACTTAACTGATGTCCATAAAAAATGTTGATGTTCCAAATGGCAGCTTTAACGACTGTGCCACAGTGCTTGTCCCTGTGTCTGGCTTTGAAGTTTTATTTTTGTAGTACTGTGTCTTTATTCAGTTGGCAGATGTTTCCAGCTGTAGTAGATGAAATAGTAGATGAAATGTTTGCAAACAAAACCTACACAATAGGTTCCTGAACAGCTCTAAAGCAAAACACTAAAAAAAAATTATTGCACGATGTTTTTAGCTAAATGAGGAAAGAAAACAGTAAAAGTAAATTAAATAACCATTTGTTATCAATGCTGATGCCTATAGAAATGTGAATTTCATTACAGAAAGGCAAAGCAGGAATTTCTGTACAGGGTCTGACCGCTTGGAGCTGGTGTTGAACCTGAATCCTTTCTACTTTCGCTGCTTAACAAGATTTTACTTTCTCTTTATGTGAGCTGTAGTCACACTCCTTTGATGCTTAGCAACCATTATAAGTGTAACCTTGGAATTTGTGAGTGGGAGAAAAAAAAGGCAGGATAAGTTTTTTCAGAGGATAACCGAGCAGACATTGGAAGAAGTGCTATCGTGCACTTAACAAAGATTCGCTTTATTAAAAATAAGTTTGCAAAGGTGTTCACTGAATTGCTGACAGCTGTCATCTTCATAGTAGGTGGGATTTCTCAGAACTTTTCCTTCCTAAATGTCCTTGTCTTTCAAACGTTTTTTTTTTCTTTTGGTCTTTCGAACTTTTTATACCAAATGTGTATTACTGTTAGTGCCAAAAGAAGAGGAAAGAAATATTTGATGCTAGAAGATAAGAAAAAAAAATCGTGAAATAATGATATTGCCTGAAAAGAACTTGGGCAAATAAAGACTAAAGTGAAAAAAAATAGGGGACTAAGAGATTTCTGATTCTGTAGAGCTTGGCCACAGGGTACCCAGTGCCTGTGAATCCACAGGAAATAGGCAACCAGCGTTTAGAAGGAATTTTCATGGTTGAGCGTGTGTGATGAAATGTCTGTCTAGCTTGGTGGATACCGCGTAGATAAAGGCATGGAATGAGCAAAGGCCTTTCTCTCGTTATTTATGTCCACCACAGATCAACTTTACTTCCTTGCCCATTTTTCATTTTCCATGGTAGGGGAAATGCTCTTCTATGAAGCTGGAATGAAACCTCTGCTTGAAAGCGAAAAGTATGCAAAAGGTGCATCAAGAAGTTTATGGAAATGGAGGTTAGAGAAATTTTTTTGGTGGCACAAAGTTGCAACCCATGCATGGGTTTTGCATAATCCATATTTTTGGAAGAATCCTACTATGCATGAACTTTTTCTTAATTCCGTTTTTCATGAACTGTTTCAAGTACCCTCATATACAAGCATGAATGTTAGATGAAGAATATGACTTCAGTGGTGCTATGAGAGGAGAATGCTTGGTATCCTAGAACCTTCTAGAATGAGGAGTGCCTTGTGGTCTGTTTTCTGACTGGTCTTCATTCAGGCAAGGGTCTTTTACTTGTGTAGACTTGAGGCTTATCAACCATGAAGACTTTGCTGGCTGCCTCAGTTGAAAGATTTGGCTTAACCGTGTTGATAACGTATTTTAGATTCCTTAAGTGTTAGAAAAACAAGTTAGAGAATTTGGAGAGGGGCCAATCTGCCAAGTATTTCGTAGCTACACAACGATTGGATTTGAAAATGAAGTTAATTTGGGAGAATGGTTTTGTTCGGAATACGAACTTGTAACAATTTTCATGCCTGTCAGAAAAGCAAATGGATTTACCCACACAATAATGTTTTCTTTCTTTTTCTCTTCCGGAGCCCTGAGAAATATGGCCTTTAGCCCTATCAAATCCTGGACCCCGCCTTTTTTTTTATTGCCGTAACAATTATTTGTTATTTAGAGGAGTTTTGTCTGAAGTTCGTTATGTAATGGGTGTTGCAGATTTTTCTGGCCATACTGTTTTTTGTACCTGCTTATTTAACTTGGACCATATGTTTCAGGCCTCTTGCTATGTCGGTAAATTGAGGTCCACACTCTCATCTCTGATGAAAGCATGGTATTCATTGCATGGTTACATGGTTTTTAGCAATCACAATTGTGTGTAGGTAACATTGTATACATGGAAGAATGCAGAACCCAGATTACAGCAAGTTAGGTGAGCAAGGCAGGGTGTGACTCAGAAAGGGCAGCAGCCCTGTGCCCCGTGCTCAGTACTAAATTCATCCTGGTCTTGCATCTGCAAGATGCTCATCTAAGATTCATTATAATCATTTAAAAATCAAAGACATTTTGGGCCCGGCGGCGTGGCCTAGCGGCTAAAGTCCTCGCCTTGAAAGCCCCGGGATCCCATATGGGCGCCAGTTCTACTCCTGGCAGCTCCACTTCCCATCCAGCTCCCTGCTTGTGGCCTGGGAAAGCAGTTGAGGACGGCCCAAAGCTTTGGGACCCTGCACCCGCGTGGGAGACCCGGAAGAGGTTCCAGGTTCCCGGCCTCGGATTGGCGCGCATCGGCCCGTTGCGGCTCACTTGGGGAGTGAATCATGGGATGGAAGATCTTGCCCTCTGTCTCTCCTTCTCTGTGTATATCTGGCTGTAATAAAATGAATAAATCTTTAAAAAAAAATAAAAATGAAAATCAGAGACATTTGACTTGTTCATACTGCTTACCCATTTTTCATCCCAGCAATCCATGGGATAGCCTTATATACACATTGTTTTATTTTTTTTCTTTCTTTTTAATTAATTATTTCGCATTATGTGACAGTTTCATAGGCTCTGGGAATCCCCCCACCCCTCCCCCTCCCCTCCCCCCTGGTGGATTCCTCCACCTTGATGTAGTATTACAGTTCAAATTCAATCAAGATTCTTTCCTTGCAAACATATACCAAGCATAGAGTCCAGCTACTTATTGTCCAGATGGGTTGAACAGTTTCTTGGGAAGACCATTTCTGGTCCAAAGTTAGAGCTGGTAGAATATCATCCCAGTCAATTAAGAGTCCCAATATAACATCAACACCAATTTGCAACATTATGGAATTGACATGGTTTTAAGTAACCAGTATGTTAAAAAAAAAACAACAAAAAACAAGTTCTTAACCACAACCTATGATTAGCTCATTGACATTTCAATTTTAGTTTGTATACAGGACCGGCTGCTATATACCTTAAAATGGCTATAAGGTACCATTCAGCTGTCTCGTGTCTATTTCATTTTAGTATTTAGCCATTTGTTGTGTTGAAGTACAATTTTGCTGTTCTTGGCAGATTTTGGGATAATCTAGACTGGCTTGTAACTCTAACAAGACATTTGTCGACCATGAAGGTGCAGAACATTTTTTTTGGGGGGGGGGTGTGCAGGAAAATCCCCAACACCATGGTGAGGAGTGACTAACCTTTGTGTCCCACCCAGCGAGGCATGAGCCAATCCACTCCAGCTCTTTCCTGTCAGATTCAAAGCTCTATTTTTTGTCGTTTGTCTATTTATTTTAGGTTTTTTTAGTTTGTATGATTGTTTGTTTGCTATGAGGGGTTTTCGGAGCGATCCCGATGGTCATTGCGAGGGAGGGCGGGGGTCCAGAGTTGGAGCCAGGCTCGGACCAGAGAAAGCTCTCCTCCCTGGTCCCGAAGGACGTTTATTGTTCTTCTGTTTCTGTGGACCGCTCAGGGCTTCTGGTTGTCTTTCCGATGACGTTGGTTTCTGCACGGTAGTGTTTGGATTTCTTCCATCCCCTGTGGAAGCTCCGGTTGGGGATGGGTGACCTCAGAGTACTCGGCCTCCGAGGGCATCCAATTCCCTGTGGCCTCCTTGGCAGTTGGGATATAGTCCTTGTTGCTAGCATTAATAGTTTGTGGTGAAGGTCTGGGAGTCTTCATGGTTGGGATCCAAGCTTCCTCCTTACCACCTGTTCCACTCTGGAGTGCCCTCCTGCTCCATGCACATGACCTCCTGTTAAGAGGTTGTCAGGATCGCACCCGATTCCCCCCTCATGCATTGGTATAGTAGTTTTACTATTGTTTAGTGCCGCTTTGAGTCTGTTGTCTATGAATTACCAGATTTGATCTTGATAGGCTATATTGTACTTTTTCCTCACTCTTTTTATGGTCCTGAAAGACTTCCCTGCATTCCCTCCCCATCACAGATTAACCTAGCATATTGAGGGTATAGCAGGTTTTACAGTTTTTCGATGTAGATCTTAAGTATTCTGACATTAATTGTTGGTTTATAGATTATATTGCATTATCTTATTGCATTGGATACAGGTTGTTAGAGATTGCACTAATATTACAATATACAGGTACTATCTTCCAAGTTGTCATCTTTTCATCTCAGATTAAGGCAAACATGTGGTATTTAACCTTTTGGGATTGGTTCATTTCTCTTAGCATGATGGATTCCAGTCAGGCCCATTTGGCCACAAAGAACTGCATTTCGTTTTTTTTAATAACTGAGTAGTATTCCATAGAGTAGATGAACCATAGCTTTCTTACCCAATCTTCTATTGATGGGCATTTTGGTTGCTTCCAGGTTTTTGCGATTGTAGATTGTGCTGCTATGAACATAGGCGTGCATGTTGGTTTCTCATAAAACAAGTGTTCTGGATATATTCCTAGGAGTGCTATTGCTGGATCATATGGTATGTTGATTTTCAGTTGTTTGAGTATTCGCCAAACTGATTCCCATAGAGGCTGTACAAGTCTGCAGTCCCACCAGCAGTGGAGAAGGGTTCCCTTTTCCCCACAAGTGTTGGTGGTATTATGTATACGTGCCATCCTTACTGGAGTTAGGTGGTACCTCATCGTTGTCTTCATTTGGATTTCCCTTATTGCCAGGGAACTTGAGCATTTTTTCATATGCTTGTCTGCCATTTGGGTTTGTTCTTTTGTGAAATGTCTGCCCATTTCCCGTGCCCATTTCTTGAGCAGTTTGTTTGTTCTGGTGTTTTGGTTTCTCTGGAGATCTTTGTATATTCTGGAGATCAGCCCTCTATCTCCTACGTAGTGTGCAAAGATCTTCTCCCATTCTGTAGGATGTTTTTTTTATTTTGTTGATTGTTTCCCTAGCTGTACAGAAGCTTCTTAGTTTGATGAGGTCCCAATTGTTTATTTTGGTCTTGATTTCTACTGCTTTTGGAGTCTTTTTTAGGAAGGCAGGACCTACTCCTAAGTGTTGCAGTGTGTTTCCAACATTTTCTTCCAAAAGTTTGAAGGTTTCTGGATGTAGGTTTAGGTCTTTTATCCATTTAGATTTGATGTTAGTGTATGGTGAGAGATGTGGGCCTATCTTTTTGTTTCTGCAGGCTATCAGCCAGTTGTCCCAGCAGCATTTATTGAACAGACCTTCCCATTTGCTTGGATTGTTGTCTGTCTTTTTGTCAAAGATTATTTGACTGTATCTGTGTGGGTTTCCATCTGTTGTTTCTATTCTGTTCCACTGATCTTCCTCTCTATCTTTGTGCCAGTACCAGGCTGTTTTGATAACCACTGCCCTATAGTATGTCCATAGATCCAGTACTGTGATTCCCCCTGTTAAGTTCCTGTTCTTCAGAGTGGTTCTGGCTATTCGCGGTTTTTTGTGTTTCCAGATGAATCTGTGTATCATTGTTTCCAGTTCCATGAAGAATGTTTTGGGCAATTTGATTTGGATTGCATTGAATGCATATATTGCTTTTGTTAGTATGGACATTTTAATGATATTGATTTTGCCTATCCAGGAGCATGGGATGTCGTTCCATGTTTTGAGGTCTTGTTCTATTTGTTTTTTGAGTGTTTTGTAATTTTCTTAATAAAGGTCTTCTATGCTTTTGGTTAAATTTATTCCCAGATATTTCATGCTTTTCTCTGTTATTTTAAATGGTAGCTTGTTGGTTAGATCTTCTTCTATCTTGCGGGCGTTTGCATACACTATGGCTGTTGATTTTTGTTCATTTATCTTGTATCCTGCCACTCTGCCAAATTCTCGTATGAGTTCTAGGAGTCTTTGTATTGAGTTTTTTGGTTCTTCTATGTAAAGAATCATGTCATCTGCGAATAGTGAAAGCTTGACTTCTTCATTTCCAATTTGGATTCCTTTGATTTCTTTGTCTTGTCTTATGGCTTCTGCAAGTACCTCTAGGACTATATTGAATAGCAGTGGTGATAATGGGCAGCCTTGTCTTGTTCCAGATCTCAGTGGGAAGGGATCCAGTTTTTCCCCATTCAGTATGATGCTAGCATTGGGTTTTTCATATATTGTTTTGATTATATTGTGGATTGTTCCTTCTATCCCCACCCTGGTTAGGGTTTTTAACATGAAGTGGTGTTGAATTTTGTTGAAGGCTTTTTCTGCATCTATTGATACTATTATATGGTTTTGTTTTTCAGTTTTTGGATGTGATGCATCACATTTATGGATTTCCTTATGTTGAACCATCCCTGCATTCCCTGGATGAAACCTACTTGGTCTGGATGGATGATCTGGCTGATGTTTTTTTGTATTCTATTGGCTAGGATTTTGTTGAGAATCTTAGCGTCAACGATCATCAGGGAGATTGGTCTGTAGTTTTCCTTCTCTATTAATTCTCTGTTCGGTTTGGGGATTAAGGTGATATTGGCTTCATAGAATGAGTTTGGAAGAGTTGCTTCCTTTTCTATTGTTTTGAGGAGCTTGTAGAGGATTGGGGTTAGCTCTGGTTGGAATGTTTTGTAGAATTCAGTGGCCTGGGCTTTTCTTTGTTGGGAGCTCTTTAATCACTGATTCTATCTGTGATTCGGTAATGGGTTTATTCAGTTCTTCTGTTGCTTCTGGGGTGAGTTTTGGTAAGTGATGGGAGTCTAGGAATCTTTCCATTTCCAGGTGGTTATCAGATTTGTTGGCGTATAGTTCTTTGTAATAATTTCTAATTATTTCCTTAATGGTAGTAGTGTCTGTTGTTATGTTGCCTTTTTCATCTTTGATACTGCTACTTCTTGCTTTGTCTTGTTTTTTCTTTGTCAATTGGGCCAGTGGGGTGTCTATTTTATACACATTGTTTTATAATGATCCATTTATTTTCCCAAGGAAACTTCCTCTAGTTGGAAGAGCTAGTCTAACATTTAGTGATTATTAAATCTTTGTCAAAGATTTATTGCCAAATTTTCTACCTCCCCCACTCTAAACAGACACACACACACACACACACGATACTAATTCATACTCTCACAGCATCTGGAGGTGCTTTGGTCTGTTCAGTGGTAATTACCAAGAAAATAAGAACAAGAATAATTCACGATCTGAATGAATGTTGATATTTACAGCATTGAAAGTTTAAAATATTTTATCCTCTACTGGAATAACAGGAGAACAAAAGCAGCTCATATAAATCATCCTTTTTGCAAAAAATAAAAATTGCAAGTTCTACTTTTGACCCATTTGATATACCAGGAAATTTGTTCAGATTGCCTCTTTGAGATTTGATGTGATGTGTTTTGTATGGGGTTGGTGTTAAGGTCACCTTATCTAAGATAGGAAATACAGCTGAATATATGGTGTATAATAGAAAACTGCAGGCATGCATGTAGAAGAAAACGTTCGGGTAATTCATGGTGTTAGAACTGTGCACTGTGGCTAATGTAAATACTTTCCGTGGGCTGGAAGTTACCAAGGCAACAATCCTATTAATGAAGAATAAACCTCATTCATTATCAGTGCCTGAATGATCTTTCTTTAAAAAATAAAATGTACCTCATAGTCTTATATTGACATTCTCAATTTACCTGCTCATCTTTCCTTTTCAGCTTGTAAAAACTATTTAACCCCATTCAATCACCATGCTTCCTTGCTCTGCCAATGAGCATGGATTTGGGGGCAGGGATATTGATAAACTCTGAGGGCAGAAAAACGTTAATTTATCACAATTACCTAATATGAAGTTGTTATCTTTTTGATACATGCTTTGACTCAGACAGAGCCTGAAATTGACTGTGACTTGGTTGTTATTTGAACAGGCCAGAGTCTTCAAATTAATTTGTCTTTACAATTTAATGGACTATTGCCTGCATATTTTTCAAAGAAGTGGACTGTGATATTCCTGCTTCCTTATTTTAGTCAGGCTGTAAATTTAGACTCTGTTGTGTTATACACCCTGGGTCTTTCGAAAAGGCAGCTGGGATTGACTTGTATGGGTTTTATGAAATCTTTTTGTCTCAAGAGCCGAAGTCTCATGGCAAGTGAGATGAGTTCTAGAGAGAAGGAAACCTTTTTTGTTTGTTTTTTATTTTGTTTTGGTTTTTGTTTTAAGATTTATTTGTTTTGATTAGAAAGTCAGGTTTACAGAGAGGAGAGACAGAGAGAAAGATCTTCCATCCTCTGATTCACTCTCTAGTGGTCACAATGGCCAGAGCTGAGCTGATCTGAAGCCAGGAACCAGGAACTTCTTCCAGGTCTCCCACACGGGTGCAAGCTCCCAAAGCTTTGGGCCATCCTCTACTGCTTTTCCACACCACAAGCAGGGACTGCATCAGAAGTGGAGCAGCAGGACATGAATCAGTGCCCATATGGGATCCTGGGACATGCAAAGCGATTATTTAGCCACTGGGCTATCAAACCAGGCCCAGAAGGAAATCTCTTATCTAAGAATGCAGTCCCTTCTGCTCTCTTTCCTTGTGAGAATGTGTCACAATAGGGAAGTCACTTTGTCTGCTAGTATTGGTGTATTAACTTGCTTTTCATTACTATAACAAAATTCCTGAAATAGTCTAGCTTTATAAAGAAAAGAAATTCCTGTTGCTGACAGTTTTATAGGCTCAAGGTCACGGGTTTGCTATGGGCTCAGCCCTGTAAGGGACATCTTGGCTGGGCCACACCATGCAGATGAGTGTGATGGGATCCTGGTGCAAAGAAGGATCACATCTCGCAACAGGAAATCAGATTCCACATGATGAGCTTCCAGAGCCCCTTTCTCTGATGAGGACTTAGCTCCAAACCAGTGTCCCTTCCCAGAGGCAGCACCCACCATGTCATACAATATCACCTCTTAAAGGTTGCGTCAGCTCCTCATCAACACGTCCGGGACCAAGCACATGAGGCTCTGGGGAACAAACCACTGGAAAAACAGCAGCAATCCACTCCTGTTCAGAGTAGAGACTGGCTGGCTGTACCACGCAGCACACATATTACCCACAGGTACTGATCATTCTCTGTGTTCCTGCTCTGTTTCTCTTGATTTATATAACTTCAAGTCACATACTAGGCACTTAGAAAATACTTTTTCTACACAAGTTTCCTGAAAAAAAAATTTTGAAATAGGAAAATTTGACAATATAGAGACCCATTTCTGTGACAATCATGGCATATTTGTTTCCTGAGGACATTGGTCAAATTCTAATAAGTCATTTATTGCACAATCCTGTTTTCTCCTGGGTAAGATAGAACTGTACTGTAACCTGTACTGAGCATTATTATAGCGAGACAAATGACACCTGTGCACTGGTGGGTACAGCAGACCAGGTGAAGGTGATGCCCAGAAAGCATGCCAGCGCTGGAGGCGGTGGCCTTACCGGCTGCGCCACAATACCAGGCCCTCCAAGGTTTTTCTTGGTTATGTAGGAAGAAAGGAAGGGAGTAAATTTTTTAGTTTGTGTGGCTCATGGTCAAAGTTGAAAGGATTCAGAGATAGTGTATTTTTTTCCATCAACTAGTGATCAATCCACAATTATTAAGTTTTTTTATTTTTAAGATTTATTTTTATTGGAAAATCAAATATACAGAGAGGAGGAGAGAGAGAGAGAGGAAAATCTTCCGTCTGATGATTCATTACGCAAGTGGCCACTAAGGCTGGAACTGAGCTGGTCCAAAGCCAGGAGCCAGGAGCCTCTTCTGGGTCTCCCATGTGGGTGCAGGGTTCTAAAGCTTTGGGCTGTCCTAGACTGCTTTCCCAGGCCACAAGCAGGGAGCTGGATGGAAGCTGGATGGGCTGCCAGGATTAGAACCGGTGCCCGTATGGGATCCTGGCACATGCAAGGTGAGGACTTTGGCTACTAAGCTCCCGCGCTGACCCCCACAGTTGTTAGGTTTAACATTTAATAACTTCAAGTTGGTATTATGACAGCGAATTAAGCTACTGCCTGTAGTGCCAGCATCCCATATGAGCACTGGTTAGAATCCTAGCTGCTCCATTTCCAATTCAGCTCCCTACTAATGTGCCAAGGAAAGCAGTGGGAGATGGCACATGTGCTTGGGCCCATGCCACCCACGTGGATGATTCTAGGTGGGATTCTAGGTTCCTGGCTTCAGCCAAGCCATTACAGCCATTTGTGAAATGAACCAGTCGGTAAAAGAACTGCCTGTCTCTCCCTCGCTCTGTAACTCAGACTTCTAATCAAACAATCTTTTTTTTTTTTAATGAAAAGCATGTAATAGTATATAGTCAAGTTCCTGTCCAGGCCATGCTATTTGTTCATCCATATGTTTGACAGCTCTGACACACCTATCAGGTGTCAGGTAATTGAGATTGGAAGAATAAGGTGGGATTGAGAAGTAAACATGTGGGAAGTTAACAGAGGAATCAGATGAGGACAAAAGTTATTTGGGGCATGAAATTATATTGGCAACTCCAGAGAACCTGTTTGTTCAGGTCACATGGTGTAGATCAAGGAACCACCTTCTCCCTCACCATTATTGATTAATTGCTTGTCTGGTATCTCTAGAGACTGAGCATCAGGAGTGACCAGAGAACTCATTTCTAGCTTATGTTTTTGAGGAGGGTCGTATCCCCATCTGTTGCCCTGGATACTTACCATTAATGTCCCTGCTAGACTTAATTCTGCCAAGTGGTGTAGACCCAGTGCCAGAATCTTTGTCTAACAGTAAGTAGCTGTGCATCGCCTGCTATATGCACTACTAGGATTCAAAAGAATAAACAGAACATGATGTCCTGACTCCCTGGGGGCTTCCTGTGTCATTGCAGAAGCAGGACCGCACAGAGTTAACCCACGGTGGCAAGCAGCGTGGGATTAGAGAGCTGACAATAGCCTTGGGTCAGTAGGCCCGACTCTCATCCTGTTCCAGCTCATCAACCTTGGAAAATTCATCAATCTCTCCATATCTCAGTTTCATTTTCCAAGGGCCAAGAGAGCTGTGTGAGGCAGGGCTCGGGGTGTATAAATAGATTTCTTTCCCAGGGCTCTTTCGAGAAGAGTCGGGAGTACTTGAGAGGCCACTCCGAATGAAGCAGAGTGCTTCCAGAGGAATCATGCCCATGGTGCCAGGGGATGAGGAGACTATTATGAGTGGGCTTTGGAGGCCCGGAGAAGTTGTGAATGCAATCCAAACCTTTTATAAGAAGTGAGAACTCTCAGCGTGATTGTAAGAAAATAAGCATCAGGTGCTGTCTGTGAACAGAAAGGGATGAAGCAGTCCTGCTTGGCCTGCAGCGTCTGTTCCCAAATCTCCTGAGCACAAGATTTTTTTACCCACGACTTTTGTTTTCTTTCCTATGCCTCCTTCTTTGTGATCTCCCTTTACCGCGACTGCCTGTAATCTGTGCTGTCATCTGATAATATCCTTGGGTAGCAAGCATTCCCGTGCCTGGCTTGGCTCATGCGCACCTCTCTGCTTCCAGTCGGCAAGCAGCAGTAGCCACAAAGTCAGCTTTGCCGTACTTCCCAAAGGAACATGAGCCTGATGTTGTTGGATCCAGCTCTGCCCATCTGCCCTGTTCTCCTCACTTTTGCTTCCTTCCTGTTTTCTGGGCTTCGGGTCTCTTCCTGAAAGAGACAACGAAAGACAACTAGAAATGAATCAAGAGTCAAGAATTCTTGCTTCAGCTTGGCCACCAACTAGTGGTATGACCTTGAGCAACCAACTTCATTTTTTTTGTTGTTGTTTTTGCTTCTTTCTTTTTTTTTTTTTCCAGACTTCCATTCCCACACTTGAAAAAGTGCCAGGGTTGAATGGAATGAGCCCTCTGGGATGCTACTGAGTGTGTAGCTCCCGGGTGCTGTTTTGCTAACTCAGCTGCTAAGGAAAATAAGATCTAAATGAGAGATGAAAGATAGACGGTATCATTGGATCAGTGGTTTTCAAAGTTTGGCGTCTGGACTGGCAGCGTCAACCTCACCTAAGGAGTTGTTAGGAATGCAGAAGTGAGCTTTAGAGAGATGGTTAGGAGGCTGCTTAGGGCCCCCTTGACCCGTGTTGGAGTGCCTGACTTGGAGCCCCGGTCCCTCTCTTCGTTCCAGTTGCCTGCTTATGTGCACCCTGAGTGACGGTGCTCCAACTTGGGTTCTTGCTGCCCATGTGGGACATCCAGGTGGAGTTCCTGGCTCAGTGTTTCCATCTCAGTCCTAACTGAGGTGGGTATTTGGGACATGAATCAGTGGATGGGAAACTCTCTCACTTGTAAATAAAAATAGTTCTTTTGAAAAAGAAATGAAAACTCTTGGGCCTACTTAGGCCTCTATGGGAGGGACTGGACAGTCTGTCTTAAGAAACTCTTCATGCACAAACCTCAGAATCACTGGCTCAGATCCTTTGGTGCCTCTAACTTTATGCAGTTAGTGCTTATGATCAGAGCTACAGCATGAGGCTTATTTCAGCCTTGTTCTAAGCAAAATCAGGAAGTGGACGAAATTTATCTCTGGCTGTTAGATCACTCTATCTGTTCACTGACTTCTCCTTTAGAGACCCCTCAAGAATACACTGGAGTTGAGGAGAGGGGACAAGTGGTATCTGGTGCGACTTTTCTTTTCTTTCTTTTCTTTTTAAGATTTATTTATTTTTATTGGAAAGGCAGATATACCGAAGAAGAGAGAAAGGAAGATCTTCCATCCGTTGATTCACTCCCCAAGTGGCCGCAGTGGCTGGAGCTGAGCCAATCTTAAGCCAGGAGCCAGGAGCTCTTCCAGGTTTCCTACGCGGGTGCAGGGTCCCAAGGCTTTGGGCCATCCTTGACTGCTTTCCCAGGCCACAGGCAGGGAGCTGGATGGGAAGCAGAGCTGCCGGGATTAGAACCGGCGCCCATATGGGATCCCAGCGAGTTCACGGCAAGGACTTTAACCGTGACGTTATCACGCCAGGTCCCTGGTGCAGCTTTTAAGACACTGTTTAGGATGTCCACAGCCTGTGTCAGGGCCAGGTTCGTGTTCAGGCACCAGCTCCTGTTGATTCCAGTTTCCTGCTAATGTGCACCCTGGGGCGCACAGGTGATGGTTTAAGTAATTGAGCCCCTGCTTCCCATGTGGGAGATTTGGCTTGAGTTAGCAGCTTCTGGCTTCAGCCTGGCTCCTATTGTGGAAATCTGGGAAGTGTACTAACAGACAAAAGATGTGTGTGTGTGTATAGTCTGCCTTTCAAATAAAACAGTTTCAGAAGAAGAAATACGATAATTCAACATCTCTAATTGTGAAATATAGGACAGTGTAGGCCAGTTGGGGAAGGTGCAAGGGGTGTCATTGCCAGTGGCCTTTTAAGACCTTTCTATTGCACCGAGTAGACACATGTCAGTCTCCTGTCCTTGTCAGAGAAGGAAGGGGCCCCTTTCCTTTGCCACCCAATTCTCAGCAAGAAGGTTGGTACAGGGTCCGGCACAGTGGCCTAGTGGCTAAAGTCCTCGCTTTGAAGGCATGCATTGGGATCCCATATGGGCACCGGTTCTAATCCCGGCGGCTCCGTTTCCCATCCAGCTCCCTGCCTGTGGCCTGGGAAAGCACTCAAGGATGACCCAAAGCCTTGGGATGCAGCACCCACATGGGAGACCTGGAGGAAGTTCTTGGCTCTTGGCTTCGGATCAGCGCAGCACCGGCCCGTTGCGGTCACTTGGGTAGTGAATCATCAGATGGAAGATCTTCCTCTCTGTCTTTCCTCCTCTCTGTATATCTGGCTGTGCAATAAAAATAAATAAATATTTTTTTAAAAAAGAGGGTCAGTGCAGTTCCAGAAGTCTTTTTAGCACAAGCCCCCCAAGCTAATTTTTTCCCCCATCATCTGAATCTTGCCCATGCTCTTTCCTCTGGCTGCAACTGTTCAGTTTGCCATCCACCCAGGACTTTGCTGCCAGTGGTTTTCCTAGCTAAACAGTGCATAGCTTTGATGAGTACACTAGCATCCACTGAGCTTCCCCAGGGAGCTAGCGCTCTCTCCCAAGAGGACCGGAGGAAAATAAGTCACATTTACTTGGAGTCTGCTGGGTGGCTCTCCAAGGTTTTAAACTGGTTCCTCACATTCTTCCACTCGTCACCCTTGGACACAGAACAGTCAATGTCTCAGCCACCTGTGTGTCCTTGAAGCCCCATTGGCAATGTGCTGGCCAATGAAGTTCAAACGCAGTACATGGCTGGACTTCTAGCAGAATGCTCCTCTTCCTCTTTGCACACACGTGTCCACAGGCCAACCGATGCACGTGCCTTATGCCCCACCCGTCCCCGCCAGCAAAATTCCCACTGGTCCTGCACATATGTGATGGACACACTCAGCAAAAACCATCGATGAGCTATCATTCCTGAAAAGCCCTGCGTTGGGCTTTTCTTTCACAATGTCTGTAACTGCCTGAGTGAACCAGATTCTCCCTTTCCAGTTATCAGACTCAGCAAGTTCAGTAAAATTGCTCCTAAGCCGCATGCTGTTTGGTGGAGGGGACTCATGGAACCTTCCAGAAGGGAGAGTAAGTGGATCAGAATATCTCAATTTGGAATAACCATCCTTCAATATGTGGATTGATGCGCTGAAAGTGAATGCAGGTTGGAGTTTACCAATTAGGCCCAGATTTCCATAAAGCTGAAAAGAGAGAGGTGCAGGCCGATCCTTAGAAAGGCTGTGTCTACAGAAACCGCATGAAAAGGGCACAGACTTCTAGGCGTTCAGCCTTTGCCACATCAACCTCGACCCTATTGTTGAGTAAAAGACCCATTTGGAGGAAGACACTAATTAATGAAATCAGGCCTGCTAAAAAATCGCTGTTAGTGACAGGCTAAATGTTGTTACTAAGGAAAGTTAAACACCAAAGTGTTCATCCTGGGATAGTTACAAAATGTTGCTCATGCCACCTCGCCAAGCTGCAGTTTTAACTGCAGAAGTCACGGTTCCCACAGCAACCATGACTCCTTGGATCCTGCAGTGCTTGTCCTGGACCAAGGCAGCTGATGCCTCTGCACAGTGGTTGCTTGGGGAACTGCACTTTATTTTTAGCTACTTTGTGGAAAGTTGTATTTTGTCATTTTCTGTAAAACGTGGTAATTGTGTATGAATATAATGTATAATATGTTCCATATATGAGTCCTTCTAAATCTATGTAAATGTGTGTTTTGATACATGGTGAGACAGGCTGCTCAGAGCTAGCTTCACATTCTCAAGTTCATAACGAATTTCATACAATGAAATTCGGAATCCCTCTGTTGTCCAAGGAATATTCATAGTTGGAGCGTTTTGAGCAATATAGTCGCTGGATCAGAAAACCGGCACCAAGAGAAGAGAGACATAGACACGTAGTAGTGTCAGACTTTTGGTGTGTCAGGTAGGATGCCTCCTGGGATACCTGCATCACTTAGGGGAGTGCCTGATTCAAATGGCAATGCCTCCTCTTCCGATCCAGCTTCCTGCTGATGTGCACAACGGGAGGCAACCGATGGAGGCTCCAGTGCTCGGGCCCCACTACCAACATGGCCGATCCACACTGGGTTCTGTCTCAGGCTGTTTAGACCCCAAACTTCTGCTCAGGAAAGAAAAGATGCTGATTTCCAATAGGACTGCTAGAAAACGCAAGGATTGACTACGTTTTCTCAGAATTAAAGTATCTAGGCAGAGCTGACAAGTCGTGACAGCCACAGATCATAGGAACCAGCATGCAAAGTAGAAAAACACTGCTCACCCCTGAGGAAGATGGAACTTAAACAAAAGAAAAAGCAAATTCTTCACAATAGTTTAATAGGGGGGGGTAACTTGCATTCTCCAAACTGAAGAGTATAAAAGCATGTTTAAAAGAGTTTAAAGACAAGAAGATGTAACACATGAATGGAAAGAAAAAGAAACAGAAATTCTAACAAGTCAAGGACCAAAAACAGTAATATGGAAATAAGAGACAATTTAGGAACACTGCATAGGAGGCCAGTAGAAAAATCTGCTAACAATGGGGGGGAGGGTTGGGAGGGGTATGGAAGTGTTCCTAAAATGGGTAGTGAATACAGATCACAATGAAATTAGACAGAGATAAGCTAAAAGATACAAAGGCATTCTGATATTATACAATAGGAGGATAGTAATTGGAGTCTCTAAATAAGCTTATACATGGAACAGAAGATATATTGGAAGATGTAATAAGACAATTTCCCAGAAAGGAAAAAAGGCTGGGATGTAGTTCAGGGACTAGGATATAGAATGGTCAAAACCAAAACATAGCTCAATGAAGCTGTCAGCCCCTGAGGACAAAGAAATAATTCTTGAGATGTCAAGCCAGGAGAAGTCGATTTCCTGTGAGGAGATGTCATGCTCAGTCCAGGTATCTGCACAGCTGTGTCCTCTCTGGAAACAGAGGACAGGGACCCAAGAATGGGTCAATAGACAACAGGAGGACATGCGCAAACCTGGGACAATAAAGATCTTGTTGAAGAGAATGCTTGACACAGAGGGTTCAGCCAATCAACAATGTACTGACGGACCGACGCTGTAGCAGAGCAGGATAAGCTGTAGCCTGCTGGTTGGGTATGCATGCTGGCCGCATTCCCAGATGCTCTGCTTTGCATAATCTCCCTGATAATATGGCTGGAAAAACAACGGAAGATGGCCTGAGTACTTGGACCCCTGCCACTCACGTGGGAGACCCAGATAGAATTCTGGCTCCTGGCTTCAGCCTGGCCCAACTCTGAGTGTTGTAGCCTTGGGGAAATAACCAGTAAATGACGTCTCTCTCAAATAAATAAAATAAATCTTTGAAAATATATTGAAACAGTGGGGAAATTCAGAAGCTATTTAAACCACAAGGGTGGCTTACATGAAGTATTACTAAACTAATATTGTAGACCGAATATGAATGTTATTAGTTAAAGAAAATGATAACCAAAATAGATGGAAAATCAAGCATCAGAGACAGAAAAATGTAAGAGTACTTCTGTTTGCATCTTTCCCAGCAGGAAATCAACAAATACTGCCTTAAAATTATAACTTGGGGGGGCTGACACCATGGCACGATATGCTAATCCTCTGCCTTGAGTAGCAGCATTGTATACAGGCATCAATTCATGTCCTGGCTGCTCTACTTCCCAGTCAGACCCCTGCTTCTGACCTGTGAGGACAGTCAACATGGTCCAAAGCCTTGGAATCCTA
This sequence comes from Ochotona princeps, assembly GCF_030435755.1. Classification (NCBI taxonomy): domain Eukaryota; kingdom Metazoa; phylum Chordata; class Mammalia; order Lagomorpha; family Ochotonidae; genus Ochotona; species Ochotona princeps. The sequence goes on along the minus strand of NC_080832.1, from coordinate 127,384,598 downwards.
CCGCCACATGAGAGACACAGAAGAAGCTCCTGGTTCCTATCTTCAGATCAGCTCAGTTCCCACCATTGCGGCCATTTAGGGGAGTGAGTCGATGTAAAATTTCTCTCAGTCTCTCCTTCTGTCAGTAGGTCTGCCTTTAAGAAAATTTTTATTTTCATACAATGCAAGTACATAATTACGGCTTGTTGATATTTTATATATTTTTATCTTAGAAAGGTCATTGAAAACATAATAACTGCTACTAATACAGAGAATTTTCTTTACCTATTAACAGTTCTTTTTCATCCCTGCTATTCAATCTAATTAAAATGTGTTTTTTTATTTTAAAAACTAGCACCTAGGTATAGCCCCATTCTGTAAGTCTTTTTTTTTTAATCTGCAGGTATTATTTTTTTAAAGATTTATTTATTTTAGTTGGAAAGGCAGACTTACAGAGAGAAGGAGAGACAAGAGAAAGATCTTTCATCAGCTGGTTCACTCCACAAGTGCCCACAATGCCCAGAGCTGAGCTGATCTGAAGCCAGGAACCAGGAGCTTCTTCCAGGTCTCCCACGCGGGTGCAGAGTCCCAAGGCCTTGGACCATCCTCTACTGCTTTTCCAGGCCACAAGCAGGGAGCTGGATGGGAAGTGGAACAGCTGGAACACGAACTGGCACCCATATGGGATCCCGGAGCACTTGCAAGGTGGGGATTTAGCCACTGAGCCATCAGACCAGGCCCCTTGCACATATTTTAAAGCAGTGATTGCAATGATATCATCTAATGTTGATAGTCATCATCTTTGGTGTGAGAAAATTTTTTAAAGATTTATTTATTTTATTACAAAGTCAGATATACAGAGAGGAGGAGAGATAAAAAGGAAGATTTTCCGTCTGATGATTCACTCCCCAAGTGAGCGCAACAGCTGGAGCTGTGCCTATCCGGAGCCGGGAACCAGGAACCTCTTCCAGGTCTCCCACGCGGGTGCAGGGTCCCAATGCTTTGGGCCGTCCTCGACTGCTTTCCCAGGCCACAAGCAGGGAGGTGGATGGGAAGTGGAGCCGCCGGGATCACAACTGGCACCCATATGGGATCCCGGAACATTCAGGGTGAGGACTTTAGCCACTAGGCCACGCCGCCGGGCCCGAATTTTCTTAAAAACTAGGAACAACGGTGCAAACAATTGTTAATTCTGGAATATGTGTATATTTCAGTTTATTTGCTTCTTTGGTACATTTCTGTGGTGTTGTTAGCTTAAAACGATAAGCAGTTAGGAATGAGTCGAAGGCAAAGATGGGAGACTATGTGTTTGAGAGCACACCATGCTCACAGATCATTTTGAGGAAAGTCTTGAGTCCCATGGAGGACCCAAGCAGCATTTTTACAAAAGCCTCTGCCTGATCTGTCTCACTGAGTCATCGTAGAGAACTCTGGCTGGAGATGAACAGCAAGCGCAAGAGAGAATCATCCTTTGAAAGTAACGGCACTTTGGGGCCCACCTATTTTTTAGCAGTTTTATTAAGATAGCGTTCACATGCGTAACATTTTAAAAGTTGGCAACTCAGTGGTCTTTCGTGTAGCCACCGTGCTGTGATGTCGTCATCACTAATTCCAGAACATTTTCATCCTCATCAAAAGAAACCGCACACCCATTAGCGGTCACCCTCCTCACCACCACCCACCCCCCTTCCTCCCTCCTGCCCCGTAGCTACCACTAATCTTTCTGTCTGTGTAGATGTGCTTATTGTGGGTATTTCCTACAAATGGGATCATATGAATGCGCCCTTTTGTGGCAGGCTTCCTTCCCTCAGCATAATGTTTTCAAGCTTCATCTGTGTGGCAGCACGGGTCAGTCCATCGTGTCTTTTTGATGCTGAGTCATGGTTTGCTGTGTGGCTCCATCGCAGTCTGTTTACGCATCCATCGGGGAGTGGCACTCGGCTGCTTGCACGTGTTGGCTGCTATGAGCCTTTGTTGGCTTTGTGTGGATGTATGTTTTCTTTTATCACGAGCATATCCCTAGCGGGAGGAATTACCGAGTCCCTTGGTGACTTTTGGGGGGAAGAACTTGAACACTGAAGCTGTCATCTTGTTCTTTGTTCCCAGGCAGAAATGGTACACAGCGCTTTCCAGGCCCAGCGGGCTTTCCTCGTCCTCGCCTCTCAGTATCAACAACCGCAAGAGGTAAGAGCGGATCTTCAGGATCCGGGATGCCTAGGGATGGGCGCCGCTCTCTCAGATGGAAAACAAGTGACCAATAGAACGTTTTAAATGTGAGAGACATCCCTCAAATGAGACTTGGACCTGGGTGAATTCTCCAGTTGGCATCACGATAGTGAACATTTCTTCTCTACTCATTGTCTTCATATACAAATCAAAAAAAATTAGAACAATTGCAAAAAATAAGCACTGTATTAATCAGCCTGTTGTTATGGTCAAATTATGCTGTCACACTGGTCATCGCCAGTTTAAGCAGTCAATCTATTTATCTTCTGTATCCTGTTCTTTCTATTAGTTTTGTAAGCCAGGAAGCATTTAGCGCTATGTTTTATTTCCGGTTCTGTGTTGCCCTGTTAGACAAGACTGTTCACCTCTGAATCACCTAGACATTCTGTGTATGGTTTGATGAGCTCTGGAGCAACTAAGTCAGTCTGTCAGCCAACTCAGTGCTACTCACATGTTTTCTGTTTGTGGCCCCCTAAAGAGCTTCTAGCAGATTCTGATCCATGGGCCTGGCATAGGTCTGAGATTCTGCATTGAATAAGCTCAGCACTGGAGAGAATCTTCAAGAATCTCTAAGTACCAGGAAGCTCCAAAACACTTGCAGAAAGCAGAATGAAAAGATAAGTGTTACTGGTGCAGAAAATATTAAAATCATTGCATACAAAAGAGTTTCCAAAATATTCAACAGAAAATGTGGAGTATGACAAAACTTCGCCTGGATTTCAGATTGCTTTACACTAAAATCAGCTTTTTTTGCATTCTGTTTCCCGTCGAGTTTTTTCTTCTCCTCATCCTTAACATGTTCCATTTCTCCTTTTTCTGACTTCCTAAACATGAACCAACTTTTAAAATTAAAGATATCTAGACATGTTAGGGGCTTTGATGCTGACGGTAGCAGTGTTACCAATACGCATGGAGTGTCCTATTTCTGAATTGTGGTGACCAAAAGTGTTTCAGATTTTGGATTTTTTTCAGATTTGGGAATGTTTGCATATGCGTAATGAGATTTCTTGACTATGTGACCAAAGTCAAAACATGAAATTCAGTTGTATTTCCTGTATACCTTAGACACCTAACTTGAAAGTAATTTCATAGTATATTTTTAAACATTTGGGGCTTGGAGGAAAATTTCATGGTGGAAGTTTTCTACTTGTAGCACTGTGTTGGATGTCAAAGGTTTCTGATTCTGGAGTATTTTGAGTTTCATGTTTTGAATTAGGGATCCTCAATTTATTTTATCATGTTAGTGACTTCTAACCTACTGTAACATTTCCATTTGTCCCCAGAATAAATTTTTGTATAAAAAAGATGATAAGAGCAGGTGTTAAGAACAAAGTGATAGCTAGGGATTCGTCTCATTTCCTGGACCACTCTGACTTTCCTTGTCTCCATTTCCAGCCCCACTCTCACCTGACCATCTCTGTGGAACATAAATAACCATGCTTTCTCTATCAGGGGTTCCTAATCACAACATTTGACCTTATTGATTACACAATGAGTGAAAAGGTTAGTTGCAAAGTAGATCTATTGCCAGCATATATTATTAGATAAGAAAACAATAAAACTTTGCTCTTTTCAAGATACAGTCTATAACTAAAGTTCGGTAATAAGTATACAAAAGAGAAGGATGAACAGAACGTTCAGCATGATACAGTAGCTTGACTGTGACTGCTCACTTTGAGTTCCAAAATAAAGTCATAAAACTACAGCAGCTGAGCTGAGGACCCAGGCAAGTAGACCTTGGAAGGATTTCCTCAACCTCGGAGCAATGAAATCAACAGCATCTCAAAACTATCAAAACCACTGAAGATGTACCCTCAGAGCATCCTTCAGATCAAGGACCCTAGGATTACATCTGGTGGCCATCTCCTATTTCCAGTACTTATGTGGTTGGGCTGCTGGGGAGCTATCCTCTTCTCTTCTCTCCCCACTTTCCCAGATACAGGAAACAAAAAGGAAAATCGAAGCAATTGTCTTATCCATTTTCCCCCATCCCTCCACCCTCCCCACCCTAATGGGTGATCCACATGGGCATGCATCCCTCTCAACTATAAAACAAAACAGAATAAGCTAAAAATATAGACTGGATGAGAGCTGAGAGGAGGTTAACAGCAATATCTCTAGGCACTGGTTGTCAACCCCAAATGCCTTCTTTGGATGAGACTAGGTTTGAGTCAAGCCAAAGTCATGAGCCAGGACCTCGGTCGTGGTCTCCCAGGTGAGAGGCAAGCACCGAACTACTAAAGTCATCACCTGTTGCTTCTTAGGGTACACGTTGGCAAGAAACTGGAATCAGGATCAGGCACTGTGAACTGGAAACATCTTAACTACTAATTCAAACATTAGCCCCAGAAGATCTTCTAAGGCAAGCAGCCCTTCCTGGGGTGTCTGGGATCCTGCTCATGAGATTAACCACTGCAGCGGTCAGCTGCAGCCTATTTCAGCCTTGTGAGACCGCAGACACAGGACCTAGCTGCACTTTGATCCAGATTTCTGATCCACGAAAGCTGTGACATGATGAATGGATATTTTCTGAAGCCACTAGCTTGTGGGAACTTGTTTTGCAGACATGGAAATCAAACAGGGCCACGGGCCCCAGACTGCCATGTGCCCCAGTGGCTCTGCTCACATCTCTTTATCTGCCCTGGGCAGAGCTGGGAAGGGGATCATCTGCAACCCTGGTTGACAGTGATGGCATCCATGTCCAAAATTATCTTTCTCACTTTGGCACCAAAGAACAGATCTCTTGCACTCTGTAATCCAGGGACTTTCAAATTTTTAAACCATAACCTGTAAGGAAAACACACACACTTTCAACACTCAGTTTCACAGAACAACAGTGCTTATCACGTGTGCTGCCTTCAGATGTTTTCTTTCTATTTCATTATGTTGCATTGTTATTTTCCTTTTTCTTTCATTAAGGCGTGTCATGGCCCACTGAATCGATGGCACCCCTTGAAATCCAGACACATCTCTCTCATTGGCAGATATATTAAAATATCCAAGAACTGGAACATATGGTAGCACATTTGCAGAATATTTCATATTTTCCTCGTCTGTCATTGTAATTTGTATAATTAATACTTGAGAGAAAGAAGACCTTTAATAATATTATTGACTAAGAATTTTAGGGGTCATTTATCAGCTTATAGCAGGATTCTCAGATCAATAATTTCCCAGATGCCCTCACTCTGGCATGCTCAACTATTTATTTTCCTTTACGGCAGGCATACGGGGGAAAGGTCTGTCATTGCTAGCTTGCAAACATGAAAAATGACCCACGGCAGTGCATTAGTGACCTGGCCAGGGGATCTGGACCCGAGCTGTTCCTTTATTCTCCATCCAAAGTCGTTTTTACAAACATTCTATAGAGGAGGCCCACTGCACAGTCATTTATAGGTTTTTTTTTTTTTTCATCAAAAAAATGATGGTCAAGAAGTGTTTCTGTGAATAGGCAGGTGAAATGAACAAGTGTTTTGTGGCCTTGAGACAACTCATGTCACGTGGGAGAGATGAGAAATACAATCTTTATTGATCTCTCCATGGGTGACTTGAAAACTCTGGTCCAGCTGGAAATAGTCCAGGGCCACAAATGTCCTGGATGGGTGCCGTCTCTGAGGGAGACTGGCACTAGGGAGGATCTTGGGAGGTCTAAGGTGTGCTTCTGCACACCTGGGCCCCTTGTCAGTGTGTAGAAGCAGGTGGAAGCACCTGGACAGTGGCAAAGCACAGCTGTTGTGCCCTAAGAATGACTGATTTTGTCCCTCCTCGCCACACACCTGCCGTATTTCTCCAATATTTCTTGTACTGCTGATATCGGACAATGAAATGGTGTGTGTGTGTGTTTGTGTGTGTGTGTGTGTGAGAGAGAGAGAGAGAGAGAGCATGGAATGCACACGCACTACTATGCAGAGGAAAAATTAACCCTAAGTTTTCCAGCTTCGGGGAAGATAATTTATGGTCATTGGTTGCCATGCAGATTTTAGTCTGTCAAAAAGACTAGGCAGGGAGGGTGTTTGGTGAAGGAGTCGAGGTAATGTTTGTGATACCCAAATCCTTCCTGCCACTGCGCACTCTTAGGGGACAGCAGGTGATGGCTGATGGCATTGGATCCCTGCCACCCATGGTTCTGGGCTTCTGCTTTGGCCTGACCCAACCTCAGCTGTTATGAGCACGTAGGGATTGAACCAGTGATGGAAGATATGTGTCCTCCTACACATACTTTGTCCTTGTTTGTGTGTCTGTCGCTCTACCTTTCAAATAGAGTGAGGGTAGATAAAGGGAAAGCACCTGGTAAGTGGGGGGTTGTATTCCTTGGTGAGAGAGAAAACGGGAAGGGATAGCTGAATACCTTAGACAGACGAATTCATGAGTTTGGCAAGCATCTGCCAATCCACAAGAATGGGTCATTTGTGTTGACTTTCGGTGGAAATAAATCATCTTTGCAAAAACTCATGGCTTTCTCTAGGTTAGTCCCCATTTCTGTAGCCTTTCAAAGAAAGACTAAAAAAAAAAAAAGAAAGAAAGAAAAAACCTTTCAGATCTAACAGATGGAGGTGGGCAGTTAGATCACTCTTGGGAAGCCTGCATCCAAATCAGAGTGCCAGGTTCAAGTTCCCTCTCTGCCTTCTGCTGTCTGTTCCTGTTTCCTGTTAATGCACACCCTGGAAGGCAGCAAGTGATAGCTCAAGACCTTGGATGCCTTCCACCCTTGTGGAGGACTCAGACTGAGTTCCCGCATCCCAACTTCAGCTCCACCTAGCCCTGGCAGTCACAGGTATCCGGGGAGTGAGCCAGTAGATGGAAGAACTAGATGTCTGTGTATGTGTGTGTGCCTGTTTGTCTACCTTGCAAATGAATAAACACATAAAAATTCTAAAATGTGACAGGTGAATGTTTTTACTGCATTATATTTAAATAGAGAGCTATGTGCACACAGTACCTCAGTTTTGTTATGATGACCTCATCGTTTTTCCCTATGCAATGTTTTAATATAACTATAAAGTGCCAAATTATTATCCAATATTTTAACTTGTCAAACAAAGGAGTGACTTTGATCTCAGAGCATGCCTTGGGTAAATTACTTGGTGCTAGTGGCAGGTCTGGAAACTGTAACAAAAAAGGCAAACGAATGAACAAAGCCAAATTCCCAAGTGTTACTGAAGTCCGTGCCCAGAAAATGTCACAGCTTGTTCATTCGGGGCTGCTGAATCTTCCTGAAAGATTTGTCCCTGAGCGGTGCTAAGTTCTGCTATCAGGGGCCGCGTGTTGAATAACATAGTGCAATGAAGTCACTCTGGCCCTAAGGTAAAACGAAATGCCTGTTTTGAAATAATGCTATGACATCGTGGACTTTTTTTTTTTTAACCTTATTGCAAAAGCAAGAAAATAGCTGTTGAGTAACTATTGCCCATTAGGTATATGGATCAGGTGTTTTTCATGGATTTTTTCAATATGTAATTCCTTAATGTATCTTGAACATAGGAGAAAAGCCACAGCAGAATTAGAAGTTGAAGCATGTTTTCTTCCTTGGTGTTGTGCTGAATTATGTGTTCAGTTGTAGTGATGTTTCCTAATAGTCTGCATTGAGGATTAAAGTAGGTAGAACTCTAGAATCTAACCAACGGCTGATTTTCCAGCCTTCTCCAAATTGACTTGATGATTTTGCACAGATACTTTGCACTTGGATGATGCTAACTAGGCTGACTCTGCCCCACTGACACAAAGCACCCAAAGCAATATGTGCTTTTAATTTCTGGATTTGGGATGGGAACCCGGCTTGACTATCTGCCCAAAGGCATCCTATGTCCAGCAGGTTAAATACTGAGCAGCTGTTGATACCTACAGGATTGCTGTTTTGTAGCCAGCAGCTTTCTAAGTACTTTTTCTCAATAGGAGTAGAGAATTGAGGCCAAAAGTCTCCTTTCCTTTGTCATGTGAGCTTGTCTGTGGCAGCAAAATTACTTGGGTCATGACACCCTGACTAGCCTGTGAAGGCTGCTGTCTGAGCTGGAAATAGATTCTGATTAGGACGGGGAGAATAAGTCACCGGGGAAGGAAGGAGAGGTGGGGGGTGTGTGTGTGTGTGTGTGTGATATCATCAGCGTTTGCTTAAGTTGACAGCCTGAAGCTAGCCAGTCAGGGCTGAATCCCACCAGGAAAGCTAATCATGAGTTTATCAGGATGCAGAGAAAGGGGTAATCAGAATGGAGGGTAATTCTGTCATTCTTCTGTCCAGACTGTTTGCTTTAGCAGCCTAAAGCCTCCGGAGAGCTTGTGAGCTCAGGCTGTGGTTGGTAGATTTGTAGGCATTTAGAAGCCCAGCACTGTGGAGGCAGAGAGGATTTGCTAGGATCCTGTCCTGTTGGCCTGTCACTTAGGGTGACCTTTGTTTTTTGTTTTTTGAGTTTTTTTTTTTTTAATCTGATAAGGCACATTAGCTCATCTTTCTTTGTGTAAGACATGAATTAGATAATGAATGACTGCCCAGAGGAAGTGAGGTAGTTATCACACCCTGGGGATTTGGGAGATTATCTGGGAAGGGTAAAGGTTAACAAAGAAGGGTAATATCTTTTGTTTTATCGACTATTCCTTACTAAATGCATGAGAATGCCAGACTGCTACTGAAAGCAGAAAACTGTGTAATTGACTTGAGAATTTTTCATGCTCTGTGTAGTTGCACACTGGGATCCTTGTGGTAGTTTTTAATAAAGTAATTGTTGATTCTTCTGTGGTTGTCCACTGAAGTGCAATATTGGCTTTCTTGCCATCATCCGTCTGATGTGGAAATGTTCCAAGGGTTACGACTTTCTCTCTATGACCCAAGTCAAACATTAACTTAGAAAGACAGCACTGAGTCTTGTCAGAAGCCAAGCCTGTTTGGATTTGCTACTTGTCCCTTGTTTCTGAAGCCCTCCCTTAGGGCCTGTTTGCAGGACACAGCTTCCGTGGGCGAGGAAAGCTGTCTGAAAATCTCTAGTCAGGAGAAGGTCTTGCAGCTGGCATTCCAGCCTGGATCCGCTGACATCAATTACTTAGCAGAGGGCATGGTGTGTTACTTTTTATGGTCATGTTCTATATTTGTATGTGCTGGGGATAGATCACATGACAAAACCATCATTTGATATTTGTGTTTACGTGCACCAGCTAGCAGGAGCTCCACTTAAGCTTTACCAGGGCTGTACTTTTCATTTGTAAATTTAGTGTTTAATTGAAAATGCAGACACTTCCCTGAGTACTAAAATTACAGATAATCCAGAATACATTTTATCTAATTGTCTTTAGAAGACAAGCTGCTCTACATGCAACTTCATTGAAATACACTGTGCCTTCCAAAGATTCTAACACATACATTTTGAACTTGCATGCATCAACATCACCAGAATAATGCAAACTAAAATTCATCGCATTTACATTTTTTTAGCTCTTCACCCGACTGGAGTGAGCCAGTGTCTTCTGGATGTCCCTGGCTTTAAAAGGAGAGACTTCACAAAGTGGCTACACTATAGATTGTTTCTCCCTTTCATGGTACCATCCTTCCCCCGACTGCAGCTTCAGGTGGCCAACAGTTGGAGACTGTACTTCTTCAATGATTATTTCTTTTGGGTGAACTAAACGAATACGAAATGTCCTTGTCCGGCTTGGTGTATTTGCTGCCGAGGAAACTCGTGCTTCCGTATCTGGAGTCGTTTCTTAGATAAATCTGTCTCCAAGCAGTGGCTTTCAGACTTTTGCACAGCCCTGGGTGCCTTACAAACCCCAGCCCTCTTTAATTCCGTCCTCTTCATTCATTTATTTCTCAGGGCTTGTGGTTTTAACCAAGCACGTGTTGGATTCCCTCCTCGATAGCAGAGCATTCACCACGCTGTGTCTGTTATTCCTTCACCTGTATGAGGACATACTTGGGAAAAATGGAGCCTGGGGGATGTCATCTGTCATGATTCATAGATTCCTGCACTTGATGCTCATCTGAGTGTTCCCACCTTGCTGCCTCAGCTCGCTCCGTCTCGCATCCTCCGTCTCCTCCTCCAAGGGAAGTAGCCGTGATTCCCCAGCTTGTTCAGGAAGCTTGTGCATGCGCAATGCTAGAAGCATCCTGCTGTCAGTTTTCACGCGTGTTTTTCATCCTTTCAACAAAATCCTAGCAACTCCAAGGATCCTTAGAGTTGATGCATCTTCCGTTTTAAGACAGAGTGTGATCTTTATAGCTTGCTTAGTTTTTAATTGACGTTCTTTATGTGATGTACAAGCAGCTAGCATGATCTCCCATGGTGTTGATGCCTTGGAGTATCCATTCAAGGAAAATGACTTCATCAACTGACTGAAGCCAGTATCCTTCGCACACTGGGGGATGCGCTGGCAGCACAGCTTCAGGCCGTATTTCTAGATCGCACTGTGCCAGTTTGAGAAAGAGCAGGAATCCTGACTTTTCGCTGGTGGCTCCAGTAGAGCTGCTGGTGATCTGTCTTGTCTTTAAGACAGTGACAAGGCAAAAGGCATTATAGGTTTTCAGCGCCAGGTTTGATAAGAAGAGAGGCTTGAATTGACTTTTGATTGTCTTGAGGAATTAGGGACATGCGTTTAGCTCAGCAGTGAAGAGGCCCCTCAGGATGCCTGTATCCCATCCAGGAGCACTCAGTTTTGATTCCTGATTTCAACTTTCTCCTAACTCACACCTTTGGGGAGGCAGCAGGTGATGGCTCAAATAGTTGGGTCTCTGGCATCCATCTGGGAGACCAGATGGAGATCCAGGCTCCTGGTTTCAGTCTGGCTCACTCGCAGCTTTTGTGGGCATTTGGGGAATAAATTACAAGATAAAAAATACCTCTTCCTCCACCTCCCCAATAAATAAATAAAGTAAAGACAGGGATAATGAGTTATAATGACTCAAAGAAGGGAACAGCATGGAGTGGCATTTTTGTTCAGCACCAACCTGTTTCTTTTATGGAGAAAGAGCATACTCTTTGAAGATGTATTTGTTAAGGATTGGGCTGTAGTTGAACATACACCTGGGGAATCATAGATCAGTCACATCAATTTAGCCTCGAAGAGTATCCTTGTGGGCATTTGGGAAAGGGAAGCTTAGAGTAGGAGAAACAACAGTTGGGTGTGCGCAAGATACCGTGTCAATGAGCACCCCCTCAGGGGCCTGCAAGATGCTGCTTCTCTGGGTATGTGGCACTGGTGGTGAGAAATGGTCGCACCCAGAGCTGAGGGACAGACGCCACCTGGGCATGTGGGATTATAGAATATAGAGCCCAGCCAGCCTGCTGATTAATTTCACTCCAGCTGCCGTAATCCAGCTGGCCTCATTTTAAAATGCTGTTGAAAAATTTTCCAATTAGAGGGAGTCTTCTGCGCTGGGCAGAGTTTTCATGCAAATTGTGTAGATGTGTGCTTTCAGGAAGGGATGGAAAGTGCTGTGGCCAGCATTGGGCCTCTGAAGCTGGTACTGGCCTGGTGTGAGCCACAGAAATGGCAGTGGAGAGCAGCTTCAGGGTTTAGCCTGTCCCTGCACAGATGGACTCTCCGAGTAAAGTAATGGTCAATCACACAAATTGGATTTAAACGACTCCAGCCGCAGGAGTCCCATCATTTTGCTTGGCCAACTCTCCTCCAGTTGAGTGTGTACAGGATTCCTCTTGCAGAGCCATAAATTGGATTATATTTTCCCATAGGAACAGGGCTGTAATTTGTAGCTCCATATTTTACCAGCTTGACAGCAAATAATACACAGACCGAGTGAACTATACCTCATCCAAACTGAGATACCGCAAAAGCCTTTATCATGTTTAAAATGGGACAAAGTGGACACAGGTCCTGGAAAGTGGAGATAAATATGCTGTTCATGTTGATCGTGAGAGTCCCTGATGGGATGGAACAACTTGCAGAGCACATCGAGTCTCTGTTGAAGCTTAACTGCCTGCGAGGAATGATGGCCGTGAATCTACTTGCGTGATGTTTAACTCTTAGACTTGAAAGGTCTTTTTGTAGCAATATAGAAGAAGTGTTTTTTACATATAGAAGAAGTGTTTTCTCTTTTTTAAAGATACTTTGTTTGATTTAGCTGAAAGGCAGAGTTATAGAGAGAAATCTTTTATCCACTGGTTCGCTTCCCAAATGAATGCAACAGCCAAAGCTATCTCAGCAGGAAGCCAAGAGCCTAGAACTCTATCTGGGTCTTCCCTGTGGTGGGGCAGGGCCTCGAGCACTGGGACCATCTTCCACCACTTTTCCAGGAGCATTAGCAAGAAACTGGATCAAAAGTGGAGCCAGGACTTTGCACTGGTGCTCTGAGATAAGATGCTAGCAACCCAAGCATTGGCTCAAACCACTGTCCCATGACACCAGTCCCTGAGAACACTTTTTTTTTCCATTTCTAAACAATGTTTCTCTGACCTGGACAGAGAATTCGAATTCATACATTCAAATTCATTCTGTAATTTTCTAATCCTGTGCTTGAGACTGAATTACCCTTTTCAAAAGTAGTAACCAAAGAATCTCACCCAGCATGCATTGGGCAGGGTTTTCTTGGCTCTGGTCACTCCACCTCACTTTCCTTTGTTTTTCCATCTCCCAAGAAGGAAAAGAGAAGGAAAGTCAGGCTACAGCCGCAGGGTGCAGGTGAGGAAGGAAAACAGAAAATTAATATCTCAGTCCCAGGGCCAGCGGTGAGAAGCGACAGAAGGAGCTTTGAATCCCTCAGGTGGTGCTGGACCTCAGACCTTTCTAGCACAATAGTTCCCTGATCCCCTCTGCTCTTGCCGTCTTCTGTTTAGATATTTTTATTAGTCAGGCAGCAACAATGCAGGACTGGAACCACGTGATCCACAACTGTACTGTGACAGGTCGTTCAGCCCCTTGAATCTCCTTGGCTTGTTGTTCTGCCTTTACTGTCAGTCGGGTCACCATTAACTTAGCTGCTGGCTCTCTGTAGCCCTGTGTGTGTGTGTCTGTGGCATCAGTGTAACTGTTGACTTAGGTAGGGAGTAATCACTTTACAGGAGGTACTGGTAGAACACAATATGATTACTTCCGAGTGATGACTGCTGGCTCTGATGCAGGTCAGAGCTCAACAAGAGGCAAAATGAATAAACTACCCAAACCAGATATTCCTTAGCTGTTCAGGAAAATGGCTTAATAAATGGCAAAAATCTCTGAGAACCTCCTCTTTTTTTTTTTTAATTTGTGGGAGCAAACAATGCATAGAAAATCAACTCCAATAACTTTTTTTTAAAAAAAGATTTATTTACTTAATTGAAAGGCAGAGTCAGAGTGTGAGAAAGAGAGAGAGAGCTTGCTTCCACTGGTTCACTCCTCAGGTGACTACAACAGCCAGGACTGGGCCAGGCTGGAGCCAGGAGCCAGGAGCTCCTTCTGGATCTCCCATGTGGATAGCAGGGGCCCAAGCACTTGGACAGTCTCACACTGCTTTTCCAGGTGCCTTGGCAGGGAGCAAGATTACAAGTGGGCAGCTAAGACTCGAACTGCCACTCTAATATGGCATGTCAGTATTACAGAGGGGGCTTAACCCACTGCACCACGGCACTGGGTCCTTCCCCACCCCCACATTTTTGCAGTAAAAGACTCTGAGAGCATGGAAGGTAGTCTTGCTTTTCTTTTGAGTTGCGAAAAGGAAGTTTATATTCCACATGACCGTCATTTTAAGACCTTGACATAATTGATCATGAAAGCATATTATTTCAAGGGGTAAAGAAGAAAGCATGGGAAGGTAATCAGGAAAAGAAAAAAAAGAATTAAAAACCAAAATGTTTTAATTCAAAAACGGGTAACTTCAAGTATCTCTCTGATTGAGTATGTTAGGATGAATCTGAAGGGGGGAAAAAAAGCAATTTTCTTTTTCCTCGAAAACTATAATTAAAATATTACTGGCCATTCAGGTTTTTCCCTATATTTGGTAATTTTTCCTTAATTACTTAATTCTCGATTTTCTACCCTTCCTGTTTTTGGGGGGGTGGGAGGAGGTATGTCCTACACAGAGTTTTAAAGCAAGCAATTCCTTTCTGGATTTCTTGCGTTTCCTCGACTATTGCTTCCTGTATTTTCAACGTTGCTTGGGACAGCCGCACGGAGTCTGAGATGGGCTGTTCTGCAGCAGTCCTACAGTGGCCCCTCCTGGCTTGCTACTCAAAATCTCACACCATGTTTAAGGATTTGCTGTCGAGCTGAGCCCTGCTACCTTCTCCACAACCTTATCTAATCAGCCCTTCCCTTCTGTCTACAAATAAAACCAGGTTTCTCTAGAGCCGTCTGCGTAAACTATCTCCTCCCGCTCTTTCACTCCCCTCTTCATCCCAGTTTTGATTTTGTGCCCTTACTTCCCTGGCGCGTCGCAGTTTCCTGTCATGTGTCTGTCTTGCTTACCATTTGCACCACGGAAGACTCTCCCGGTGCCTGTTGTCTTCTTCATTACCCATGCTCCATCCAAGCTCCTTGTACCACTTCCTGTCACCTTCCTCACCTTTGTGTCACAAAAGTATTCCATACTCCTTTCTGTCTGGCTATTCTTCCTTCCTCCACCTCTTTGATGGACACAACCCTTCAAAACGTTGTCAGAATGCGACTTGGTCAAACCTGACCTGCCCGACTGCATCAGTTACCCCTCTGCTGATGGAGCGGACCGTGCACCTCCACACTGCAGGCTCTTGGTGTTTGACCTTAAACCTGATGTCCCACATGAGCCTTAAACGCCATCTGCCCAGAGCCACATGCACACCAAACTCACCCATCTCCTGTGATCCTTCCAGATTGTTGGTCCCAAATGAAGGAACACCAAGCTGCCCAATTAGCTGAAGCCGAAATTCCCAATCCCTTTTGGCTCCTGTTTTTGTTTTTGTATAACAATTATTTTTATTTTTGATGATTTTTACTTAGTTGATTAGGGTAATTAGGGTCAAAAGCTACAGGAAGGTGGGTGAGGCCATTACTTCCATTCTCTTTTTTTTTCCTTCCTGTATTTGAGGATGAGAGGAGATGAGGGGAGAAGCCACACCCAGCCTCCCAAATGCCTCTTTCGCCTTGGGATGGGGGACAGACACCTGACACCACCCCAGGGTTCCCAGTGTGGGGCATGCTCCTAGGGAACATGCTCAGGAGGTTTTCATAGTTCAACAGTTCTGAATTACTGCCGATCTCACCACTCCAAAGATAATGAAATCTCTTCAGAATCCACTGGTTGACATACTCCACCTTAGAGTCTCCATTTGCCCAGATTTTCATTGCCAACACTTGGCTGGGGTAGTTGATCAATTTGTTCTGTCCTCCATCTTCTGGTGTAGTACCAAGTGTTCTCTGCAGACTCTAATGTAGTGTCATATCCTCCATATACATTTGGATATGCCATCCACTGCTCCATCTAAGCCACTGAGGAGGCCCAGCTCTGATACATGCACTCCACGGTCAAGCCTTGGAATGTGCAGTTCTCTCTATGGTTGGGGTTCTGAGTCCAGCAATTCAATTGGGGGGATCCCAACACAAACTTCATCTGAGGTGATCCCAGACCTGATTCTTGTATGTGTTTGCCAGTACAGGGTCCAGCACAGTCTGTCACCCCAATTAGCTTATGCACAAGCTGGTGATTGCAATTACTGGGTCAGTTCTGTCTCCTGGCATAACTTCTACAAACCTATGAGTGTTGCAGCCCAATCCTACCTACCACACACTCAGTCCTCACGTAAACCAGTGGGAGCTGCAGCCTAGTTGGAGCAACCCACAATAAGCCCTTTCAGGCCCAGCCCCTGCACCGTTTTCTTTGCTTGCCAGTATGTACAGCAGACTGGTCCAGACTGTCCCACATCCCATTCAGCTCTCATAAATGTCAGTGGGCATTGAAGCCTAGTTCAACCCAACCAGCCCCAGTACCTAACCCACATACATACCAGTGGGTGCCACTCTCTGTCTAGCCATGACTGTCCCAGTCCTAGTTCTCATGCTCACCAGTGGGAGTGGCAACCCAAGAGAGAGATGCCCACTGTTTCCCTACTGAACCTACTCCCACTCCTGAATCTTGCACTCTCAAGGTGGTTCTATGGTTTAACTTGATAGAACTTGCCCTCATGCCAGCCTGTGCCAACTGATGCTGCAGCAAAGCCCAACCAACCCACATCCTCTTTGGCTTATGTTTGCACTAGTAGGGACAGTCAACCCAGCCTGGTTTCCCCAAGCCAGCTCACATGAAGCCAACAGGTATTGTAGCCCTGCCCGGCCTGGTCTGCTTCCATCCCAACTCTCATGCTCAACAGTGGGAGTGGTGGTCCAGCAGGGGAGCCCTCCACATACCCCCTACCATGTTAGCCCTCTTCCCCCCTGGGTCTCACATGTGCTGGTTGGGTGCTGCAGCCCAGTCTGGAATGGTCTACATCACTTCAGCATTTGCCAGTGGGTACTGTAACCTTGCTAGTCCCAGCCCATCCCCAATTCCTGTTCATGCTGGTGGGAGCTACAACCTAGCCCAGCCCAGCGCCCCAGGCCTGGATCTCCTGTGAACTAGCCTATGTTGTGGCCCAACTCAGCCTGACCCACATTCCATTCTGTTGCTTGGTTTTGTCAGTGAGAGATATGAATTTTTCCAGCCTGGTTCACCCCCAACCTGTGCCAAATGTATGCCAGTGAGTACCACTGCCTGGCCTGATCTGGACTTCTTCCTACCTTAGTTATTGCTGTCACCCGCAGGGACTGTGTCCTGACAGAGGAGTTTCCCAAACTCCTCCGTCAGAACCTCTCCCAGAGATTGGCAGATTGGCTGCTGTTTTTTCTTCATCCCTCACACAACTCATCTCCAAGTCCTGAGGATGCTCTGACTATGAGAAACTATGGAAACCTTTCCTCTATCCCGTTGGTTTTTATTTCCAAAAGAAAGGGAGAAAGTAAGAGGAAAGACAAGTAGGAATAAAGGCAGTGAGGGAGGAAGATAGGGAGAGAGGGTGGGAGGGAAGAGGGTAGGGAAGGAAAGGAAAGAAAGGCAAGGAGGAGGGAGGGAGAAAAGAATGGAGGAAAGAAGCGAGGGAGGGAGGAAGAGAGGAAGGAAGGGGAAGAACGAGGGGAGAGAAGGAGAGAGAGAGAACATCACTTGACTTTCTATTTTTTAACATAAAGATGTGGCAATTTTGCTTTATTTGAAGCTGTGAAATAAGAATTTAAGAAGGAAAACTTCCGCTGTTGCTAACACTATGGTGTGGCCTCTCATGAGCTGTCTGTCTCTCAGGGCTCTCTGCCCAGCCTCTGCTCCTAACCAAGAGAAAGCAGAACCAATCTGGAATCCCACCATTGTTTCCTTTTGCCTGTGCCATCCATTCCAAACTACCAGTTCAACATATGGCTCCAACAGCTGAGTCATCACCCCGACAGCCCGAGTTCCCTGAGCCCATGGACTCTCCTGTCTGTGTGCCTCTGCTCACACAAAGGAGTGTGCGTCCTTCTCCTAGCCTATCTGGTGGTCATTGTCATTATGGTCCATGTGCCAACATTTCACTAGCTGTGCTTGGAAACACTGAGGGGGCTTTCTTCAGGAGCACAAGGTCTCCTGAGGATGAAAGATGAAGTCAAACAGTGCCAAGCTGGTGGGGGCCCCAGGATTGGAAGGATTTAGAGAAGAGGTCACAGGGAAGGGGTCTTGTAAGATAAATAGGATTCATGGCTTTGAAATTGTGCCTAACAAATAGAAGATTGAAGCATGGGCCCAGCACGGTAGCCTAATGGCTAAAGTCCTCACCTTGTATGCACCAGGATCCCATATGGGCACCAGTTCTAATCCCAGCAGCTCCGCTTCCCATCCAGCTCCCTGCCTGTTGCCTGGAAAAGCAATCGAGGACGGCCCAAAGCCTTGGGACCCTGCACCTGCATGGGAGACCCAGAAAAGTTCCTGGCTCCTGGCTTCGGATTGGCTGAGCTCCAGCCATTGCAGCTGCTTGGGGAGTGAATCATCAGATGGAAGATCTTCTTCTCTGTCTCTCCTCCTCTCTGTATATCTGACTTTCCAATAAAAATATATATACATTGAGGTGTGTCTTTGCTCTGCCAACTGGATGCAGTACCCACCTTATCCACCAAAATGACAAATTACCTTACAATTCAACTGCAGATTGCTGGCTTTCTATGTTTTAATACAGTCAGTTACCCTGAGTTTTTTGTTTGTTTGCTTGCTTGCTTGTTTTAAGCAAGTTTAGGCTGTTCACATTTATGTTTTTGATACATTATTTGCCCTTAAACCCAAGTGAATATAACTTGATTGTAGCCCTTTCTAGCTAGCTCTTTTCCCCTCAGTGGTTTCTGAGGTGGCTGTTAAACTATTTATCTGTTTCTGAGTGAGGCTGAAAGATAACCTTAAGTGGTCTCATGTTAACATTTTAGCATCAGTGCACTTCAGGAAAACCATCGTCATGACTTTGATATATTTCTGTTAGCTAAATAAACATTGATTCCCTTCTAGAAAGCCCAAAGCAATCTTTTGTTCCTCTTCTGCCCTTCATTTTTTGAAGTTATTATCTGAGATCCTTTTGACTAATTTGGTTGCTAATTTGTCAACCATTTTGTTATATTAACCCCTACTTATTGCTATAATCCATTTGTTTCTCGAGATGTCCTTAGATCTGTCTAGCTTTATAGTGACGCAATGAATGTCTTTTTTCAAAAAGGGGTTTATTTTATTTATTTGAAAGGCAAAGTTACAAAGAGAGAGGAAGAGAGAAGATGACAAAGATCCTTCATCTGCTATTTCACTCCCTGAGTGGCACACCATGGCCAGGCTAAAGCCATCCAGGTCTCCCTGTGGGTGGCAGGGGCCCAAACACTTGGACTGTCTTGTGCCACTTCCTCAAGCACATGAGCACGGAGCTGAGTCAGAAGTGGAGCAGCTGGAGCGCCAACTGGCCACGATACCAGTGTCACAAGCAACAGCCCCAAGTCTTGTGATCCATTCTTTGTCCTCTTATGATCTCCTTCCTCCTCCCATTTGCTTTTTCATCCCCAAAATATTTGTAACAGTTAGGGCTGTGAGAGTCCAAAGTCAGGAGCCAGGAATTCAATCCAGATCCCCGATGTTAGTGGCAGGACCTCAGCTGCCTGAGCCTCCATCCTAACCCCTTCCAGAGTGCAATTGGTAGGAAGCTGGAATGGAGAACAGAGCCAGGATGAAATCCAGACCCTCTGATACGGCACCCCAAGTGGTGTTTCAGCTGCTGCACCCACTCCCAGTCCTATTTGAATTTGCACTTGGCCAGTTCTTTAAATCTCAGGTAGTCTCCTCTGGCCTCGAAGACTCAAGTGTCCCTGGCTAAGCTGGTTTGTTTGTTTATCTCATTTTATTTTTTGGCTTTGTCAGAGATTCTGTACCTGGCCTTTTCTCCTGCAATGCCCATGGAGAAAAATCTAAGAAAAATACTGCTCTTGCATCATCAGGCATCAACTTTTCTAGCTACGAATCTGTTTGTTTACTTACTATTTATTTACTTGTTGGAAGAAGAATGGGAGAAAGAATCTTCCCTCCTCCAACTGCCCACAAAAGTCACAGCTGGACCAGATCAAAACCAGGGGCCAAGAACTCAATGTGGGTCTCCCAGGGAAGTGGCGCAGGCCCAGGTATCTTAGCCATCACCTGCTGCCTCCCACACGGTGGATTAGCAGTTTGCTGGAGTCTGAAACAAACTGACTCGGGCCTGCTGATGCAGACACCCTAGGCAGCGTTTTCATCACTACGTCAAACATCCTACCTTGAAAGCTTTGCCTTTGTCTGTTTTTAAGAATGAGTGACAGGCATATGGAGGGAAGTCACCCACTCTCGAGTGGATTTCTCTGCAGTTTTGTGAACGCAGATGTCAATGGCAAAATTCTCCTTACTTTGGGTGAATGTTCTGTTCTCTGTTCCTGACGCTGGGCCCATCACAGACCTTTCCTGCCTCCGTTGGACTGTTTGTCCTTCAGAACTTGAGTGTCCTCCACTGTCACTGCATATTTCCGTCTTCTGGGGCGACTGTAACACAGGGCCCCCGAGCATGTTCCTCACACCACAGATCTGTATGATCACCCAGTTCTGGAGGCTGGAATTAATTGGAGGTCAAGGTGTGAGCGCTGAGAGCTCAAGGAAGAGGCTGACCCAGGCCCCCTCTGCTGCCTTCTGGTAGTTCTCTGGCCGGTGTCCTTGGCTTCCTGATCACATGGTGCTGCTTCAGGCACGTGACTCTGTCCCCTTTGTCAAGACACCAGCTATTAGAGTCTGTGTATGCTGCTTTTGCAGAGTGTATAAAAAAGATGGGACTGGTGCTGATGAATGGTAGTTTCTTTCTCACCATCTTGGAGCTGGGAAGTCAGGTTGTGGGACTGACATCCGACAAGAGCCTTTTTACTGCATCATCACGTGATGGGAGGCATCATGTGGGCAAAAGCGGGGTCAGAGGGCGCCAGCTGCATCCACCTGCACCTACAGCAATGACCTTTACCTACTCATGGCCTCATTGTATCTTACATTTCAGCCCGAGTTAAGGAATGGGACAGGCATTCAAATATGGCCTTAGTCACAGGGAACCCACCCTAATCTCTATCACCCCTCTTTCCAGATACGGTCACATGCTGAGACACGTGGGGTAAGAGCTTCAACCTCAGGATCTGGGGATATGGGGACACAATTCTCCTAATGCTAGCTCTTCTAGCATCACTCCCTGGATCATGCAGCCGTGATTGGGACCAGTTGTTCTCATTGTCACACTGCACGTGTTCCTCCGCAGTGGTAACTGTTTTTGTTCTCTCTCTCTGGCATCTTTGTCACGTTCAGACCTGCTCAGGTGACCTGTCCCGGTGCCATCTGTCATCCCTCTGGAAGTTGCAACAGTTTCATCGAACTCTTCATTGTGGAATCTACTTGTTAGATTTATTCATTGTGAATGGAGCTCCTCGGATTGTGTCTGTGGGGTCTTGGGGTAGGGATGATTTTACGGGGGTAATGAGTGTAAAGAAGCATGGCCATCCTTGGGGTTCTGTTCTCCGGAGTTCATGCCCGCTGCCCCTTCCTTAATCTCTTTGCCCTCCCTTGTTTCTGTGGACAAGCTAATGAAAATCTCTGACTTCCTGAGATGTCCTATACGCACACAGAACACACTGGAAGGTGAAGGAAAGACACTGTTCATGTGTACTTGGCTGTGCTCCAGGGGGAGAGAGAGCAGTCCCACTCTACAGAGTACAGACCAGGTGCGGACAAAGGCGACAGGTGGGCTGGGACTCAGGATTACGGTAAGATAGCGCTGGGCTTAAGCCCCACAGCAGAAGAACCAAGCAAGTCCCTGATGGGAAGATATGAAAGCACAGAGGGTTCAAGCCCTGCCTGGAGCCTGAGCCCATGAAGCTGCAGTCTTCTCCCATGCCCAGCACCCGACGCAGAGCCCTTAGGAAGGCTTACCACGTTGGCACTTCAGAAACATGCTCCTTAGCATTGCTGTCAGTATTGTTTTCATGCCACCATGAGGAGAAGCCACCAGCTCATTGTCCAGTGATAAGAAAATGGCTCATGCTGGTTAACCGTTCATTGTCAAGGGCATCCTGACACAACCAGAAGACCTAGAGCGTGGCCCCCTGGTTTCTCTCCTGGGGACTTCTCTCTGTCTTGTGGTTGCTCTTAACCGATAGTTTTTGAAGCCAGAGTGGGGGACGGTGCCTCCCAGAGACACCAAACTGATGTGCTCAGTTGGCCTGCTCGCCTGACCCATTTTCACAGAACAAGGCTAGGGACCACGAGCTCCTCTTGTTTGCTTTTCTGAGGGCTTCTGCAATATCAGGGATGTCAATGGACAGGGAAAGGAAGGACAGCATCGTGGCTCTTGCAGTCTTGCAAGCCTGCTTCTCTGTATTTGACATCTGGGTGGGGCCCCTCTCCCAGGCAAGGCCTTGTCCACCAGCTTCCACATAATCAATTGTAGGAAGCCACAGCCTGGTTCGAATGACACAGGGCTGCCTCTGTCAGACACTCGCTGTGCATCTGGTGGCATCGCCAGGGGTAATGTGATATGGTTTACAATTTTAATCTCAACAACAACAAAAAAATACATCTGTCAGGCTTATTTCAACTCACAGGATAAATCTCCTATTTCATGGCCAGTTTGTAAACACCACACTTTTCATCTCTAACACGTTTCCTGGGTGATTTACAAATTGAAAAAAAAAAAAAAAAAGGCATATTGAACAGCATCAGGGGTAAAGCCTGAGTGCTGTGTCAGTTCATTCTGTGGCCAGCCACACTCATACGGAACTTAGTTCAAGCAGGTAATATCCAAGGCTGACCAGGAAAGCTGGTGGTGGCAGGTTTGTCTTGGGAAAAAAAAAAAGCGAAAGAGAAAATTGTTTGGACAGCATTCAGCAGCTGCCCAGAAACACCTGGAGCCATTTCTGCAACAGGTGGAACAATTGTGCCCTTCATTGTCTTGGGTTCTGCGTCCCCTCGTTCTCCGGGTGCAAACTGTTTTTAAACAAAGATAGTCTTCTTTCACTGTCTTTGAAGATCATTCATTGTTGGGATAATGTAAACCTTCCCTGAAATGAACCTAAGATGTAAGATTCAAACACTACCGCTGGATGTCTACTCCGAGGTGAGAGCCCATGAGAAAGCAGAATGGCAAATGCAAATAGAAAAACAAGTCAAGTCCCAATCGTGAGTACCTCTGTTTTCAGTCCCCATGGGTGCAGCCCATGTACGGGGTGGCATTTATGAGAGAGATTTGAATTCGAGAGTCTCCAACTTTTCTTCTTACCTAGTAGCGACTTCTCACAAGTTCACACTGGAGCACTTGACTGGTAATGCTGTGTTCCATGTACAGATCAAGAGATCAGAGCTCCCAGAAGTTCAATTCCAGAACTCTCCGGGCACCTGCAGTGGTCAGCGAGGCGCTTTCCTTCCCAAGGTGCAAGCCTCTGATGATTAGTGCCACCCAAACAGCTATGATGAGGAGAGTGATGCCCCAGGCTAAGATAACAGAAGAACTAGATCCCAGAGGAACTTGCAGGGCTAGCTCTAAGGAAGCAGTGGGACTGGTTACCTTGGGTTTCATCCTCTCTCAGCCGTCAACAGCATCTTGTCCACCTGGAGGGGAAAGCCTACCTCCCACCCACTCACCCTACTTGCTCATCAGCCCTTTTATCCACACCAGACTGATTTCTTTTGATTCTGGGGAGGTGTTAGTTAATGAAGTCACAGTTGGGATGACCTAGTTGCTATGGGACCCCGCATCACATATCGGAGCACCTGAGTTTGATTTCTGGCCCCTTTCCCAGTTCCAACTTGCTATAATGATGAGTCTGGGAGGCCACAGATGACAGCTCAGGAAGTCAGGTTCTTGCTACCCACATGGGAGACCTGGACTGAGTACCCTGCTCCTGGCCTCAACTTAGGTGTTGATGGGAATTCCAGGGAGGTACTGGGAGATGAGTGTTGTCTCTGTTCCTCTATGCCTCTCAAATGAAATAAGTAAAAAACATAAAGTCACACTTTGCAAAAGCGTTATGTATTTTGAAAGGAAACTCTAAATACTAACCAGGGAGAGGCCTACATAGTGACATACTGGGCTAATCTCCACTTGTGGTGCTGGCATCTCATATGGACACTGGTTCAAGTCCCAGCTGCTCTACTTCTGATCCAGTTCCCTGCTTATGGCCTGGAAAGGGAGCGAGGGTGACTCAGGTCACTGTTCCCATGCAGGAGACCCTGGAGGAAACTCTTGGCTCCTAGCTTCAGACCAGCCCAGCTCTGGCTACAGCAATCATTTTGGGAGTGAACCAGTAAATAAATTTCTCTCTCAGCAATTCTGACTTTAAAGTAAAATAAGTCTTGTTAAAAATAAATAAAGTGAACAGCAGCCAGGTCTTCCCAGCATGCCTCTCTTGTTCCCTGTTGCAGACACCTTTCCCCTTGGTCATCAGGAAGCAGAAACTGATCAGGACCCTCTGGGGGAGCAATTCTCAAATTCCAAATGTTTCCCATCATGGTAAACTCTCCTTCAACAATACCTGATATTTATACACAAATGTGTTCCAAAACCAATACAATAGAAAAATCTTACCAAAAAATGGTGTCATCCATTATAATTTTTGATCATTTCAACTCAATTTAAATTATAAGTTTCCAATATTTAAATCTGAGCAGGTCATAAAAGACTAGGAGTTCACCTTGCAAATCAGTGTGAGCCATTAAAAGCTAGGGATCTGCTATGATTTTCCCCCTCTAAACCTCATGTAGAAATTTGATGGCTGTTGATTGAGGGGTGGGGATCTTTAAGACTAAGAGATTAGGTCATTCAGAGAGAGAGAGTGATGCCTTTTGGAGGGGTTGGGTTTCTCTTTGCGACAGTGGCCAGGTGTCTATGGGTGCAGCCTTGAGCCTTACACAGTTGCCCGCCTGCCCTTCCACTTTCCACCATGTTGGGGCAGTAGGAAAGCTCTCTCCAGAAGATCCCCAACTCTTGAGCCTTCAGACCTGTGAGCCAAATAAACTTTCCTTTGTACCCAGTTCCCTGGTATTCTGGCATACCAGTAGAACATGGACTGCTCCATGATCCAAAGTTGACTGACGTCACCTGTCCCAGTGTGATGAGCGTGAATTCTCCTTCCACACCAGCAGACAACCCCAGATTCCAGGAAGTTCTTGCATGTGCTATTCTCCTGGTCACCTCTAGGATCTTGACTTCCTGGGTGGAAGGCAGCTGCAGTCTGAACAAGGAACCCTGCCTGCCCCCTTTGGTCCTCCCCCTCCTCCCTTGTCATCCTTAACTCCTTCCCCTACTCAC
The DNA here is from genome assembly GCF_030435755.1 of Ochotona princeps. NCBI lineage: Eukaryota > Metazoa > Chordata > Mammalia > Lagomorpha > Ochotonidae > Ochotona > Ochotona princeps. The sequence goes on along the minus strand of NC_080832.1, from coordinate 127,359,618 downwards.
CATTAACTCCTGAGTGTGTGCTCAGTGCCCATGCTGGAGACCCAGCAGGAAGAAGGCAGGATCCTGCCTGAATCTGTAGGATGCTGTGCCTGTCGCATGCCTCTCACACACATCCCTTCTCTCCCTTACCCCCACCTTGCCCTTATTTAGTCCCTTACCAAACCCCTCACATGCTCTGTCCATGACTTGAGACCACCCTCTGCCCACCTTGCTTTGAATCCCTCCATGCCAGATTGATTTTTCTAAACTTAAAGTGCTGACCTGGTTGAAATCCTCATGGAGGGAGGTGGCAGAGTGGGGTTTGGTGTGGGGATGGGGTTGGGGTGGAGGCGGGGCTCGTGGCACAGCAGGTCAAACCACCTCTTGGGAAGCACATACCCCATATTGAAGTGCCAGCTGGAATACTTCACTTCTGATCCAACTTCCTGATAATATACTCTGCCACCTAACACGGGAGACTCAGATAGAACTCCAGGCTCCTGACTTCAGCCTGGCCCACGTGTCTCTTCTGGACATTTAGGACATGAACCAGCAGATAGAAGATATCTTTATCTCTGTCTCTGATACTCTGATTTTCAACCAGGTAAAGATAAATCAATATGTGTTTAAAACCTTGATGGGATCCTTGTTAAAATCCACAGTGGGCCCAGCACAATGGTCTAGTGGCTAAATCCTCACCTTGCATGCATAGGACCCGTATGGGTGCTGGTTCATGTCCCAACTGCTCTACTTCCCATCCAACTCCATGCCTGTGGCCTGGGAAAACAGTAGAGGATATCCCAAGTCCTTAGGGTCCTGCACCCGCATGGGAGATCCAGAGTAGAATCTTGGCTCTTGGTTTCAGTTTGAGTCAGCTCCAGCAGTTGCAGCCACTTGGGTGAACCAGTGGATGGATCCTTCTCTCTGTATACCTGCCTTTCTAATAGAAATGGATAATTTAAAAAAAAAAAAAAAAAAGGCAGTCCTCAAAGTTGCACTCAGAGTTCCCCAAAAGTAGACTCCTGTCTGGCTCAGCAACCTCAGACCCCACCCCCGCCACCAAGCTTCCCCCAATATTCTCATTCCGCAATATTCCCTAATGCATGGTATTTCCTAAGTATGCTGTGACTTTGTGAGTTTGCTTGCGTTTTTGTACACTGTCCTCTTAGCCTTTCCCCTCAGATTTTTTCTCATTCATGAAAAACAGGGACACATCACCCTACTGCACGGTGGTCACCATTCACAATCCCCTGGGTAGCTGCTCTGTAGCTGTTGCGTGACCAGCTCATTCTTTTAATAATGTAACTGTAGTTAGCTTGGTCATTCATAATAATTGTTGAATCGGTCTTTTAAATTGAATTGATTTATTCACAAAAGATGGAAAGAGACATTCCTCCCATTGGTTCACTCTCCTCTGGTTCGCAATGACTGCAACTGAGCCAGAGCTGAAGCCACAAGCCCAGAACCCAAGCCCAGTCTCCCATGCGAGTTTCAGGAGCACAATTATCTGAGTCATCCTCACTGCCTCCTAGGAAGCTGGAATCAGGAGCCAGAGCTAGAAACCAGACCCAGGTAACTCAGTGTGAATTGTAAGTGTCTCACTTGCTAGACTAAATGCCTGCTCTGGAACAATTAGCTTTATACTGTTTGTAAAGAACAATTCATGTTACAAACCAACATAAACCTCAGAGGTAGTGTTAAGTCTTCCTGTACATCAATTTCCTCTGCTGAAATCTAGAGGATAGTGTTACTTTATTATGCAGTCATTAGGAGAGTCCGCATCCATGTCAGCATCTATGTTGTAAGCTTAGTGTCAATCACGGCCTGTTGTCTCATCAAACAGCAGTAACCTGTGTTGGCTCTGTTGTCACTGAAGTTCATATCCTTGACCTTGAGATACACTCTCTGGAGGTTTCAGGAGGAAGAAGATTCATGACCCGGGGCACCTGTTGTATCACATGTGTTCTGTAAAGTGTATGTTAACCATTGGCAGAGTTGGGTCTGGCACAACGGCTTGATTGGCTAATCTTCCATCTTCAAGCACCGGGATATCATACGGGTGTTAATTCATGTCCCGGCTGTTCCACTTCCCTTCTTTCTGCTTGTGGCCTGGGAGAGCAAAGAGGATGTCCCAAAGCCTTGGGATCCTGCACCCAATGGGAGACCCAGAGGAGGCTCCTGGCTTCAAATCATCTCAGCTATGTCCATTGTGGCCACTTGGGGAGTGAACCAGCAGATGGAGGATCTCTCTGTGTGTCCCTTCCTTCTCTCTATAAATCTGTGCTTCCAACAAAAATAAAATAAATCTTTTAAAAGGAAAAAAAAGGTAGAATCAGGATCAAACTCCTAGAGTGACTGATGCCCATGATATGTGGAAACTGTACACAGCCTGATGCCTAAGGGGTTTGGAGCCTGCAGGACATTCCACCACCCACACTCGGTGTGAGGCCCACTCTGATGAACACTGCTAGCACTGCCACCAAAAAGCTAGAGCTTGTACTCCTTCCAGAGTTCATCCGATGAATGGTGACAGGGCACCACAAGAGAAATTGCATCTAAACAAAGTCAGCGATGCTGTAGTGCTGCACGGTGCTGTTTCCTGCAGGCAGCAGTGGCAAGTCCTCAGAGTGAGCCCTGGGCAGCCAAATGTCATGACTGGCATAACCCAGCGTCATGTACCATCACGAAGCGGGTTTGGTTTAAAACCTTCTGTCAAAGTCTCAATGCTTGTGTACTTGAATTAACTCCTTGGAATGTCCTGCCTTGTCCTTAATGAGTTCGCGTTTTGCACTCACTTGCTCACTTAACAACATTGCTTGAGAATTTACTCTTTGCCCAATACTGTATATCGGGGAAAGTAGTAGCAAGCAAAATATAGGAAGTTTGTAATCTGTTTATTTAGCCAGATCCTAGGGTGCTCGACATGGTGTTACTGTCTTCCCGAGGCTGTTTGGAAAATTTTAAAGGTCCTTTATAAATGCATGAGGAAGCTCCTAGCATTTGGTGGGTGGTTGCCACAGAAGCCAGAAGCCCAGCAACACCTCCCGTAGTACATTATCTCCCATCCTGCTTGAATTTCAGTGTCCTACCAGATTTGCATGTGGGTGCAAAATCTGTTTTTAATCGTCTAAGCTTAGAGCCTAATCCCATTCCATATTCTATGTTCATATACATAGTAATTTTGTGCAGTTTCAGTATACCCTAGGCTGCCCTGGATTACAGCCGTAGCACCAATTCAGGGATGAAGACACTTCATTTTGTTCTAAACTTACTCCTGTATTGCTGGCCATTTCAGAAAGATCTTTTTCCAGATATCTCCCAGAGGCTTCTGTCACCTGAGTCTGTCACACACCTGCCTAGAACTTTGGGCTGAAATGGCTTCCTTTTAATTTCATATGTTTTTAAAAGGTTTTATTTATTTGAAAGGCACAGTGATAAAAAAAAAAAAAGAGAGAGAGAGAGAGAGGGACAGAGAGAGATCTTCCATCCGTTAGTTCACTTTTCAAGTGACTCCAACAACCAGAGTGGGGGCCAGGTACTTGGGCCGTCTTCTGATCTCTTCCCAGGCATGTTAGCAGGGAGCTAATCAGGGGCAGAGCAGCCAGGACTCAGATCAGCAGTCCAATATGAGATGCTGCTGTCAGGGTGTAGCTTAACTCACTGTGCCATGATCCTGACCCCTCTTCTTTTGACAATTGGGCAAGGGATTCATGCCTCTGAGTTGGGGGCAAAAAAAGCAGCTCCTGACAGTGTGGTGGCTGTGGGGGTATCCCTGCTTGGCTGGACCCAATGTTGGGGACTCAGGCCAAAGCCACTGCCAAAAGGCAGTGACCGAGTCCTTAGCTTTGGGCGGCCATGGAACCAAGTAGTGACAGGCTCTGCCTGCTGGCCGCCCAGCAGCAAACTCTGGGGTTTTTAGGATATGTAATTCCTGCTTAGGGACACCCATGAATAATGCCAGTGTTAGTGTAGGTGAGGGATGAATGCTACGTGATTCTCAGCAACGGGGTCTTGAAACTTTCGGGCAAGCATGGGGACTGAGACCTGATGGTTTGGAGAGGAGTGTCCATAAGATCTACTTGGGCCAGACTGATTCATCAGCGCTATTAGCAATCCTGAGATGGGCTGTTAGCATAGAGCATCACTGCCACATCCCAGTCCATACCAAAGCTATGGATGGGGCCTGTCTGGCAGGGCTAGGTACCAATGCCTAACTGGGTGGTGGAATAGTGGACTGGTCACACTAGGCAGGGCAAAACACTGACCAGAACGCGAGAGAACTCGGTCCGGGGGTAAACTCTGTGGGGGAAGTGTGGGCCCAACCCTGTGGAAAGACAAGTTCTGCAGGTTAGCTCACGAGCTGGGTTGGTGATGGACTGAACTAGGTGTGACCATGGCAAATACAGTCACTTACGGGTAAAGGAATTGATAGCAGTCTGGGCAGGTCAAGGCAGCACCCAAAGGTGCATCCTAAAATAGGATGTGGGGTGGGCCGGGCTGCAATTGGAAGGGGGCGGACCGGGCAGGGCCAAGCAAACCTTAACTCACAAGAAAGAATAGAAACCAGGATGCAGCACACATCATGCCGAACTAGACTCTTACTCTGACTGGTCTGCATGAGCCAGGGATACTAGGCAATGGCATCGAAGGCAAAGGTTGAGACAGATGGGGGTCTTAACCAATTGGGTCAGAATAACCACTGGCACGTGCATAATCTAGGGCTGGGAATAGTCTCGGTTGGGGAGCTGTGAGAGTACACCCTTACTGGGTTGGGGTTTCCACAGGCGAGTGCAGGGGCCGGAGTGGGGGCTGCATTCTGGTCTGGATATGGCTGCAATCTCCCTTGGCACAAATGTGGACTGGGGCTGGGCGCACCGAGCCAGGCTAGATGCCAGCACCATCTGGTGCTCTGGAGAAGCTGGGTAGATGTAGGACAGACTAGGTTGGGTCTCTGCCCCTACTGAGCCATGTGGGAGCAGTATCTGGGTATGGACAAGCCTTGGCTGGGGTGAAACATCCAACACCAAGAACTGGATTGGATTGAAGGCCAGCAATGAAGGCTGACTCATGGAACCACCAGTATCTGCAAGATCTGGCATAGGGAGAGGTTCTGATGAAGGAGCTTGGGAAACTCCTCTGTCTGGACACCGTCCCTACAGGTGAGCGCAAAAATCATGATAGGGAGCAACCCAGACCAGGCCAGAGGAAGATACCCACTGGCATACATTTGGCATACATGGGGAGCAGACCAGGCTGAACCCGTTAACATCACCCGTTAGTGAATCTGAGCACCAACATAGAGTGTGGTCCGGGCCGGGTTTGGTCGCGACACAAACCAGTACACATCACGGAATGCCAAGGTGGGGTGAGCCATACCAGATGTGGTTGCAGCGCCCAAACAGCCCATGTGAGAACCAGCAAGGGAGGGGGCGGAGCCAGCAGGGGCAATGTGGGCTCCCCTGCTGGACACACCACTCCCACTGGAAAGTGTGAGTTGGGATGGGGGCAGACCAGATCAAGCAAGACTACAACACCTGTGGGCCTCAAGTGAGCTAGATCAGGGAAGGGCCAGGCTGGGCTGACTGTTCCGACCGTTGTTAACAAAAATTAGAGTGGGTGAAGGTTGGTTGGGCTTTGCCACAGAATCAGCTGGCAGAGGCTGGCACTGGGAGCTTCATCTATCCAATTAAACTCCAGAACCACCTGAAGAGTGCACAATCTGGAAGTTAGGGAGATAGTGGGCTCCTCCCTCTTGGGTTGCCACTCCCACTGGAGAGCACAAAAACCAGGACAGGGACAGGGGTGGCTAGACAGAAAGGTACCCACCAGTATGTGCATGGACTGGATAGTAGGGTTGGTTGGGTGGAACTAGGCTTCAATGCCCATTGACATGTACGAGAGCTAAATGGGATGTGGGAGAGACTGAACAAGCCTGCGGTACATACTGGCATGCATGGGAACGAGGGGAGGGGGCAGGTCTGGTGAGGGTTATGGGGAGTCGCCCCAAATAGGCTGCAGCTCCCACTGGTTTGCATGAGGGCCAAGTATGAAGTGAACAGGATCAGGCTGGACTACAACACCCATTGGTTCACGTGGAAGATGAGACTGGAAACAGAACTGACCCAACAATTGAAATGACCAGCAAGTGCATAAGCTGATTAGGGCAACGGACTGTGCCAGAACCTGTACTGGCAGGCACACACAAGAATCAGGTCTAGGATCACCTCAGACGAAATTTCTTTAGAGATCCCTCCAACTGAACTGCTGATCTCACAACCCCAAACATGAAGAGACTATGTCAGCCAGTAGATTCTGCATAGATTTCATTGCGATTGGAACGGTGAGATTGGCAGCAATTCAGAACTGTTGAACTATCATAAGTGCTTGAGCAGGACCCTTGGAGAGCACCTCGTAATGGGGACCTGGGATGGGAGGGAGGCTGGATGGGGCTTTTCCCTTTGTTTCTCCCCTGACCCCAGATACGGTAGGGGGGGGGAAATGATTATATTAGTATGGAAACAATGGTATTACCCACTTTCCTGTAACCCTTGACCCTTTGTACCCTAAGCAACTAAGTAAAATTATATAAAAAATAGACAATTGGGCAACATACTGATTTTTGTTTTAATGATGTGTCTCTAGCGTATATTATCTCTGTTTCCTTGAGGCAGGGAAAAGGACAATTATAGAATCCTTGTGAGTTTACACGGTGTATGTCACAAGGCAGACACGCTTGCTGCAACGCCAGCACTCTGCAGAGGGCTACCTGTGGGTTTTAAGCCATCGCCCTCAGATTCTTTTTTTTTTTATTATTATTATTATTGGAAAGCCGGATATACAGAGAGGAGGAGAGACAGAGAGGAAGATCTTCCATCCGATGATTCACTCCCCAAGTGAGCCGCAACGGGCTGGTGCGCGCCAATCCGATGCCGGGAACCAGGAACCTCTTCCAGGTCTCCCACGCGGGTGCAGTGTCCCAGTGCATTGGGCCGTCCTCGACTGCTTTCCCAGGCCACAAGCAGGGAGCTGGATGGGAAGTGGAGCTGCCGGGATTAGAACCGGCGCCCATATGGGATCCCGGGGCTTTCAAGACGAGGACTTTAGCCGCCAGGCCACGCCGCCGGGCCCAATCGCCCTCAGATTCTGCATGGAACCAGTCAGCACAGATGACATCCCGGCCCTCAAGCGAGGTCCTGGAGGTCTCCTGTGAGGCCTGGCTTGATCCTTTGGTTATCAGACTGTGGGGACCTTTAGGGGACCTAAAAGAAGGGTGGCCAGAGCAGCAGAAGGAACCCAGAAGGTTTAGCCATTTACCAGCCACTCCACAGTCTTAATATCTGGCCCACTGTCCTGCTGCCCTCCCGCTGATTGGCAGCCGTCCTTTGTGCCCACACATCTGTTGTGTGGGTAAGCACCACTCCAGGCTGCACTTATAGCCCCCCTGAGTATCACCAGCCTTCTCAACAACACAGCTTCAGAATTCCACCTGATCCAAGATGTTCCAGGGGCAAATAAGTCCTTCTGACTGCCTCTTGTGGACACTGATCGCTTCATTCTCTGATCAGCGACCAGATAATTATTCTCTTTTGTCCAGCTGTCAGAGACATCCTTTCTCTTTGGCATCTGAGGTCAGTGAAATGGCTTGAACATTAGCAATAGCTAGTGAATGCAGCCTAGGAATGCATTCTGTGTGCGGATATGGTACCTACTTTTCCTTACATAGTCTTCACGGCAACTTTTCAGGTGAGTGTTGCCTATTTCCTGGGAGGATGCTGGGGCTCTAACTACTGCAGAAGTGATGGTAAGACCAGATATGTCCTACTCCAGAGTTAGCACTGTTTTTGTGATACTAGGAAGGTAAGTTTTTGGAGCCAGGTTCAGCTAAGTTCAAGTCCAGGTTCTCAGTCTTGTTCTCTCATTCATTAAACAGAGATAATAGTGCAGATCTTGCCAACCTTACCAACTTTTGTAGTTACTAAATACTTCATAGACTGTAAGGTATGATACATGATTCATAGTAGGCAAGCAATAGAGGTTCATTCACTTTCCACCCACCCTTCCATCACCAGCACCACCACCACCACCATGATCTTCCATGACCATGACCTTTATCCCATGGGCCACCTGTAGGATTTTTCTGTGGGTTTCCTGGCACAACCTGATGATGAGAGCATGTCAGTCCCACTGGCCTCCCAGCCCAGCTGCTTCTGGCCACAGTGTGTCCCTGTGTTCTTTCTGGAAGGAAAAGGTTTAACTTTGTTGACCCTTTTCCTTTGTAGGAGTTGTGTCTGTACATCACTGATGTATGAATATTTTTTTAATTAATTACATTGCATTATGTGACACAGTTTTATAGGCATTGGGATTCCCCCTACCCGTACCCAAACCCTCCCCCCCCCCATGGTGGATTCCTCCACCTTGTTGCATTACCATAGTTCAAGTTCAGTTGAGATTCTTTCATTGCAAGCATCTACCAAGCATAGAGTCCAGCATCTTATTGTCCAGATAAGTTCAATGGCTTGTTGGGGAAACCATCTCTGGTCTGAAGGTAGAGCCGGCAGAGTATCATCCCGATCAATTAAAAGCCCCAACATAACATCAGCAACAATTTATACCATTATGGAATTAATTGACATAGTATTGAATAACCAATATGTTAAAATAAAAAAAATGCAAGTTCTTGACTACATCCTGTGACTTCGTTGACATTTCAATTTTAGTTTATATACAACCGGGTTCTATACACCTTAAAAAGGTTATAGATTATTATTCAGCTATCTTGTGTCTATTTTCATTATAGTATTTAGCATTTTATATCATTGAAGCATAATTTTGCTGAACCTGGCTGTTTTTTGGGTAGTCTAGACTGGCTTATAACTCTAACAAGGCATATGTTAACAATTGAGGTACAGAACAGTTTTAGGAAGGGTGTGCAGAGAAATCTTCAGTACCCTAGTGAGGAGTAACTAATCTTTGTGTCCCACCTAGTAAGGTGAATCCACGCTGACCGTTTCCTGTCTGATTCTAAGCTTTCCTTGTTGTTCTCTATCTAGTCTAGATTTTTTGTTTGTTTGTTTGTTTGTTTTGAGGGGTTTCCGGATGGTCATTGCCAGAGAGGGTGGGACCCAAAGTTGGAACCAAGCAAGGACCAAAGAAAGCTCCCGTCCCTGGTCTCGAAGGAAGTTTACTGTTCTTCTGTTTCTGCGGACCACTCAGGGCTCCCGGTTGTCGTTCCGATGACCTTGGATCCTACAAGGATGGATTTGGACTTCTTCCATCCCCTGTGGAGGCTCCGGATGGGGTAGGTGACCTCAGAGTTCTTGGCCTCCGAAGGCACTCTAATTCCCCGTAGTCTCCTTGGCAGTTGGGATGTAGTCCTTGGTGCCCGTACTGATAGTCCTTGGTGAGGATTCAGGAGTCTTCAGGGTTGGGATACAAGCCTCCTCCGGTCCACCTGCTCCACTCTGGGGTTCCTCTCTGCTCCATGCGTATGATTTCCTGTTAAGAGGTTGTCAGGATCACTCTTGATTCCCCCCATATGCCTTTGTAGTTTTACTATTGTCTACTGCTGATTCGAATCTGTTGTCCATGAGTTACAAGTTATGATCCTGATAGGCCATACTTCACGTCTTCCTCACACATTCTAGGGAGATGGAGGATTTCTCTGCTCTCGCGCCCCATTACGGAATAATATAGGGTACTAAAAGTATATTAAGTTTTACAGTTCTTTGATGTAGATCATAAGCAGTCTGACTCACATTGATTGTTGGTTCATTGGTTACTTCACAATATCCTATTGCATGTGAGATAGGCTGTTTGAGGTTGAGATAATATTACATTTTACAGGTACTATTTTTCAGATTGACATAATTTCATTTTAAATTAAGGCAAACATGTGGTATCTAACCTTTTGGAATTGGCTCATTTCCCTTAGCATTATGGTTTCCAGTTGGGCCCATTTGGCCACAAAGAACTGCATTTTTTTTTAATAGCTGAGTAGTATTCCATGGAATAAAGGAACCATAGCTTTCTTATCCAGTCTTCTGCTGATGGGCATTTCAGTTGCTTCCATGTTTTTGTAATTATTGATTGTGCTGCTATGAACATAGGAGTGCATGTTGGTTTCTCGTGTAACAGGTGTTTTGGATATATTCCTAGGAGTGGTATTGCTGGATCATATGGTATGCAGATTTGGAATTGTTTGAGTGTTCTCCATACTGATTTCCATAGAGGCTGAATCAACCTGCAGCCCACCAGCAGTGGAGTAGGGTTCCCTTTTCCCCGCATCCTCACCAGCAAGTGTTGTTGGTGTTTTTTTGTATGTGGGCCAATCTTACTGGCGTTAGGTGGTACCTCATTGATGTCTTAATTTGGATTTCTCTTATTGCCAGGGAACTTGTGCATTTTTTCATGTGTTTGTTTGCCATTTGGGTTTGTTCCTTTGTGAAATGTCTACCCATTTTCCATGCCCATTTCTTGAGTGGCTTGTTTGTTTTGGCATTTTGGTTGTCTTGGTGTTCTTTGTATATTCTGGAGATTAGCCCTCTATCTCCTACGTAGTGTGCAAAGATCTTCTCCCATTCTGTGGGTTGCTTTTTTACTTTGTTGATTGTTTCCCTTGCTGTACAGAAGCTTCTTAGTTTGATGAGGTCCCATTTGTTTATTTTGGTCTTGATTGCTATTGCTTTTGGAGTCCTTTTTAGGAAGTCAGGACCTACCTCAAGATCTTGAAGGGTGTTTCCAACATTTTCTTCCAAAAGTTTGAGGTTTCTGGATGTAGCTTTAGGTCTTTTATCCATTTAGATTTGATCTTAGTGTACGGTGAGAGATGTAGGTCTATCTTCTTATTTCTGTAGGCTCTCATCCAGTTGTCCCAACTGCATTTATTGAACAGACCTTCCCATTTGCCTGGATTGTCATTTGTCTTTTTGTCAAAGATTATTTGGCTGTATCTGTGTGGGTTCCCTTCTGGTGTTTCTATTCTGCTCCATTGATCTTCTTCTCTATCTTTGTGCCAGTACCAGGTTGTTTTGATAACCACTGCCCTATAGTATGTCCAAAGGTCCGTAGCTGTAATTCCCTCTGTTAGCTTTCTATTCTTCAGGATGGTTCTAGCTATTCGTGGTTTTTTGTGTTTCCAGATGAACCTTTGTATCATTGTTTCCAGTTCCATGAAGAATGTTTTGGGCAATTTGATTGGGATTGCATTGAATGTATATATTGCTTTTGGTAGTATGGACATTTTAGTGATATTGATTTTACCCATCCAGGAGCATTGGATGTTTCTCCATGTTTTGAGGTCTTCCTCAATTTCTTTTTAAAGTATTTTGTAGTTTTCTTCATAGAGGTCTCTTACATTTTTGGTTAGATTTAATTCCCAGATACTTCATACTTTTCTCTGTTATTTTGAATGGTACCTTGCTGTTTAAATCTTTTTCCGTCTTGGGGCTGTTTGCATACACGATGGCTGTTGATTTTTGTTCATTTATTTTGTACCCTGCCACTCTACCAAACTCTCGTATAAGTTCTAGCGGTCTCTGTTTTGAGTCTCTTGGTTCTTCTATGTCAAGGATCATGTCATCTGTGTATAGTTAAAGCTTGACTTCTTCGTTTCCTATTTAAATTCCTTTGATTTCTTTTTCTTGTCTATGGCCTCAGCGAGTACCTCTAGGACTGTGTTGAATAACCGTGGAGATAACGGACATCCTTGTCTTGTTCCAGATCTCAGTGAGAAGGGTTCCAGTTTTTCCCCATTCAGTATGATGCTGCTTTGATTATGTTGTGGATTGTTCTTTCTATGCCTACCTTGGATAGGGTTTTTAGCATGAAGTGGTGTTAGATTATGTCGAAAACTTTTTCTGCGTCTGTTGATACTATTATGTGATTCTTGTTTTTCAGTTTTTGGATGTGGTGTATCACATTTATGGATTTCCGAATGTTGAACCACCCCTGCATTCCAGGGATGAATTCTACTTGATCTGGATGAATGATCTGTCTGATGTGTTTTTGAATTCTGTTGGCTAGGATTTTGTTGAGAATCTTAGCATCAATGTTCATCAAAGAGATAGGTCTGTAGTTTTCCTTCTCTGTTAGTTCTCTGTCTGGTTTTGGGATTAAGGTGATGTTGGCTTCATAGAATGAGTTTAGAAGGGTTGCTTCCTTTTCTATTGTTTTGAAGAGTTTGTAGAGGATTGGGGTTAGTTCTGTTCGGAATGTTTTGTAGAATTCTGTAGTGAAGCCATCTGGGCCTGGGCTTTTCTTTGCTGGGAGATCTTTAGTCACTGATTCAATCTCTGCTTCAGTTATGGGTTTGTTCAGGTCTTTTGTTGCCTCTGGGCTAAGTTTTGGTAGGTGGTGGGAGTCTAAGAACTTTTCCATTTCTTGGTGGTCTTCTGATTTGTTGGAGTACAGTTCTTTGTAGTAATTTCTAATTATGTCCTTAATGGCTGCAGTGTCTGTTGTTATGTTGCCTTTTTCATCTTTGATGCTGTTAATTCTTGCTTTCTGTTGTTTTTTCTTTGTCAGTCGGGCCAGTGGGGTGTCTATTTTATTTATCTTCTCAAAAACCAACTTTTTGATTCATTGATTTTGTGTATAGTTTTTTTATATTTCTATTTGATTTATCCCCTCCCTTGTTTTGATGATTTCTTGTTTCCTATTGTGTGTGGAGTTCTTCTGCTGCTGCTTTTCCAATTCCTGGAGGTGTGTGCTTAATTCCTGTATTTTGTGTCTTTCTTAGTCCTTGACATGGGCTCCAATTGCAATGAGCTTACCCAATAGCACTGCTTTGGCAGTGTCCCACAAGTTTTGGAATGTTGTGTCAGAGTTTTCATTGGTTTCCATAAATTTTTTGATCTCATCTTTAATTTCTGCTCTGATCCATTGTTCGTTTAATAGCATATTGTTCAACCTCCAAGAGTTTCTATAGTTCCTGGGGGCATTTTCAATTGCTGATTTCCAGTTTCATTCCGTGGTGGTCTGAGAGGGTACATGGTATGATTCCAATCTTTTTGAAGTTATTTAGATTTGCTTTGTGTCCAGTCATGTGGTCAATCCTGGAGAAGGTGCCATGCTCTGCTGAAAAAAATGTACAATCTATGGCCTTAGGGTAAAAAGTTCTATAAATGTTTACCAAGTCCAGTTGTTCTATTGCTTGTGTGAACTCTGTTGTTTCTTTGTTGAGTTTTTGTCTCGTTGCTCTATTGGTGTTAATGGATTGTTGAGATCACCCACAATTACTGCATGTGTTGTATCTATGTCTCCCCTTTAGGCCATAGGTAATCGTGTCACATAGCTAGGTGCATTTGAATTTGGTGCATAGATGTTTCTGATGGTAATTGTTTTTGATAGTAATTACTTCCTGATGAATCATTCCTTTCACCAATATAAAATGTCCCTCCCTGTCCCTTTTGATGTTTGTCACATTGAAGTCTGTATCATCTGAAATTAGGACAGCTACCCCAGGATGTTTTTTTCTTGTCCATTGGCATGAAATATATTTTTCCATCCCTTCACTTTCAGCTTCTTGGATTCTTTTCTGGTTAGATGTGTCTCTTGTAGGCAACAGATAATTGGGTCCTGTTTGATGATCCATTCCGTTAATCTATATCTTTTGATCTGTGAGTTTAGGCCATTTGTGTTAAGAGTTAATATTGAGAGATTGCGATTTTGCCCTGCCATGCGTGTATGTTTTTGTGGGTGTTGGTATCTGTGTAATTGCCCCTTCTTGTGTGGACTTTAGTGGGGAGACCTTCCTGTCTGCCATCTTTGTTTATGGTTTGCCTCCTTTTTTTATGGATTTAGCACATTTCTAAGGAGATTTTGTAGAGCTGGTTTTGTGCTGACATATTCTTCTAGTTTCTCTTTGCTATGGAAGTATCTGATTTCGTTCTCAAATACAAATGAGATCTTTGCTGGGTACATTATTCTTGGTTGACAGTTGTTCTGTTTCAGGATTTGGAAGATTTTTGTCCATTTTCTCCTTGCTTGTAGGGTCTTTTTAGAGAAGTCAACAGTGATTCTGATTGGTTTTCCCCTATATGTGACCTTTTCTCTGCTTTGTACGTGTCTCAGGATTCTTTGTCTTCGTTGGAGTGGAACTTGAACATAGTATGTCTGGGTGAGGATCTCTTTGGATCGTATCTGTTGGGAGTTCTCGGTCCATCCTGGATTTGGGCTTGGTTCATGTTCCAAGTGTTTTGGCAGTTTTTCTGTATAATTTTGTTGAGCACCATTTGCATTCCTGACTCTCTTTCCACTCCTTCGGGAAGGCCTATAATCCTGATATTTGATTTTTTGAGGTTGTCTTTCATTTCCTGTATGGTCTTGTTGGCTTTGTTAAAACTTGTCTCAAGCTGTTTAATGAGCTGGGTATGTTCATTTTGTGTGTCTTCTGTTTCAGAGATCCTCTCTTCTGCTGTGTTTATTCTGTTGGTTAGACTCTCAACTTTGTGCTCTAAGTCAAGGATTTTGCTTTTGACTTGTTGTATTTCTGTGACTATGTGGTTATTGAATTCCTTGAAGTCTTCCCAATTCTTCTCACTGTCTCTGACGAATTTTATCATTTTTTTTAATTCCTTGTATGGTAGAATTTCAATATCTTCATCTCACATCTCCAAAGTAGATATTGACTTTTGGCCATTTTTTGGTGGGGTGCTGGCTGTCTCGTCTGGATCATTACTTTTTCTGATACCTCTTCCCATTGCGTTATTGTTTCTTGTTGATTTGGGGGATTTATTTTCTGATTTGTTTATCCAGTTTCTGGTCTCAGTGCAGTAGTCTGGAGTAGATGTGAGCCTGCTACTGCTTTTTAGTTTGCATATGAAAGAGAATTTCTGAATTCTATTGGGGATATTTGGCGATAGTGGGGGATAGGGTAGCTTTGTTAACCCTTGGATGTATATAACCCTCTGTAGCTGGGTTTCTCTAAGATCTGTTGGCTATGGCTTCATCCCATGCACATCTTCAGGGGTAGGGCATAGTAGCAGCACTTTGTAGCTTCAGGACTCCTGGTCTCTGGTCTGGGCAGATTTGGGGGACCCCCAGAGCCCTTCAGGCCTGTGAGGGGGTATGCGTCAGGCTGCCAGGGGCTCTAGCTATGGGCGTCGGGACCACCGCCTCTCACACCTACAGTTGTGGAGCAGCCCGGCCCTGTCCTGACGCGAAACCCAGGCGCCAGTGTGCTGAGGGGCTGCCAAGCACGATCCTGCAGAAAGAGTGAGGTAGCGCACACCACTGGTGCCATGCCACCTCAGAGCCTGCCGGCATGGAGTAGCACAACACTGTCCTGATGCAAAACTCAAGCGCCAGTGCACTGAGGGACCGCCAAGCACGATCCCACAGAGACAGTGAGGTAGCACACGCCACTGGTGCCGTACCACTAGGGAACTGTAGGAGCGTTCCATTCAGCCCCTATACTAATTGGAGTGTCCAGTTCTCACACAGTTTCAGTCTTGGAGAATTCCGATGGGGAAGAGGGGCACCGAGCAGGACCAGGCTCCATGTGACTCTTTCAGGAAGTGAGATCTGAGGAACCCTTTACCCCAGCCACCCCTGCCTCACTGGGACCCTGGGTGCCCTGGCGTCACCAGTGCAAGTGCCAAGAAGCCTCCAAGCCAAGTCCTGCCTGAAGCTTGCACCGCCTGGAGCAACAAGCACTCTCACAGCTCCGGTTGCTGGAAATTCTGCCGGGGGAGGGGCACGAGTGGGATCGGGCTCCGTGTGGCACTCTCAGGAAGCATATCCTTGGTTCACCCTCCGCAGGAGTCTCTGTCCCTCCCGCAGACTGTAGCTGCTGCTGGTGGGGATATTCGTAAAAGGCAAACTCTCCAGCTCTCTCCGTCTCCTCTGGGTCAGCTGGGTTTCCCGCTGGCACTCCCCCTGCCTGGGACAACTCACCATGTTTCGAGCAGGTTGCTGTGTTCCCTGCCTTCTTTCTCTGGATTCCTTCCAAGTTATGTGGTTCTTCTTGGCTGCTTGATGTCCAGGGAGCTTCGGGCACTCTTCCCTGTAGTTCTCTGTTCTGCTGCACTCCCCTCAGCTATACCCTGTCCCTCTTTCACCTCATCCTCCTCTATGCCTGCCCTCCTTGGTTGGCCATCTTGCCCCTTCCTTGATGTATGAATCTTAAAAATTCAGGGAAGTCTTCTAAAATCAGTAATGACAAATAGTTACATATTCAGGCGGATGCTTTAATTTTCTGTTCTGAGGTCACAAAAAAATCTACAAACTGGGCCTACTTCCTAAAGCAGCTCTATGCACTGGAAAATGAGAAGCGGTTGGAGTGGAGAAAAAGTCCCAAAAAAGAAAACCCAGGGGAGAAAGACACCCCAGGGGTCAGGTGAGTCCTTGACCCTTGTGGGTTTTGTGTGATGCTAGGAAAGAGTGGTCACATGATCCTCTAAGTACCCAGGTCAAAAACTGAGACTGAGAGTGAAGTTTAACCCTGTGTGGCTAAATTCAAGTTAGCCAGAGGGGACAGGCAGCTTTTCTCCCCTTCTGCTTTTTGCTTGCCCTACACCCATGTTCTGTATTCTGATGTGGTCTGTTACTGTGTGTGCTGGACTGGCCAGCCTGGCAACCATCAAGGAACATGGTCAGTCAGATACTCTCCCCCACATCCTGTAGCACGAATAAAAATCTGCTGGCCTCCCCGGTTGCTTTGTTCTGCTCTGTTCCTTTTTCTCCTTTTGAGGATATTTAATATGTCTGTTGTTTCCTGTCTGTTTGTTCAGGGTTTGTAAATCCCATGGGGGAGGTCTTTTTTTGGTTCTCACTAATATAATCACAAGTTCCCAGGATAATTTCTGGCATAAAAGGTACCTAATAAAGATTTTAAAAGGAACAAGAAAATATGATAAGGTCAAGGTTAACAGAGATCAGACAGAAAAAAAAAAAGATGATGAAGGAAAATAGAGGAAGAAAGATAGGTGACAGTATCTGATCATTTCATTTCTTTCAATAAGAGAAATAATTGTATCAAGGTAAGATAAAACACTGCATTCTTGAGATGAATCTGTTTGGTTTTTGCTACCCAGGTTGCATCCAGTTTCCCAGGGGCTTCATTGTCAAACTTCACTTCCACACTTTTCTATTTATTCATTTGTCTGCTGTTTCACCTGTACCTGTGTTGAAGATAAAAACACGAGCCAGCATCCACTCATCCAATGTGATTGGGTCTACCACAAACCAACCGCCTTGACTAGCGTGCCCCTGTCCATTACTACCGTGAGTTAGCTTGCAGTTCAGATGCAGCCAAGTCCAAAGGCTGGCTGGCTGGATGGGCCAGCAAATTTCAGTATATAATGAGTAATTGACCTGGGAAATTAGCAAAAATAATTATACTGCCAGCCACAAACTATAGCTGTAATTCAGGTTAGCCAGCTCACAAACCATTACTACTGGCCAGAGTAAATGTCTCTGCCCAAGCAACGGCCAGAAAGAAACATCACGCCACTTATCCTGGGCTGATCTGTGGCCAACAGCACCATCAACACATGTGAGAATGGAACGCTTCCGCTCCCACTTGGTGTTGATCCGATTGAAACTGATCTGATACTGAACACAGAGGCCTACATCACATTATATAGGTTGTGTTGGACTGAGTTAGAACCTAATTGTACTGAGCACAGAACACATTCATATTCAGGGAGTGCTGACTTGATATAAGAAGATGTTGCCCAGCAAAGAAAAACTGAAGAGAGGGGATAAGATAGGGGCTGAGCTGGGGAATGCTGGGGTTGGACGTTAAGGACAGCCGCCCAGCAGATGATGTCAGTGAGGGATGGCCCTGGGAAAGCCTGATCCAGGAGAGTCTGCATCACATGTCGAACTCTGTACAGCTCTTAGTGCTACATCTGCCACTCCCGCCACATCCCTGTCTCCATAAGCAATAACACAACTCCAGCTTTCTAGTCATTCGGGTCCAAATCAAGGCATCACTTGCTCTTGTGCCGTACATTGGATCTGCAGTCTGCCTCTCCCAGATGTCCCCACAGCTGTGCCCGAGGAGCCAGCTGCTTCCAACTCTCCCCTGGATGACTGCAGGCATCTCGAACAGCAGCTCCTGCCTTCTGCTTCGACCCCCCAACAGTCTCAGCTTAGTGCACTGGCCAGGGTGACCCTTAGAAAAGACGTACTTTGTCATTCTTTTGCGCAAACCATGGTGATTCCCATTGTGTTGAGGCCGTTGGCCAAAGGCCTGTCAACAGCCTAGCGAGCTGGGCTCATGTACCCTCCCATCCGCACCCCAGCCTCACACCGTGCCATGCCCCTCCAAACACTGCCTGCATGGCAGCTCCACCAGCTGTTCGCTGAGCCATGAACCCTGAGCACCCCAGCCACTTGGGATCTTTCAAGGGCTTTTAGTTCTTCTAGCAACTCCTCATCCCAGGTGTCCACACAGCTCACATCCCATCAGGTATTCATCTCGCCGAGGTGAGATCAATTTGAAACCTAATCCATTCTATTTCTGACCCCGCCTCACTCAGCAGTGGATTTCCCACACAGCTTGGACACCTAACATACTACATTACATGGTCATCAAACATGATTACCACGCTTGGTTTCTCTCCATCTATGAGAGTAGATTTTATGTTTTAAGTTGAGCCAAGACTGGCATTGTGGTACAGAGAGCTGAAACACTGCTTGCGGCTTTGGCATCCCACACAGGAGTGACAGTTGGAGTCCCTTCTGCTCTGCTTCCCATTCGGCTTCCTACTAATGCACCTGACAAGGCAGGGGATGGTGGCCCAGGTACTTGGGACTCTGCCACCCACATGGGTGAGAAACACGAATGGAATTCCTGCAACCTGGCTTCAGCCTGGCCCAGAGCTGGCTGATGTGGACCAAACGGAAGTGACCTAGCAAATCTCTTTTCTTTCCCTCTTTTTTCTCTTTCGAATAAATAAATCTTTAAGAAAAATGTTTGGACTGGGTCACAGGGTGGTCCCATATTTGATCAAATATTCTTTTTTTTTTTAATGATCTTACTTAGTTTATTAGGGAACAAAGTGTCAAGGGCTACAGGGTGAAAGTGGGTAATACCATTGTTTCCACAGCAATATCATTTTACCCTGTATCTGGGGTCAGGGAAAAAAATAAAGGGAAAAGCCCCACCCAACCTTCCACCCATCCCAGATCCCCAACGGGAGGCGCGCTCTGAGGGTCCTGCTCAAACAGTTTTGATAGTTCATCAGTTCTGGATTGCTGCCAATATCTCAGTTCCAATCACAATGAGCCCTATTCAGAATCCACTGGCTAACAGTCTCTTCATGGTTGGGGTTCTAAGATCAGCAGTTGAGTTGGAGGGATCTCCAAAGAAACTTCGTCTGAGATGATCCCAGGCCTGATTCTTGCGCGAGTTTACTAGTACAGAGTCCGACACCATCCGTCACACCAATCAGTTTATGCTCATGCTGGTCGTTGGGATTACTGGGTTCATTCTGTTTCCAGCCCTGTCTTCCTCGTGAACCAACAGGTGTTCGATCCTGCCCACTTCATACTTGGTCCTCACGCAAACCGGTTGGAGCTGCAGCCTAGTTGGGGCAACTCCCCATAACCCCCACCAGTTCTGCCCCCTACCTTGGTTCCCATGGTTGCCAGTACCCACCGCAGGCTTGTCAAGTCTGTCCCACATCCTGTTTATCTCTCGCACGTGTCGATGGGCATTGAAGCCCTGCTCAACCCAACCAACCTACTATCCAGCCCACACACCTACTGGCAGGTGCCCTTCTGTCCAGCCACCCCTGCCCCTGTCCTGGTGTTCGTGCTGTCCAATGGGAGTGGTAGCCCCGAAGGAGGTGCCCACTATTTCCCTTCTAGGCCACACTCACTCCCAGATTATGCACTCTCCAGGTAGTTCTGGCATTAGACTTGACAGCATTAGCTCCAAGTGCCAGCCTCTGCCAGCTAGTACTGCGGCTAGCCCAACCAACCCTCATCCACTCTAGTTTTTGCTTGCACCAGTCGGAACAGTCAGCCCACCGTGGCTCTTCCCTTATCTAGCCCACATGAGGCCCACAGGTGTAACAGCCCTGCCTATTCTGATCTGCCCCCGTCCCGACCCACGCTTTCCAATGGAAGTAGTTGTCCAGCAGGGGAGCCCACATTCCCCTGTCAGCTTTGCCTCCTCCCCCTGATTATCACATGTGCTGTTTGGGTGCTGCAACCACATCTGGTACGGCTCATCTCACCTTGGCATTCCTTATTGTGTACTAGTATGTGTCGCAACAGAACCTGGCTCGACCCACACTCTGTTCTGGTGCTCGGACTCACCAGCGGGTGATGTGAACAGGTTCAGCCTGGTCTGCCCCCAATCCATGCCATGTGTATACCAGTGGGATAATTTCCATAGCCTGTTCTGGGCTGTTTCCTATTGTGCTTCTTGCGCTTACCTGCAGGGACTGTGTCCTGCCAGAGGAGTTGCCCAGGCTCCTCCATCAGAAACTCTCCCAGTGCCAGGTTTTGCGCATACCAGTGGGTCAATGAGCCAGCCCTGGTCAGTTCACCTCCTGTCCTAGCAGGAACAGTGGTGTTTCCTGACTGTTCTTCCACCCAATCTGGTTCTTATTGTTGGATGTTTCAATCCAGCCATGGCTCTTCCGTACCCCCATAAAGCTTACACATGGTTCAGTAAGAGCTGAGACCTAGCCTAGTCTGTCATACATTTCCCCTGGTCCTGCAGAGCACCAGATGGTGTTGGAGTCTGGCCCGGCTTGGTGCTTCCATTCCCAGTCCACACTTGTGCCAAGTGGGATTACACTCGTACCCTGATTGGAACGCAGCCCCATTTACAGCCCATGCGCTCATTGGTGGGAAATTCAACCCAGCTGGAGTATCCCATTAGCTGCCCAGCCGGGCCTGTTCCCAGCCTTAGATCTCGTGAAGGCCAGTGGTTGCTCTGATTCAACTTGGTAGAGCCCCTCTCTTGTCCTGTCCCTTTAGACGCTGTGGCTTAGCATCCCTGTCTTACGCAGATCAGTAGGTGCAAGGACCTACTTGGCATGACCTGTGCTCCAACCTGATTTCTGTTGTTTCTTGTGAGTTAAGGTTTGTTCAGCCCTGCCCATTCTGTCCCCTTCCAGTGGCAGCATGGCCCACCCCACATCCTGTTAATGGATGCACTTTCAGGTGCTGCTGCCTTGACCTGCACTGACTGTTTTGGGTTCCTGCCCCCTTGTGTGATGGCAGGTGGCATGGTCACATCTAGCTTAGTCCATCCCAACCCCAGCTTGCGAACTAACCAGGGGAACTTGTATTTCCACAGGGTTGGGCCCGCACAACCCCATAGAGTCTACCCTCAGACCAAGTTCTCTCGCGTGCTGGATAGAGTCTTGACCCTGCCAAATGTGACCACTCCACCAAACAGTTGGGTAATGGTACCCATTACTGCCAAAGATGCCCCCATCCATAGCATTGGTGTGGGCTGGTGTGTGACGATCAGTGATGTTCTAGGCAAACAGGCCATTTCTGTATTCCGAATTGGGTTGGTGTATCTGACTAGCCATAATTGTCTCCTGGGTACTTCCCTCCAAACCACCAGATCTCAGTCCCCACGCATGCCTAAAACTTCCATGACCCTGTCTCTGGGAATCACCCAAGATTCACTACTCACCTACAATAAAATTGGACTTAGTCATGGGTGTCCCCAGGCAGCAAACATATCTTTAAAAACCCCAGAGTTTGGGGCCCGGCGGCGTGGCCTAGCGGCTAAAGTCCTCGCCTTGAAAGCCCCTGGATCCCATATGGGCGCCGGTTCTAATCCCGGCAGCTCCACTTCCCATCCAGCTCCCTGCTTGTGGCCTGGGAAGGCAGTCAAGGATGGCCCAAAGATTTGAGACCCTGCACCCACGTGGGAGATCCGTAAGAGGTTCCTGGTCCCAGCATCGGATTGGCGCGTACCGGCCCGTTGTGGCTCACTTGGGGAGTGAAACATTGGATGGAAGATCTTCCTCTCTGTCTCTCCTCCTCTCTGTATATCTGGCTTTCCAATAACAATAAAATCTTAAAAAAAAAAAAAAAAAAAAAAAAAACAGAGTTTGCCGCCGGGCGGCCAGCAGGCAAAGCCTGGCATGACATGGTGCACTGGCCGCCCTGGGGGAGGCCGAGGACTCTTTCACTGCCTTACGTCAGTGTCTTTGGCGTGAGCCCCCAGCATTGGGTCCGATCCGGCAGGGGCACCCCCCACAGCCGCCACACTGTGAGGAGCGGCACTTGCCCCCATACCCAAGGCCCGAACCTGATCAAATATTCTTGTATGTGTTTGTGTGATGGGATTTTCTAGGTGAGATTAACATTTTAATTAATACCTTGGTTTATGTTCCCTAACTTGAATCAAAGCATCTTTGGGTCTTTCTGCATCTCCAGCTGACTGCATATCATCCGGCAGCCCCCAGGTTAGCTGAGCCAACCCCTGACAACACACATCTGCCATCCCACTGGCTCCATTACTCAGGGGAACCCTGAATAAGACTCCCACCCTCCCTACTTGAATAACCCAAAGATGTAGCCGTGCTGCTGTATCATGTACCACTGCACACCAGTACTCGGCAGGGCCACACAGAGAGCACTGGTTGTATATTTCTTGAATAAATGAAGCTAATGAACTAGCAGGCAATAAGATTAGTGTCTTTAGAGATATAATGAACATAATTACCTCCATTTTATTATGCAGCCAAGAGCAATAGGCTTTCATTCTAAAAGCGGTGCTGCACATGCCTTAAGGAAAACCCATGGGGAAGTACAGCATGTTTTATGCTAAGAGAACACATACTGTCAGCCACACCTTGCCTTTTTCTCAACGCTAGCCACAGCAATCTACAAACACTGGTAAGACTTGGGGTATGTGACCTATGGCATTAGGGAAACTTAAACCAAGAAAAGCAAGAGACTCCCTGAGCCCTGGATAATGAAGCAGGATACCAGCTCCAAGCCCGAAGGAAGAATGAGCCGGAGTGCGTTGGCTTCGCCAAAGCACGCTGCAGCTTGGTGGTGAAGCAGCTGCCTTTCTACACCAAGATTAGCAGCAGAAAGCGAGAATGCCACAGGCAATGAGGAAAGAGACTGTCCACGGTAGGAGCAGCAAGTGAGACCAGACGGGGAGGTGAGACAGCAACAGAAAAAGAACCAGAGCACAGCTGGGAGCATCTGATGCAGCAGCCTGCTCAGGGGGACCGCGGCTCCTGGGAACAAGTGCTCTGAAGGGAGAGCTAGAGAAGCAACAAGTTTTGCTATTCCTTCTCCTTTTTAACCATGTCAAATTAGATCTTTATTTCAAGTGCTTTTCTGATAGAAGAAAATACAGGTTGACCTGAAGGCAATTCATAGAATCCAGGGAGCAGGTCTGGCATGATGATTTAATTGGCTAGTCCTCCCTCATCAAGCACCAGCATCCCATATGGACAATAGCTTCCATCCTGGCTGCCCCACTTCCCACCCAGCTCCCTGCTTGTGGCCTGGGGAAGTAGTAGAGGATGGTCCAAGTCCTTGGGACTCTGCACCTGCATGGGAGATCGGGAAGAAACTCATGGCTCCTGGCTTCAGGTCAGCTCAGCTCCAGCCACTGCAGCCAGTTGTGGAGCAAACCAGTGGATGGAAGATCTTTCTCTCTGTCTCTTCTTCTTTGTAAAATCTGCCTTTCCAATAAAAATAAACAAATCTTTTAAAAATTCCAGGGAAAAATAAAGTGGGTTACAAACAAAACTGCTAAATCTGCTTCCATCTAACTTCACATAATACTTACCTTGTCCATTGTACTGGAGATGAGAGCAAAGAAAAGAATATATTCTTTTTTCTTTGCTTTTTATAATTTTTGTTAATATTAAGATAACAGACTTAATGGATTCCACAGATACAGTTCCAAGAAGATGGCCACACTTCGTTCACTCTTCTAAATTCTCTCTGCTCATCAGCTTTTGCAAAGACATCATTTTAATCCACTTCATATTTGCAGGCTTACTTCACTGCTAACCATAATACTTAAGTTAAAAAGTAGAAAGACATAAATTTCACAGGAGTACAAACAAGAACTAACAGTAACAGCATATACCAACTGACCATTTCATGCCTATAAACTTTTTTTTTTAAGATTTATTTATTTTTATTTGGAAGAGACACTTTACAGAGAGAATGTCCATCTGCTAGTTCACTCCTCCCATGACCGCAACGGCCAGTGCTAAGCTGATCTGAAGCTGGGAGCCAGGAGCTTCTTCCCAGTCTCCCACGCGGGTACAGGGTCCCAAGGCTTTGGGCTGTCCTCCATTGCTTTCCCAGGCCACAAGCAGGAAGCTGGATCAGAAATGGAGCAGCTGGGATGTGAGCTGATGCCGCAAGGTAGAGGATTAGCTTGCTGCACACCTGTGCCAGCCCCTCCTATACATTCTTGTGTTCTATATATGTGCCACATATATTTCACAATAAGGTAATTAAAGGTAGCCATCAAATATTTCTGTTTAAAACATTAGAAGAAAATATTTAAATGCTATCATCACAGTGAGAAGTGTTAGAGGAGATAGGTTTACACCTATCTTTATATATCTTTCTAAATCTTTTTGTTTTTAACGTGCGGGCCCAGTATGGTAGCCTAGCACCTAAAGTCCTTGCCTTTCACTCGCCAAGATCCTGTAGTGGCGCCGGTTCTAATCCCAGCCACCCCGCTTCCCATCCAGCTCCCTGCCTGTGGCCTGGGAAGGCAGTCAAGGACGGCCCAAAGCCTTGGGACCCTGCACCCAGATGGGAGAGGGACCCAGAAGGAGCTCCTGGCTCTTGGGTTTGGATCGGCTCAGCTCCAGCCATTGTGGCCACTTGGGAAGCAAATCAATGAACGGAAGATCTTCCTCTCTGTCTCTCCTCTCTCTGTATATCTGACTTTTCACATGCCCTTGAAAGCCTCTGCATGGTCATTAGCAAGAACTGGCAGTACACAGCCAGCAGTCCAGCAGGACTGTGACTCCGCAGCCCCTCCGAGGCTCCTTCAGCAGCCTTGCCCTGCAACGCTGCACAGAATGTCAGTTCCTCAGAAAACCATGGGGGCAGCCAGCGACTGCAGTGAGTGAAAACGCTGAAGAAGCCTCGGGT
Source organism: Ochotona princeps (assembly GCF_030435755.1). Taxonomy (NCBI): domain Eukaryota; kingdom Metazoa; phylum Chordata; class Mammalia; order Lagomorpha; family Ochotonidae; genus Ochotona; species Ochotona princeps. The sequence goes on along the minus strand of NC_080832.1, from coordinate 127,334,565 downwards.
TACACACAGCGATGCAGCTTCCCTTCATGTGGGTGCTTGGTGGAGTGGTTGCGGTGTTGCTTGCTCTTTCTGGGGACAATGACCTCTGCCGGCCAACATGCCTCTTGCAAAGGATCTCCTCTGTCCGCCTCCAGAAGAGCAAGCTCAGGAAGAAGCCCCTAATGCAGAGCCCCAGTTCCCACGTCCTGGATGTCACGTGCCCAGGCTATTAGAAAATCACCTTGGCATTTAGTCTGGCACAAATGGTAGCGCTGTGTGTTGGCTGTTCCAGTGTGCTCTGCCAATCTATGGGAGACAAAGCAGGGTTTCTAGGAGGCAGCATTAGAAGCACCCTAAATCAAGACGAGGGGGAAATATTACCAATAAACCCATTTTTGAACTTTCATAATAATACTGGGGCCGGTGCTGTGGTGTAGTGAGTTAAACTGTTCATTGAAGTGCTGGCAATCCATAGGGGCATCAGTTCAAGGTCTGGCTGTTACACTGTGCTGAGGTAGAAATCCACACACAGTCGGGTTTTTTCGGGAGGGGGGTGATTGCTTGTTTGTTACAGTAGAGATTTTCTGTAAGCCTTTTGAAGGCCTAGGAAAGCAGCACAGGATGGCTCAAGTGCTTAGCCCCTGCACGCATGTGAAAGACACGGAAGAAGTGCCTGGCTGTTGGATTCAGCCTGGCCCAACCCCAGCTGTTATGGTCATCTGAGGAACCGAACCAGCGCATCTCTCCTTTCTCTGTAACTCTGCTTTTCAAGTAAATAAAATACATTTTCTGCCTCTGCGTTTTTTTTATTTTAATGTTTAAAATTTATCTTCTTTGAGTATTTCATTTTTATGTTATCATGGATACATCATATTAAAATGTACATTTTGTTGAAATGTATAGTTTTATGAATACTGAAACAATGCATATTGCTCAGAACAATTAGATTAGGTATTTTAGTCGTGTTATAAAATCAAATAGTACATACATTTTTAAATATAATTTGTCTTACTGGAGCAATGTTCTTTCTTTAAATAGCAATTTGATGGAATCATGACTCCTTGTGAAAGACTATATTATTGTTTTGTTTTCTTTTTCATTTCATTTTATGACACAGTTTCATAGGCTCTGGCATTCCCTCAATCCCTCCCCATGCCCTCCCCCATGTTGGATTCCTCCACCTTGTTGCATTGCCACAGTTCGTATTCAGTCATGTTTCCTTCGTTGCGAGCATGTACCATGCATAGAGTCCAGCCTCTTATTGTCCAGAAAAATTCAACAGTTTCCTTGGGAGACCATCCCTGGTCTGAAAGTAGAGCTGGCAGAATATCATCCCCTCCAACGAAAAACCACAATATAACATCAACAACAATTTACAACATCATGGAGGTAATTGACATGGTACTGAGTGACCAATATGTTAGAAAATGCAAGTTCTTAACCATATCCTGTGACTCCTTCATAGACATTTCAATTATAGTTTATACACAACTGGCTACTATACACCTTAAAATGGATATAGGGTACTATTCAGCTGTCTCGTGTTTATTTTTTTTTTATTTAGCAGCTTATAGTATTGAAGCATGATTTTTACTGAACTATGCAAAATTTAGGATAGTCCAAACAGGCTTATAATTCTAACAAGGCATATGTTTACAATTGAGGTGCAGAACAGTTTTAGGAGGGGTGTGCAGAGAAATCTTCAATACCTTAGTGAGGAGTAACTAATCTTTGTGTCCTACCAAGTAAGGTATGTGTGAATCCAAGCTGATCGTTTCCTGTTTGTTCTAAGCTTTTGTTATTGCTCTCTGTCTATCTAATTAATTTTGTATTTTGGGGGGAGGGGGATTTGGAGCGACTCTGATGATCATTGCAAGAGAGGGTAGGGATCCAAAGTTGGAAGTAAGTATGGACCAGAGAAAGCTCCTCTCCCGAGTCCCGAAGGAAGTTTACTGTTCTTCTGTTTCTGTGGACTGCTCAGGGATCCTGACATTAGATCCTGTGAGGAAGGATCTGGACTTCTTCTATCCCGTGTGGGAGATTAGAAAGGGAGTGGATGACCTCAGAGTTCTCAGCCTACGAGGGTACTCCAATTCCCCTTGTCTCCTTGGCAGTTGGGATATAGCCCTTGGTGCCCATACTGATAGTCCTAGGTGAGGATCTGGGAGTCTCCAGGGATCTGCCTCTGTTTTTGATCCGCTTTCCTGCTACAGGCACCCTGGGAGACAGCATGTCATGGCTCACGGAGCTGGGCCCCTGCCCCACTGTAGAAGAACCATCTGGAGTTCTGGGCTCCAGGCTTCAGCTTGACTCAGCCCTGGCTCTTGGGGGAGTGAATCAATGGGAGGCGCTCTGTTTTTGTTGGTCTCTTTGCCTTTCAGATAAAAATGACTTTTGAAAATTAAGAGGCTTCCTTAGTATCTAAATCAATATGTAAAGTCTTTAAAAAGTCAGTGGAAAAACGAAAATAAAGGATGTTGAGGGAACAGGTGTTTAGCCCACCAGTTAAGATGCCTGTGTCCCACATTGGAATTCCAGGATTCATGATCTGGCTGCAGCTGCTGACTCCAGCTGCCTGCTAATGCACTAGGGAGCAGCAGGTGGGGGTGCCAACAGCTGGATGACTGACACACACATGGGGGACCTGGACTGAGTCCCCAGCTCCCAGCATCGATCGGCATGCCCCAGCCCAGGCTGTTGAAGGCACTGTGGAAGTGAACCGCACAAGAACACACATTCCTCTTTTTTGAAAAGTTAATCTTGGTACCAAAAAGAAAAATGAAAAATCCACACACAGTCGGGTTTTTTCGAGAGGGGGGAGGGTTTTTCTTGTTTGTTACAGTAGACATTTTCTGTAAGCCTTTTGAAGGCCTGGCATACCCAAGAGTCCCCCAAGGAGGACGCCAACTGCAAAATCCTCTCCTCCCCAGCCCAAACCTCTGTTGACCAGAAGGTGGCGCTGTTGGTGTGGTGCTGCTTTCCACATTCTGAGCTTTTGTTAAGCTGGATGCACCGCTCTTGAGAAAAACGCAGTAGACTCCTACAAAAAGATTGTGTTGATCTAAAACGAGAGGGCAGATTGCCAATGACAGGTGATTGGAGCTAAATATCAGTGTCTCTGGACAATGATAATTCATCTACCCTGTGGATGTCTGACAACCCACAGAGTAGATGTTGAAATTCTTTGGCTTTCTTTGAAACTGAGCTTAACGATTTCTCAACCAGTGACCCTCAGAGAAACTCTCTGTCTGTCCTGGTATTAGGGGGCCGTAATTCAGGAAAAGGATAATGACCTGTCACCCACGCGGGTGCAGGGCCACAGTGATCTGGGCCGTCCTTGACTGCTTTCCCAGGCCACAAGCAGGGAGCTGGACAGGAAGTGGAGCTGCCTGGATTAGAACCGGCGCCCATATGGGATCCCACGCCATTCAAGGCAAGGACTTTAGCCACTAAGCCACGCCGCCAGGCCTGACAATGACCTCTCACCTGCAAATGACCAGGATGGGATTTTTCAGAAGAAGGCTTCGGTGGTTTAAACTGAGATTGTCATGAGAACGCACACACAGCTGGTGAAAAGCAGTCTGTATGGTATTGGGTGTGTGGTCGGTGCTCACCCACTACTGGTTGAATCAGCACTAGATGGCATTTCAGAACATTTTTTTTAAGAACTAATTCCCATTCTGTGTATATGGCCTTAGATTTTAGAAAGCTGTTGAGTTTAAATTATTTGGACAGTTTGCTCCAGTTTATAACTCTGGGGATTATTACTGAAGTTGCTATAGGTTTGGCAAAAGCACAGTAAGCGCCAATGCTCTTCACTTGTAGTGTACAGTCTCATAAAGTAAAATTATGGATTATAAAACTCATCATTGTCAGGAGCCAGGTGGAACCTCCCAGAGGGGTTTAATATCCTCTCAGCAGAACCAATAAAATCAGCTGAAACAGTAACAACAGTAACGTAGTAAGAGTCTCCCCACCACTTCTTATTTGGATAGTCAGGTTAAGGTTTGCTTTTGACCTTAATTACCCCCCGCCCCCGAAAAAAAATTTTGATTTCACTCCATAGTGATTTTGTGTGTGCTTCTGTGTCAGTAACCCTTGCTGACCCATTAGTTCCTTCCTTGCGTTTCAAAAAACTGGTCATCCCATGCCCCTGCCGTGAACCCAGCGTTTTACAGGAATCCATTTATAAAGAGAGTTACAGTAGGTCTTTATATGTATCCTATATTTACTTGTTAGCCTTCTCAAAAGTGCATGAGTGGAAAAGATATTTCTCTCTGGCAAGACTTGTTTGTTTTGTTTTGTTTTGTTTTGTTTTGTTTTGTTTTGCTGTTGTTTTGTTTTGTTGCACTCTTAATCAAAGCATCTCTCAGAGCAACTATTACGAGAGCTATAATCTTCAGCATGGGGAATCGGATCAAGTTAAGGGGTTTATACTTGTTTGCTTTTCTTTCTTTTTCTTTTTCCCTGTCATCTTCCAACTCATGTTGCATCGAGATTCAGGATACAAGATATTCTGAGACCACAAACTGTTGTGGGTCACTGTATTAGAAATTTAGATTCTCATTAAACTTGACCTTTTCTTAAAGATGTATTTATTTATTCATTTATTTGAAAATCAAAGTTACACAGAGAGGGAACGAGGAGGAGAAAGAGAAAAAGAAATCTTCCACTGATTCATTCGCCCAGATGGCCACAATGGCCAGTGCTGGGCCAGACTGGAGGCAGAAGCCAGGAACTTCCTCCAGGTCTCTCTTACAGGTGTCAGGGACCCAAACACTTGAGCTTATTCCACTGTTTTTCCCAGGCTGTTAGCAGGAAACTGGATCAGAAGTGGAACAGCCAGGACTTGAACCAGTGCCCATATGGGAGCCCAACATTGCAAGCTTCAGCCACAATATTGGGCCCTGAATTTGACATTTTAAATCAAGTACCTACCTGCCTGAAAAGTGTCACGCCTTGAAGGGTCAGAGAAAATTGTGGCCCATTGTGTCTTGTCAGACCGTGTTCTTGTTCAGTTACATAATTTGTAGCTTTTAGAGTAAATATTGCCTAAGATAGTGCAACATGAATAGTGGCCTATTCGCTGAAGTCCTCGCCTTGAACACACTGGGATCCCATGTGGGCATGGATTCTAATCCTGGCAGCCCCGCTTCCCGTCCAGCTCCCTGCTTGTGGCCTGGGAAAGCAGCAGAGAATGGCCCAAAGCCTTGGGACCCTGCACCTGCATGGGAGACCCGGAGGAAGTTCCTGGCTCCTGTCTTCAGATCGGCACAGCACCAGCCGTTGCGGTCAGTTGGGCAGTGAATTGGTGGATGGAGTATCTTCCTCTCTGTCTCTCCTCCTCTCTATATATCTGACTTTGTAATAAAACTTTTTAAAAAATTCAGTATGCATTATACATGTTGAAAGTATCTCTTTGAAGTAACAGATCAGGGTCCAACATGATGGCTCAGTGGCTAAATCCTTACCTTGCATGCTCTGGATCCCATACGGGCGCTGGATCATGACATGGTTGCTCTACTTCCCCACTCAACTCCTTACTTGTGGCCTGGAAAAGCAATAGAGGATGGCCTAAAACCTTGGGACCCTGCACCTGTGGAGGAGACCCAGAGGAATCTCCTGGCTCTGGCTCTTGGTTTTGGATCGACTCAGCTGTGGCCATTGCAGCTGCTTAAGGAGTGAACCAGCTGATGGAAGATCTTTGTCTCTCTCTCTCTCTCTATGAATCTACCTTTCAAATTAAAAAAGAAAAGAAAGAAAGAACAGAGCAATGCAGCTATTAAAACAGTTCATTCCCTTGGGAAACCAAGTCACCAGATTTCGCTCTAGAACAAGGGTGGAGAATGTCTGGCATACAGACCATACAAAGCCCACAAAATGACTTGGTCTGACCCCGCCAGGACACCTGCAAGTACGACTCAAGATTCAAGAAATCAAGAGCAGGCCAATTTTTGCTCATTGTGTATGGCCCACAAATGGTGTTATAAATATCCACACGATCTTGGTAGAAACAAGGTTGCCCAACCTGCTCTAGAAAGATGATTTTTAAAGAATTAGAGCAAAACCATTTGAGATTCTGGAGTATGTTTTGGAGAGCTTGGCAACCCTTTAATGAAGCATTATATGTCAACTGTAAATCTTATGAATATATAAAACTGTTTTCCAACAACATAACTCTTTGACCCAGCAGTTGAAACTCCAGTGTCCCGTATAGGAGTACCTGGTTCAGTACCTAGCCCTATTTCCTGACTGCAGTTTCCTTACTCAAGTGACTTGGTCCGAACCAGCCATTTGAGAAACCCCAGCTGAGTTCCTTTTCTCTCAGCTTCAACCCCAGCCAGAGCCAATCTGGAGAGTGATTCACGGATAAGAGCTCTAGATATCTCTTTGCTTCTCAAATAATCATCTGAAAAAAAAAAGCTCATGGAAAAATGAAATTAAATGATAGCATTATTTCTAAAAAAAATTGCCAAGGAATATGCTATTATGCAACAAAATGTCAACATCATAGCCTCATGTACGATGGTGGTACTTGGTAGGTCTTATTTAGATGGATTTCTGTGATAGTTTTGTGAACATTTTCAGTTCTTGTAGAAAATGTACAAGTGTTTTTGAACATATCTCTTTGAGGCATGTTCTGAGTTGTAAAAATGTTTCACATCACAGGAGCCTGAAGATGAAATACTGGAAGCAAAGGACAATACAGTTTTACATTTCTGATTTTTAAAAATTTGCTTCTAGCTTTGAAAACAGTGAAAACAAATGCTTCAATTAGTAGAAGCTGCTCCAATATTAAAGTTACATATATAAACCATGTTCCTGACTTGAGTGACCTTTTCCTGGGAAAGCCTGATTCTTCTTTGTCTAAATAATTTATTCTGGCAGATTTAGAATGTGTTTTCCCAAAGTTTGCAAGGATGTTAGTATCTTTGGATAGGTGACATTTTAATAGCAACTGCATGAACTTTTTTCTACCTTTGAAGCTTTATTTTTATTTATTTGAAAGGCAGAGCTACAGAGAGAAAAATCTCCCAACTGCTAGTTTATTCCCCAAATGGCCACAATGGCCAGAGTTGGGCCAAGACTGAAACCAGGAACCAACAGCTTAACTGAGGCTGCCGTGTAGGTGTTAGGGACCCAAAGACTTAGGCTGTCTTCTGTTGCTTTCCTAGTCACATTGGCAAGGAATTAGATCAGAAGTAGAGCAGCTGGGACTTGAACCAACATCCATATGGAATGCTGGCTTTGCAGGCTTAACCTGATGTACAAAGTGGTCGATAGGTCTTAAAGCGTTTCCCCTGAACACAAAGAAAATGTATGTAATGCTGCAATTTAAAATATATAGAGAAGCCAATCAAGTTATATAAAAATCCTGTTAACTCTCTGATACATATCTTTTTGTATGTTTTTTGTGCTGTACACGCACAGTCCTGAAGGAGTCAATTGACAAAGCACTACACAAAAGCATATATAAATCAAGGTAGTAATGATTGTTATTTGGTTGTATGAGTTTCTAAAAAGAAAGCTGGATATTATCTTTCTTAAAATTTTAACTATGGATAATAGCCAAACATTCAAAACTCCAAGTTTTGGAGCTGGTGCTGTGATGTGGTAGGTTAAGTCCCTGCCTGAGGCACCTGCATCTGGTATGAGTGCCAAATCTAGTCCTGAATGCTCCACGTCCAATCCAGCTCCTTGATTTTGCAACAGGGAAAGCAGTGAAGAATGGTGCAAGTGCTTGGGCTCATGTACCCACGTGAGAAACTAGGAAAACTCCTGGTTCCTGGCTTCAGAACGACTCAGCTCCAGCCATTGCGGCTCATTGGGGAGTGAACCAGAGGATGGAAGATGGGTCACTCTGTCTCCCTCTCTCTCTCTGTAAATCTGCCTTTCATGTAAAAATAAATATTTTTAAGTCCAAGTTTTACTTTGATACTTCAGTTGTATTCATAATGCATTTGTAGTATAAAATTTACCTTTGAAATCATCTTCCTGAAATGACAGGGTTCTGAGAGCTTGAGAATATACTATTTGGGATTTAATTTCTGTGCTTGTTTGAATTGAACTGCTTGAATTCGGCTCTGAGATTCAATCCTCATAGTTTGGCTAGCCATGTTTTCAAGATATTGTTATTTTGAAGATCCTGTAGTAAGCATAGTTACAGAAATAGCATGAATATCAGTATTTCCCAAATTTATGTTTTCCCATCTGTATTTCCCAATGCCTTCTCAAAAAAAGATATGAATTTAATAAGAAGAAAAATCAGTGACACATCTTTTAGGTCAAACACCCAGAGTTTGTTCCATCTCTTACAAAATAACATGAGCGAGAATTTGGTTTTCCTTTTTGGGTAAAGTTTCTCCAAAGCTTGCTGATAAAACTCCTTTCGTTTTGCTTTCTGCAAAAACAATTCAATTACTTCTGGAGCAAAGCTGAGATGAAGCTGATAACGGGACTCACTTCTTCAACTTGAAAGCAGAAACGAAGGTCATAAAGACATGGAGTGCTGAAATGCTGTCCAACGCACAGCCCTGTGCAGCTCACAGAGCCCTTGGAAGCGTTTACTGAACGCTCACGGTTGGCTCAGGCCTCCCCTCCACTTGGGCCACTTGGCCTCCTTGTAAAAGTCACAGAACGCTAGGGAGGTGCGAGGAAGGTTTTCAGCTCATACTGACATGAACCTCAGTGAGGGACTTTGACAGTAATAATAACAATCTGAGTGGCATGTATGTGCAACTGGGTAATTTAGAAAGTCCTTCTAAAGCACACAGGACACTACCACCTTTGCACTGCATCCGAAGCGAAGGAGGATCACCTCAAGTGGAAAGCCCTCTTCTGTTTTCCAGTGACATCCATGCAACTCAGCCTCATGGATGCCTAACACTTGAATAGATGCAAGTGTCTCTAACCAACCAACCGCCTGCCCACCCATCGACCCTGGTCTGACGTCCCACCCACTGAGCCTTGCTGGAGTCACAGGATCTACCCTGGGATGTCCTCCCTGAGTCTGCGGAACAGCTGCAAACGTTCAGGATGATAAGACTGCTCTAAAGGACAGAAGAAATCTGTTGGCACAAAAGAGAAACTGTGTTGTTTATTGGTGTTGTACAGACAGCCGTTGCACTTGATTCTCTAAACGCTGCTTCCTTTTCTTCAAATGAAGGCAGTTCTCACACAATTACCAAAGTAAGGCAAAAGGAAACTTTCGCAATCTTTATGATGCTTCCATCAGATAACCAATATAAAATATCTTCCAGTGTACTCTCTCTTCAAACTTTAGATTTGTTCTTAGGAAGTTAAGAGATGAACCAAGTTGGCCTTAATAAATCTAGTTTTACTACTAGTAAATACGTAGTTCCCGCAGCAGTAGGCTAAGGGTCACCTACAGATATTCAGATATTCCAGCCTTTCCCAACTTGGCATCGCACAAAGACCATTACAGCTTCGTAAGCTGTCGGAGAAAATCAGGATGAGAAAACTTAAGAGCGCATCGTTAGTCAGGTGTTAAACTTGCACTGAAAAGAGGGAGAAAGTTGCATTTTCACAAGAGAAAGTCTAGGGAGAGTGTTTAACACTGACTTCTGGTGACCATTAAGGAGCAAACCTGGGATAATGTTGCTTGGGGTAGGTAGTGCTTCATTCTTAAGGGTGTTGCGAGGTGGGAGTTCAGAGGGTTTTGTGTTCAGTTTTCGCTTTTCCTGAGGTGTCTCAGAAGTGCAAGATCAAGGTGTGAGCAAGGTTCGTTTGTTCCAAGGCCTCCCTCTTTGGCTTGTGGTTGAGTTCCCACTGTGTTCTCACATCATCCTCCCTCTGCGTGCTACCCATGTCCAAATCTCCTCTCTTCATAAAGACACCAGCAGTATTGCACCTACACCCTCCCCAAAGACCTTCTTTTAGCCTTTTAGTTTTTCTTTAAGACCTGTGTTAAAATGTCTCATGGCGACTTTGTAAAGACAGGAAAGGAAGAGAGAGAAGGCCGGAAGGCATTATGCATTTTTTTTTTTACCAGACCAGGTAGCTTTCTATAGCAGACTCTCTCTAATGTCCCACTTCTTCCATACAGAAGGACCTAAAAAGATTGAAGAGAACGTTGAGAACTTTGCTTTCCTTCGCTATCTTCCTTCCAGCTTCATGCAAACCCAAAGGTTCCCCGTCCATGTGCTTGTCTCAGGAAACGGCTCTGCCTGTGTTAGCTTGTGACTGTCAGGAAAGAACTAGTGGGTGAATGGGCCCAGCAGAGACTTTCTAAGTGGCAGCACATCCCAGCTCAATGACCATCTGTTGAGCTGACCCATTGTGTCCTAGACCCTCTGCCCCGTGCTGATGTTTATTCTTGTGTGCTCCATGTGACCTGGACAGTGGTTCCTCCAGGGATCCTGTTCCACAGGCTGGACAGTGAACTCAGGAAACTGGTGATTGGGGGAAGCTGAGGATGCTGTGGAGCAAAGGCTATACCCAAGTCGTGTCATCCTAGAACCTGCGCTCTTACTCATTCCATTTTGCCTCTCCCTAGTCTTGTGCGGAGAGAAGAAACCTGTGTGTTAGAAAGCCAAGCACGCTGTTCTCAGTGCTCGTACAGAGAATGACCTCCGGGCTTCCCAAGGGAGCCAGGTTCCGATTCTGCCACCACTCACAAGCCAGCTGATCTTGACTCAGCCAATGAAACTCCTGAGCCTGAATCCTCATGTAAAATAGGAGAATTGGATTATAGCCACAGCTCTCAAACTTGTAGACTGAGATTCATAAAAACATACTTTTTAGCAACCCACTACAAATACACATACACTGAGTAATTGAAACAGTATTTTTTAGAATATACTTTCTTTCCATATGTGAATGTCCTCTGACATTTTCTAATCTATTTTCATTGCTTTTTAAAAGTTAATTTATTGGGCCACATCACCAGCCGGTTCACACTGGCTGGGACTGCCTGGGCAAGGCTAAGCTACAGCACCGGCCAGCACAAGCTAGAACTGGAGGCAGGTTGGATTGGACTAGGTTATAGCACCCACTGGTAGATGCCAAGAAAGATGAGCCATGTCAGTCTGGAGGTGGTGGGTGGCAGATTTGTGAGCCCCAGGGATAGGGGTCTGGCAGGTCCAGGGTCACATGGCCCGGGTCCTTGGGCCCACCTGCATGGTGGCAATTGAACCTGTGAGCCTCTGGGATGGGGGATGTGGCCTGGCCCTGGGTCTCCTGGCCCAGGTCCTAGGGCACACTATGTAGTGGGAGTCAGGTCCTTGAGCCCCAGTGTAGAGGGTCCAGTGAGACCTGGGTCTCCTGTCCCACCTGTGTGGTGAGTGCTGGATCCATGAGCCCCAGGGGTGGGAGACCTGGAGAGGCCTGGGTCTCCAAGGTCCAGGTCACCAAGCCCACCTGTGTGGTCAGGGCTGGGTTGGTGAACCCCAGGGATTGGGGGGTCCAGCATATCCTGAGTCTCATGACCCAGGGCCTTGGGCCTTGCCTGCACAGTGGGTGTTAAATTTATGAGCCTTAGGAATGGGGGGTCCAGCCTGGCCTAGGTCTAGATCCTAGGAACCACCTACATAGTGGGGGGTCAGGTCTGTGAGCCCTGGGGATGAGAGGGTCCAGTGGCACCTGGGTAAATCAAGAAGCCTGCCTGTATGGAGGGGCCTGGTCTATGAGCCCCAGGGGTGAGGGTTTCAGCATGGCACAGGTCACCTGACTCAAGTCTATGAGCCTACCTAGGAGAACTGGTTCTCTACAGTGTAGAAGATGGAGTGCTGGACAGCAGACCATCGCGCACATGGAGGACATGGTAGATCATTGGGGTCTGCAGAGGACATTTGGTACCATAGCAGAGAATGGAGAACAGAATATATGGACAACTACCTCAGCCAAATGATGGTAGCAATATCTGAGCAACTGGAGACTGTAAGGTCTATGGTGTCAGCCAATGGACATTGGAAGGGATTCCTCATCCACAGATTGGCGAGATTAACAGCATTTCGAAACTATCACATTCACTTGGGCAGAACCTTCTGAGCATGCGCCTCATTGTGACCCTGGGTTGATGTTGGGTGACCTTTCCCCATCTTTGGATACTGAGATGCTAGGGAGGCTGGGTATGGCCTTATCTCTGTCCTCCACCCAGAAATTGGAAGAAGAAATAGAAAGCTTGGAAACAACGATCACGCCCATTGCTTCCTAACCCTAGATCCTTCCTGCCCTCATCAACTATGTAAACATCTTGTAAAATAAAAATTTTTTTAAAAGATGCAGAAACTAAAATAGAACCACCTACATTAGGTTATTTAGAGTGCTGAAGCATTTACATTCTTATTTACTATAAAGATATCATGATAATAAATAGTTTGGCTTAAAGAGAAAAAATAAAGTTAATTGACTTTGTTAGAAAGGCAGAGGTAGAGGAGAGATCAACCTTGTATCGACTGGGTCACTACCCGGTTGCCCACAACAGGTTGGTCCAGGTCAACACTAGGAACCAGAAACTACTCAAGTCTCCCACGTATGTGGTAGGGACTCAAGCACTTGAGTCAGCACCTACCGCCTCTCAGGTGGAATTGAAAGCCGTCAGGACTAAAAGCCTAGGCACTTCAGTACGGGATGGAGCTGTCCAACTTAGCATCTTAACCACTACATGTCCACCCATAATTTTCAAAATATGTGGCCTGCTCAGTTAGAACTGTTGAAAGCCTGAACTAAGAAGTCCAATACATTCCATAATTCCAGAATGCTCTTAACCTATGTGGGTGTTTACTTGGAGCCTCTCTGATTGCAAATATACATTGATTTGAAACAAATGAATATGTCCTGTTATAGGACTCAACATCCTTGTTACCTCCAATATTAGTTAAGTGTGTCTTAGCAATAATTATCACTTCTGCTTATTGGGTATCTCCCATTTACCAAGGGATTAAAATTCAGTATCTGGGGCCAGCATTGTGGCATAGTGGGGAAAGCCTAAAGCCACCACCTCCAATACCAACATCCCTTGTGGAAGCTGATTCAAGTCTTGGTCACATTGCATCCAGTACAGTTCTTGACTGATAGCCTTGGAAAAGCAGTAAAGATAGCCTAAGTGCTTGGGTTCATGCACCGATGTGGGAGACTCAGCTCCCAGCTTTGCCCTGGCCCGGCCCTAGCCATTGCAACCATCTAGGGAGAATCAGTGGGTGGGAATGTTCTGCCATGCACACTCTCTTTCCCCAGTCTCTACCAACGTAGCTCTTTCCAATAAAAATAACCAGTCTTTTACTTTAAAAGATCAATGTCTCTTACAGCCTCTATGTTGTAAGTATCTCTGCTTTATAGATGAAGAAACCAAAGAGCCAATCAAGTAAAGTGCTGTGGGCACCATGGCCAACCAGCAGCAGAGCTGGGATTTGAACCAAGGTCATTCTGATTCCAGAGCCTCCACAGAGAATATTTCCTTGAGGGTGGGGTGCCCACAGGGTTTAAAAGTCAAATCTGGAAGCTGCCGCAACTGAACATCATTTCTTCCTTAGTGGTTTTTCTTGTGACAGTAATAACATTTCCGTGGCAGAAATGACTCTTCTTTGGAGTGTGAGGCCCCCATTGCAGCAGGAATTAAACGCATGGGGTCAAGGTGTGCAGAAGGGACCAGAAGGGACATCTGAATCTCCAAGTGCGTGCTTGAAGCCCCCACAGTGGCTCTGAGCTGTAGCCAGGGTTGGAATCAGCTGTTCTGAAGTCTCAAGTGAAGAAAATAATGAGATACAGAGAGCTTCACTTCCTAAAAACCAGATTTCGTACAATGCACTGTAAAGCTCTTCAGCTACTTTTAACAGCTGGATATGGGACTCTTATCTTTTTCTGTGGAGCATGCACATATCAAGAAATCAGATAAACAACCCGATTTTGCTCTTGACACCTAATGAGAGGAGCGCAGCCTGAGGAGGTGGAGGCTGGCGGTGATCAGAGCAGCTGCTGTGTGATCAGCCACCTGGCTCTGCCACGTTACAAAGTGCTTGGCTCTGCAGTGCTCATGTGGTTTCAGAAATTCCATGCACGATAACTAGAGATGCCAGGGATTGAACGAATCATGAGAGACAAAACCTATAATCACAGGCCCGGAGGACTAGGGAGAATGCAGAAAGCCAAAATAAAAGCCTTTATAAATAGAGTAAGGCTCCAGGTTTTCTCAGACCTCAGTGAAAAGATTCCGCTTTTTCACATGGAATGTATAGACCCCAAGGCTGGCCGGCATCATTTCCGCAAGAAGACGAGGCACCTTTTCATTAATCTCTTGCTCACCGCACATTTCCTCCTGTGTCTGCAGGGTGTGCTCAGTGGATTCCACTTGAATGCATCCTGCCACCTGCGTAGGAGACCTGCACTCTGTTCTGGCTCCTGGCTGTGGCTTTCAGCCTGGGACCATTAGAAGCGTTTGGGGACTGAACCAGCAGATGGGAGATTGATGCATCGTTTTCTCTCTCTAAATTTTTTTTACTTTTTAAACAAAATTGAATTGATATACACACCACTTCCTCATTTTCCATGCAAGAATCTCCAAAACCAGCATCAATTCTTTTTTTTTTTTTTTTTTTTTTTTTGGGCCCGGCACAGTGGCCTAGTGGCTGAATCCTCATCTCGCAGGCACCAGGATCCCATATGGGCCCCAGTTCCTGTCCTGACTGCTCCATTTCCCATCCAGTTCCCCGCTTGTAGCCTGAGAAAGCAGTAAAGGATGCCCCAAAGCCTTAGGACCCTGCACCTGAGTGGGAGACTTGGAAAAGGCTCCTGGTTCTTAGTTCCTGGTTTCAGATTAACTCAGCTGCAACCATTGCAGACACTTGGGGAGTGAACCACCAGGCAGGAGATCTTTCTCTCTGTCTCTCTGCCCATCTGCCTTTCCAATTAAAAAAAAAAAACTCTAAAAATTCTTAAAATTTTATAATTCAGAGAGTGAAAATGGTCCCATTGTCCCTCAGTATTGTGGCAGAGCATGTCCACAACCACCATGGATAGCCAAATCCACAATTGTTGGGATCCTTTATAGAAAACAGCACAGTATTTGACCATAACCTGTGCACATTCACTGTATACTTTATATGATCTATAGCTTAGTTATAATGCCCAATGTGGAGAGAATGCTATGTAACTAGCTGGTGTGCTGTATTGCTTAGGGAATCATAAGGGGGTAAAAAGCTAAACTTACAGATGCAATTTTTCTTCCCCAAGTGTCTTCTATCAGCCGTAGGACAAAGCTGAGGCTAGAGATCACATATGTGCAGTGTACTGGTGGATTATCCAGGCCAAGAACAAATCCATTTCGTTCTGATGGATGCTCATGGTTCTTTCCCATCCAAGCAGGTGCCAAGCACTGCTCCAACCAGCATGGGCTAGGCAGGTAGGTGGAGGTGCAAATCACAACTCTTAATGTTTCACTGCTTGCAGAATGACGTGGCCGCGCTTCTAAAACCCATATCAGAGAAAATTCAAGAGATCCAGACATTCCGGGAGCGAAACCGGGGAAGCGCCATGTTTAATCACCTGTCGGCCGTCAGCGAGAGCATTCCCGCCCTCGGATGGATTGCCGTGGTGAGTCAGCCGCCAGGTGGCCCTGAACCTCCCCACCTTGCTACAGTGTTTGGGAATATTCCTAGCTGCCTTCAGGTTCCTCAGTCCTCAGGCTGAGAGAACATTCTTCCTAGGCCAAGTGCAGCCGCCATTTTTCTTTCAAGTCCAATGCTGTCTATTTTGAGCATGCGTTTTCACCCACCTTCCCAAAGCAGAATTTGCTTCTGCCTGTCAAATCTGTCTCCTTTGCTTTGTGTCTTGCTGAAGACATCTTCTTTCTTATCCTGTTTTGTTTTGTTTTTCCCTTCTATGCTTGGGTGATGGTCCTGTTTTCTCAGTCCCCCAAACCCGGTCCTTATGTCAAGGAGATGAACGATGCTGCCACGTTTTACACTAACAGGGTCTTAAAGGACTACAAACACAGGTATGTGCCTGCTCTTCCCGGCAACATTTTCAGTTGTTCACTTGCTAGATATTTGTTCTTAAAACTTAAAAAAAAAATTCAGGCAGCTGATGGAAAAATGAAATGGAGTGGCAAGTTTATTTTTGGTGCTAGGACATTTGGAAATCCATGCATACAAAAGGATCATCAAAGAGTTCATGGAAAATATCTATCATGAACAAACTGAAGAGTTCAAGCTTGGGGTTTTGCTTTTGTTTTTTGGCACCAATATAAATGTATCTTTTAATTTCATTTCTCCAGAAGCTTTCTGAAGTGTTTTCACATAGTTCACGGCTAATCCCCTTCCAGGGTTCTTCATTGATGTGCTACAAATTTTTAAGAACAATCTCATCTTTACAGGGAAAACCAAATGAAAGGAAATTGGCTTTAGTTCTCTTGTGATGAATAACACCCCCCCGAGCCCCATATCTGAGTGCATACCACTACACACATGTTCCAAGAACAGCAGCCTTGTGCAGTCCAGGAGTTAGTCTGTGCCTCGGTTCTCCAACTGCTGTCCTCCTTCTGTCCCTACGAGAGAGCACACTGGACCCATGGGATTCCCGCTACAGCCAAGAGGATTGGGATCTCCCGGGCATTTCAAAGAAAAATATGTGTGTGTGTGTGCCCAAAGTTAGTGTCCTTCCATGTCAACTCTGACAGCACCTTGGATAAACCAGCTCAGGGGACTGCCCTCCCGCCAAGACTGGATGGTCAGGCAAGCCAGTGCAGCCAGCAGGGAAGATCCCTTCACTCTACACCCAGAAGCAGCCAGATGAGCCCACGTCACCCTTGAGCTCCTGGGGCTGGTGACAAGATGGAAGTAGAACCTCCTGCCCCCTCACAGGCCTTTAGTGGGAAGAGCTGTCGGGGTGAGGGGCAGGCTTCTTGTGGCCTACACAGATGTCCTGTGGGCAGCTAGTTCTGCACCTGGCAGCACCCGTGCCCCTGGCTTGACCACTGGTTTGTGACTAAGTCAGTCACGCAGGCCTTATACAGGCATGGCTTGTTTCTCTGAGTTCAGATCCTGAAAAATCTGCCTTCCCTTGGCACAACGCAACACAGGGTAATGAAAACTGAGTGGAGGCTTGTAGCCCCAGGTGTGTGTTTAAGTCCTGCTCTTGTATGTAATCCTCCAGAGACTGACTTAAGGTAGAAGGTGTCATACTCCTTACTACAGGGTCTGCTGGAATTTCCATCAAAATAATATTGCAAAATAAATAAATAAAAATATTGCAGTGGTTTAAAAAAAGTAATTTGTGCATTCAGATTTGGATTTCATCACTGGTTATGTGTATTTTAAATTGTGAATAGATTGGGCAACACATTTTTGTAATGTCTACAGATGTGTGTGTTGTGTGCACAAGTGGAGATATCCATGTGAGTGTATTACATGACCATGCACACAGGTATATGAAGCAGTTTTAATGTTCTACTGGTTGTTACATAGTCTGTACTGCTTCCTGGGGGCAAGGCCCTCACAAAACCCTGCAGGATATGGAAACTAATCAGAAACCTACGCAGCTACATCGTCTCCTTTTGTGTGAAACAAAGTGGTAGGTTCTTCATAGATTTGATTAATAGAATCAGTAAATCAAAAAAAAAAAAAAGAATGCAGGCTGGCACCACACTCAGGTTTCTTCTCTTTGAAAAGTGAGTACTTGGGACCACACTTCCCCACTCAGTTTTCCTCAGTGGTGTGCGTTAATGCAGTGGGCACATGCGAGGACTGAACATGCTAGGACTTCGAGCATTTCAAAAAAAGGAAAGCAAAGCATCCAGAGCCAGTCATCTCTGGCATGAGCTTGAATAAGACAAATTTCCTCCAGTGATTCTCCTCAGAGTAATGACCCAAGTACACAATTTATTTTGCGCATTTACCACTACTTCTTGCTAAAAGGAGAAAAATACGTATTATGAGTGACCGATAACTAAGGAAAACAACTTTTTTGACCCCTCTGTAAGTTTAACATTTCTAACAGTATTCTCAGTCCTGTATGTTAATCCAGTTACACGAGGTAATCCTTTTGCTAGCTCTTGGTTCATTCAAGTAGAAGTATCAAATACTTGTCCTGCTGGCCTGGCTTGCACTTGTCAAAGATATCAAATAAAGGTGAATTAAGTAAGCGTACTCTTTAGAAGTAAGGAGTGGCACTTCATTGTAAGAGATGATGTTTCTTGCAACACCAGCCTCATCATCGAGCATAATGAAGAAAAGTCTCCACATCAGTTATATAAGCAACTCAACCAAATCATTCCAAAGCAGAGGGACTTTGTAATGCCATTCCTGACGGCGTTTGCCTTTTTCATTCTGCATCAGAAGCAGTACAGAGAGCTCTGGTCTCCCATTCCACATTCACTTCCAAGAGGTGATGGCAGAATAGCACCAAGACGCACGTGGGCAGCACCCGGCCAGGTCCCCGGCCCCAGGCACCTACTGCCTTTCCTTGGGAGGGAGTTGGGCCACCTTCCCTGCAGACTTCTCTTCTGGCTGGAAGGACAATGGCTTCTGGGTGGTCTGGAGTGCTGTTTGCTCATAACCATGTCCCCCACCCACCCCCAGTGCTTTGAAAGTTCCCTTTTGGAACCTAACTTTCTTCTCACCCCGTTGTGTTTCATAACAAAGTGATTTGCGCCATGTGGATTGGGTGAAGTCGTATCTGAACATTTGGAGTGAGCTTCAAGCATACATCAAGGAGCACCACACCACAGGCCTCACTTGGAGCAAAACAGTAAGTACCAGGTCCTCTTCCACATGCTAACCAAGGCTGTAAAACTATGCGTTGCAATCAGGATACCCTGTGGCCTACTGATGTCACACCTTAGAATGTACCTCCAGGTAAGCAGAAGGTAAGGCATACATGTAGAAATCGCTTATGGAAATATCATTTGTCATAGGGAAATCCGGGAACCAGCTGTGTGATGTACAGAAAAACTGATTGTGTCTGGTAGGAGCACAATGAGACACTCCACAACCTTTAAAACTAACACAGCCGGTGAACACATGGAAAATGATTTGCCGGTTAACAACTGATCATCACATGGTGTGTAGGCTAAAAACTCATGAGGTTAAGTTGTCACTTGGGATGCTACATTCCATCTCCAAACGACTGCTCTGAGTCCAGGTCCTACCCCTCCCACCCAGCTTCCTGCTAGTAAGCAAACTAGGTGACCTGCAGGTGATGGCTTAAGCCTGTGGATCTCTGCCACCCACCTAGAAGACCCAGATGGTGTCTGGACGCTTGGCTTTAGCCCCAGCTGTTTGGGGTACTTTGGAAATGAACTAACAGATTGAAGATCTCTCCTTCCCCTATCTTTCTCTCTCCCTCGCTCTCTCTCTCTCTGCCCTTCAAATAAAATTCTGTGTGATAACAAAGACAACAGGAGAGCTTGAAAATGATTGTGATTTTTAGGCAGTGGAATTATAAATAAAATCCCCTTGGAAGTATGTGTGATAGTTGTTCACATACTATTTTTTGAATACCTAAACAATCCCGCTTTGATTGGCATCTGAACAAGAGGGTAAAAGTCCAGCCTGTTTCTACACTCACTCCAGTTCCCATGTGGGATGCTGGTCTGGGCTTTACCTGTTCTCCAGCCTGTGTCTCATGTGTGTGCCCACATCTCAGCCTGCATCTCAGACACCCCCCACTGTTGTAGCATCCTGATTGCATGCCATTCTTCTGTCAGCCCACATGAAACTGTGGTTGTCCCAAAGGCTGCCAAACTCATAGTTCTTAGCTTAGCCTCCATTGTGACATCCTGAACCAGGCTGAGTGCCCTGTGGGAGGCCACCTTGCCCTTTCTCTGTGGCTTAGCCTAAACATTACCACTTAGGCAAACTCCCACTGCTTTCCATAAACTCCCCATGTGGGTTTGGAGACTGTCCTCCATGACTCCAATGTGTCTTGACTTCCTCCGCCATACCATTCAGCCTCTGGGATTGTAATTTTTGGGACTCTCCCACAGATTACAAGCTCATCTCTATTTGAGCCTGTCGCGCAATGTCTGACCTGGGGTGAGCAAGCAGTGAATGACAGACTCAACTGCATGCTGGCTCTCCCTGAACTCTTTTGCGTCTATGCTTGCTTCCCATGGAAGCTCCCTCCCACTACCTTTAGGTAACTGATGGTCTGATGGAGTAAAGTTGAGGAAATGAAGGGACGTTCTTGTGAAGCCCATCCTTTGTCATGGTAATTGCTGAATATTGATGACAGCATCATATATTAAGGATAAGGCAGAGTCTGGGACTTTCCTAAGGAATGTGGAAGTTGGACATTTGTTCCCCAACACTTGTTCAAGTGGTAGCAAGGACTCGAGACTGATGCCTCCTTCTGTTGTCAGCTTCGCTTCTTGTCTCAGTGGCTCTGAAATACACAGTACAAGATATGACTTAGTTGATTCATTATTTTCCTCTGCCCACAAGACTGTGTTTTAGGGAAAACAATTCACACACATTCAAAGGGTTTTAACAAGCCAGGGCATGTGGATATAGTGAGCATTTATGGAGCCTAATTGAAATTATTTTCAGCCATTTCTAAGGAGATGATATTTTGTTCTAGATTAATGTGTCATGAAGGGGAATTGTTACGTCTTTGCCTTGGAGATGAGCCAAACTTCAAGAATAGTGAACTTGGAATCAGGAATCCTTGGGTCTATTTTTATCTCCTGGCAGACACATACAAAGAAACAATGTCAGCAAATGCTAGCCTATTAATGTAATGGTTCCCATGGAACATTAGGTTGAAATTGTCTGAATACCTGTAATGCAATATACAAGCTGAGTAATTGTGTTTATGAATATAAAAGAGAAGAATTAATTGTGAAAACAACAAATGTAGTTTGCCTTTATTTGAGTGAATGCTCATTTCATTATGTTCACCAGAAATGCGGCCTTTGAAAAAGCAATGACTTTCAAACTTTTGTTTGAAAGAAATAGAAATGCATTTTATATACAGCCACACTCATGACACTGAAACCAGTTTTACAACAGTGTAGTTGCATTCAGTTATATATTTTTTTGTTATTTTATATCATTTTAATACAATTCTGGCAGACTCGCTAAATTGATTTCATGGTCCCCTAATGGGTCACAACCCACATAATGACAGACATGTTATAAAAATATAAGTATTTTATTTGTACCAAAATATAACTGATCTGTAGAGCACGCATTGAGTATTATAGGTTGCCATAATAGGAATGATAGCTCTTATTTATTAAGCATATGATAGGCTTGGGCCCAGCGCAGTAGCCTAGTGGCTAGGATCCTCACCTTGCACGTGCCGGGATCCCATGCGGCCGCTGGTTCTGGTCCCGGCGGCCCCACTTCCCATCCAGCTCCCTGCTTGTGGCCTGGGATAGCAATCAAGGATGGCCCAAGGCCTTGGGATCCTGAGCCCTCATGGGGAACCCGGAGGAGGCTCCAGGCTCCTGGCTTTGGATCGGCTCAGCTCCAGCCATTGCACCCACTTGGACAGTGAATCGGAGGACAGAGTGTCTTCCTCTCTGTCTCTCCTCTTCTCTGTGTGTCTGACTTTCCAATTAAAAATGAATAAATCTTTAGGAAAAAAAAAACCATGATATACCATGGAAAGACTGCTCGCAGTGGTTAAAGCAGCGCATTTGCTTCACTTCTTTAATGGAAGAGTAAGTAATGAAGTCTTGGTCAGCTCTCACCAATGGTCAGCTCTCACCAGTGGTCAGCTCTCACCAGTGGTCAGCTCTCACCAGTGGTCAGCTCTCACCAATGGTCAGCTCTCACCAGTGGTCAGCTCTCACCAGTGGTCAGCTCTCACCAATGGTCAGCTCTCACCAATGGTCAGCTCTCACCAGTGGTCAGCTCTCACCAATGGTCAGCTTTCGCTTTGTGATGAAGATGTGGCATCCCGTGTGGGAACGCTGAGGTTCAACTTCGAGCTCTGCCTCCTGACTTGGACTTCCTGCCAGCGCAGACCCTGGAAACCAGTGCTGATGGCTCAAGTACTTGTGTGCGTGGCACCCACATGAGAAACATGGGTTGCAGTCCCAGCTCCCAGTCCTAACCCTGGTGCAGCTTTTAGTGTGAGCACTTGCAAAGTGAATAGTGTATCGGAACATTGTCTCTCTTTCTCAAACATACAAGATTTTAAAAAGGATTGGAAAGTGATGAATAATTTCTATGAGGAAATATTGGTTCAGAACTCTCATAATATAGATAAAATCTTTGGGCAAGGTTTCAGACGTGTACATAGAGACACCTCTGATAGTTTGGTCTTTTTCTAAAATTTGAGAGGAAAAGCTACTTAAAATTATAAACATTATACTTTCAAATGTTTTAATTGAATTTGTATTTTAAATTACTAAAGCTCTTTAAAGATTCCAGAGCATAATCAAGACTAGCATAAATCCAGCCGATGCGTCCTGACTGGTGTAAACTCTCAGCCCGTCAGCAAAAGGGATGAGCAGTGATTGGAGCTGGGATCCTGGCCTTCTTAGAAAAAAGAAGAAGGGGCGGTTGGAATTACCTGATCAGATAGCCCGTGGGAAGAAGAAGTGAGCATGACCCTTTCATTTGCTTACCCACTGATCACAGCTGTATTCACATAGGTGTTTGTAAAGGGTTGGAAAGGAATGCCAGAAGACACACTTGTGTCCATGGATGATGCCATTAGGACTTAGAGGTTGTAAAACCCTTCCCATCTGAACGGACCCTGTCCAGCACGGTACCACTACAAGCACCCCCAAAAAACAGCACTCAAGGAATCTGAGTAATTGTTCTTTCTTCCTTCCATTTTCAAATGGAATTTTGAGATTGACCCTGCGGGGATCCAGGTGACTGCTGTTAGGGTCCTGGGCTTCCTATGTATCCCTAGGAAGTTACTGCTTTCCCCTTCTGAGCCAGAAGTTGGAACCCAGCCAGGCCAGCACCGTGCGTCCCAGCTTCGCCCCCACACCACAGCTGTGCTGGCAACTGTCGCCGCTCCCCTATCCAGTTGTCGCCGGGGAATGTGAGACTCTGAGGCCAGGAATTGTTCTGGATAGCACCTGTGGGGCTTGGGGTGGGACAGGGGAGTGGGGAGAGAGCGCTCCTGGCGGGAGGAAGCAACTGGAACATGTTCTGTCTGGAATTTCTCCTGGTGTTTTCTGGAGTCCTTGGAGCTGTTCATTTCATTGAGCTTTCTGTCCATGGGAAGGCAAGGGTGCCTGGAAGGGAGCCTGCTTGTGGATGTCCAGTTTCATTTCATTCTCAAGGACTAAGTGATGGATCTCTTGGTACGGCCCCTTAGAGGCACTGTTACCCATCCTCCGTAGGTGGTCAGATTTGTTATATTTGTTGACCGCACCTCCAAGTCAGATAAGCTGCAAGGCTAGAGGCCCAGTGTTTACACTTGGAACGAGTAATGAATTGTTGTGGATTTTTTTTTCCTGTTAATTGTCCCAGATTAACCTTCAAACTGTTGCTCTGTTCTGTGAGGATCAGGACAGGAAAATGATTCCATGAAGAGCATAAATGGGATTATTTTAACTCTGTTCTGCCCAGCTGGTCAACATATTTCTGTCCTTTCATGTATGGAGGTATTTCAAAAACTAAACAGAAAATGGAAATACAAATAAAGTTCTTTTGATGTAAAAAGTTATTGAAACCCATGCATATAGGGGTCTTCATGGAAAATGTATAAAATGAAAAACGGCGTAAGTTTTATTTCTGTGCACCTAAAATGAGCTTATCTTTTAACTCCATTTTCCAGAAACATTTTGGAGTTCCCCTGTATATCTGAATTACCTTAGCTTTGGGAACAAAAAGGGTATAATTGTTTACAGAATGAAAAAAAAAAAAAAGTAGAAGGACATTGTAGGGTAGCAAGCTAATCCTCCACCTGCAGTGCCAGCATCCTACACAGTCACTGGTTCGAATCCCAGCCGCTTCATTTCCAATCTAGCTCCCTGCTTATGGCCTGGGAAAGCAATGCAGGATGGCCCAGGCCCTTTGGCACCTGCATCCACATTTGAGACCTGGAAGAAGCTTCTGGTTCCCAGCTTTGGACCAGCCCAGCTATGGCCATCTCAACCATTTGAGAAGTGATTAGGAGATGGAAACACTCTCTCTCTCTCTCTCTCTCTCTCTCTCTCTCTCTCACTTTCAAGTAAAATAAACCTTTCAAAGATAGGATAAAACTGCACATCGCTGGATTTATATGGAATCTTACAATATGATGATGATATCTTTTTTTTTTTTAATTGGAAAAGCAGATCAGATGTATAGGGAGAAGGAGAGACAGAGTGAAACTCTTCCTGCCACTGGTTCACTCCTTAAGTGGCCGCAACAGCTGGAGCTGATATGATCCAAAGCCAGCAGCCAGGAGCTTCTTCCAGGTCTCCCATGTGGGTGCAGGGTCCCAAGGCTTTGGGCTGTTCTCTACGGCTCTACCCAGGCCACAAGGAGCAAGCTGGATGGATGGGAAGTGAAGCAGCTAGAACACTCATGATTCTGCAGATCGTTTTAGAAACATTAGGAAGTTGCAGCTGAAGCAGGGGACTGGGCCTAAAGTGCTCCTTGCTTAGCTCACATTTCCAGAACCTGGAAATCCAAGGTTAGGTGGTCCCATCTTCTCAGCTGTGCCGCTACATGGCAGGTGGGATCAAGGTGGGAGTATATAGAAAAGAAGTACCACCTGGTGAGACAGGAA
This sequence comes from Ochotona princeps, assembly GCF_030435755.1. Taxonomy (NCBI): domain Eukaryota; kingdom Metazoa; phylum Chordata; class Mammalia; order Lagomorpha; family Ochotonidae; genus Ochotona; species Ochotona princeps. The sequence continues at coordinate 127,309,947 of NC_080832.1, read as the reverse complement.
GCCAGAGGGATGGAGGACTCCAGCTTGCTTTTTATAACCACAGTGAGTGGGGAGGGGAGTGCTTCACTGCAAGAGACCAGCATTCATTCCTGCCAGAAGTGCCAACCCCAGTGAGCTCATACCTCACACTAGGCTCTCTCTTTAAGGTTCCACCACCCCAACACCATCCCACTGAGGACCAGACTTCTGGCACATGGAAGATAATAAAAATAATTTTAAGAAAAAAAAAGAAAAAGAAAGCTGGTCCCTGGGGCTGGGAGGCCTGCTATGCTGCTGATGCCAGCTTCCTGCTGAAGCACACCCTGGGAGGTAACAGATAATGGCCAAGGTCAGTGGGTCCCCACCACCCAGGGAAGCAGGAGATCTGGACTGAGTTCCTACTCCTGGCTTTGTCCTGGCCTGGCTCCGGTCATGGTGGGCTTTGGGAGAGTAAACCAGGAGGTTGGAATTGTCTCTGACATTAATTTTCAAATAAATTAATTTAAGGAAGAGAAAGGAAAAGAAAGAAAGGAAAGAAAGAAAGAAAGAAAGAAAGACAGACGGGTGAAATGGTGCACATTATCTTCTAAAAGACAAACAAACCCTTCCTAAAAGGGAACACCAGGCAAGCCCTGGCTGCAATTTATGGATACAATTTGCACCCTTGACACAAACTGAGTTAATCCCAGTCCCTTCCTTGGGTCTGAGCCCTGGGTGACCCTGCTTGTGGATGTTGGAGCTGAAACAGACCCAGGCCTTACCCTGTCTTAGCGTGCCTCCCACTAGACAGCTCTGGAGGTGTGGGGGCTGCTTTCTCCTTGGTGAAATTTATTCTTAATGAGATATCACATGGGCATAGTGTCGTCTATAAATAATCCCTATAACAGCTGTTCTTTTGCCTTAACCTCGGCCCAACTTCTGCTACATACCAAGGATGGATCATTTGAAAAAGTACAATAGTTTCTTTGTGACCCTAAGGTCTGCAAGAAATAACAAAACCTGGAATTCAGTGATAGTCGGGCCTCCAGCTTTGCTGGCTGAGAGAGGTCGCCTTCCAGCTAATTCAAGCCACATGGCACTCTTGGACTACAGAGCACTGCTACCTCCCCAGCTTGTGGGATGAGTAAACTCTGCTATCTTTAACCCTGGAAAGTTTTCCCATGGAGACTTTTTTTTTAATCTCTGCTTGTTTTCTCTTAGGAAGAAATAGTATTTCCTAGCTGCCAGTACTGGCAGATGAGCAGAAAAGAAATCTGCAAATTCCAAATTGGGTCCAGACATCAGTAACCAAGCCATGTCAAACTAATCATTCTAACTATGTATCAAGACACTGTATGCAAAATATCTGGCTCACTTGCGCAAATCAGAGTGTGTTTAGGGCGTTCAGGAGTCTGCGCTAAGCGCTTTCTCTTCCTTCATCAGAAATGTCTACATTGGGCAAGTAGAAAGCTCTGTATGTTTTCTGTAGAGTCACATCCAGATTATGAACTTGAAGAAGTTGATGAACTTAAAAGATACACTTATTTGGGTGCAAAAAAATTTAATAAATCCATGTTTTTTTTATAATATGCATTTTCATGAAGCTTTTGGAAACTCCCATATGTGTAATTTCAACCTTTTACACTCAAATGAACTTATCCTTTTTTTTGTTGTTGTTGGTGAAGATTTGCCTATTTTTATCTGAGAGGCAGATTTTAAAGAGAGAGGAGAGACTCTCCAAATGACTGCCAGGGTCAGAGCTCAGCTGTTCTGGAGCCAGGAGCCAGGAGCTTCTTCCAGGTCTCCCACATAGGCAAAGGGCCCTAGGAACTAGGTCATCCTCCACTGCTTTCCCAGGCCATAGACAGAGACCTGGCATGGAAGTGGAGCATCTGGGACTCAAATCAGCACCCATGTGGGATGGTGGTGCTGCAGGCAGAGCATTAGCTTGATAAGCCACCGTGCTGACCACAAGGGCTTACCTTTCAATTTCATTTTTCCATAAACGTTTTGAAGTACTCTCCTTAATCCAGAACATGGCAAGTTTAAAAACACTGAGTTACCAACCTACAGATCCTAACGGAAACTAATGTGTGTCAGTCCCAAGCTGTTTTCCCACATGCATTTTGCTGAAATGGCTGTTATTTTGGTCTCTTCATCTCCGGCTGCAGCTCACACTCATGCGAGCCATCAGAGGCAGAAGTCATGGGAGGGCAGAAGGGATGCAGAGAGTGAAACCATCAAAAACCATTGATCAAAACATGAGATTAGGATTTTGTATTTTGGGGTTTTTAAAGATTTATTTTATGTATTTGAAAAGTAGAGTTACAAAGAGAAAAAGAGGGAGATGGGGGTGGGGGGACAGATATTAGAGATCTGTCTTCATTGTCTGGTTCACTCCCCCAGATGGTCACAATAAACTGGAGTTGAGCGGGACTAAAGCCAGGAGACAGGACTTTGACTGGGTCTTCCACATGAGTTCAAGGGCCCAAACACTTGGATCATCTTCCCATGTTTTCCCAGGTGCTGTTGACTGGGAGCTGAAATGGAGATGCCATGGCACCCATATAGGATAATGGCATTGCACGTGTTGGTTTAACTCACTAGACCACAATGCAACTCATTTCTTGTTTTTAAATAGTTTTTTTAAAAAGCTTTTAGGGCCCAACACAATTACCTAGTGGCTGAAGTCCTTGCCTTGTACACACCAGGATACCATATGGGTGCCAGTTCTAATTCCCACTTCCCATCCAGCTCCCTGCTTGTGGCCTGGGAAAGCAGCAGAGGTTGGCCCAAAGCCTTGGGAATCCTGCACCCACGTGGAAGACTTGGAAGAAGCTCCTGGCTTCAGATGTTCTGCTCCAGCTGTTGCGGCTCACTTGGGGAGTGAATCAGCTGACAGAAAATCTTCCTCTCGGTCTCTTCCCCTCTCTGTATATCTAACTTTACAATAAAAATAAATAAACCTTTTTTTTAAATGCTTTAAGTTATTTATTTGAAAGGCAGAAAGACAGGCACTCATTTCCTCTCTTCTGATTCACTCACCCACTCACCAAATTTCCACAACAGCCACAAGGGTTGAGCCGGGTCAAAGCCAGGAGCCAGAAGTTCAATCCAAGTCTCCTCTGGGGTAGCAGGGACTCAATTACTGGTGCCATCATCAGTGCCCCCCACCCCACCCCAGGTGATCTGGACTCAGGAGCAGAGCCGGGAGTCAATTCCAGATGCTCTGCTAGGGGGTGCAGAAATCCCAAGCACTCTTAACCACTAGGCCAACCACCTGCCCCAAGAAATGACCACTCCCAACTCAATTTGTATCATGGAATAAGGATGTTAGGGTCTTTGCTTCTGAAGAAACTTGTTCAAAATGGGCCCTACATTTCCTTCTTACTCATGGACCCATCTTTTTCTTTCTACTGCATATGAGTGCTAATTGGGTTTTGGGGGAACTCTGGACTCCCAGCAGTGTTGTGTTTGCATAGATAAAATAGGAAATATTCCCCAATTTGACTTCATAAAAACGATTAGTACACATACGCTTGAAGTATTACTCGGAAGTATTACTAACAATTCTGCATTCTTGGATAGGCCTCCAGAAACGTTGTTTTTGTTGGCAAAAGGAGCCTCAGAATTCTAAGAAATGATAAAAATAAGAGAATAGAGACGAAAGTCATAAATTCGCTCTGGCTTGTAATTACATTGTATAGACTGGTCACCTAGCCAACCATGGGTCCATCCTTTGCTTGGTTGTAGTTATTTTCTAGATGAAACTGGTATTAGTATGAATGTAGAAATTGGCAAGTTCTTGTGGAAATGGACAGATTCAGAATTGTGTGAACTTGGGTTTTTGTGTGTTATAATTAACAACTATATGCATTTGTGGGATATAGTGTGATGCGCCAATACCTGTATACAGTATATGACAACCAGATCACTGCAATTAACATTCCTGTCTTGTCCTTTTCTGGTGGGTAAGGCCTATGGGCACCTCTCTTCTACTTCTCAAAATCACACCATCGTGCTGGGAACCCGCTGTACTGTGGAGCTCTCACTCTCCTCCTCCCTGTAGGTCACTGCCCTTTAGTTGACATCCTCCGTGCCTCTCCGCACTACCTTTCCCCATTTCTAGTAATCACTGTTTGCCATTCAGATCAACTTTTGTTTTCTGCTTCTATTGATAAAACACAACGAGCAGTTTTTGTCTTTATGTCCCTGACCTATTTCACCTAACATCAGACCCTCTCATTCTACCCATTTTGCCACAAATAATAGAATTTCATTTCGTTTTATGGCTGATTAATATTCTGTTGTTTATAACTTCTTCTTTATTCATTCACCCATCAGCGAATACCTAGGTTGGTTCTGTATCTTAGCTACTATGAGCTGCGCCCCAGTGGACATGGGCAAGTGGGTACCTCTTGGATATACTGATTTCGTATCCTGTGCATAAACACCCAGACGTGGAGCTGCTGGATCACACATATGGTAGCTCTATTTTTAGCCTTCTGAGGAATCTCTGTACTGCTCCCCCTCATGACTCCACAGATTTCCAATCCAAAGGACACTGTATGAGAACTCCCTTTTCAAGCCTCCTTGTCAGCACTTGTTAGCGTTTGCTTTTTCACAAATGGCCACTCCTGGGGTGAGAGGAAACCCTCGCTGTAGATTTGCCTTTCCTCAATGGTTATTGATGTGAACATTCTGGAAATTCAATTTCATTGTCACTGATCAAAACAAATCTTGCAGAAAATAAAAAGAACGTGATTTTACCATCAAAAGATATAAATAGACCACACATTCCGGCTTTTTTTAAATTCAGATTTTTATTTACTTTTATTGGAAAGTCAGATTTACACAGAGAAGGAGAAACCAAGATCCTCTGTCTGCTGATTCACTCCCCAAGTGGCCATAACAGTTGGAGCTGAGTTGAGCTGAAAGCAGGAGTCAGGAGCTGCTTCCAGGTTTCCCACATGGGTGCAGGATCCCAAGGCCTTGGGCTGTCCTCTGCTGCTTTCCCAGGCCACAAGCAGGGAGCTGGAAGGGAAGTGGAGCAGCCGGGACACAAATCAGAGCCCATATAGGATCCCAGTGCATGCAAGGCGAGGACGTTAGCCACTAGGCTATCACGCCAGTCCCACATTCTGTCTTTGCGAAGGATATTTTGCCACTGGGAAGGCTGATTTGTGAGCAGGAAGGTAAATGTTTAGTTGTGAAGCTGGTAGTTCACTCTTTTAATCCCTCCCTCCTACTCTCATGCATGAGATGTGCCTACAAGACCGTTTGGGGAAAAAAATTAATAAACAGCATTTTATAAACAGTTGTCAAATGTTGTAAGTTCTTCTAGGTGTGGCATGAAGATACAGGTCTATGTATTTGAACTGGCTTTGTGATTTTTAAATCACTTCCAAATTTTACAATTGGAGCACTTATAAGTTGTCACTCTGCCTAGAGCGACACTTCACAGGAAGCCAGGTGGATCCTGTGCCAGGCTGGTTCGGAGAGGAAACAGCCAACAGAAGAATCTGAGCCATCCATCTTTGCTCATCAGAGAGACAGGAGGGGTGGAGTGGCGGAAAGCCCACCCCCTACTGCATGTCAGCTGGCTCATTTTCTGGCTTTATCTGCGGTCTCCACAGATATGGGAAGACAGATGGCTCAGAATACCACTCTAAGCTAGTTTTATGGAAGAAATCTCTTAACAAAAGCTCCATTGTGAGCAACATAATCTGATTGTTTCAAAAAAAAACTTGTCATGTGACATTTTAATTTTCTTGCTCTACTTTCTAAACTTTGGTAAAAGCTGTAACCCAGGTAGGGGTTACCTAACCTATTCGGCAAGTTGGCGATGAATGTTGCTTATAAATATTTCTCCCTTGCTCTCTCCTTTTCAGGATGGAGAGATCTACCAAGCACACCTGATGGTGTAGTGGGCACCAGAACCACTGTAGCCTCTTCTCCAGCCCCATGCCCTGTCCTCTCCAGGAGGCCAGTCGTTCCCTGGGTTCTCCAGCACCCCTTACGTGTGACATGTGACACACGTTATCAAACCACCTCTGCACTCACCCTCCTGGAGGCCAAGGCCACAGATGTGCATCCCTTATATAAAATGACATGATATTTGCATGTAACCTATCCATGTCCCTCGGTGTCCTTTAAGTCATCTCTGGTTCTAATGCCTAAACGGTGGAAGTGCTCTGTGTGTCACTGTGGTGCTGTAGTTAATAACAGAATAATGGCAAAGGGGGATAGTCTGCATACACTGATCTTCTCAGTCCGTGGTGAGTTGAAATAGCGAATGAGGAACCTGCACATTCCAGTCACACTTGTTTGTGTATTTGGTACCTTGATTAGATTAGACAGGACTTAAAGGGAGGACTGAGACCCCCCTCGCGATACCTACATCCCAGTGGGAGTGTCAGGGTGTGTCAGAGTGCAGATTCCAGCTTTGCTTCTGAGTCTAGCTTTCTGCTAACGAGCACCATGGGAAACCGGAACTAAATTCCTAACTCCTGGCGGAAACCGGAACTAAATTCCTAACTCCTGGCTTCTGCAGGACCCAGCTCCCCAATTGAAGGCATTTGAGAAGGGAGCCAGCATTTGGGAGCCAGCTCATTCCGTCTTATCTGTGTCACTCTGATCACTCTGTCTGTATGTACCTCTAAAACGGGATGTGGGCCCGTTTCCTCATTGTGTGGCTTGTTCCCCACAGGGGATCACTAGGAAAATAATAGTTGAGTAGACTGACAGATGAGTCCTACTTATTCAGTTCATGTTGAATTCAGTTAGGTTCTCTGTAGATTGCATCATCTGCTACCCCTTTGACTGGGCCTTAAAATCCTAGAAGTTGAAAGATTACAGTTGAAAATTTCCAAACAACTTTATCTGCTGGGGCAGAATTTCAGGAAATTATAGACTGGAAGCCTTCTTGTAGTTGAGTTTTTAACATAAATAGTTACATTTCACTTTTTGTTTGTGTCTCCAAGACATGAAACTTCTGCCTTTAGTCCTGCTCTCTAAAAACTCAACCAAATGGATAATTTGATGAGTTTTTTGCCTTATTTAGATCCAAATGTGCACTGGATAATTAAGGCAAGAGTGTTGGTGGTAAGGATAAGAGAGTGAAAGTAGATTATTAATTATATAAGTCATTGCTACCAACAAAACAAGGTGGATAGGCTATCCAGGAAATGAAGTTCAGAAAAAATAAATTTCATTTCTAGAGTAATAAGATGATTAAGAGTTACTCCAAAAAGTAACATTTAAGAAAAACTAATTTCAGTAAACATTACCATAGAATTGTATTGCATATAATGCGGTTATATATTATATGCAGCATATATAACCAAAACCTAACAAGCCTTCCACATACTGCATACAATGGCTTTATTATTTTATAGCTACAGTTCACATATTTAAAAACAGAGGAAGCAGCTGTTCCCAAAAGAGTTGAAATTAATTTAGAGAAGAGGATTTGCAGTACATTAACTTTTTAAAAAGTCCTTGTGCCCCCCAAAAGTATATAGCCAAAAATCTGCTCTCCAAATTAATCTTCATAGAGCTTAAGAGCAGCGTGTTTAGATTTTGTGCTGTGTTCTTGCAGCACAAGTGAAACTTGCACCCTGAAAATGGCTGTTCAGGATCACAGATGTGCTAAATGTGCCATGTTTTATATTGAAAGCCACTGTTACATGACTTTAACAAGGGTCAGAGGCTCTAGAGCACTTGAGAGATGCACTTCATCAACAAATAGTTGTTTTTTTTTTTTAGTTTTTTTATTTATTTGAAAGGCAGAGAGAGAGACACACACAAATCTTCCATTTTCTGGTTCATTCCACAGTTGCCTGTTACAACTCAGGCTGGGCCAGGCCAGAACCAAGAGCCAGGATTCCTGTTCGAGTCTCTCATGTGGGTAGCACAGACCCAAGTACTTGGACCATCCGTCTGCTGCCTTTCTGACATATTAACAGGAAGCTGAATCAGAAGCAGAGGTGGGATTCAAACGCAAAAAGTTACAAGCATCCCAAGCAACAACTTAACCCACTGTGCCACAATACCCACCCCTGGAGAAGCTTTGAAAAAGCATTTGGGTGTAGGTCATTGCCACTAAAGATGACACTCACTTCTATGCAAAATACCTGTTCAGCTTCCAGCTTCACTTCCTCTCCTAGGTGAGCTTATGCTGGTCACGTGAGGTCATCACCACTGTAGAAACAAGAAAACAGGAAATCGTGAGGTTAAAACACATCACAGCAGAATGTACTGAGAGAAGACTTGGAAAGAACCAGATAGACGAGGTCTCTCATTCGATGCATTTGTGCTATGCACAATGCATGTGAGGGTGGAACCAGTAGCCTCTGATCAGGAAAGTGAGTGCTATGTGCAGGCTGGCGTGGCAGTTTGCTTAAAGTTTCAGTGCGAAGCAGTGGGGCAAGGACCCCAACTGGTATGGTTGCATTGCAGGCTTCTGAGGCAGGAACTACTGGTTTGGACACTCTTCTTGGCCCTCATTGCTGTGCCTGCCTGAAACGCATGCCCTGCTGTGAGCACTCCTGCAGCTCTACATGATCCTTGGCTATCATGGGAACAGGGCACATCTGCCCTCCATGCTATACCCTCTCCTCTGCCCTCCGCTCTTCCACAGACGCCAAGCCTCCAGCGCTGGTGGAAAGCACGATGCAGTGGCTCACTCAAGGGGCCGCTAAGATCAAGCTTGGCTCTGATGCTCTTGGTCCCATCCAGTCTGGACTGCCACAGGCACTTGTCTTAAGAAGGAAATCATGCTGAGGGATCCCCAGGAGAGGGGCCAGGACCCTCCCACACCTCAAAAGAGCAAAAACACCAGATACAGAGCCAGGAAGTAAGTACAAGGACCCTTTATGGGCACCAGTGAGTACTTAAGAAAGAAATACTTCACAGCCCAGTTTTCACAGCCGCAACACCAAGTTGCAACAAAAGCAACATCAAACAGTGCTGTGACACAGGAGGTGAAGCCGCTGCTTGTGATACTAGCATCACATATAATACCACTAGTTTAAGAACCGGCTGCTTTATTTCCAATCCAGCTTCCTGCTAATGCAGCTGAGAAAACAGCAAGAGAATGGCTCAAGCACTTTGAGCCTCTGCTACTCATAAGGAAGATACAGATAGAATTCCAGGCTTTTCCCTGGTCCAACCCCTAGCCATGGCAACCATTTGGAAAGTGAGCCAGGAGATAAAAGACCGCTCTCTCCCTCTCCTCTCGCTCTTTCTCTGCAAACTTGTCATCCCTAAACTTGTCTTTCAAATAAATCAATACCATCCAGGTTTTGACACTGCTGAAGTGCCACTGTCCACGACCAGAATGTCTGCTGCCGCCGTAAGCCATAGGAGCTAGGTCAGCTGCTAGAGGAAGAGAGGGATTCCATGAGAATCGATGGAGATCATCCAAGCCAGACTATTGTATCTCTCCCATTACTTTAGTCATGCATACTCTAGCCAGAGGCACAGAGCAAGTCTACACATGTGTGGAGGCAGCCCAGACTTCTAGATCTTTCATTTGACCAGTGGCTGTTTTTAAGTAGGGGTGAGGGGATGTGGGGAGATGGGAGGAGGCAGGCTTTTGACACACCTGCCAAGATTCTGCTTGGGATGCTCCCTATCCCATATTGGCGTCATAGGTACACTCCTGATCCCTTCCTAGTATGCACACCCTGGGAGGCAGCAGGTGGTTGCTCAAGTAGTTGGAATCTTGCCATCCACATGGGAGACTTAAAATGACTGCTAGGCTCTCAGCATTGGGCCCGCCCAGCGCTGGCTATTGTGAGCATCTGGGGAGAGAATCATCAGATAGGAGATTTCTCTGTGTGTTTCTCAAATTAAATTTATAAAAATTTCTTAAAGTATGAATACAGCATAAAAAGATTTTAGAGTCAAGCAGATATGTTCTGGAATTAGCCCACTGCCCATTGGCTGGTCATTAAGAGTTAAGTTTGAACAGTCTGATCTGCTAAGGATGTGTTTCAGTCCTTGCCTGAGTCATGTGATTGCAGTGGTCAAGGTTAACCTCAGCACACAGGATACAGCAGTCATCCCCAAACTTGCCACCCTGAAGTCACCAAGGGAGACTCAGAAAACTTACAAATGTCTCATTTTAATACCACCACCACCCCCAGAGAGTATTTGTGAGCTGGCCTAGGATTGGGCATTTTCAGCAGATCCCTACATGCTTCTGGTGTTCAGATGAGTTGGGGAGCCCCTGGCATTGAACCCGTCATATATACACTGAGCAATAGACATCTGTTGATTGAATGAAAATAATGGGTGCCTGGCACCCAGGCTGGACCTACTGCCCAGCTCGGCTCCCTTCTAGTGCTCTCCTTCTCACTAGGGTGTCTGAAGATGTCAGATCAGGCTACGATCATGGCCTGTGTGACTGCCTTCATGGCCAAGTCCACGTGAGACCACAGGTGCTTTCTTGTCCTACAGAAAGAGGAGAAGGGGGTAAGGTAACAATTACTGGGTGAGAGGCAGCCCATGGAGATACAGTTTAGGGAAGCCCTGATCAGTTGGATCTTAGGTCCCGCAGTAAAGTCCCTGAATGCTGACTGTAAAGGAAGCTTGGAAACATGAGCCTGGCACTGTGCCGGGGCTAGGGCTGACACGGGCATGATCCAGGATGGAGTACAGATCAGCCCAAGGCCACGTTTCAGCTGCTCCCAAGCTCCCTTATTTTTTGGCTTTCATTTCCAGCGTCCGTGGCAGTAAACCCTTTGTCCAGTGTTCCCGGTTCAGCTCTCTTAATATATCAGTGTTCTGAAAAGTTGATTATGGGACTTCTCAGTTTCTAGCTCCTTTCATGGTTCTTGGGGTCTGAATTCTGACAGCAGTAGGACCAACAAAATGATTCGGCCTTAAGGACCAGTATTACCTCCCCTTCCCCCCAAATTGCTTTTGAGAGTAGGAGCATCAACTCTTTATGTTACTACATACTTGGGAGGAAAGTAATTCTTGGGCTTGTTTGTTTGTTGTTTCTTTGAATGTCTCCAACCAGAGGCTGGAATACTGTTTGATGCGCAAAGCATGTATTACATAGTCTTCATGATTCAGAGCAAATTCTCAAATTTCACTCCAGTCACGTAATAGAAAACATGTAAGATACTGAAGAAGATATGTGAGATTAGTCAGTTTCGAGAGCTGTGATGGAGTCAGGCTAGTTTTAGGAATATAAATCCCTTGCAAATTATATCTTCAGGAGGTGAGAACTCCAACCTGCTGAGCGTTTAAGTCTTGCATTTAGAATAACAGAAGTCTTTTATTTTCAGAGTAATTCTACACTTCATAGGGATTATGTAAGTACTTTGAAATAGCTTGTTTTCTTTCCCAAGTGGCAGGTACTATACTACTGGACTTAAAGTTCTGACAGTTGGGGGCAGGGAGGTATTTAGCGCAGCAGCCAGTTGCCTATGGCCCCATGGCAGAAGTGTCCTGGTTCATCCCAGCTCTGACTCCTGTCCCCAGCTTTAAACTAACAACAACCCTGGGAGGCAAAAGGTGGTAGCTTGCCTAGGGGACCTGGACTGCATTCCTGGCTCTTGGCTTCCTTCTTCTAAGCCTGGGGCTGTCTCAGGCCTTTGGGAGAAAGAACAGCTGATGGGGAGCTTACTCCAGCTCCCCAATCAGAAACTTTTACAAATTAATAACTTCTTGATTCTGACATTCATAGTACTGAGTTGCTTATGAAAATAGGAATCTACTTAGGGCCCGGCGGCGTGGCCTAGCGGCTAAAGTCCTCGCCTTGAAAGCCCCGGGATCCCATATGGGCGCCGGTTCTAATCCCGGCAGCTCCACTTCCCATCCAGCTCCCTGCTTGTGGCCTGGGAAAGCAGTTGAGGACGGCCCAAAGCTTTGGGACCCTGCACCCGCGTGGGAGACCCGGAAGAGGTTCCTGGTCCTGGCATCGGATTGACATGTACCGGCCCGTTGCGGCTCACTTGGGGAGTGAAGCATCGGATGGAAGATCTTCCTCTCTGTCTCTCCTCCTCTCTGTATATTCGGCTTTCCAATAATAATAAAATCTTTAAAAAAAAAAAAAAAGAAAGAAAGAAAATAGGAATATACTTTGTCAATTTATATTTGGCATTTATGTGGTATTTTACCTGTGTATCTGATATTTAAGACAGAGGAGCCTAAACCACATCTCAACACTCTCAATTTTTCAACTTCCTGTTTTTTAAGTTGAACTAGCTTATAATTACTTATCAAGAATTTACAGTTCCACACCTTGGTATAAAAGTAAAGTACTGAGATCGGCATGGTAACAGAATAGGCTAATCCTCCATGGGCGCTGGTTCGTGTCCCAACTACTCCACTTCCCATCCAGCTCCTTACTTTACAGCCTGGGAAAGCAGCAGATGATGGTCCAAGTCCTTGGGTCGCTACACCCACTTGGGAGACCCAGAGAAAGCTTCTGGCTCCTATCTTTGAGTCAGCCTAACTCTGGCTGTTGCAGCCATTTGGGGAGTGATCCAGTAAATGGAAGACCTTTCTGTCTCTCCTTCTCTCTGTGTAAAACAATCTACCTTTCAAATAAAGATAAGTACACCTTAAAAAGAAAAGTAAGGTGGTATTCTTTTTCCCAAACTTGTTACCCACTTGTTCAAAGCTCTGTGCCAGGGTTATCCATTCCAAACATTAAAATAGTCCTTGTCTGGCCTGTCACCTTTTACTGCCATTTGAACTTGTTAGACTTTCACGTTGAAGACCAAAGGTGCACTTCACACAAGTCTTACTTTAAAGGTTTTAATTTCCCCAGGTTGACAGCCATCTGTCTTATAGTCCTGGCCCTGCCACACAGCCAGGTCACACATGGTGCTTGTCTTGGGGTCAGCTTGAGGCATGCATATTTGGAAAAATGGCTTCCAGAGAGTCTTTAGCTGGGCCAAAAGGCTCGTAATTATCTAATCACTACTATGTTTCACCTGTCTCACCATTGATCACTCTGGTTTCCAGTGCCCCTAAAGAGTTTATCTTCTTGTCCATTGTGTTGCTTTCTTCTCATTATCAGTTGCCCAATTGCATTCCTATGCGGAGTCTTGGCCATGACCTTGTGACCTGGGCTAAGTTAGCAGCAGTGCCCCCTGGCTGTGCAAATTCTGCTAGCAGTCCTGCTGTGGGTTCCCAAGGCACACAGATCCCCTTGGTGCTAGGAGTCCTCTGCACAGAACTACGATCCCCAAGTGCATGAGGTTCTAGGCGGGGCTCCCATCTCAATGCCACTCTCTCCTTCACCTTCTGTCTCCCACAGGGTCCAGTCGCAACGACGACGACATCTGCATTTTCTGTGCTGTCCTCGGGGCCTGGACTCCCCCCACCTCCTCCACCTCCACCTCCTCCAGGACCACCTCCACTTTTTGAAAATGAAGGCAGAAAAGAGGACTCCTCGCCATCACGCTCAGCTTTGTTTGCCCAGCTTAACCAGGGAGAAGCAATTACAAAAGGTGAACCGGTGGGGACTGGAGGGTCCCTGCTCCCTCGGGCTCCAGGACCCAGGTCCTCCATCCCCTGCCGCTGCCGGGGACCGCCACAGTGAGGGTCCTGAGCACCCTGGAAGGCGGCAGCTGCAGCGTGGTTCCTCTCCAGACAGCCAGCCTTGGTGGGCCATGTGGGCCAGGAAGACCTCAGGGAGTCTGGGTTCTCATTCGATCCCAGCACTGCTTCATTGCCTCGGTTCCTGAGGCCTGAGCACTGCCTTCCACAGTCAAGGCATCAAGTTGGAGGGAGAGAAGCAGGGCAAGCACTCAGCTCTGTGTACACATCACAGTGAACCACCCATGTGCTCTCATGACAAAGGGCTACTTTTCTTTTAATTTTACAATATTTAAACTTCATCAGGATCATGGAGCCAGCATTGTAGTGTAGCAAGTAAAGCCACTACCTGCAATGCCAGCATCCCGTATGGGCACTGGTTCAAGTCCTGGCTGCTCCACTTCCAGTCCAGCTCCCTGCTAATATGCCAGGAAGAAACTCCAGCTTTCGGCCTGGCCCTGCCTTACCCATTGCAGCCAGCTGGGGAGTGAACCAGTGGATGGGTGATTTTTTTTTTTCTGTCTCTCTAAACAGCAATATCATTGTGTCAAAAAAAAAAAAAGTCTATGCACAAGTAACAGGAATTTGATTGTAAGATGTCTCTATTGAGCTGAGGTGGTAAGAACCCATAATTCCAAATTTTTCTCTAACCCTCAGCTGCCTCCACTCTCTCCTCTGAATGTCATATGCAAAGAAAGAATGGACTCCTAACCCTAAGTTCAATTCTGTATTCCAATATACACTCACCGGGATGCGCTAACCTTTCTAGCTATGTGTGGCAAATGGTTTAGCCATGAGAGAAGTAAGTCATGTGAACATTCTGGGGCAGACGCTTTAGGGTGCATTGAGATTTGGAGGGGAGTTGTTTTATTTTATGTACAGAATTTTTTATCTGTCATTTTTAACTCCTTAAAGATTTTCCTAGAATTAAAACCAAAATGCTTACAATACTTCTGTTGACTTAAACTCTAATGGGACACAGACTAGACAATTATGAAAATAGCCTCACCAAAAGTTCTCATGCTGCCCACATCATGTGGGCCCAACACAGTAGGGGCACAGCCCCAGGTGTGAACTGAAAAGAAATGTGTCCACATGCGTTACCCTTGCAGGGCTGCGGCATGTCACCGATGACCAGAAGACGTACAAGAATCCCAGCCTGCGTGCTCAAGGACAAACTCCATCTCCAACCAAAAGCCACACCCCGAGCCCTACCTCGCCCAAATCCCTTCCCGCTCAGAAACACTCTCCAGTGTTTGAGTTAGAAGGAAAGAAGTGGAGAGTGGTGAGTACCGCCCGTCCCCCGCTGTCTGACACACGCCCTCTTATCAACACAGCGCTGAGACATAAGCCTGGGAGTTCTTTGGGCAAAACCCACCAGCTGGAGTTAGAAACCATGACATTTCTGAATGTGTCTGAAAACTTAATGTTGTCCACTCTTCATATGCATTCTTTATCATGTTAAGTGATTTTTCCTCGGGATAAAATGCAAACGTGAAGTGTGCCAATGACCATTTTTAAAATGTGCCAGAGAGTGGCACTAATGCATCAGTGTACTATTGCTCCACCCACAGAGCCCTGTCTCATCCTGCAGAACTGAACCTCAAGAGCTTTTTACTCCCCGGAAATCCCCATGCTACTTGCTGTGAATTTCATTCTTTCCATTGGTTTGTCAACATCAACAGACGGCAAGAGAAACCTGTAGAACCAGGGACTGTGCCCCATTCTGGTCTTCTATAGGATGCTTACTTAGTCAGCTCCACTCATGGAGGCAGAGACATATTCAACCATCACTTTTCCCGATCCCTAGACCCATCAGGGCTAATTATTTATTCAGAACAAAGATATTGCCAGTGTGGATGAAAGCTGGGGTCCCATGCCCATGTAGAGACCCTCCCTAATGATTCAGGGCAAAATCCATAAAAAGGTTGTCGGTCTGAAATTACTGGGGTTTAGGCCACCACCATGACCCTGCTTCCTCAGCCTGTGTGTCCAGCCCCTATGGGACATAGCAAATGGTGCTGTAGATTCAAGTCCAGGTTCAACATCAGTGGCTCAGCAAACAGCTGCCATGCCCCTACTCCAGCCCCTAAGCCATGAGCCAGGGTATAGACACCTGCTGAGAAGGTGCCCCGACCGACCACTGGTTCCATCTGCCCATTTACAGCCAAGGCAATAACAAAGGTAAAACCCGGGGTTTCCTCTACAAGGAGAGAGTTCTTTGCAAGGACAGTTCTCTGCAAGCAGAAAGGATGCTTAGACAAACAGGATGTTAGACAAACAGGAAGGCCGCTGATGCTTTCTGTATATCCCTCACACATAGGTGACATCCGCATGTGTTTTAACTGTAGGAGTACCAAGAAGACCGGAATGACCTGATGATTCCAGAGACGGAGCTGAAGCAAGTAGCCTACATCTTCAAATGCAGCAAATCCACTCTCCAGATGAAAGGGAAAATAAACTCCATTACAATCGGTAGGGCAGAACTTGGCTCCAAAACTACTACGATGAGTCCTTTTGTATAAATCTGCTGTGTATATTGAGTGGAGTTGACTTTTCCCCGTAGACAACTGTAAGAAGTTTGGCCTGGTGTTTGACAATGTGGTGGGCATCGTGGAAGTGATCAACTCCAAGGATATTCAAATCCAGGTGAGCAATCCCCTCCAGCCACACTGCGCCAGCTGCATCCCAGCAGGCACCATGCACTCGGCCTGCAAGGGGGCCCTTGTTCCTCCGTGTCCCATTCCCACTCTTCCCAGACAGTGTCACCATCTCCTGTGTGAACTATTCCTACTTTTTATTTTTTAAAGATTTTTTTTTAATTTTTAAAGATTTTTTTAAGATTTTTAATTTTGGGGGCCCGACGGTGTGGCCTAGCGGCTAAAGTCCTCGCCTTGAAAGCCCTGGGATCCCATATGGGCGCCAGTTCTAATCCCGGCAGCTCCACTTCCCATCCAGCCCCCTGCTTGTGGCCTGGGAAAGCAGTTGAGGACGGCCCAATGCTTTGGGACCCTGCACCCGCGTGGGAAACCTGGAAGAGGTTCCTGGTTCTGGCTTCGGATTGGCGCGCATCGGCCCGTTGCGGCTCACTTGCGGAGTGAAACATCGGATGGAAGATCTTCCTCTCTGTCTCTCCTCCTCTCTGTATATCTGGCTTTCCAATAATAAAAAAAAAAATTTTTTAATTTTTGATTTTTATTGGAAAGTCAGATTTACAGAGAGAGAAAGCTCTCCTGTCTACTGGTTCACTCCCCTACTGGCCACAATGGTAAGAGCAAGGGGAGGGTTTAATCACTGAGCCATTGTGCCAGGCCCCTATCTTTCTGCTTACACTGCATTAGTTCCTCCTTTTCAGTTTCTTATACCACATTCCATTTTGTGCTGCAAAGACTGGGCCATCATCTGTTTCAAGGGCAGCAGCCTAAGCTTTATAGCCCAAGAATGCAGATGGTCACAAAAGCCAGTGCTGGACCAGGCTTTGAAACCAGACTCAAGAAGTTATCAGAGTCTTCCATTTGAGTGTGAAGACCCAAGCCCTTGGGCCATCTTCTGTTGCTTTCCCAGGTGCATTAGCAGGAAGCTGGATCAAAAGTGGAACAGCCGGGACACTAACACCCTATGAGATGTTTGTGTTGCAGGTGGCAATTTTTCCTGCTACTACACAATGCCAACCTCAGCAGCCCCAGAATTTTGCACAGTACCTGCACATAGCAGGTACTGAGTAAATGTTTACTGGTTGAGTGATTGGAACAAATCAGCCACTGCATAAATAAAAGATGTTGAGAGATTCATTGCCCCAACATAATACCACTGTCCCAAAGAGAACCCCTCCCACACTGGGAAAATTGGGGCTGGTAAGGAGAAGGAAGTTTTCCCCAAGAATAGCTGAAATCATTAGTATAACCACCTGTGGATAATAGAATTTTGAATTAGATTTACAAAACAGAAGAAAATACATATTTCTTAATTATAAGATAAAGGCATGTGGGATTTTATAATACATGAAAGGTAAAGAAATTCTTACTTATGGCCAGCTACAACTTATTTGAAAGAGTTACAGAGGAGTGGGGAGAAACAGATTTTTTTCCATCTGCTGGTTCAGTTTCCAGATGGTCACAGTGGCCATGGCTGGACCACATCAAAGCCAGGAGCTTTTTGCAGGATTCCTACAAGAGCAGCAGGAGCCCAAGAACTTGGATCATCTTCCACTACTTTTCGCAGGCATTAGCAGGGAGCTGGATCAGAAGTGGAACAGCCAGGATGTGAACCAGTACTCACAGGGGATGCCGGCACTGCAGGCAACAGCTTTAGGGGCCTCTAACTTCTGTCTTTGGTTAATATTCTTTTCATGCTCATTTTTAAATTTTTATTATATACACTTTAAAAGCAGAGAGGCAAATCTTCAGTCCACTGGTTCTTTCCCTAAATGCCTGCAATAGCCAAGGCTGAGCCAGGTCTCAGTCAGGAGCCAGGAGTTCAGTCTAGCTCTCCCAAGTAGGTCACACGGACCCAACTACTTGAGTCATCGTCAGCTGCCTGCTAGAATGTGCGTTAGCAGGAAGCTAGAATCAGACACAGAGCTGGGACTCAAACCCAGGCCCTCCAACGTGGGATGCAGGTGTCTTGAGTGTTCAGATACCCACTGCACTGAATATCCACCCCTCTTTTCATGTTGCTACTTATTCTTTCATGTCTCCCTTTTTCTAATTGGTTTTGTTAAACTTGAATTCAAGTTTTGAGTATCTTTTTACTGTACTGGGCTTTAAAAAAAATTTATTTTTATTGGAAAGGCAGATTTACAGACAGAAGGAGAGACAGAAATATCTTCTGTGACTGCAACAGCCAGAGCTGAGTCAATCCGAAGCCAAGAACCTGGAGCTTCTTCCAGGTCTCCCATGTGGGCCCACTTTACTGGGCTTTTCTCCACTGATACCTTTTTTTTAATATTTTAATTTTTTTTAATTTTATTTTGAAAGCCCGAGTTAGAGAGGAGGAGAAACAGAGAATCTTCCATTGCTGGGCCAGGCTGAAGTCAGGAGTCTGGAGCCTCTGTCGAGTCTCCCACATGAACGTGGGAGCCCAAGCACTTTGGGTGTATGCCATTGCCTTTCCCAGGCACATTAGCAGAGATTTGGATTAAAAGTGGAGCAGGCAGGACTTGATCTGGCACCAGTATGGGATGCTGATGTCACCAGTGGTAGGTTAGTCCTTCCTTGGAGTACCTGAGATCAAATCTCAGCTCCAACTCCTTTCTAATGCAGACCCTGGGAAGGGAGCAGTGATGAGTAATGAAGTTGGAGTCCTGCCAGCCTCCTGGCTTCAATTCTGACCCAGCCCAGCCCAGGCGATTGCAAGGAACTGGAGAGTGAACCAGCAGATGGAAGTGCTGTCAGTCTCCACCCCTAATTTCATCTGTATCTGTGTCTCACCAATACATCTGTCGGCCTTGTAAATAAATATTAAAAGGAAAAAAACAGGGGGTTAGGAGTTGACATGATAGCCTAGTGGCTAAATCCTCACCTTATATCCGCTAAGATCCCATATGGCCACCGGTTCTGATCCCGACTGCTCCACTTCCCATCCAGTTCCCTGCTTGTAGCCTGAGAAAGTAATGGAGAATGGCCCACAGCCTTGGGACACTGCACCCATGTGGGAGACTCGAAAGAAGCTCCTGTCTCCTGGTTTTGGATTGGCTCAGCTCTGGCCGTTGTGGCCAGTAGTGGAGTGAACCAGCAGATGGAAGATCTTTCACTATATATATATATCTATATATCTGCCTTTCCAAAAAAAAACAAAAGATACATATATTTAAAAAAATAAAAACAGGAAAAGATTGAAAACAACAGAGTACAAGCACTGGGTAATGGGCCCATTTTCCATTTATGTAGATGGGGAACACACAAAACAACATATGCATATTAAATGTGCTTATAAGAGCTCAAGGCAGCCACCCACCCTGTCCCCTCATGTGGTGAGCAGAGGTGGTGGCAAATGCCACATTCAGGAGAGTAGGTACATGGCAGGAGAGTGGAGGCAGATGGGGCTGAGGCTAAGAAAGAGGGCTTCAACTCTGGCGTGAGATTTTAGTTCCCAGAAAAGGAGAGCTAAATGCAACACTCGGGCAAAGCTTTCAGGTAGGCATACATGGATGTGTTCTATCAGTCTTCCTAGACTTCTGTGCCTGAACTAGATCATAATTTTTACTGCTGTGGACTTGCATGGTTCAGATGGCCTCTGGAAGGACAGATCATGTTTCCCTGGAGCGGATGTTCAAGCCAGTGAATGTCATTGCCAACGGAAAGCCTTTAAGGAATTATTTCTAGAGGGGCCTAAACACAGTGAAAACAGAAAGCAGATGAGCAGTTGCAGGTGGAGATGCAGAGCAAGCAGAGATGGCCACGAGGGAGGGTGGGGGGGGCAACGGGAATGCGCTCAGATTGGGATGCGGCCATCACTGGACCACTCTGTGCAGTCAGTAGCAAGTTCTGAGCTGTACATGAAAAACGGGTGAATTGAAAGGGAAGGAGAGGACATGGACTAAAGTTGGTAAAATTTGATCCGGTGATCCTGCTGTTCGCCAATCTCTTAGGGAAAGAGTACAGACGGCCAGAGAGAGGAGACCCTAAAGCAGCCACTGAGGAGTTTTTTTAAAAATTTAGGTGGAGAGGCTGGGTCCATGGCATCGCAAGCTGTCTCAGCCAGCAGCACAGGAGTACCATATGAGTGCCAGTTCGTGTCCTGGCTGCTCCACTTTCGTTCGAGCTTTGTGCCTATGGCCTGGGAACACAGCAGAGGGTGGCCCAAGTCCTTGGACTCTGCATACATGTGGGAAGCTGTGAAGAAATTTCTGACTCCTAGCTTCGGATTTCTCAGCTTCAGCCATTGAGGCCATTTGGAAAGTGAACCAGAGGATAGTGATAAGGTGTGATAGCCTGGTGGCCAAATCCTTACCTGGCATGCTCCAGGATCCCATACGGGCACTGGGTTCGTGCCGTGGCTGCTGCACTTCCCATCCATTTCCCTGCTTGTGGTCTGGGGAAGTAGTCGAGGACGGCCCAAAGCCATCCTCTTGCACCCATGTGGGAGACCCAGAGGAAGCTCCTGGCTCCTGGCTTTGGATTGGCTCAGCTCTGGCCATTATAGCCATTTAGGGAAGAATCAGTGGATGAAAGACCTCTCTTTCTCTCTGTCTCCGCCTCTGTGTAAATCTACTATTCCAACAGAAATAAATTATCTTTTTTAAAAAATAAGAAAAATGGGTAATCTGCTCTGAAGTGTTCACAGATCCTCAGAGAAGAAAGACACCCTCAGAAGATGCACAGTGTGGCATTGGTTAAAAGGCAATGACAACTTGTAACTTGCCAGGGTTATTTTTAAAATTCTCCCATTGCTTTTGCAGATATATGAGCCCTTTCTTTCTTTCTTTCTTTCTTTCTTTCTTATTTTCTTTCTTATGTATTTCATCTATTTGAAAGTCAGAGTTACACAGAAAGGGATAGACAGAGCGAGATCCTCTATGTAGTGCTTCACTCCCCAGATGGCTATAATAGCTAGGGTTGGGTTTCCCACGCGGGTAAAGAAGCCCCAGTGTTCGGGCCACGCTCTGCTGCCCTCAGACGCATTAACCAGGAGCTAGATAGGAAGCAGAGCAGCCGGGACTCAAAGTGGCAGTTGTAGGAATGCCAGCATCATGGCAAATGTCTTAACCTGCTATGCTGCAATGCCAGCCCCAGGCATTTCTACATTATAAGAAAATACAGCAATATGTAAGTACACACAAAATGCTATTAGCTCAGAATGTTTGCTTCTTGTTTTTTCTGCCATCTCATGAAGAAGTCGCTTAAAATGTATCAGCAAGTCACCCCCTTCCCCTTTTGTATGGTGCTTATACAGTGCAGAAGAATCCAAAAATGATCAAAACGTGGCTGGTGACACATTCTTGAGATGGGGTACAGATCTGTGTATTATTATTTTAGTTCTGACAAAACCCAGGGCTTACCTGACCTTAAACTACCTCTGTCTTAAAAAAAAAAAAAAAAACAGGGCTTAGTTCCAACTCCGTGTCCAGTTTCTATGGAGGGACCAGTAAATAGAGAAGTATGGATCTGGTGACCGGACTAGACTCTCCCACAAGGAATTCTTCCCATCACCTACACCCCCAATAGCACTTGCTCACTGGGGCTGCAACTCAGCCTTCACTTGGGGTGAAAGAGGAGATGTTTTTATCGCTCTCATTACCATCACAAGAAGGAAAATTCTAGAGTTGTAATGTGGTCCTGGAGCCAGGGGATAGACTACCCCAGTAGGGGGAAATTCTAAAAACTGATTGTCCAAAGAGAAATTTAAAACAGGATCAGAACGGTTATAGCCCTTAGATATTTGCGAATGATACAAAGAATCTCCCTCCTCTGTGGACCACCCTGTTCATCTACATAATGAGTGTCCTGGACCAAGCTCCTGGTTTTGGCTCCTGAAATGAATATACCTCAAAATACCTAGACACTCATCTCATTTAAGCTTTGCATTTCAGCCTGAAATACCTTTATCCAGCCAATGTCTTATGTAAAAAGAATTATAGTGTTTCCTACCTACCTAAGTGTGGAGACAATCTATTCAGTTTTTATTGAAGAATAATCTTCATCTTAAATGACAGCACTTGTTGGAACGCAGGTTTCGAAGAGATTGGTCAGAATGAACTTTGTACACAAAGAAAAGCAAATGTATCTTAATGTCTTTTATCATGAAATCAAATATATGTTTCAGATCCTCTCACAGGTTTGTGAGGCTTTTTTTGTTCCTGAACATTTAGCTGCTGTTTCTAAATCAGGACCTTAAGTTTGCCTTGGAAACAGACCCTGAGGTTTCAGGAGCCCCTTGTGTGGTCCATTCGTTTTGTCCCCAAATGACACCTACCCTGGACAGCGTAGAGACATTGCTGTTAACCATCTCACAACTCTCATCCAGTACATTATTTTTCAAACTTGTTCTATTTTATTTAACTCATTTTTTTATGGTAAATGTATTATGTTTACATAGATGATAAGCATGCATGCCTGTGTGGACCACCAGTTAGGGTAGGGAGGGTCAAGGAAGTAGATAAGACAACTGCCTCCAAAGAAGGAGAGAGGGCCACTCCCATCAGTCCTACTGCATCAGTACCCAGGAACGGGGGACGGCCACCCGATTTCAAGCCCGGGTTTCTGTTGTCCAGCATGTTCTGAGGACAAGTGTTTTGATAGCTGTGAAATGCTGTTGATTTCATTGCTCCAAGGTTGAGGAAATCCTTCCAAGGTCCATTGGCTGACATAGTCTATGTTAGAGTCTCGATTCCCCCAAATACTCTGTCAAGCTTGACTGGGAGAGCTGTCTAATTTACTCTGCCCTCCATGGTACTAATCATCCTCTGCAGGCCTCAGTGAACTGGTTGTCATATCCCCCATGAACATCTGGGCATGGGGTCCACTGCGCAGGCCTCAACAACTGTGGAGACCCAATTCTGACACACAGATCACAGATCCTGTGATAATCACCACGGTTAGAATTCTGAGGCCAGAGATCCACTTGGGGGAGTCCCCAAAGAAACATCACCAAAGGTAACCTCAACAGCGGAAACTACAGCTAGTTGGGGAAGTCTCTAATAACACCCACCAGGCCCATCCTGAGCCCTGAATCTTGTGCCTGCCAGCATGTGCAGTTCGTCCCACATCCCGTTTGGCTCTGATACACATCGATGGGTATTGGAGGATAGCTCAGCCCTACTAACCCCACTATCCAACCCTGGTTCTCATGCTCACCAGTAGGAGCTGCCACCCATCAGAGAGGTACCCACAATTTCCCTACTGGACCCCTTCCCAGCACCAGATCTTGAACTTTCCATGTGGTTCTGTGGTCTAGCCTGACAGAACTTGCTCCCAGTCCCATCACTTGGAACTGAAACTGTGGCAAAACCCAAACAGCCAGCACTTAACTCTGGCTCATGCGTGCACTAGCTTAGCCCAGCCTGTCTCTCCCCCTAACCCAGCACATGCGCAGGCCAGTGGACATTGCAGTGGTATCCAGCCTGATCTGCCACCGGTCCTGGCTCTCAGGCTTAAAAATGGAAAGAGTGACCTATCAGGGGAACCCCCATAGCTCCCCTACTAGACTCACTCCCCATCCCAGGTTACATGTGCTGGTAGGAGCTGTGGCCCAGTCTGGCGTGGCCCGCCTGACCACAGCATTCACCAGCTGGTGCTGCAGTCTGAACTGGGCCAGGCTGCCCCAAGTTCAAGCTCATGTTCATGGGTGCCTATGCCTAGCCCAGCCCCGCTAGCCCCCAGTCCCAGCACTAATGTGAACTGCCTGGTGTTCTGGCCCAACCTAACTTGTCCTGCACCTCAACCTGGTTCTCACATCTGCCAGTGGGTGCTATAAATTGGCCAAGCATGACCTGACCCACATGTATGCCTGTGTATACATGGTTTGGTTTGAGCAGGCTCCTAGCCTTGGTTCCTGCACTCACCTGCAGGAACTATGTCCCACCAGAGGAGTTCCCCAAGCTCCTCTATCAGATCGTCTCCCAGTGGCAGATCTTACATACTCTGGTGGGTGCTTGGCCCACCTATTCTGGCAGCTACAGTGGTCTTGCCTGACCAGTCAGCACCCACTCTGGCTCTTACTGTTGGGTGCTACAACCCAGCCCTTCATGGTCTACCCTCAGACCTAGCTTTGCATGGTTCAACAGGTGCTACATCCATCCTGGCTCTAGTGAGCACCAGCAGGTGCTAGAACCTAGCTGAGTCTGGCACAACCCAGACCCAGTCCATACCCATGCTAAGGGATGCTGTAGCCATGTGAAGCCCAGTTCACTGCCCTAATTCCAGCTCTCATGCTCACCAGTGGGATCCTCACCACCGCCAGGATGTCACTTTAGCTCCCCAATCAGTTGTACTCACTCCAGTCAAGGATCCTGCACATGCCATGGTTGCTCTGACTTGGCCCAGCATAGCCCATCAACCAACTTGGCCTTTGCCATCAAATGCTTCAGCCTGGCCTGGCGTGGCCTGGCCCTACCTGCCCTCCCCACTGCCACTGGTCCTAACTCTCGCTGGTGGGTGTAGCAGCCTAACCCTCTCAGCCTGTTCCCATCCCTGGCTCTCATGCAAACCAATATGTGTGATAGTCTAGCCTAGCTCAACATGGCCCAACTCCGTCTGGCCCTGTCTGATCCACTCCTCCCTCCACCTCCACCAGAACCAACCCACACACCTGCCAACAAGTGAAGCAGTCCTGCCCAGCCTGACCCACATCCAGTCCTGACTCATGTGTTCACCAGAGGGAGTGACAGCCCACCAGTCGAGTTTCTCAAGTTCCCCCCTCCGCCTGACCCAGGCCCACTCCCAGACCCAGGTCTCATACTTGCCAGTGGGTGCTGACTCTTACCCAGCACAGTCTACCTCCCAGTCTCAGCCTTTGTATTTACTGGTGGATGTTGTGGCCTGGTGTGCCCCATACCCAATTCTCAGGTGTGCCTGCAGGTGTTGCATCTGAAACAGACCAGCCTGTTCCCATCCCCAGTACTCATCAGTGTTGGTGAGTTCCATGGTCATGCCTAGCTCAGCCTATCACCACCCCAGCCCTCAAGCAAACCAGCTGGTATGGCAGTCTCACAGAGGTGAGCCCAAGATAGCCACAGAATCTACTCCCAGACCCATTTCTCTTGTGAGCTGGTTAGTGTCATGGCCTAGTCTGGTGCAGTCCACCCTCTGCCCTAACGCTCACTGGTGGGTACTATGGTCAAGCCCTGGCCTGTACCCCACTTCCATGGCTTCTGTGCATGCTGATAGGCAGTGGTTGATACCAACTAGCCCAGCTCAGGTCTCCCACGTGGACGGGTATATTGGTTTGATACCAAAGATCTTCTCGTTTCTATCCTTTAAACAACCCGGTCTCAGCCCCCTCGTTTACCTGCAAGTGCAGTAGCCTGGTTGGTAGAAGTCCGCCACAAATCACCCCTCAGCTATCATGTTCTCCTTCAGCAGTCTTCCCTCCCACATATCCCTCAACCTGCTTTTCTCAGCTATCCATAGCCTCCCATGCCCACAAGTGCACATATTCTGAAACCCAGTAATCCAGCAGTGTGCCATGTTAACCTGGAGTCCCACCTGTCTACCCATGGCCTACGCACACTGGCATGAGGGTCCCCAGATACTGTCTGCTGACATGTCCCCTCACATATCTTAAAAAAAATAGAATAGGTATCTGTGCTGGCACAGCATAAGTACATTGCCTAAGTACATTGCAATCTAGGCAGTTGCTTACAGCTGAAGCATCCAGGAGATTCTTTTTTTTTTTTTTTTTAAGAGAACTGTTCTTTATCTTTTACAGGAGAGTTGAAACTTTTTTTTTTTCCAGTAGATTCTTTTTTTTTTTTTAAAGATGTTATTATTATTGGAAAGCCGGATATACAGAGAGGAGGAGAGACAGAGAGGAAGATCTTCCATCCGATGTTTCACTCCCCAAGTGAGCCGCAACAGGCCGGTATGCGCCAATCCGATGCCGGGAACCTGGAACCTCTTCCAGGTCTCCCACGCGGGTGCAGGGTCCCAAAGCATTGGGCCGTCCTCGACTGCTTTCCCAGGCCACAAGCAGGGAGCTGGATGGGAAGTGGAGCTGCCGGGATTAGAACCGGCGCCCATATGGGATCCCGGGGCTTTCAAGGCGAGGACTTTAGCCGCTAGGCCACTGTGCCGGGCCCCCAGTAGATTCTTAATGGTGGTTGAAGCTAAGCTAGCTCCAAGAAGGATCTAGATTGCATGTATTTGGGGGCATCATGATTTCTGTTTCTTTGGTTTGATCCCATATACATGTATGTATGTGCGTATGTATTTTTTTATATTTCAGGTGATGGGGAGAGTGCCAACCATTTCCATTAATAAGACAGAAGGTTGCCACATATACCTTAGTGAGGATGCATTAGACTGTGAGATCGTGAGCGCCACATCCTCCGAGATGAACATCCTGGTCCCTCAGGATGGTGATTATGTAAGTACCTTTCCAAAGGCTGCAAGAATTTTTTTTTTCTGAACCTTCATTATTAACATTCTGAGAGATTGGTTCATCAGCTTCCTCCTCATTGGTTCATGCAGCCTGACTCTCAGGCAGGAAAAGAACACAGGAGTCTGTCTTCCACATCTCTCCTCTCCTCTTGCTTCCTGACCACACTCGCTCCTGAACCAGGGCGTCTCAAGGCCGCCGACCAACAATTACTTTAATGGATCAGCTTCCCTCAGACAGCACAGCGTGCATCTGAATTTCCATTGTGTACGACCAAATATTGAACATGGGCCTGATGCAGGTAAACAGGAAAGAAGTACTTCAGGGGAAGCAAGAAGAGAGGATGACTTCCAAGCAGACCTATTAGTGGAGATGGGCTAGAGACTGAATCTCAAACCCAGGTTAAGAACCAGCTGGCAGGCTGGATGAAAATGCCTGCTTCCAAACCCTGCCCCAGCTGTGTTCAGGAGCTTTGGGGTGAGGCCCAGGAACCTGGATTTCTTACAGGCATCCCAGGTTATGCTAACGCTATGTGTCCGTGCAACACCCTTCCACTAAACACCAGCCTCAGTGGGTTTTGCAGCATTCATTGACTCCTCTGCTCTGCCCCGACAGCGAAGCTTCCTAAGGAAACAGGCAGATGTCCTTACATATACCAAAAGGGCTTGTCTGTAGTCAGGTACCTCTGATTGTGAAGTGTGGTGGTTTTGCTATTTGCGGCTCAGAAGCAGGTTACTGCTACCTGCTAGTCAGCGCTTCTTGGAAGCAAATGAATACAGCCAGAATGCCCTCCAAGCCTAACTGTGCAGGGGACTACGGAGAGACGAGAAGAGTAACTCAGCGGCATGGCTTTAGAAGAGGGGTCCCGTCATCCTCTGGAGTGTACATGCAGGTTGAGCCCCTAACGCAGTTGCCATGACTGCTAACGTGGTTTCTCCACTCTTAAGCTCCTCAGCTCTCTCCAGCTGCGCACTACATACTGCAGCACAGAACTCATCATATGTGTAATTCCTAAAGATTTATTGACTTGTTTATTTGAAAGGTGGAGTGATAGAGCTGGGGGGGAGGGAAAAGAGATAGGCAGAGATGACACCAATAGCTGGAAGCTTGGCCAGGCTAAAGTCAGTAGCCTGGAACTCCATCTGGCTCTCCTTGGTGGGTGGCAGGAATCCAGGCACTTGTGCCAACCCCTACTACCTTCCAAGGTGCATCTGCAGGAAGCTGGATCAGAAGTGGAGCAGGGCCCGTCATGGTGGCCTAGCAGCTAAAGTCCTCGCCTTGAATGCACTGGGATACCATATGGGTGCCAATTCTAATCCCAGCTGCCCTGCTTCCCATCCAGTTCCCTGCTTGTGACCTGGGAAAGCAGCAGAGGACAGCCCAAAGCCTTGGGTTCCTGAACCCACATGGGAGACTGGGAAGAAGCTCCTGGCTTCTGGCATCAGATCGATGCAGCTCTGACTGTTGTGGTCACTTGGGGAGGAGACCAATGGACAGGAGATCTTCTTCTCTGTCTCTCCTCCTCTCTGTAGATATGATTTTGCAAGAAAAACAAATAAATCTTAAAAAAAAAAAAGAAGTGGAACAATAGAGACAAGAATCGGCCTTATGTGGGATAGCCACATTACAAGCAGCGGCTTAACTCGCTGTGGCACAGCACCAACCCCATCATTTCTGTTTAAAACACAAATTTTTGCTAGCAGTGGGTCATGCGTCTCCACCAGATGTCTAGGCAGTCTGATCTGAGGCTAGGAAAAGTCCTTCTCATCCCCCATGCAGCCCCCCCACACACACACACAAATATATATCACTGAAGAACAAAAGACAATCCAAACAGCCTCTGGGTTGGGTAGCAAAAACTCGGGGTGATCGCTGGCCTTTGCAGCTGTTTGAGCGGAAGGTTCCACTGCATGGAGATGGGATCTTCTCAGAAGAGCAGTGGGGTATGGGTGAGCCTTCTAGACTAATGAACTTAGGCTCTCTGGGCGTGGGACTTCCCATGTGCTTCTGATGTACAGAACTAGAGCTCTGATGCCAACATCACCCCGTAGCCTCAGGTGTTGGCCCTCTCCGTGCGTTCCAAGGCAGAGAGGTAGGGAGCCACAATGGAGGACCTGCCCTTGGCAGCCAGATGTGGCAATGGTGAATCCTGAAAGATGTCAGCCTCCAGGAGAATATCCACTGTCACAGTACCATCACCTCCTCCCTGCCAGAACGACTGGGAGCAGCTGCAGCGTGCGACCATCACAGAGAAGCCCTCGCACTGGAGTGTTCTCCTCGCGGAGGCCCCGAGAGGGACAGTGGCTCGGCTCACGCACGTGTGCATCAGCTTGTTAAGCTGTGTCACTCCGGGAGAATTCATGACTCAACAGGGGCTTTCCCTTTTAAATAAACAAATGACTGCCTGCGAAAGGAACACACCAAACTGACCTAGTCCAGCAAGACAAGTTCGTGTAGATTTCATGGAAGCGTCTCACGATGGGACGCTTCGTGGACACACAGGATTTCCACAAGCCGGGGCCAGTGCTTGAGTTCAGTTCTCTTCCAGAATTACTGGGGAGTCATTCCCTGGGGAAGGAAAATAGACCAGACTGCTTCCAGGCGGGCTATTCTGTATTTGTCATTTGGCTGTGTATAGAGGGCACAGTGTGAGTGTGTGTGTATGTGTGTGTGTGTGTGTTCCAGTGGGAAGTGAGGGGAGTAGAGATGATAAGGTGAGGGGTTAACAGATGTATACACAACTTTCGGCACATCTCCCTGATCGTAATTCACCAACAGGAAGGCACCGATTGCAATAGAAAGCCTCGCCACGCTCTCAGATTGGCATTCCCAGCTGGGTCTGACACAGAGATGACAGGTTGGCCCCTGGGCATGGTGAAGATTTGTGAGGAGAAGAGAGTAGGAGAGACGGCCTAGGTGTTTTTCGGGTGGAGGGGTGTGCGCTTGCGCAGGTGCCCAGTAGTTTAGAAGCCTGCCTGGTTCTCTGTGGCTGGAGGCTTTAAGACAATGCTGGCATGCGCTCACTGAGATGCGCGTCTCTGGGTGGCTAACACCTCTCCAAGAGGCACATTTGGGCTCTGTCCTGTGTCCCTCCCATCGTGTGGCCCTCATCCGCCTTCCATCTGTTTGCAGAGGGAACCCTCGGTGTCAATTTCTTTGTTGTTCTTGCAGAGGGAATTTCCCGTTCCGGAACAGTTCAAGACATCGTGGGATGGTTCCAAGTTGGTCACTGAACCTGCCGAAATTATGGGCTGACCTTCAGGGAGAAAGAGCTGCTTCACCTGAAAATCCACCCCTCCCCCTTTCCCCACTAAGTGGACGAGCAAAGCAGCATTAAGGAGCTAGAAGTGGCTGTGGTTTGGGGCCTCCGGCGCAGCTCGTGTCTAGCACGCCTTTGTGGGTCTTTTGAAATCTTTAGCATTTCTTCATGGTTTGCGTTTGTGTGTGATTGTAGTTCCACATGACGGCTGTGATCACTGAGGGTTTAAAGGAAGCAGAATTTTGTTCCCGTCTTGCCGTTAACCCGGGAACTGACAGGAAGAGCTGCATGATTCACTTTGACCTCTGCATTGATGTGCTAGTGGACAAAGAGTGTATCTGAGGTGTACATTTCTACCTTTTGGAGATTTTCAAGATGACGTAGTTGTAGTATGCCCTGAGAAACGTATAGTTGTTTTCCTTATTTTTAACCATATATTCAGCTTTATCAGTGCAGATACGCTTGGCATGAACACATTTTAACCCAATTTTAAAAAAAAAAGACCTAAGAAAGTTTAGATCTCAAGACCACATTCACTTTCTTGGTCCTTGAAAGACCCATATCCTTTACCATTATTCAAAAAAAAAAAAAAAAGATACAGTAAATTCTATTATTCATCCTATGTATTTTTCCACCATGACACTTGGGAACTCTCACTCTTCTGTTTAATGATTCTGATGATGCCAAAAGATACAGGAAAGGAAGTGGTTTCTTTGCTATATAATACCTCGCTAAGGTCAAGCTCACTTTGGGGTCTCTACTTTTTGAAACTGTTCAATATCAGATGCCTTGAAATGATGCCTTGAATGTTGCATTAGAGACTCATTTGTTTTTCTTTTCCACTCACCAGACTTGCTAACCAGTCTCAAAAGTGAACACAAAAAAGCCATAGGTGTATTACATGCAATGACAAGGAATTTTATGTTGTCTTGGCTTACTGCTCCTCTTTTTAGTCTTGGGAGGACCTGCTTTTTCAGCCTAGGAGTGACTATGGTATTTCTTTGTACCTTCTCAGTACATAGTGCTGAAGAATCTACAACTTCTTGGATCACATTTAATAACATATAGTATAATGCTTGCGGAAACCAATACAAGCATATATATTGTGCCTATGACAGCCTTTGGAATACATCATTTCCACTTTTTAAATCTCTTCTCTCTCTGGATAGTATTCAAATGACTCATGCTCACGTACCAAGGTTTTGCTATAAACGTTTTGTCTGTAGGAATAATGTTGTGGCTTTAGTAAATACCGTTTTTTGAAACGTAAACTTATTCTGAAATAAAGTACAATTCTAATTGTTTAAACGCTGTGATGAAATCTGGAGTAACTTTCTTTGGAGGGGTGAAGATATCACTCATTTGCCCTTGCTCATAATCAGCTTCAGCCAACATAGCTGAGCCTTCCATGGCTGAATTAGGATTTATGCAGCGTGGCAACCACTTCCCTGAAGGCTGTCTTCTTCAAGGTGGATAGCAGTAAAGCCATTTGCAGGTGGAATGCTGGAATCTGGTTCTATAGTTGAGACCTCTTTACTCACAGAATCCCCTTCATAGATGCCTGTCAATGTAAACATCCCCGAAAATAAATGATTTTATAATTATATATACTATATTATGGATCATTAATTATAATAAAGATAAGTAACAACAAAATTATAAAAAATTAGAAGCAAAAGTGAACTAAAGTACATATTAAATATACACAGTTCTATATTGAAAAACAAGTCCACTTGGAATTCCTAGACTGTGTCAGCTGGTTTTGAACTTGACATCAGCCTTCAAAAAGGTCTCACCTGAGATACTGAAACTCTGACCTTAAAGTTCAACTAGTTATTTGAACCACTTACATATGTGACTTAAGAACAGGTTGAATTTGTTGAAAAAACTCGGACAATTTATGAAGTTACCAAAGGCAACGCTGACTTTCCCACAAGCCTTGCTCTTGCACCTTGCCAAACTCCAATGTTACCCATGTTGTAACCTAACAAATACTGTCAACGAATTAGCATACCTAGCAGAATTGCATGTCACGTACATTCACTAAAAGTCAAAATGAAGCCCTCATGATCCCCTTGATCTCTTTGCAGTGTTACAGGATGAAAACTGTAATTCCAAAGGCATCTTTTTTGTCTTGAAAACCTCCCATTGGATAATCCTAGGCCTTTAGACAATTTGCTACTGATGGTCTTTCTTTCATAGCAAAGCGTCTTGACATCCTAAGTAGTTGATTCTAACTGCTCCTTATCTATGAAACAGGCAAGAAAGACATACAGTTTTATTTATTTATTCTTCAAGATGTCCACTTCATCCCATTGGAAATCAGACTGCCCCCAGCTCCAGAGTAAGCTGGGGTTTGCTGACCAGAACCCCCAGTAATGGGTCCTGGGGTCTCCTACCCAGGCTCCCACCACCTGGGTTCATACCTTGGGTCTCCCTGATGGTGGGATCTCAGGTCAATTTCTTATTAGCTCGATTTTTTGCCTTACCTTTCTCTCCTGGGCCGAGATCCTCTCATAAGGTAACTGTACAAGGCATTTCTGGCCAGCTTCTTGAATGATACTTCACCCAGCATTGACTTGCACTTAAGAGATCTCCACTTTCACCAGCCTTCTCTTGTTATTCCTGAGACACCTGCTGCTTCACTGGGGTGAGGCATATTGGTGAAGGTCCTTATATGCATAGTCTTGCCCACTGATGTGCAAGACTCTTTTCCCCTGCGGTAGATATTGATCCTACACCCTGGTGTCAGCACTCCCAATCAACCATATTCTACAGAACCAACCTGAGCATTTGGAACTGCTTTTCAGAAAGGCACTTGCCAAATAAGTTTAGCAACCAAAATGTTGGCTCCATGGGCAGGACTTGCATATCACAAGGCTACAATCCAAAAATATCACTCACACTTGAGGACAACATCTCTTGGCCAGAGCAGAAGCCCTTAGTTTCTTTTGTAAGTTTTTAATGGGAATAGTATTCAAAAGTCCATTATATTGGGATCCTGTACCTTCTATTGTCTTGTGTTCTTTGATCCCTATTAGGGGTCTTCAGACTCCATATGATCTCCGAACATGCAACCTTGTATGATGAGCAACTTCCATCACAGCAACTTGGATGACCCAGACCATCCACTCCGTGGATCCCACACCTCCAGGGTCTCCTTTACTTGAATGATGCCCTGTTTCAGAAGAAAGTAGCTAAAAGACATCATTGTCCTTTATCCCTGCAGAAGTAGGATGTGGGATCCCAAGAGGCGGGTCTGAGACAGTCCAAGCCTGCTGAAATATTGGCCACACCTCAAGTGGATGGCATAAGCATTGCCCACCCACTTCCTAACTGGTTAAGAGACCACCAATGGGGGGTCTGTAAGTTCCTGCCCAACAAGGATAGGTCAAGGGAAGGCTTAAAATCCCAAGACCATTCTTCAAACCTTTGGGGTCTCTCCCTCTCTCCTTTGGAGAGGCACCCCACCTCCTGGCTTTCTCTCGGGAGGTGCTTTCCTCTTCCCTCTTCTTTCCCTGCTCACTTGGTCCCTTCACAAATAAACGTCTCTGCCCACAAAAAAAAAGAAAAGAAAAAGAAAACATCCACTTCAGCATCTTAGATTCTAAACGAGTGTCCCTAGGGAATTCTCTCTTCTGTTTTTTAAGGATGCGAAAGCTGAGATCTGCGGACATTTAGAACTAGCGTAAGGACAAGCAGTAGGTTAGATGCAGAGTGGGAACACACGCATCCCTTTCTATAAATTGAATGTTGCTTCTGGTCCCACCATATTTCAGGAGCTCAGAGGTCACCCAAGCCAGTGGCTTCGTTTCCTTCTTCAGCCACTGAGAGTCTAAACACCACTTCTTCCTGTGAAGTTCCCTCTAAGTTTTATGATACACTGTGCACTGATATGGCTCCTTTCCCTTCCAGCTTCTTCCCTCTCCAATGCTCACGTGTCTCCCTGACCTTCCTACGTCTAGGTAAAGGACTCCCAAGTCCATGACCCCAATCCAAACCTATCTGCACACTAAGTCTAAATGTGCCTGCCCGACAATGCCTAGTTAGTGCACATCTTCCTCGTCTCACCTGCCTCTCCAGCCACAGTAAAGGCTGCTCAGACATGTAGGCTGAAAACCAACCATTCCCCGTGATAAATAATAAATACTGGAAGAGATGCCTTGGGGGGGGGTGTCTAAGCCTTAAAAGTATTGATTTTAGGCCCCAGGCCCCCATGGCCTGGGTGGTTTTTGAACCAGCACAGGTATGGACAGCCGGCAGTGTGACTCCTGGAGGGGAGCCGAGCAAAATCCTCAGGCTGCCCATCTGGGGACTTATGGGTGTGGACTGACATTTGGTCTGTGGGATGGCATAAGTGGGGGCAAGTAAGGATCTGAGGATTCAAGTCCAGGTGAGGAATGACTTTTGAGAGTCTTCGATGGACAAGGCCACTGTACTTGCACAGCGAAAATCATACAACCCATCAATGAGAGTCAGAACAAGGAATGGGTAATGTGAGGCTGGGCCATGACGCTAACCATTATGTGAATGAGTTAGGTTCGAGGCATAATTTGTCGGGGAGTATGTGGGTTTACCCATGTGGAACAGCAATCTTCATTGGCACATGCAAGATCTGGGGCTGGGAACAAGCCTGATTAGAGAGCTAAGGGGATGCCCCAGCTGGGTTGGGATTCCCAGTGGTGAGCACATGATCCAGAATAGGGTTAGTGGGTTGGGCTGGATATGGCTGCAGTCTCCCCTAGCATAGGTGGGGACTGAGTTCGGGAAGTGCCAGACTAGGCTAGACTCCAGCACACACTGGTACTCATGAGAGCCAGAGTGGGTATAGAACAGACTAGGCTAGGTCTTATCTCCTGCTGAACCACATAAGTGCTGTGGCTGGGCTGCAGCTTACGAGATTGGGTATGGGCTGGTTGGGCAAGGACATTGTTCTCACTAGAACAAGAGGTGGACAAAGTCAACCTGGGTCAAGGACCCACCGGTGTGCACAAGATTTACCACAGCAAGGTAATCTGATAGAGGAGCTTGGGGAATTCCTTTGTCAGGATGCAATCCCTGCAGGTGAGCACAAAAACCAAGACAAAGAGCAGCCCAAACCAGGCCAGGCTGCAGTACCCGCCAGCATACAAGTGGGTCAGGTCAGGGGAGTAGACCAGGCTGGGCCAGTTCAAAACATCCACTGGCAGATTTGAGGACCATGATAGGGCACAGGAGGGGCTGGGTCAGGCCACAACCAGCCAGTTCATACCAGGGCTGGGACAGAGGCTAGCTGGGCCAGGATAGGCAGCAGCAGCCACCAGCAGAACCTGGAACTGGGAGCAGGCTGGGCTGAGCCAGGCTGCAGCACATGCTGATTGATACCAAGGTGAGGTAAGCCATGCAGTCTGGGGTCAGTGGGTGTCTAGACCATGAACCCTGGAGCAGGAGTCCAGCAGTGTCCGGGTTGCCTGACTCATGTCCTTGGGCCCACCTGTATGGTGTGTGCCGGGCCCATGGGCTCCAGGGGTAGGGAGTCCAGCAGGGTCCAGGTTGCCTCGCCCAGGTTCTTGGGGCTACCTGCATTATGGATGCTAGGTCCATGAGCTCTGAGGGTGAGGGATCTGGCAGGGGTCTGGGTCACCTGGCCTGGGTCCCTGGGCCTGCCTGCATGGTGGGTGCTGGGTTTGTGATACCCAGGAGCACAAGGCTGGCAGGGTCCAGGTCCCCTGGCTCAGGTCCTTGGGCCAGCATGCAAGGTGGGTTCCTGGGGTGGGGGCT
This sequence comes from Ochotona princeps, assembly GCF_030435755.1. NCBI lineage: Eukaryota > Metazoa > Chordata > Mammalia > Lagomorpha > Ochotonidae > Ochotona > Ochotona princeps. The sequence continues at coordinate 127,274,372 of NC_080832.1, read as the reverse complement.
CCAATGGCATCCGAATCTCCAGGCCCAGGTCCTTGGCCCCACCTGTAAAAACTGGTCCTCCTCAGTATAAAACATGAAGTAGACCACAGCTAGCCCAGATCCACATAGAGGATAAGGCAGCCAATCGGGGCCTTCAGAAGACATCTGTTACCATAAGTAGAGGAAGAAGAGCAGAACAGAATGGACAACTACCTCAGCTCAACGATGACAGCAAATATCTGGATGAATGAACTCTCTAAGGAAGACTATGTCAGCCAATGATATTGAACATGATCCTTCATCTGTGGAGCGGCAAGATCAACATTTCAGGACTATCAAAACCACCTGGGCAGAACCCTCAGAATGTACGCTACATCAGGACCCTGGGTCAATACTGGGCAGCTGTTCCCCATCCCCGGGTACTGGGATGGTTGGCAGGCTAAAAGTATTGAATTCAGGGCATCTTGCTGGCATGTCACTGCAAAATGGGATTTAAGACAATTGGATTTAAGAGTCAAGAATCCTTGTTTCTGATAGCAAATCCTTAGCAGTCATTGCCCAAGTAAAACATTTCAAAAGTGGATTTTGATAAAATCTTCATTTCAAAAGAATTATTTAAAACCACTGGTGCTTTCTACAGGACTTTAAAAAAATGTTATTATTGAAAAGGCAGCTTTACGGAGAGAAGGAGAGACAGAAAGATCTTCTTTCCACTGGTCCGCTCCCTAAGTGGCCACAAAAGCCAGAGCTGAACCAATCCAAAGCCAGGAACTTCTTCTGGGCCTCCCACATGGGTGCAGGGTCCCAAGACAGCTACTGTTTTCCCAGACCACAAGCAGGGATGGAAAATGAAGCAGCTGGGACATGAACTGGTGCCCATATGGGATCCTGACTCTTACAAGGTAAGGACTGAACCATTGAGCCATTGAGCCATTATGCCAGGGTCCCTCTGCAGGACTTTGAGCCAGAGACACAGTTTGCTGGACTTCAGTACCTTGCACTGAGATGAGCTGATTCTGTCATCTGTCATACATTTCTTCTGCTCATTTAACTATTTCAGTGTGTCTGAACATGACAAAGCTATATCTGTGCTTCACGTGAAAAACGAGCCAGCTCAAATTACCCAGTGATAATTCAGCCAGACTTCTCCAAATGGCTTCCATTCCTCCACCATTTGCTTAGATGTTTGGCACCTACTAAGACACAACTAACAAAGGGTAAGGTTTGCCTGCCAGATAATCTTTTTTCCCTCCACTTTAGATTGCTTTTTACTTAAAGAACATTTTTGCCAGACTCTGTATGTTTGAATAGCTCAGATTCAAGTCCAGTTTGTTTCAGTGCCTTGTTTTTTCAGACCATCAGTGGTCAATAAACAATACCCATAGTGACGTGAATGTCCACATTAAAGCAGTACATTCTTTGCTAAAGCATTATATCAGGGGCCAGCACTGTGCAGTGGTTTAAGTCTCTGCTTGTGACACTAGAATCCTATTCCAGAGCTCCCATCCAAGTTCTGGCTGCTCCACTTGTGATCTGGGTCCCTGTTAGTGTGTCTGGGAAAGTCACAGGTAACGGGATAAATGCATGAGCCTCTTCCATCCGCCAGGAAGACTCAGATAGAGTTTTGGGGCTCCTGGCTTCAGCCTGAGGCAGCCATCTGGGGATTGAAACAGTGAAATGAATCTCAATCTCTCTCTCTCTCTCTCTCTCTCTCTCTCCCCCTCTTTCTCCCACTCAACCATTTAATTTCAAATAAAATAATTCCCTAAGTTTCTTATATTATTATATTCTTCTAATATTTGTTCTAAAGAACAAACATTCCATTCACTGATATCACAAAGGGTTCTTTTAATCAACAAATTTTTTCATCAAGGGTGGAGTTGGCATATCCATTGCTGATACAGAAATATGTGGAGAAAAAAAAAGAAATATGCAGAGAATATAGGCCCAGCTCGATGACTCAATCCTCGCCTTGCATGAGCCAGGATCCCATACGAGCACTGGTTCATGTCCCAGCTGCTCCGCTTCCCATCCAGCTTCCTGCTTGTGGCTTGGGAAAGCAGTAGAGGATGGGCCAAAATCATGGGACCCTGCACCCTTATGGGAAACCCAGAAGAGGCTTCTGGCCCTTGTCTGGAATGGCTCAACTCTAGCCATTGTGGCCAGTTGGGGAGTGACCAGTGGAAGAAGTATTGTTCTGTCTGTCTCTCCTTCTCTCTGTAAATCTGCCTTTCCAATAAAAATAATTAACAATAAAAACAAATACACAAAGAATAAAGAAGGAATATTTTCATGGAAGTCCATTCAGCGAACGTGGTACTCAAAGAGTGGTGTTCCAATGTTAACAACTGCAGTCTGGTGCGTAGACAGTTATCAACATGTTCTCTCATTTGTTAGCATCTAAAAGAATTGCACCAGCAAGATGCTCTGCATTCTGTAGACTGCTCCCACCAACTGGCTCGATAACCGTGTTCTCAAGTTAAATTAACCCATACTCTGTGGATTCCAGAAATAAGTCCCTTGCTGCCTCTTTCTCTCAGACTTCAACATCTCAGGCTGCTCAGAGATATTTCCAATATGGTTTATTTATTTGGTTAAAACCAATAAAAGCTCGTACTTCACCAATACCGCAAAAAAAAAAAATAAATTCTTATTTTCATTAGAAAAATTTTGGCATGGGAGTTAGGAGATTTGATTTCCATGTGGCTCTGCCAGAAATGTGTCCATTTGACAAATGCTGGTAGCTTATTTAGAGGCATAATTCTTTTAACATGAGGTCAGTATGTGAAAAATGTGTATTTTCAGTGTTGTTCGGAAGTTAACAAGTAAATCAGAGTCAAAAAATCAGAGTCACGAACGGGCCACCAGTAGCTGCGTGGCTTTTCCTTTTTAGATGCTATTTGGCCCAGCTGTGGGCAACTGCTTAGGGTTGCATTGCACATAGGCAAGTGTTAATACTGCTGGAAGAAAAGCAGCTAGCAGGCATTCTGGGCCTGGTTAATGCCAAATTTGTGTTAATTATACCAGTGTGCCAGCATAGATAGCTATTATTTACCAAAAATGTATAAAAGATATATGGGGATCAGATGCCAGCACTCACATTGGGAAACTGCGCCCAAGTGTGCTTGGGGTCCGGGCAGGTGGAGCCGCAGGATGGCACGACACTGCTGGATGACTGGACTTGGGGATATGTGGGCTTGTGGGAATTGGGGGGAACAGGTCTAGGGAAGTGTAGGAGGGAGGACTACTGAGGAAGAACATGATAGCTGAGGAGTGATTTCTGGGGGACTTCTACCAACCAGGCTACTGCACTTGCAGGTAAATGAGGGGACTGAGACTGGGTGGGTTAGAGGAAGAAAATCAAAGGAACTTTCAGGGCCTAATCAATACACCTGAATATGTGGGAGACCTGAGCTGGGCTAGTTGGTATCAACCACTGCCTATCAGCACACACAAAAGCCATGGAAGTGAGGTGCACATCAGGGCTCAACCATAGTACCCACCAGTGAGCGTTAGGGCAGAGGGTGGACTGCACCAGACTAGGCCATGACACTTACCAGCTCACAAGAGAAATGGGTCTGGGAGTAGATTCTGTGGCTATCTTGGGCTCACCCCTGTGAGACTGCCATACCAGCTGGTTTGCTTGAGGGCTGGTTTGCTTGATAGGCTGAGCCAGGCATGACCATGGAACTCACCAACACTGATGAGTATTGGGAATGGGAACAGGCTGATCCGTAACACCCGCAGGCACACCTAAGAATTGGGTATGGGACACACCAGGCCACAACATCCACCAGTAAACACAAAGGCCGAGGCTGGGGGATAGATTATGCTGGGTTAAGGCCTGATACCTATGTAGACGTGTGAGACCTGAATCTGGGAGTGGGCCACAGCTCCCACCAGCACACATAAGGCACGATGATGGAGACAAGCCTAGTAGGGGCTTGCCTTCTGGGCCACTGCTCCAGCTGATGAGCCTGAGAACTAGGACCAGGAGGCAGACCAGGCTGGACACTGCAAAGCCCATTGGCCTGCATATGTGCTGGGTTAGGGGGAGAGTCAGGCTGGGCTAAGGAACCGTACCCACTGGTGCATGCATGAGACCGAGTAAGGGCTGACTGGTCAGGCTTTGCCATAGCATCAGCTAGCAGGTGCTGGGATCTGGGGCAAGTCCTGTCATAGCAGACAGCAGGACCACATGGAATGTTCATGATCCAGTGCTGGAAATGAACCTAGCAGAGCACATGTGAGCATGCCTCTAATAGGCTGCAACTTCCACAGGTGAGTATGAGAAACAGGGTTGGGGACAGGCATGGCTGAACAGGTGGGTTGCCAGCATGAGTATGGGCTGGATAGTGGGGTCAGTTGGGCTCCTGGCTTCAAATGGGTTTGGCTCCAAGCACTACAGCCATTTGAGGAGTGAACCAGTAGATGGAGGATTTTTTTGTCTCTCCTTCTTTGTGTAAATCTGCCTTTCCAATAAAAGTGGAATCAATATTAATCCTACAGTCTCAAGGATCTGAATTCTGGAAGATGGTGCCAAGTTCATCAGGCCATTTGGATACTCATAACATCATTTGCAGGCCAACTTAAACATTAGCTTGCTGTAACCTGTTGAATGTCAGGTCGCACTGCTGTTGCCTGGGCAGGGCTGGATCAAAAGATTCTGTGGCCTGCAGGCCTACTATTCCCTACCCCACATGGACTCTCAGTGAGAACACAGAGCAGCCCACACCGTGATGGAATTTCAGTCTTATGAAGCACCTGGGCTCTCCTCTGTTGCTTTCCCAAGCTTATTAACAGGGAGCTGGATCACAAGTGAAACAGCTGGGACTCCAACTGGTGCCCATACCCATATGCTGGCAACACAAAAGCTTAACGTGCTATGACACAGCACCTGCTCCCTTTAAAAAAATTTTTTTTAATTTATTATTTTTATTACCAAGTCAGATGTACAGAGAGGAGGAGAGATAAAAAGGAAGATCTTCCATCCAATGATTCACTCCCCAAGTGAGCGCAACCAGCAGGGGCTGAGCCGATCCGAAGCCAGGAACCAGGAACCTCTTCCGGGTCTCCCACGTGGGTGCAGGATCCCAAGCTTTGGGCCGTCCTCAACTGCTTTCCCAGGCCACAAGCAGGGAGCTGGATGGGAAGTGGAGCTGCCGAGGTTAGAACCGGCGCCCATATGGGATCCTGGGGCATTCAAGACGAGGACCTTAGCCGCTAGGCCACGCCACTGGGCCCTAAATTTTTAAAATACATTTGAAAGGCAGAGTTACAGAGAAAGAGAGAGAGAAAAGATTGAGAGAGAGAAACTGAGATAGAGAGAGAGAGAGAACCTTCCATTTTCTTTCACTATTGGCAGGAATGTGGTGAAAGAGGGTACCTTTCTCCCCACATCCACACCAGCAGGTGTTGTTAGTAGAGTTCTGAATGTAAGCCAACCTCATTGGAGTTAGGTGGAACCTCAATAAGGTTTTCATTTGTATTTCCCTGACAGCTAGGGAGCCTGAGCATTTTTTCATGTCTGTTAGCCATTTGAATCTATTCCTTTGAAAAACGTCTGTTCATTTCCTTTGCCCATTTCTTCACAGGGTTTTGTTTGTTGCTGTTGTTGTTTTTTTAACTGTCCCTGGATTTCTGAAGCTCTTTGTAAATTCTGGATATTAGTCCCCTATCACTTGTGTAGTGTGTAAAGATTTTTCCCGCATTCCATTGGTCGCTTCTTCACTTTGTTGAGTATTTCCTTTGCTGTACAGCTTTTTAGTTTGATGTAGTCCCATTTTTTAATTCTGGCTCTGACTGCCTGTGCTTTTGGTGATTTTTCTAAGAGGTCTTTTCCAATTCTGATGTCTTGGAGACTGCTCCCTGTTTTCCTCCAATCATTTGATGGTGCGGATAGTCTGGGTGCAGATTTAGGTCCTTGATTCACTTAGAGCTGATTTTTTTGTATAAGGTGACAGATGGGGTGTCTTGCTTCTTACCCCTGCAGGCTGCTATCCAATTGTCCCAACAGCATTTGTTGAAGAGACCAGACTTTTCTCCTTGGTTATTTTCAGTTCTGATGTTGAAGGTTAAATGTCTGTACATGTGTGCTCCCTTCTGAGATTTCTTTTTTGCTCCATTGATCTTTTCTATTTCTGTACCAGTACCAGATTATTTTGATGACCACTGCTCTGTAGTATGTCTTGAGATCTATAATTGTGATTCCTCCTGCTTAATTTTATTCTTCAGGATAGCCATATGAGAAAGGAATCTGTAAGTCTATATTTACAGCAGCACAATCTACAATAGGAAAGACATGGAAACAAAACAGATGCCCATCCAAAGAGGAGTAGATAAAGAAACTATAGAACATCTACTCCATAAAATTACTACTCAGCCATTAAAAAGAATGAAATTCTACCACTTGCAACCAAATGATGCCAACTAGAGAACACTACGCTCAGTGAAACAAGTCAATCCCAAAAGGACAAACATCATATGTGCTCTGTGGTGTAAGGCAACCTTCACCCAAAATACAAGATCATAGCCCTTTCAATACTGTTTTTGCTACATTTTTGTTTTCATTTTCATTCATTGAACAAAAACTTTTTGTTTTTCTTACTGATTTTCTCCCTGGCTCATAGGTCACACAATAACATCGTTTGCTTCAGGAACCAATTTGATTTTCGTTTTCATTATTTCAGTGGCACATTGGTCATTCAGTAGCATGTTATTTAACTTCATGTTCTTATAGATTCTCTATTTTTCACTCTATTATTGAGTTTGCTTCATGGCTTTTCATTTAAAGGGATGTATAGTAACTATACAGAAGAGACTATCATAGGTAGATGTGAAGATACAAAGTGGTGTGCATCCATACTTCCTAATCAAAGATGGATTCCTAATGAAACTGTTGAATGTATTTTGACAATAGGAGGATGGACTCTCTACTATGCTTAAATAGCAAAATGATGGACTTATGACTGATTGTAAAGGATTATAGTATTATAATAACATGGGAGAAATTAGTTGGGGGTGGGGATTTTAGGCGGGGAGAAGGGAAATCCCGGAGCCTGTGGAACTGTATCATGAAATAATAAAATAAATAAATAAATAAAATTTTAAAAATACGTTTTCAAAATAGGCATATATATACTTTTAGGACTAACAATTTTGTAAATATTCCTAAAGATTTATTTATTTTGGCTTGGGGGCCGCTGGCAGCCTCTCAGGGGTGGCGACCCTGGGGGGCGCCCCGGCTGGGCCAGGTCCGAGAATGGGGACTCAGCAGGCCAAGACCACTGCCACAAGGCAGTGACTGAGTCCTTGGCCTTTTCCAGGCCCAAGAGCAACCAACCTCCCCTCTGGGTAAGCACGCCATGAGGGAACCGATGCCATGGATGCCAAGCCACAGTGTCTAGGGGCAGGGGTCGGGTCAGGTGACGGACTGTGCCAAGCTGAGTCAGAGCAGCCACTGGCATGTGTGTGATCTATAGCTGGGAACAGGCCCAGTTGGGGGGTGCTTAGGGGACTCTCTAGCTGGGTGGAGGTTCCCCACCAAGGGGCACACGAGCTGGAATGGGGCTGCGTTCTGGTCAGGATACAGTTGTAGTCTCCCTTGGCACAAGTGTGGACTGGGACAAGACGCACTAGGCTGGACCAGACTGCAACACCTTCTGGTGTTCTGGAGGACCAGGGTAGATGTGGGACGGACTAGGCTAGGTCTCAACCCCAACTGAGCCATGTATGAGCTGTATGTGGATATGGACGAGCCGTGGCTGGGCTGAAAGATCCAACAGCAAGAACCAGAATGGTTGGGCCTGGCGGCGTGGCCTAGCAGCTGAAGTCCTTGCCTTGGGGGCCCCGGGATCCCATGTGGGCGCCGGTTCTGGTCCCGGCAGCTCCGCTTCCCGTCCAGCTCCCTGCTTGTGGCCTGGGAGGGCAGTTGAGGACGGCCCAATGCATTGGGACACTGCACCCGCGTGGGAAACCCGGAGGAGGTTCCGGGTTCCTGGCTTCGGATCGGCGCGCACCAACCGTTGCGGCTCACTTGGGGAGTGAATCGTCGGACGGAGGATCTTCCTCTCTCCTCCTCTGTGTATATCTGGCTGTAATGAAATGAATAAATCTTTAAAAAAAAAAAAAAAGAACCAAAATGGGTTGAAGGCCAGCTAAGAAAAGCCACTGTTCCTGCTAGGACAAGAAGTGAACTGAGTAGTGCTAGCTCATGGACCCACTGGTATGCGCAAAATCTGGCACTTGGAGGGGTTCTGATGGGGGAGCCTGGGCAACTCCTCTGGCAAGACACAGACCCTGCAGGAAAGCGCAAGAAGCATGGAAGGATACAGCCAAGAGGTTATGGAAAGTGTCCCACTGGCATACATTTGGCAAGGGCTGGGGGCAGACCAGGCTGAATCAGTTCACATCATCCACTGGCAAATCCAAACACTGGAACAGAGTGTGGGTCGAGCCAGGTTCGGTCGCAACAAAAGCAGTACACAATACAGAATGTCAAGGTGAGGTTGCCATCTCAGCTATATGTTGGCAATGAAAACGCTGGGCAAACGGAGACTCTACAATGGACTGTGTCAATCAGTGGATTCTCCAACGACCGCATTGTGCTTGGAGTGGTGAGAGTGGCAGCAATTCAGATCTGTTGAAATATCAGAACCACTCTACCAGCTCTACCTTCAGACCAGGGATGGTCTCCGCAAGAAACTGAACTTATCTGGACAATAAGATGCTGGAGCTTATGCCTGGTAGATGCTTCCAATGAAAGAATCTCAACTGAATTTGAACTGTGGTAATGCAACAGGGTGGAGAAATCCACCATGGGGGTGGTTGGGAGTTTGCGGAGGGGAGGGGAGGGGGGATTCCAGTGCCTATAAAACTGTGTCACATAATGCAATGTAATCAATAAAATATATATATATAAAAGATTTATTTATTTTATTGAAAAGGCAGATTTATAGAGAGAAGGAGAGAGAAAGATCTTCCATCCACTGGTTCACTCCCCAAGTGGCCACAATGGCCAGAGCTAAGCTAATCTGAAGCCAGGAGCCAGGAGCTTTTTCCAGATCTCCCACATGGGTGCAGTTATGAATCTCTGCCAATCTCGCCACTCCAAGCATGATAAGGTCGTTGGAGAATCCACTGATGGACATAGTCCTTTGTAGAGTCTCCATTTGCCCAGTATTTCGCTGCCAACATATAGCTGAGGTGGTTGATTTACTTGGTCTGTCCTCTATCTTTTCTTGGTTAGGGTTCTGAGTCTGGCAGTTTGATTGAGGAGATCCCCAAAGAGACTTTCTCTGAGGTGTTTCCAGACCAGATTCTTGTATGTACCAGCAAGAACTGGGCCCAGCACAGTCCATCACCATGATCAGCTGGTGGTTGCAGTTGCTGGGTTGGTTCTGTTTTCAGCCCTGTCTTCCACTGGAACCAGTGGGTGTTTGCAGTCCAGCCTGGTTCTACCCAGCACATACTCGGCCCTCACATAAACCAGTGGGGGCTGCAGCCCAGCTGGAGTGACCCACAATAACCCCCCCCAGGCCTGCCCCCTCCCCTGGTTTGCCAGTATGTGTAGCAGACTAATCCAGTCTGTCCCACATCCCATTTGGCTCTCGTACGTGTTGATGGGTATTGAAACTTATTTCCATCTAACCAGCTCAACTATCCAGCCCTCACGGATGCTGGGTGCCTCTCTGTCTAGTCACCTCAGCCCATGTCCAAGTTTTCGTGCCCTCCTGTGGGAGTGGTAACCCAAGAGGGAGGAGCCCACTATTTCCCTCCCAGGTCTCTCTCACTCCCGGATTATGCACTCTCCAGGTGGTTCTGTGGTTTAACTTGACAAAACTAGCCCCCAGTGCCAGCTTCTGCCAGCTGATGCTGTGGCTAAGCCCAAACAACCTTCACCCACTCTAATTGTAGATTGCACCAGTAGGAATAATCTGCCCAGCCTGGCTTTTCCCTGATCTAGTCCACATGAGGCACACAGGTGCCGTAGCCCTCCCTGGTCTGGTCTGCCCCCATCCCAGCTCATGCTCTACAGCGGGAGTAGCTGTCCAACAAAGGAACCACCCCTTATTCTCCTGTGGGTTCTGCCCCCCCCTTCCTGGTTCTCACGTGTGCTGGATGGGTGCTGCAGTCACATCCAGTCCAGGCAACCTCATTTTGGCAATCCGTATTGTGGACTGGTTTAACTGCTATAACTCTTATATTAGGCCTCTTAGTAGTGTCTTTCAATTCTTGAATACTTGTTTTGACCTGATCTAGCTCTGCTTCCAGTTTTTTGTTGGTTTCCTCCTGGTGACAGGAAATGTCTTCTAATTTTGAAATTCTTCTGCCTTCTTCATTCTATTTTGGAGACTCTCCACTGTATTTCTAATTTGCTCCACTGTATTCTTCATTTCTAATGTATCAGCTTTCATTTGATTCATTTATAGTGTGACATATCCCTTAAATTCCTTGAATGCCTGCATTACGTGCTTCTCATTGTTGATAAGAAGCTTTATAACAAGTGTTTTGAATTTTGTAACCCCATTTTCTTGATGTCTTCCTCAGTTATCTCTGAAGTTGGCATAGGGTTTTGCTCCTTTGCAGGGGATTCTTCAGTAATATTCATTGTGCCTCTGTCTCTTCTTTTGTTCTTGGTCATTGTACTTCTGGTTAGCTGAATCTTCTCCTTGGGGCAGGTTTCTAAGCTCTGTCTCCCACAGGTCTACAGTTCAATTTTACTTATTGCAGTTGGTACATGGCTCTTTGTTTGCAGCCAATTAGGCCACTCTCCAGTAAGTTCCAGGTCTGGGTTCTTACGTTAGATTTCCACCATGGTCTCCGTAGCCCCAGCTCCTGGCTCACCACTCTCCACCTCCTGTGACACTGCTGAGGTTGCTCCGTTGTCTGTACAACCTTTCTCCCACTTTGAGTTGGAGCAGGTCCCAGGATTAGGGAGACACCAGAAGCCCTATTTAGCTAGGTTGTTGGTGGTGGTAATCTTGCAGAACCATGCTGCCTGTAGGTCTGAGGGCCACACGGACCTATTTTGACCCGTACGATGCCACAGTTGGTATTATTTTCCTGGTTGCTGGTGGAGTTCAGATCACCATTTGCTGAATGCATCTGGGGTATCAGTCACTGCATCACCACACCGTTATTTTTGCTGCTTTCCTGTGTCTGTCAGTTTCCAGGTAACCCTCTGCTGTTGTTCTGTCCTCTCCTATTTCCTGGAATGTGCCCTCTCTGCTTCGTACTGGTTAATGTTTCTCCATCCGTTTAAACATGTCCTTACCCTATTCCCACCATCTTGATTCCTTCCCAACTTTATAAATTTTTAACAACTTAATAAATTGATTACTCAGACAGGTAGACACCACAGAGCTCCCATCCACTGGTTTATTCCCCATGTCCCACAGCAAAGCCAGGTACCAGGAACTCAGTGCAGGTCTCTCACACGGATGGCAGGAACCCAGTTCCTTGAACCACCATTGCTGCCTGCCAGGGTTTGCACTTGGCAGGAAGCTGGAATTAGGAGGCAGAACAGGGGCATCCCTGTTAAGGGACGCAGGTGTCCGACAATGCATCATCACTACTGGGGTGCACACCCACGTCTCCCCTGCCTGTCCTAGCTAACATTGCCATCTTTTTTTATTTTCTCTCAAAGACCCAGTTATGGAATGTATTGACTGATTGCACTGACATTCTGCTTGCTGGTTTTTGACTTTTTGGTGGTTATCTACCATTGTACAAATCATCCTACAGCAGAGATGTTTAATGTACATCTCTGTGTCACAGTGCATTCATAAAAGAAGGGTCAGTAAGTCACAAGGCCAGGATTTAATGTTTAGTTGATGCTGATAAATCACACAAAAATTGGTGCCAACTTCCATTTCTTCAATTCAGGTATGAATAAACCCATTTCTCCTAATCTCATTAGCACCAGATCTTACTAATTTTTCTAGTCTGAAATGGCTTAAGGCCTTCCAATTGATCAGGGCTGTGTAGTGCAATGAATAATGAGAAGCCACGTTCTCATCGTTAGTAAAGATAAAGTGACCCAGCATGGCAAACTTAGAAGAATGTACAGGTCAGTAAAATCCTATAAAAAGAGAAAACATTGAAAAAGAAGTCAGGAGAATTCTTTTGATCACAAGAACAAGAAGAGCCAAGAATATAATGAGAATCTGGAGGAGATAAGGTTTCAGTTTAATGTCTAGCTGGTACACAACTCCAGGCAATGGGGCTCCACTCAACCATGATGAAAGAAGGACATTACAGGGGCTGACATAGTGGTTCAACACCTAATCCTCCACCTTGCAACGCCAGCATCCCATATAAGTGTTGGTTCTAGTCTCGGCTCCTCCACTTGCCATCTAGCTCCCTGCATATGGCCTAGGAGAGCAGCAGAGAATCGCCCTAGTCCTTGAGACCCAGCACCCACATGGGAGAACAGAAGAAGCTCCTGGCTCCTGGCTATAGATCAGCTCAGCTGCAGTCATTGCAGCCATCGACTGAACCAGCTGATGAAAGACCTCTATCTCTCCTTTCCTCTGTAAATCTGCCTTTTAAATAAAAATAAATAAATCTAAAAAAAGAGAGAGAGAGCACATTGGACAGTGAATAGCAAGAGTGAGCATTAGGCTAGCATCCCAAATTGGAGTGCCTGACATGAGTCTACACTACTCTGCTTGCAACCCAGTTTCCTAATAGACAGTGAATGACAGCTCAAATAGTTGGGTTGACCGTCCATGTGGGAGACTCAGCTTAAGGTCTGGGTTCCTGGTTTCATCCTGGTCCAGACTTGATTTTGTGGGCATTTGGGGAGTGAATCAGCAAATGGACGCACTCTCTCCATCTGTCTCTCCTCTCTCTTTCTGCCTTTCAAATACCATGCAAATAAATAAAAATTACATTTAAGTAATAACGAGGAGGCGGCTCTACATGGTGACAGGCTGGAAGGAAATCAGGGAGGAGCAGAGCCAAAGTCTGGCAGCCAAGCCTAAGGGGAACATTCACATCAGGCATACGCAGCTCAGCTGACCTGGGCGCTGAAGAATCCCTGTGATCTTTCTCCTCTGGCTCAGAAAAGAGTAACAAAAGCCAACCCACAGTTTCCATGTCTGCTTGTACCAACACTTCATATTTTGTAAATATTTCCCTTTGTCTTTCCTAGCAGCTTTCTGTTGCTGACTGGACCAAGGCCAAAGGCAGAGGCCTCCTCCTCCCTTGACCTGGTTGGCTAAGCTAACACTTTCTCACCTGTCACCCCGGCTTCACTTCTAGCCACTTTCTCCCTCGTGTCATAGTCGCTTTCTCTATATGTCCTATGCAGACCTGAAAGGAGACTCTCTCTACCCACACCCCCAGGCTCCTATCTCACCAGTAGAAATCTAATTCCAAGCTAAAATAGCCTGGTTTTTTTTTTTTATCAGAAGTTCGTGGGCAGTACCCGTGTCTGTACGTACACCATCCGCAGCCCTTGGTCTCTGCTCCTGTAGAACGGAGAAGGCTGAATGTGTGATCTTAAAGGGCTCGGATTCTGAAGTCAGCTGACAACTCAGCATTCTTAGCTTTGCACATTCCCCCACCTACTGGTGGCCTCGGATTCTGCCTACGTGCTCTTGGGAAGACTGGCGACTGTTTTTGTGAATATGAGTGTCTTTTAGAATGGCAGATGATGTCTACCTTTCGTGAATGATGTTGCATTTTAGAAGCATTTGGCGTCATAAAACCAAAAATTCTGCTAACCTGAGGATATAGGATTATTGCTGTAATAAAAAAGGTTTTTAAACAGATGATAATTTCTTTAATGTTGCTGAGCCACCACCAGGAGGCAGAAAAGCTTCATACAGCAATTCACTTCGGGTCATGATGAACAATGGAAACATCAGTCTTAGCTTATGTGTATTTCTGAACCTTAACATCAAAATCAAATTATTGTGTTTTTAAATATTTATTTATTTGGGTGCTGTGGCAGATCAGGTAAGTCTGTGCCTGAAGCACCAGTATTGTATATGAGAGCCAGTTTGTGTTCTGCCTGCTCCACTTTCAATCTACCTCCCTGCTAACAACTTGGGAAAACAAGAGGATAGCCCAAAGCCTTGGGATCCTGTGCCCATGTGGGCAACTCAGAAGAAATTTCTGGCTCCTAATTTTGAAAAAGCCCAGCTCTGGCCATTGTCATCATTTGGGGAGTGAACCAAGGAATGAAAGATCTCTTTCTCTCCTCTGTCTGTAACTTTGCTTTTCAAATAAAAAAAAAAAAAACCCTAACAAAAACTTTCTTATAAACATATTTATTCTTCTGAAAGAGTTAGAGAGAAGGACAACAGGGTTTTCCATCTGTTGGTTCATTCCGCAAGTGGCTACAGCAGCCAGGGTTGAGCCAGGCTGAAGCCAGGAGTTAGGAACTTCCTCAGGGTCTCTCAGGTAGACGGCAGGGGCTCAAACCCTTGGGTCATCTGCTGCTGCTTGAGCTTCCGTGGAAGTGGAGCAGCAGGACACAAATGAGCAACAACATGGATGTGGGAATGGAGGCAGCAGCTTTACTTGCTACTCCCCAGCGCTGGCTCCTCAAATGTTTTATTTATGCATTTTTTAAATTTCATTGATTTTTATTGGACAAGCATATTTATAGAGAAGAGGAGAGACAGAGAAAGATCTTCCATCCACTGATTCACTCCCCCAAGTGGTCACAATGGCTTGGAGCTGAGCCAATTCAAAGCAAGGAGCCGGGATATTCCTCCAGGTCTTCCACGTGGGTACAGGGTCCCAAGACTTTGAGCCATTCTCTGCTGCTTTCCCAGGCCACAAGCAGAGAGCTGGATGGGAAGTGGAGCAACCGGGATATGAACCAGCACCCACATGGGATCCCAGAGCATGCAAGGCAAGGACCTTAGCCACTAGGCTACTGCGCAAGGTTCAAATGCTTTATTTTTTAATTTGTTGTTTCACCTGGTGTGTTGAGCACCTTATTTACAAAAGAAGTCTTTTAACGAATGGTTTCTATTGACACAGCAAATTAGACAAACCTTACCTGAAGTGCATACCAAACGTCACGCTGACACCACAGACCCAGCTTGCCATATATCAGGAAGCTTGTTAAAATCTGTGAGAAAGTAGAATTATAAGCACAGTTTATTTTTGTAGCACGAAGCTAGCAGCAGCGACTGTGACATAGAATGTGGCAGTGCCCCATGCCCTCCCTCCCTGCCTCTAAGCCCCTGGATATATTCCCTATCTGTTTCCTTGATGTGAGACAACAGCCTCCCTTGCCCTTTGGCTGGGATTCACAACATCAGTTATATGGATTCTTAGACTTTGGGACTTGAACCAGAACTACAGCATCTGGCTCTCCTTGGTCTCTGCTTGCACCCAACAGATGATGGGATTCCTCGGGGAATTCATAGAATGGTAAATTAGAGGGGAAAAAAACAATGCACACATTTCAAAATCTTTTACACCAGAGTATGCTTATCTTCGAATTTTACTTTTCTACAAAGAACTTTCAAAAATGCATGAAAATGGAGTTCAAAGGAAAGTGTTTCAGCAGACAAAAAATTATATCACATATCTGATCATACCCTGTTGGTTCTATTTCTCTAGAAAAGCCTAGTACTGCTTCCTTCTTCTGGAACAATCTCTTCCCCCATTGCATTCTACCATCCTTCCTAACAACCTCTCAGTCAGCCCTGTCTTCATTATTCCCCTGGCATTCCTTTCTCCATCTCCAAGGGCCATCTGTACCCTACCACTCTCTATCTGCATCTTTCCAGTTGGAATACATTCAACAGTCAGCACCCCTTGGGTATCCCACAGGAACCCGACTGCCACCCTGTTGGATATCCTGCACCACCTCCTGCCTTCTTCATTTCCACGGGTGGCATGACGGCCCACTCCTTCAAGCAGCCAAGCTTCCCCCTGCGTGATGGCTCTCCCTCTCCCATGCACATAGTGAGACACTGGCTTCTGCAGACTGGGCTGCCTTCATTGCCTCCAAAGTGCCCTCCTCCCTGCATCCCGACTGCTAGTGCTCAGGGTCACACTCTCTTTGGTGGAACAACTGGGCTTGAACCCCAAGGTCTGATGAATCAACTGGGTACAGATGAAGGCCGGAGGAATGGAAGATCCTGCGCATGTTCCGAACTGCTGATGCAAAGCATCGCCAGCTTCACCCAGGTGCCGTTCTGCGCATCCTCAGCCCCCCTCTCAAGGTCCCTGAGGTGCTCTGCGTTCTCCCAACAAGCTGGTTAAGGAAGGACTGACTGTTGCTCAATCGGAATGAAGCCTGGTTTCACATTCCCCCCCCTTCTGTCAGGACACACTCTACCCTCACTTTCTTTTCTCCCTCCCTTCTGTTTCCCCTAAAATATTCTCTGCTTTAACTTAACACTTTCTCATCTTGTTTGAACCCTACAGTCCAAAACTTAGATTATTGAGATTACACAATCCCTACCAGAGCCCAGTCTGCAATGGTATACGTTCCAACTCATCTTTCACAGTTACCATAGGGATAGATTAAAATCGCTGTGTAAAGCTCTTCAGCAGGCTCTGCTGCCCTTGGGGTTGAAGTTCACAGGCCCTTTTAGAGGACAAGCATAATCTGATCCCTCCCTCCTTTTGCTGGTTTATCTCCCTGCTGGGCAGGTACGCCTAAGGCCCTCGGTGTCACTGGCTATTTCCTGGAACTTTGCTCATTTTTCAGCCTTTCCCTGAAATCACCATGTCTCTATCACAAATGCTTGTTACCAGGTTCCTGCCTGTGGTAGAGTACGCTGGGCTTACCCCTGTGGCATTGGCATCCTATATGGGCACTTGTTCAAGTCCAGGCTGCTCCACTTCCCATCCAGTTCTCTGCTTAAGGCCTGGGAAAACATCTGAAGATGGCTCAAGTCCTTGGGACCCTGCTTCCATGTGGGAGACATGGCTCCTGGCTCCTGGCTCCTGGCTTCAGATCAGCTCAACTTTGGCCATTGTAGCCATTGGAGAGTGAACCAATAGATGAAAGATTCTGCCCTCTGTCTTTCCTTCTCTATAATTCTGCCTTTCAAACAAAAATAAATGAATCTTGGGCCCAGCGGCGTGGCATAGCAGTTAAAGTCCTCGCCTTGAGCATGCTGGGATCCCATATGGGCGCCGGTTCCAATCCTGGCAGCTCCACTTCCCATCCAGCTCCCTTCCCATCCAGCTTGTGGCCTGGGAAAGCAGTCAAGGATGACCCAAAGCCTTGGGACCCTGCACCCACGTGGGAGACCTGGAAGAGGTTCCAGGTTCCCGGCATCGGATCGGCGCAGCACCGGCTGTTGAGGTCACTTGGGGAGTGAATCATTGGACAGAAGATCTTCCTCTCTGTCTCTCCTCTCTGTATATCTGACTTTGTAATAAAAATAAATAAATCTTTAAAAAATAAATAAATAAATAAATAAATCTTTTTTAAAAATCATAAGTTTAAAAAACTAGGACCCGGCGGCGTGGCCTAGCAGCTAAAGTCCTCACCTTGAACGCCCCGGGATCCTATATGGGTGCCAGTTCTAATCCCGGCAGCTCCACTTCCCATCCAGCTTCCTGCTTGTGGCCTGGGAAAGCAGTCGAGGATGACCCAAAACCTTGGGACCCTGCAACCGCGTGGGAGACCCGGAAGAGGTTCCTGGTTCCCGGCTTCGGATCGGCGCAGCACCAGCCGTTGAGGTCACTTGGGGAGTGAATCATTGGACGGAAGATCTTCCACTCTGTCTCTCCTCCTCTCTGTATATCTGACTTTGTAATAAAAATAAATAAATCTTAAAAAAAAAAAAACTACTATTAAAACTCAACCCACAACCCCTTCCTATGTGGCACCTTTGTTGTGAGCTGACCGAATCTATTCCAGAAATGAGTTGGAGGTAGACTCTTACAAGCTCAGGAGTCTATTCCCCAGCCAGCACCACTGGTGAGCTGTCCCATTCCACCAAATGTGGAAGAAGGGAGCAGCGCTGATCAGCCGTGTTCAGGAATTCTTAAGCAATGCTCATCCAATCCACTAAGAACAGTGGTACATGATGTAAATCATTCAATCAACACTAGTGCACAATACAAATGATTCAATGAGCTACAGTGGTGTGGACAGTGGATACTCAATCAGTTTAAGCACTGTGCACTCTAAACTATCCAATCATTAAGAGCCGCATCCCACCTAACAGTTACAGAACCAGGCAAACAGGTCCTTCCAATTCTATTTACTGGAAACAATTTTGAGCAATCAGCTTACTGCCTGGACTATAAAAGAAAAGCAAGATCTCATCCTGGAATGAGATACCATCTCATAATAATTACTCCAACTCTTTAAAATCTCAAGGTTATAGCAAAGGTCAGGCTATGGACATGACCCAGAAATGTTTCAGAAGACCTAGCCATTTTCTGTTGTCTGGGCTGTCACATCTTGTAGCTATTCCATATTCTCACTCCTGTATCCTCACATTAGTCTGACCACTCCTGGGTTCACTCTTTACCCTGTTCCTTTTTTTTTTTTTTTTTTTTTTACCCTGTTCTTTCTTTTTTTTAATTTTATTAATTCATTAATTACATTGTATTATGTGACACAGTTTCATAGGTACTTGGATTCTCCCCACCCCTCCCCAAACCTTCCCACCATGGTGGATTCCTCCACCTTGTTGCATAACCATAGTTCAAGTTCAGTTGAGAATTACCCTGTTCTTTCTTATCTGACAATCTCTGATCACCTCTGTCAACTCCATTACAAAGACTGTATGTCATCACTTTTGTATCCCCATCACCTAGCATAGCAGGCAGCAGAGAATGGGTTCAGCAGATGAGAAAAGAAATGGATTTGTGGCTAGAGACAGGTGGGGAGGTCTACATACTAATTTAAGGTGCACAGGGAGAACAGTGCCCAACACTTCGGGGTTGGAACCAGCAAAAGCCATCCAGAGATCCAAGGAGTGTCAGTGACTCTCAACTCTAGGGACAAAATTAAATTGCCCAGGGGCATATATGCTCCTCAGCTTACAGTTGGGTATGTTCCCAAGAAAGCCATCTTACTATATTTAAATTTAAAAAAAAATTTTAAGGTGCAGCATAGTGGCTCAATAGCTAAATCCTCACCTTGTGCACTGGTTCATATCCTGGCTGTTCCACTTCCCATCCAGCTCCCTGCTTCTGTCCCAGGAAAGCAGTGGATGACAAACCAAAGCCTTGGGATCTTGCACCAACATGGGAAACCTGGAAGAAGCTCCTGGCTCCTGGCTCCAGACTGGCTCAGCTCTGGCCATTGTGGTCATTTGCAGGATGAAACAGCAGTTGGAAGATCTTTATTTCTGTCTTTCTCTCTGTCAATATGCTCTATCTTTTCAATTAAAAAAAAAATTTAGATCTTAAAAAAAAAAAGGATTTGTTATTTCTACTTGAAAGGCAGAGTTACAGAGAAAGAAGGATGGAAGAGAGAAGGGTCTACCCATTCGCTGTTTCACTCCCTTACAAGCTACAATAGGCCTGGACTGGGTTGGTCTGAAGCCAGGAATCAGGAGCTTCTTCCAGATGTCTCACGTGCTTGTAGGGATCCATGTATTAGGCCATCCTCTGCTGCTTTTCCAAGTGCATTAGCAGAGATCTGGAGCAGAAGTGGAGCAACTAGGACAGGAACTGGTGCACCTATGCAATGCCAGGGCTCCAGGTATAGGCATGATGTGCTGTGTCATGTGCTAATAGCTCCCTATTAGCTAAAAACTATTCATATGGTGTAAATATCTCCTCCAAAACTCATGCTGAGATCTGACTGCCTCTCTGTCAGCATCAACAGACAGGACCTGTAAGGGTCGATCAGGCCCTGCAGGCTCTGTCCTGCTCGGTGCATTAACGCCTTGCCGTTGGGAGAGGGCTAGTTACAAGCAGGAGTTTGACTCTTTGACTTGGCTTTTCTTTTTCCCTCTCCCGCCAAGCAATGACATCTCACATGTTATGATGCAGCACAGAGGCCTTTGCCAAACTCAGCCCATTGACCTTTACAGTTTCCAGAACCATAAACCAAAAAAAGCTTCTATTGTTTATAGATTACCTAGTTACTGCTATTCTGTTTCAGCAGCAGAAAGTCGACTAGGAGAAAGAGCAGATGTGGTGCTCAAAGTCTGATTGTCTTGTTTGGATCTTAAGTTCCAAACACAGAATAACAGTTACAGATATCCCCCATGACACTGTATGAGGCATCTCTTGGATATGTTGTTGTAGGAACTGGGAAAAAAACCAAGGGGTTAGAAGAAAGCAAATGGGTGTTAAGAAGGAGGGGCCCTATGGGCCTGGTGGCAGGCCTAGCGGCTAAAGTCCTCTGCCTTGAACACGCTGGGATCCCATAAGGGCGCCAGTTCTAATCCTGGCCGCTCTGCTTCCCATCCAGCTCCCTGCTTGTGGCCTGGGAAAGCAGTCGAGGATGACCCAAAGCCTTGGGACCCTGCACCTGTGTGGGAGACCTGCAGGAAGATCCTGGTTCCTGGCTTTGGATCAGTGCAGCACCGGCCGTTGCGGTCACTTGGGGAGTGAATCATCAGATGGAAGATCTTCCTCTCTGTCTCTCCTCCTCTCTGTATATCTGACTTTGTAATAAAAATAAATAAATCTTAAAAAAAAATCCTCCCGTAGGTTTCCCGTCTGAGTTGTGTCCATTCCTGTGCCTGAGACCCTGTCCTAAAAACTGTGATCACATGAGTGCCTCTTCTGTTCGGTGCCAGGCCCTGGGGATGACCAGCTACCCTGTCACCCTCCTGTTCCTTGGCTGAGAAGCATAGTGGGTGATGACTCCTCTGTTTCTTGTGCTCCTGTCAGACAGATTTGGAATGGATTTCCCAGACACTGGCTTCCATTGCTTTCCTGTTGCAGACTGACACTCACCAAGGGAAACCAAAATTCTAAAACTGACCCTTCATCTCCTTTAGGTTGCCTCCTATGGTCCCTCTGGGACCTCAATCTAAGTTCAGACATCTAGCCTAGATATCTCCAATGTTATTGTAACTTGGCCTGACCACAATACACATTGGACAACGGATCCAATTAAATGGGACTTTTGAGCCCCACACCCTAAGTGATCTCCAAAATGTCTGCTGTTGAAATGGTAAATGGGCTGAGAGTTTCTACATTCAGGCATTCTTTCTTCTGTGCGCCCAACCCTCTCTCCAAAAAACCTGTCATACTTTTCAAGTCCAGTTTGCTCACCAGAGCCCTAAGCCTACATTCCTTAGAATCCCCAACTGATGTAACACAGACTGACGCTTCTTCCTTCTCTGAACCCCTGGCTCTATGTCTCCACTGGCTCTATGTCTCATATCCTCCGCCCCTGACCTTCCCAGCCTTCCCCATTCCTCCACCCTTTCTTCCCCTGTGAGTCATCACACCCATTCCCACCATCATGGTCAGTCATCTGATCTCTGCCCACTTTGTGAAGTGGCAGGGACAAAAGGGGTAGTTTGGGTTCATGTCCCTTTTTCTCTAACCTCTCATAAATTAAGAAAAGGTTAGGTTCCATCTCCAAGGACCCTACTAACTATACTAAAGAATTCCATTACCCAACTCAAGCTTACGACCTGACTTGGCATGACTTACATGTTATTATAAACTCAACTCTCACTTCTGAGGAAGGTAGCCAAGGAGCACAAATTAGACTCACCTGATTGACCCCACCATGCCCCTGGGAGATGAAGTGGTCTGGTCCCGGAACAAGAACCAGAGTGTTTTAAATTGACACCAGAGAGGGCTATGACCAGCACACCAAGCGAGACAATGCCTCATCGTGGGACTACAGGGAGCAGCCTCAAAGGTTTGTTTTTTTTAAAGATTTATTTATTATTTTTATTGGAAAGGCAGATACAGAGAGGAGGAGAGACCGAGGAAGATCTTCCGTATGATGGTTCACTCCCCAAGCAGCCACAACAGCTAGAGCTGAGGCAATCCAAAGACAGGAGCCTCTTCCGGGTCTCCCATGCGGGTGCAGGGTCTCAAAGCTTTGGGCCATCCTTGACTGCTTTCCCAGGCCACAAGCAGGGAGCTGGATGGGAAGTGGAGCAACTGGGATTAGAACCGGCGCCCATATGGGATCCCAGCGTATTCAAGGCGAGGACTTTAACTGCTACACTATCACACTGGGCCCCGTAAAAGGTTTTTAACTTTGACAAATTCCAGGAGATCACCTACGCCTCAAATGAAAATGAGAGGCCTTTCTTAGTTACCTCAAATTTAAGCCTGTGTACCCACCTGGACTCCACTTCTGAGACCAGGGCTATGGCTCTAGTCACTCATATTGTATTTCAATCAGCCCCAAACATTAGGAAAAAAAGGTGGAGAATGGCCCCTATCCAGGAACTGGTCAACATGGCCTATAAGGTTTTTAATAACCAGGAGGAACAAAACACAGTGGAGCAGGATGCTTGCACCTGTCAAAAAGCAACCCTACAGGCTCAGGGCCTGGTGGCAGCCCTGTGACCTGCACAGATTCAGGAACAGCCTAAGCAGGTCGTAACCAACCTCCATCTAGGGCTTGTTTCAAGTGCGACCAGGAAGGACACTGGTCCAAACATGGTCCACAACCTCGCTGACCCACCAAGTCCTGCCCAGCTTGTGGTCAGCTAGAGCACTGGAAGAGTGACTATCCCTCAGTGCTTAGCCATGCGGTCCAGTCCCTTCCACTGCCCACCCCCTCCAGCCTTCTTGCCTTTGGAGCTCTTGTATCTGGCTTCTGAGCATTAAGGGGGCCTGGACTCTTTGACCCCAGTCCTCTTCGTTGAGCCCAGGGTTATGCTCCAGGTAGTAGGTAGAGCCACATCCTTTTTGGTGGACATGGGGGCTACTTTCTGTGTCCTGCCTTCCTTCTCAGGCCCTTAACATCCCTCACCAGTCTTCGTCATGGGCATTGATGGCTGCCCTTCACAGCCTCCTTCTTCCGCTTCTATTGCCTGCCTCACTGATGGCAGATTCTTTTCTCATCATGCCTTCCAGTCCCACCCACTGTTGCGGAGGGACCTCATCCAAAAATTTGGGGCAGCTGGTTTCAGGATCCCTTTACCTCCCTTAATCTGCTCCTATTTACTCATACACTTCATGAACCCTCAACACTGACTCCATCTCTGCCCCTGGAGTGTGTCAGTCCTGCAATCTGAGACACTGTTGTCCCAGCGGTCACCACCCACTATCCCCCTGTATTCATTCACCTAAAAACGAAAGTAAGCAAACAAAAAACACCTGCTCCTTTCCTTTCCTCTCTCGGTTTCCTATCTCTGCAACTCAACAAAGAAACCTCAAGGCTATTATCACCAGACTCCTTACTATGGGTCTGCTGACCCCAACCAAATTGACTTGCAATACTCCCATTATCCCTGTCAAAAAGCGCAATTTTTTAAAAAAGATTTATTTTATGGGCCCGGCGGCGTGGCCTAGCGGCTAAATTCCTCGCCTTGAACGCCCCGGGATCCCATATGGGCGCCGGTTCTAATCCCGGCAGCTCCACTTCCCATCCAGCTCCCTGCTTGTGGCCTGGGAGAGCAGTTGAGGACGGCCCAATGCATTGGGACCCTGCACCCGCGTGGGAGACCCGGAAGAGGTTCCAGGTTCCTGGCATCGGATCGGCACGCACCGGCCGTTGCGGCTCACTTGGAGAGTGAATCATTGGACGGAAGATCTTCCTCTCTGTCTCTCCTCTCCTCTCTGTATATCTGACTTTGTAATAAAATAAAAAAATCTTTTAAAAACAAACAAAAACAAAAAAGATTTATTTTATTTTTATTGGAAAGTCAGATATACAGACAGAAGGAGAGACAGAGAGGAAGATCTTTTGTCCGATGATTCACTCCCCAAGTAGCTACAACAGCCAGAGCTGAGCCAATCCAAAGCCAGGAACTAGGAGGTTCTTCCCAGTCTCCCACACGGGTGCAGGGTCCCAAGGCTTTGGGCACTCTTCTATTGCTTTTCCATGTCTCAAGCAGGGAGCTGGATAGGAAACAAGGCTGCTAGGATTAGAACTGGCACCCATATAGGATCCTGGTACATGCAAAACAAGGACGTTGGCCATTAGGCTACTCTGCTGGGCCCAGCTCGATGGTTTTTATCACCTTGATCAGGACCTCCAACTCATCAAGGTGTTAGTCAGTCCCACTCACCATTGTGCTTAATCCTTATACCCTACTCTTTCGTATTCCCTCCATCAACCTCTCATTTCACAATACTTGATCTCAAAGATGCATTTTTCACTATCCCCCCTTGACCCTGTCTACCACTTCCTTTTTGCTTTCACTTGGGAAAATCCGGACAATCCAACTGCTCAGCAATTAATGTGGAGCATCTTGCCACAGGACTTTAGCAAAAGCCCCCATTTACTAGTCAGTTCATGGCATGAGATCTAGTGTCCTGTAATCTGACCCCTGGTGTTCTTCTCCAGTACATTGATGACCTCCTCCTGTGCAGCCCTTCCCTGTCTCTTTCTCAACTTCCTCACTGACAGAGCATACAGGTTCTCACCTCCCAAAGCTCAGTTACCCATCTCCACTGTAACATATTTGGGTCTTTCATTCCTACCACTCACCCTCTCACTGTTGACTGAAAACAAACCATTTGCAACCTCGACTCTCCCATCTCGATTGGTCAAATCCTGTCCTTTCTGGGCCTCATTGGCTTCTTCCGACATTGGATTCCTGATGTCTCTGTCCTTGCTAACCCACTCTATGAGGCAGACAAATCTTCTCCCTTTGGTCCCCTTCAGTCAACTCAGACTGTCCACCGAGCTTTTACTAATACTCCAATACTCCCTCTTTTGTTCCCCTCCCCTGACCACTACCTAACCCAAACAAACTCCTTTCTATACATTGATGAACGGTGGGGCATAGCTGTGGGGATTCTCAAACGGCCTTGGGGATCTGTCCACACCCCCATAGCAACTAGACCTCACAGTCCAGGGCTGACAACCTTGCACTGGCAGCACCAGCCATCCTGACCAGGGAAGCACTTAAGCTAACCCTAGGAGAGCACCTGTGGGGTTTTTCTTCTCACCCCTACAAGATCTTCTCACCCCTACAAGATCTTCTCTCCCACTGTTCTCTTTCCTTACTGTCTTCCTTCCAGATCGACAGGAATTTACCAGGAAACTCCAGCCAATACTGGAAACCATGACAACCTCTCTGGCTTCCCTTCGAAGAGAACTCACATCTCCAAATAACCTTCCAGAATCACTGTGCTTTAGATCTCCTCACTACTGGAAAAGGAAAAGGAGGAACCTGCATTTTTCTACAAGAATACCGAAGTTACTATGTCAATAAATCTAGCCTAGTAGAACAAAAAAATCCATGCCCTCTTTAAACTGACTGAGGAGCTCCAACGGGTTAAAAAAGAAACTTATTCCCCATTTGCATGGCTTTAATCACCTCTAGTTATGTGGCTAATGCCTTTTATAGGACCCCTCCTTCTTTTTTTTAAGATTTATTTATTATTTTTATTGGAAAGTCAGATATACAGACAGAAGGAGAGACAGAGAGGAAGATCTTCTGTCCAATGATTCACTCCCCAAGTGACCGCAACGGCCGGTGCTGCACTGATCCAAAGCCAGGAGCCAGGAACCTCTTCCAGGTCTCCCACGCGGGTGCAGGGCCCCAAAGCATTGGGCCGTCCTTGACTACTTTCCCAGGCCACAAGCAGGGAGCTGGATGGGAAGCAGAGTGGCCGGGATTAGAACTGGCATCCATATGGGATCCCAGCGTGTTCAAGACAAAGGACTTTAACTGTTAGGCCATGCCGCCAGGCCCATAGGGCCCCTCCTTCTTAACACCCATTTACTTTCTTCTATCCCCTTGTTTTTTTTCCCAGTTCCTACAACAACATATCCAAGAGATGCCTCATACAGCTTTCAATCAATAACTTGTGCACCCTTACTCCCCGTTGTCCCAAGATCCTTCTGCAGCCGACCCTACCTCCAGCTTATAGTCCCCAGTGCCACTCCTCAGTAAGAAGCAGCCAGACGGCTTTGCCACCCCTTACCACCCCTTATCACAAAAGAGGTCGGAATGTAGCGCTGACTGGGGAAGACGAGTTGGTCACAGTGGAGGAGCACCAACAAAGCCCCCAGGGCAGTCTCCCCACCCCTCACAGATGCAGGTGCAGAGCTTTAGCAAACATATGCTCAATTTCCAGAATCGGCCAACTGCAAAATTCACTATAACCTAGAAATAACTTTCTCATTTACAGAAGCCTCACTCCCGCCTACTCGCCATTGTGGAGCTTACATCAATGCCAAACAACCCTTGAGGGGTGTAGCTCCACTGGCCCAGTGCCTCTCCTTGGACCAGTGGACCAGTGGACCTCGCCCTAGAGTGCAGCTAATAGACTCTTTGCTTATTAGCCATCTCTCTCTCTTCTTTTCATGTGTCAACCCTATTCAATACTCCTTACAAGTGCCATGTCAGGTGAGTTCCGTGGTTCAGCCTGGCTCAGCCAATCACAACCACCAGCTCTCACGTAAACCGTGATGTACTGCAGTCCCACAGAGGTGAGCCAACAAATCTCCTACAGAATCTGCCCCAGATTCAGCTGCCTCTCCAGTTCTGGTGGTTGCTGCGGCCTAGCCTGACATGGCACACCTACACACAAGCACTTGCAGGTGAGTACTGCAGCCTGGGGCAACTTAGCCTCAGGTTTCAATGTGCCAGTGGGTGGTGGGTAATGCTACTTAGTTCAGCCCAGGTCTCCCATGTGGCCAAGTCCCTTGGCCTGACTCAGACACACCCTCTAGTCTTCCCTCTAAGCCACTCTTTCGCTACTCCCTTGCCTTGCAGTAAGTGCACGGTTCAGCCCATGGAAGACCCCAGAAGTCATTCCTCCCCTGTCAAACATTCCCTCAGCTGCTTCCACCCCAACAAGTCACACACCCCCTTCCCCATGTAATGTGTGTAGCCTCCCCACCTGGGGGCTGGGGCTGCTATCCTCCCCATCCCCCACTTAGCTTAAAAAAAAAAAAAAGACAGGTAACTATGTTGGTGTAATGATATAGTTAACACAAATTTGGTATTAACCAGGCCCAGAATACCCACCAGCTATTGGCTGCTTTGCTTCCAGCAGCGTGACACTTCCTTAGGTATAAGGCAACCTAGGCAGTTGCCTACAGCGGCAGGAATTCTGGTTTTGGTTTTCTATATACTACATCATATTGTGTTTCACAACTTGTCAGTTGCTTATCAATATTATTCACCAAGACACAAAATATCACTTCAGAGTAAAGTAATAAACTAGCAAACCAGAGTTTTCATCGCTGAGTTCTCAAAGAGCAACATAGAGAATGCTTTCTCTTTGGCTGCTGAGTTTCTTAAAAGAAGAACCTTCCTGGTAACTGCTTAAGGAGCGTTCCAAGAACAGAATCAGGGAGAAATTTGGGGAATGAGGAGTTAGACTTCACCACACAAACTTCCCCTTCACTTTCCTTAAGCACGATGCATTATGTCTGTTTTCCAAAATGCTTCAGTCCCCAGCCTCTGCCTTGAAGGACTTCATCCACCCTCCAGTTGTCTAATTTTATTCCTTTGCTTCATTTCAGTGAAGACTTTGGAAGGGAGACAAGTACGTAAAGTCAAGTCACCATACTTTCCAGGCATTTCCCCACCTCACTTAATACAGGAAGTAGAGCCTACAGGCTTTGATTTTCCTAAAGTCATTTATTGGTACATTTCCTTCTTACTGAAATACAGCCTGTAGAGCAAGGTATGTAAGGGGAAAATTCTCCACTTTTATCAATTTCCTTGACAAATTCCTCCTAAGGTGAACACCCTTGCAAACACTTCCCACAGCAAGAAACAGGATTCGGTCAGCCACACCAGCTGCCTCTGCAGGTGTGCCAATTTAATCAGAAATTCTCCCACCCGCCAAAGTAACCAGTACCCTTGTTCTGTAATCACCTGAGCTGGATGCCTTTTAAGTCACTTTACCTTGCAGGTGTTAGGAAACCAATGATCAGGCCCTGGCTGCTGACTTCTTGCATAACCTGTTCACCATGGACAGGTGTGGGCAAGGTGAAAGCTTATTTCAGAAAGACAGCAGTGTGGAGGGGAAGGTTATCTCTTGACCCAAAGTGTGCTCTTTCCACCAACAAAACACAAACAAACAAGCAACAACAACAAAACCCAGCAGATTTTCAGGCTTAGTTCTGATGAGGGTTAACCAAGAAGCCTGGGGCACAGCATCCTTTGGGGGGAGGCTCTGATATGGAGCCCAGTCTGATGTCTGCCATGCCACGTCACTTCCTTTCAGAAGCCTCTCAGGCCTCCGAGGCAAACTTGGCTATCACTAGACGAGTCACAGGTAATTCACAGGATCAAGAGTTGTTATTTCGTTGTGTACAATAAGAAAGGGAAGGGAAATACAGCCTTTATTATGGTTATACAGGTTCTCCCCATTTTTTTATATTAAAAAAGATTTCTTGATGTTTATTGGAAAGCCAGATTTACAGAGAAGGAGATACAGAGAGAAAGATCCCCCCAAAAAAATTTTAAAAAGGGGTGGTGGGAAGATCTTGCATCAGCTGATTTACTCCCCAAATGGTCACAGTACAATGGCCAGGAGTTTCTTCCAGGTCTCCCACATGGGTGCAGGGTCCCAAGGTTTTGGGCCGTCCTCAGCTACTTTCCCAGGCCACAAGCAGGAAGCTGGATGGGAAGTGGAGCAGCCAGGATACAAACCAGCATCCATATGGAATCCTATCGGATTCAAGGCAAGGATTTAGCCACTAGGCCATTGCAGCCGGTCCAAACTCCCCATTTCTTACAGTGCAGCTACTGAGGGGGCCAGTGCTTTGATTACAGGGCTCCCCACACCTGGATTTTACAGACTGTACTCTCCAGGTGTACTTCAGCATGCTGCATAATCTTGAGTTCCCAAAACTGGCCAAGGGAGCTAGAGGTTTGATCAGGCTTAGGCTTCACTGCTTTGGTAAGACTACACATTATGAATTTATATATTTAAACAGATTTGATGGGCCCGGCGGCGTGGCCTTGCGGCTAAAGTCCTTACCTTGAACGCGCCAGGATCCCATATGGGCGCCGGTTCTAATCCCGGCAGCTCCACTTCCCAACTGCCTGGGAAAGCAGTTGAGGACGGCCCAATGCTTTGGGATCCTGCACCTGTGTGGGAGACCTAGAGGAGGTTCCTGGCTCCTGGCTTTGGATCGGCACAGCACCGGCCATTGTGCTCACTTGAGGAGTGAATCATCGGAAGGAAGATCTTCCTCTCTGTCTCTCCTGCCGTTTGCATATCTGACTTTCCAATAAAAAAAGAAAATAAACAAACGTTTAAAAAAAAAAAAAAAACAGATTTGATGGACTGCAATCCATTCTAATGACTACTCTTACTGCAACTCAAATTGCTCAGTCATTCCCCAGAGGAAGTTTCTTCAAACTGACTTCAGGGCTTTTTGGACATAACTCTGTGAGTCTTTAACCCATTATGCCCCATTGTCCTGCAAAAAGTCATCTATAAAAATTAAAATTGAGTGGGTTCATGTCCCTGCAGCCTCGCTTCCCATCCAGGTCTCTGCTTGTGGCCTGAAAAAGCAGCTGAAGACAACCTAAAACTTTGGGACTTTGCATCCACGTGGGAGACCCAGAAGAAGCTCCTGGCTCCTGAGTTTGGATCGGTTCAGTTCTGGTTCTTGTGGTCACTTGAGGATGGAAGATCTTCCTCTCTGTCTCTCCTCCTCTCTGTAAATCTGATTTTCCAACAAAAATAAGTAAAACTTTAGCAAAATTCAAATTGAGCAATAAGTATACCACTTAGAGTAACTCTGAAATATTGCGTTTAGAGTACTATTCTTGGAGAAAAATAGGTGAAGGACTGAGTACTGGACACTACTCATAAATTCATTATGAGGGGTCAACGTGGTGTAGCGAGCTAATGCTCTACCTGCAGTGCCAGCATCCCATGTCCTGGTTGCTTCATTTCCAATCCAGCTTCATGCTTATTGCTTAGGAAAGCAAAGGAGAATAGCCCAAAAGTCTTGGGACCCTGCATCCATGTGGGAGACCTGGATGAAGCTCCCAGCCTTAGCTCAGCTCAGACCACTGCAGCCTTTTAGGAAATTCAGACCATCCAGGTGCTGAGGTCTTGGCCACAGCTTCAGATAGGCGGCACAAGCACCGCCCACCCACTTCCTAACTGGTTAGGAAACCACCAGTGGGGAACATCTTACCTGTAAGTTCCCACCCAACAAGGAGGGGTCAGGGAATGCTTAAAATCCCAAGACCCTTCCTCATACTTCTGCGGTCTCTCCCTCTCTCCTTTGGAGAGGCACCCCACCTCCTGGCTTTCTCTCGGGAGGTTCTTTCCTCTTGCCTCTTCTTTCCTTGCCCACCTGGTTCCTTCACAAATAAACTTCTCTGTCTGCAATCAATTCTTAGCTTTTTATTTCTATACTAAGCTAAGAACCCAATGGGCTTTTCTGGTAACAGAATG
The DNA here is from genome assembly GCF_030435755.1 of Ochotona princeps. Taxonomy (NCBI): domain Eukaryota; kingdom Metazoa; phylum Chordata; class Mammalia; order Lagomorpha; family Ochotonidae; genus Ochotona; species Ochotona princeps. The sequence continues at coordinate 127,243,958 of NC_080832.1, read as the reverse complement.
AATCAGCGGATGAAAGACCGCTCTCTTTTTTTAGATCTTTGTCTCACCCTCTGTGTGTTTGTGTAACTCACTCTTTTTAAAAATTAAATAAATATTTAAAAACAAATTTATTATGAAAATAGTACCAGCTTTAGTGCAAAAATTATCTGTACTAAACATTCAGCTGAACAGAAGATATATAGCACTGACAGGTAATGTGTTCATGGTACTATTTTCTGGAAGTAGGTTGCTATTTTTATCTCAAGAAATGCAGTGTATTTCAAATTATCAATGTTCTAAAATAGCTGTCCCATAAATGAAACACTGGGACAATTTATAGTGCCTAGGAAAGTGCAGGAAATGTACTGCCATCTGACAGACCCTAACATTGCTACTCCTTGTGACTGTTTGTCAACAGGCTAGGGCTGGCATGTTTCAGAACAAGTTAGTTCTAGAAATGCCTGAAGTGGTTGAGAACCCACCAACAATCTGGCTTTATCCTGACAATCCTGCTGGTGCACTTTTGGAATTCCAGAGCCCAAGCTACAGACTAAACAAGTTTTCTCTTAGAAATTTATTTATGTATAATGCTGGTGCTGTGGCATGGTATGATGAGCCTCTGCCTGTGGCACTTATATCCCAGACGGGTGCTGGTTCATATCCCAGATGCTCCACTTCCGGTCGAGCTCCCTGCTTATAGCATAGAAAAGCTGCACAGGCTGGCTCAATTCTTTAGGCCCCGGTACCCATGCAGGAGACTCACAAGAAACTCCTGGTTCCTGGCTTTGAATGGCTCAGTCCTTTGAGGAATGAACCAGAGGATGAAAGATCTCTCTGTTCCTTCTCTTTCTGAATTTCTTTAAAATAAATTTTTCAAAAAATGCTTTCATATTTTTTATTTTCATATTTATAAAATACATTTATTTAAATTTAAAAACATTTATTTTCATTGGAAAGGCAGATTTACAAAGAGAGACAAAGAAAGATCTTCTGTCCACTGGTTCATTCCTCAAATGGCTGCAGTGGCCAGAGCTGAGCTGATTCAAACCCAGGAGCCAGAAGCTTCTTCCAGGTTTTCTACATGAGTGCAGGGTCCCAAGATTTTGGGTCATCCTCAACTGCTTTCCCAGGCCACAAGCAGGGAGCTGGATGGGAAGTGGAGCTGCCGGGATTAGAACTGATGCCCACATGGGATCCTGGTGCTCACAAAGTAAAAATTCAACCATTGAACCGTCACATAGGGCCCAAAGTAAAATATTAAACAACAACGAAAAGAATATTACGTTTCATTATTTTCTTCTCAAAGTATTGTTGCTGAAATCTTGTAATTCAATTTTCTTTCTCTTGTAAGCTGCTTGTTTTGACCTGAGTTTTAAAAAAATACAAAGCCCAATAACTTTACTAGACTTTATCTTCTTAAGTGCTAATTGTCATCTACTCGAAAGGCAGAGTGAGAGATAGGAAGAGACTGAGAGAATCTTCCAGTCTGTTGGTTCATTCCCCAAATTCCGTCAGCTGCCAGGACTGGGCCTGGTACAAGTCAGGAGCCCAGCGCTTAACCCAGATCTCCCATGACCCAAGCACCTGCACTGTCCCCGACTACCTCCCAGGTGCTTATCAGCCAAATTTAACTTTTTTTTGTCATTTTATTAGAAAGACAGAAGAGAGGTTTGTTGAGAACAAGGGAGAGACTGGGAAACATGAATTATCTGCTGTTTGTTGGTTCACTCTCCAAGTGACATCAGTAGCCAGGGTGGGGCTAGGCTGAAGCTAGGAGCCTAGACCTCAATCCAGGTCGCCCACATGGGAGGCAGGAAACCAGCGACTTGGGTTAGCACCTGCTGCATCCCAGGGAAGCTCCAACTACAGGCAAAGCCAGGACTGGAATTCAGTTACTCCATTACAGGATGTGGGTGGACTAATGGACATGTTCACTGCGATGGAGCCGGCCTGGCCCCTGCTCCATTGCTAGGCATCTTTAGAACAGCGCTGAGCAGGGTGCTTCAGCCACAGCAGTACTCAAAACTAAGTCCATACTTCCAGCAATCACAGTATTTCATTCATTCCAGGGTCTTGTCTCTTCCAAAATGACTTGCAATACTTGCCTACATGTAAATATTGTAACTTCCTCAGACTTGACTATACAACCACCTTTGTGGCACAGTAAGTGAAGTCACTGCTTGCAACATCATTATTCCTTATCAGAGTGCTGCTTTGTGCCCTGGTTGCTTGGTTTCCAAGTCCAACTCTTTGCTGGATTTGCACCTAGGAAAGCAGTGGGAGATGACCACCCACACGGGAAGCACAGATGGAGTTCAGATGGAGTTTCTTTTTTTTTTTTTAAAGATTTATTTATTTTATTACAAAGTCAGATATACAGAGAGGAGGAGAGATAGAGAGGAAGATCTTCCGTCCGATGATTCACTCCCCAAGTGTAGGAAGACATTGTGACTGTAGCTCAGCGAACGTAGTCAGTGAGCACGGGATTACAGTTGATGGGACAATATTTGTATGATAAACAACTGAATGGATGTCTTGTGTGTGACTGACTGGATATCCTTTGCATGAGAACAACTGTAGGGCTACCTTTTGTATACCTGATGAGATATCATTTGTATAAGAACAGTTGAGCCGGAAGTAATATACAAGGCAAAAGGACTTCCAAACTAAGGCATAGAAAACAGTTGATGGTTCTGTTGATGAACTAGGTAGCTCTACCCTAATCCTGTATGACCCTCAGCATATAAAGTCTGTTGCCCCTAATAAATTTTGGCTATTGATCATCAGTCAGTAGTCCAAGCGTGTTATTATCGGCTCCGTGCACCAAGTCCATCGCTGCAGGACAGCGACAAGTGGCGCCCGTGAACAGGGACTTGCATAAAGAAACGAAAGTGCGACGGAGACCCCCACAGAAAGAGGTGAGTGGGAACAATGGGCCAGAATCAGTGCAGAGCGCAGCCTTTTATACCTCTTATACATAGCATTATAAAGAAAAGTGGAGTAAATATAACTAGGCAGCAATTGCGTTCTTGTTTCGAGGTTATTTTTAAATATAACCCTTGGTTTCTGAATGAAGGGACACTAGAAACAGAAGTCTGGGATCGTGCCCGGAAACATGTAGAAGAGGCCCGAATGACAGGAGAAGATATTCCTGCTGATTTTTGGAGTACATGGTCTTTAATTAAAGCGGTTATTGCAATTATAGAAGGGGAAGAAGACAGGGAGGAGAACCTCCAACAGGCTGTCACGGATTCCTTTGATGACTGTGAGTTAGATGGGGAAATGAAGCAAAAGTCTAAAAAGAAAAAGAAAATATTTCCTAGTGCCATTCCCTCTGCACCCCCACTTCCTGATTCATTTCTTCATTCCCCCCTAACTCACAGTACAGATAAGGAGGATGAAGGGGAATCCGTGATAGACCCCCCTCACCAGGGTAGCCATCGTTATATGGCCAGAAAGGAAACTTTTCGAAGCACAGATAAAATAGAAAATGAAATTGGAACTAAGAGAAAGCAGAAAACTTCCAGCATTAAATCACAGGATTTCTACAATGAGGAAGATGAGGATGAGATAGAAAGGTTAAATACCAGCCTATACAGTCTCACCCTTAAATCTGATCGAAGGTGTTCTCAAAGGCCTGATATTCCCCGCAGACCTCATGAGTTCCGATCGCTTTTTCCAATCATACTTAGTCAAGAGACTAATCATCCTACATATGAAAGCCTAGATTTCAATGCTGTCACAGCTTTTAAAAAGGCTTGTGTGTCCTACGGACCCACTTCTGCATATGTATTGGAGTATTTAAATAGTTGGAGCCGAGAAGCAAACTGGATTCCTTATGATTTCGAAGTAATAGCAAAAATAGGGCTTTCTCCTTCGCAATATCTACAATGGAAGATGTGGAGGAGCGATGCAGCTAAGGAGAAGTTACAAACTTTAGGACGGACGGGCCGACAACTCCTGGAGGGTGTGCGGTTAACTTATGATATGCTGGTAGGAGATGGACAGTGGGCTACTACAGAGCAGCAAATTCAGCTGGCTCAAGGTGCGCTCACTCATATACGGGATGTAGCATTGTGGGCCTGGGAGAAAGTTGACACTGGGTCTGAGTTTGCAGGCAGTTATATAAAAGTCATCCAAGGAGCTGGGGAATCTTATGCTGACTTTGTAGGACGACTGACGAATTGCATAGAAAAACAAGTTAGGGATGACAGTACTAGAAAGCTGTTACTCCGGCAGTTAGCCTTTGATAATGCAAATGAGGACTGCCAGGCTGTTATTCGTCCTATAAAAGAAAGAGAGGATCTTATGGGTTACCTGAAAGCCTGCCGTAACATAGGGACGTTTAAACATCGTGCCCATTTAGCCGCAATGGAAACCTTTGCTGTTCAGAAGCAAATGAAGGCTAAATGTTTCAATTGTGGCAAGCCAGGTCATTTTCGCAAACAATGCCGAGCACCTCCTTTAACTCAGAGAGATAGCGCTGATGCTGGTAACAGTACTTCCCCCGGCATATGTCCCAGGTGCCGCAGAGGAAGGCACTGGGCGAAAGATTGTAGATCTAGAACAGATCGCGATGGCCAACTCCTGCAGCCGGGAAACTCCCGGCGGGGCCAGCCCCAGGCCCCGAACAATCAGGGGTTTGCAGCACACCAGTATCCTGTTCAATTCGCGCCCATAGAGCCATAACAGATTTAAAACCTGCAACTGCTGGAAGTGCTGCCTTGGACATTGATATCTCCCAGGATTTCACTATTACACCATCTCAGTGTCCTTGTAGAGTGCCCACTGGAATTTTTGGACCCATTCCTGAGGGAATGGTTGGCTTGATAATCGGACGTGGTAGTCTCACTTTGAAAAATATTAAGGTACACTTGGGGGTTATTGATTCTGATTATAAAGGAGAAATTTTTGTGATGATTACAACTCCATGTACCTGGACTTTTAAGGCAGGAGAAAAAATTGCACAGCTTTTACTTCTGCCATATTATATGCCTGGTTTTTCTAATAACAAAAGAATTGAGGGATTCGGTAGCACTAACAAGTATGTTAACTTGACAACTCTTATATCTGAAGGGAAACGGCCTACACTCGAATTGGCCATCAATGGCAGAAAATTTTCTGGGTTATTAGACACTGGAGCAGATGTTTCAGTTATTTCAAGTAAGGAATGGCCTTGTAACTGGCCCACAGAACCTGCCGATTGTGGGCTCCAGGGTGTAGGGGCAATGAATGCCTCTATGCTTCGTGTTAGTACAAAGAAGTTAAGATGTGTTGGTCCTGAAAATTTACAGGGTATCATGCGACCTTATATTGCTCCAATTCCTATCAATTTGTGGGGAAGAGATTTATTACAACAATGGAATGCGGAGGTCTACTTACCCTCCCCCTCTCAGCCAAGAGTGAACAACATAGACCACTGTTGTGGTAAAATTTTAGGAAGAAACTCTCAGGAAAACATAGAGCCAGTTCCTATAGAACAAAACCATGGCCAATATGGGCTGGGTTTTTCTTAGGGGCCATTGAGTTTATTAAACCATCACCGATACCTATTCAATGGAAATCTGATCTGCCTGTGTGGACGCCTCAATGGCCCCTTAAACGAGAAAAATTACAGGCGTTAGAGTCTTTAGTTCAGGAACAATTACAAAAGAACCATATAGAAGAGTCTTTCTCCCCATGGAATTCTCCAGTTTTTGTGATTAAAAAGAAGTCAGGCGCATGGCGATTGTTAATTGACCTCCGAAATGTAAATGCTACTATGATTCCTATGGGTGCCCTCCAACCTGGACTGCCTAATCCTTCTATGATTCCCTCGCATTGGCCATTAATTGTTTTGGATTTAAAAGATTGTTTTTATTCTATTGCTATCCATCCAGATGACCGCCCCCGATTTGCTTTTTCGGTTCCTTCCTTAAATCAACAGGCTCCTGTTAAGCGTTATCAATGGAAAGTTTTGCCACAAGGTATGACCAATTCTGCTACTATGTGCCAATATTTTGTAGGAAAAGTGTTACAGCCGCTTCGTGATGCTTTTCCAGATGCTTATATTATTCATTACATGGATGACATTCTTCTTGCTGCCTCCAGTGACGGTCAGTTACAACAGTTATATGAAGAGGCACAAAAGGTTCTTACTCGTGCTCAGCTTGTGATTGCTCCTGAAAAGGTCCAGAGTGTAGCTCCTTATGAATACCTTGGTCATATTCTAGATCGCACTACCGTACGTCCGCAAATGTTCTCTGTTCGTAAAAACCATCTTTTAACTCTTAATGATTTTCAAAAATTGCTAGGTGACATTAATTGGTTACGACCTTCTCTAGGCATCCCAACCCACCAACTGTCTCACCTTTTTTCAATACTAGAAGGAGATCCGGCCCTAGATAGCCCCCGGATGCTGACTAAAGAAGCGGAGCAGGAGATACAGTTCTTTGAAAAGAAACTTCAAGGTTCTTTTCTCACTCGTTTTGTTCCTGAGGAATCTGTTTTGTTTTTGGTTTTTCCTACACCCCATTCCCCTACTGGAGCTTTAGCACAACGTTCTGGTCCCCTAGAGTGGAGTTATTTGCATCATAAACAAACTAAAACTCTCTCTTCTTATGTTGATATGATTGCCTCCCTCATTATCCAGGGACGTCTGAGAGCCCTCTCTCTAATAGGATACGATCCAGCCTCAATTGTATTGCCTTTAACAGCTAAACAGCTTCAACAGGCCTTAACCTTATCTGCTTCATTACAAGTAGCCCTGGCTGATTATTACGGAGAAATAGGAAACCACTACCCAGCCGGTAAGATTTGGAATTTTTTACAGCGAACTCCTTTCATAATTTCTTCTGTTATTCGTGCTGAACCCATTCCTGGTGCTGATACATACTATATTGATGGCTCCTCCTCCGGCCGGGGAGGAATTCATGGACCTCATTTACATACTACAATACAAACTCCATTTTCCTCAGCACAACAGGTGGAACTAGCAACCTTAGTGCATCTCTTACGAGTATGTAACCAACCTCTTAATGTTGTTTCTGATTCGGCTTATGTAGTTGGTCTATTTCCGGCTATTGTAACTGCTTTAATATCTTCTAATAATACTTGTATTTCTCATTTGCTTTTACAATTGCAACAACTACTACGTCAGCGCAACTCACCATTCTTTATTACACATATACGGGCTCATTCTTCTCTCCCTGGACCTATGACCCTTGGCAATTCTCACGCTGACAGACTGACTGCACCTATATTTCTTAGCGCCCAAGATGAACATCGTGTTCTACATACTAATGCCAATCGTTTGCATGTGAAATATCATATTCCTCTCCGAATTGCTCGTAACATTTTAGCAACTTGCCCTATTTGTGCCCCTTTACATTGTACTCCTCATCCTGCAGGTGCAAATCCTCGAGGGCTAAGTTCCAATCAGTTATGGCAAATGGATGTTACTCATATACCGTTCTTTCCAAAACAACCATACTTACATGTAGTTGTAGATACTTTTTCTAAGTTTCTTTGGGCACAACCTATGAGTTCTGAAACTACTTCAGCTGTTAAATCCTTTTTGCTAACATGTTTCTCAATTATGGGAATTCCCTCTTCTATCAAAACGGACAACGGACCTGCATATACTAGTAAAAGTTTCAAAGCATTTTGTTTAGAGTGGTCCATCCAACATGTTACAGGTATTCCCTATAATCCTCAAGGTCAAGCTATTATTGAACGTGCACACCGCACCCTAAAAAGTCAATTATTAAAAAACAAAAAAGGGGGGATGTCACCCAGAGATACTCTGTCCCTAACGCTTTTAACACTTAATTTTTTAAATTTACCTCAAGGAGACATTAATACTCCTGCTGACAAACATTTTTCTACATTATCAGATAAGACTTTACAAATTCCTGTATGGGTAAAACAACTGAATAATTGGTATCCTGGAACAATAATAACCCGTGGCAAAGGTTATGCTCTTGTTTCTTTAGAATCTCCTGATGGATCCTCTGAAAAACTATGGGTTCCCTTACGGCTCATCCGGTCTCGGAGATGCAACAACACCCTTGAACACAACGCTGCCCCTGGAGAAGATGGAACCCCCAGTGGAACTGCCGCTAAGAACTAAAAAGCTAAAATCGTTTAATATCTCTCTTGTTCCACTACAGGTCAGGAGTGCAGAGAAATTCTCCATCTTCCTAGAATGTTTGAGGAAGACTTTAAGTGTAACCTTTTAGTTATGGATAACAAATTCTTAATGCCTTAAGCATTAGAAAAAATATAGGAATTTGCGGTGGGATCCAAGCATGACTCTGACACCCTCTTAAAGGAGGTTGTGTGTACAGAGCAGGAGGGGATTTCAGGGCAGAGCAGGAGGATAAGAGGAGCTCTCTATCCTAGTCCCCCAGTCCTGGAGACCCCTGGAGGCCTCCCATGTGCTTCCACTGCAGAAGCAGTGGATACCTGCCTCATCAAGGACATCAAGGACATCGAGAACCGTATCCCGACTGCCAAGGAGATCACAAGGAAGGTGAGTGCCCTTGGAGGCCGAGAACTCTGAGGTCAGTCCTTTCCTATTGGATTTCCTACATGGGATTGAAGCAGCTCAGTACCCTGCTCAGAGGGTCTGGTGACATCGAAATTTAGCCAGGAGCCCCAGGTGGTACTCAGAGACAAAAGGATTGTAAATTTCCTTCCTTCTGGACTCAGAGGAGGAGTTCTCTCTAATTCTTACCTAGCTCTAGCTTTGGGTCCCACCCCTCTCTTACACTGACCATCAGGGTTGCTTGTGAATCCCACAATTAGTTCAGATAGATAGAGACAAATAAAGGCCAGTTAACTGATAATCATTCAACTTGTACCTTACTGGTCAGGCTTCCTATTTGGCTGTTTAGATAGACAGATAGGACATTTGGAACAACCAAAACAAAGGCTAATTAGCCTATAATTGCTCAGCCTGTACTTACTGGTCAGGCGCTTTGCTTTTCCTGGACTTTATTAGATAGGTTGTAGAGTTAAATTTTTCCTCACTCACTGGGTCATTGGAAATTTCCCTGCTCTCCTGCCTAAGACTTTTCTGTTGTACAATTATTAACACATGATTTGCTAGAATCATAAAATTATTTTGATTATCCTAAATGCGTGAAAATCTGTAAAATCAAATGAATTATATAAATGGCAAAGTTTGAATTGTAAGTTAGGATTCTCCCCAAAATTTCCATCAACTGTTGATGCCAAACAAGATGTAAATGTATAGAAACTTTGATGTTAAGTTTGTAATCGGCTGTTACATGATAAATGCTACTATAGATCCTTTCACTGTTCCTGTGCCACTCTGATTTAGGTTAAACACATAAACATGTTACCTTGGGAGAAATTCTAGCTGTTATTTTTCTACCTTATACCAGGGACCCCAGATGCATTCCCTGGAGAATGCCTGGCTGCTGTGGCCCCCTCTCTTCGTCCCTTTTTCAGCAGGAAGTAGCCAGAATGATCGTCGTCCCCTATCCCTGACAGCTGCCAGGTTCATTCTCCTGGGAAAAAGAATATTGAGGAGCTAGATGGGATGACAGGCAGTTAGGGTGTGTGGTCCCTGGTGTAGTCATCTTTTTATAATATATAATATTGTATCTCCCCATTTTCCTGCTCTTCCAAGAGCATGTTCTCCCAGGTATATCACTCAGGCCTAATTTTTATAAAACATAGAAGGGGGATTCTTGTCGCTGTCCTGCAGCGATGGACTTGGTGCACGGAGCCGATAATAACACGCTTGGACTACTGACTGATGATCAATAGCCAAAATTTATTAGGGGCAACAGACTTTATATGCTGAGGGTCATACAGGATTAGGGTAGAGCTACCTAGTTCATCAACAGAACCATCAACTGTTTTCTATGCCTTAGTTTGGAAGTCCTTTTGCCTTGTATATTACTTCCGGCTCAACTGTTCTTATACAAATGATATCTCATCAGGTATACAAAAGGTAGCCCTACAGTTGTTCTCATGCAAAGGATATCCAGTCAGTCACACACAAGACATCCATTCAGTTGTTTATCATACAAATATTGTCCCATCAACTGTAATCCCGTGCTCACTGACTACGTTCGCTGAGCTACAGTCACAATGTCTTCCTACACCCAAGTGAGCACAACAGCCGGTGCTGTGCCGATCCGAAGCTGGGAACCAGGAACTTCCTTCAGGTCTCCCACGTGGGTACAGGGTCCCAAAGCACTGGGCCATCCTCCACAGCTTTTCCAGGCCACAAGCAGGGAGCTGGATGGGAAGCAGAGCTGCCGGGATTAGAACCGGCGTCCATATGGGATCCTGGCGCGTTCAAGACGCGGACTTTAGCCGCTAGGCCATGCCGCCGGGCCTGTGATGGAGTTTCTGGTTCCTGGATTTGGCCTGGCCCAGCTGTCGTGGCCATTTGGAGAGTGAAATAGCAGATGACGAAAGAACTCGCTGTCTGCCTTTCAGATAACTACAGTGATTGTCAGAGCTGGCTGGCATTGAGGTTCTTGTCTTCCCGTCAGAATTTCATACATATGATAAACAACAGCAAGAAAGGGGGCTGATTTAACGCGTGCAGTCATCAAAACAGAGGGGTACCTCCTTCTAGAACGGCAGTCTACATTCAGACTGGCTTAAGCAAGGGAACCAAGTGTAATACAAGGAGTACACCTGCCCTGCCAGCGTTCAGTCTGGGGCTTGTATGGGTCTGGGGTCCGGTTCTTGCCACTGAGTTTCCCTCCACCCTCTTCCTGAAGAGTAGGTTTCCTGAGTGAGACCTTGTTGGAATTTCACTCAAGGGTTTGTGATCTAGTGTTGTGATTGTGCAGTCCACTGGGCAAAGGGGGCTTTCCATGGGGCTGTGTGGCAGGGATGAGCTGTACCTAAAGTCATCTGAGTTTTCCTTAGTTATTTCTGTCTATATATATATATCTATAAATGTATATATAAATGTATATATAAATGTATATATATGATTATACATATATGGATATAAATGTAAACAAAAACCTTGAAATCACACACATATACACAACAAAATTTGCTAGGGACCATCTTTTTAGCTAATAGTCCTAGCTATTAGGCCTATGACCTCTTATCTTGAGTAAATATTGTACTCAGTCTTTTAAGTTTTTTCAAGTTCTGCACCAAAGCTTCTTAGGGGTTAAAGTTAAGCTTTTCACACATCCCAGCGCCGTCAGAAATCACGCTAGGTATTTGTGAATGATCCCTGGGCACCTGACCCTGGATGCCTATTCCAACAGGAGTCTGGGAGCGCTAGGGAGGTTAAGACGAGGCTCGAAAACCCCAGATAACAAGCCGCGAACAGAAAACGAAGGAAAAGGCATCTAGGGCTGGGGATAATAGGCTTTTTGGGGGACAAGCACAGCTCTTGTGGCAAAAGGCTGGTGCTGACGGCAGTGGAAACTTATTTTGTGCGTGCGGACACAGATTAGCTGCAGAATCAGGGCCGAGCCCAGCTTCTCAATCTCTTTCTCCCCTTTACAGGGGGACCGTCTCCGTAGCTCAGCCAATTCCAACACACGTCCCAGGTCAGCTCGGGGCCGTCGGTGTCCCTCTCCCAAACGCCACACACTTGCGCTCTATCACCTCGTCGGGCACAAATGGCGAGCCTCAGCAGTCACAAAGGCAGCACGCACCCCCTGAGCCCCCCGCCCCGGGCCTGTCCCCGAAACCCACCCCCCCATCCACCCCAACTTTCCCCCGGAACATCCGGCACACCCTGCCCGGGCCCCCAACAACTCCAGCCTTCTCTAGAAAATCCCTCAGGTCTTAAGACTTCAACCAAGCACAGAGGGGGTGCGGTGCTGCTGCCCTCACCCCAAACCACACAGGGGACGGACACCAACACCCCAAACCCGCCACCCGCCCCCGCACGGCGACGGGCGGGCGACGCAGCCGAGAGGCGGGGTTTCCGCTTCCGGGGGCGGATTGTTGACGCCTGCGGCTGCTGCGGTGGCGAAAGGGCTGTTGGGGAGGGGCGGCTGAGGGGAGGGAGACGGCGCCGTGACAGGTTCTGCGAAGGCTGCGGCCGCGGCGACGATGGCAGAAGGGCCTGAGGAAGTCCGGGGTCGCCCTCCCGGAGGGGACCACGCGCCCGGCCCCTCCCGGAGAGGCCCTCCCGCGGCCGGCACCCCTTGTCCCCGAGACCCGGCGCCTGTGGAACCCCAGGCCCCGGGCCGGCCCCTAACCCCGAGCCTCGCCCCGGAGGAATCGGAGGCGCCCAGGGAGCTGAGGAGGCGCCGAGAGGCGGCCTCGAACTCCGGCGCGGGGCTGCAGGAGCCGCCGGGCTGCGAGGCGGCTGAGACGGAGGCGCCTCGGGACAAGCCGACGCTGCTGAGCGCCCGCGAGTACTCGCGACAGGTGCACGAGTGGCTGTGGCAGTCCTACTGCGGCTACCTCACCTGGCACAGCGGGCTGGCCGCCTTCCCCGCCTACTGCAGCCCCCCGCCGCCCCAGCCCTGCTACCCCGCGCCCGCCGCCCCCCAGGCCGCGGCGCCGCCCCCGCAGCTGGCCTATTACAACCCTTTCTACTTTCTGAACGCTGGGGCGGCCGCGGGGCCCGAGCCTGGGGCGGCCGCGGGCATCAGCACCCCGAGCTCGGTGGCGGGCCTGGGACCCCGGGCTCCTCACGGACAGGGCACGGGCCGGGCCGCTCCGGGGACTCGGGCGGGATCCGCAGCCCCTCCGCGCGCCGCGGGCGAGAGCGGGCGGCCGGCAGGTGAGCGCGCTGCGGAGGGAGTGGGGTGTCCGGGGCTGCGGGGGTGCCCGCCCAGGCGTTGCCTAGGTCGTAGTGTCCCCGGCAGACGAAACGGCTGCTTTTCTATGTTGAGGCCGAGTTGATCGCCTCGCTGGTGGGTGGGTCGTTTTCCACGTGTGGAGTGCGGATGATCCGCGTAGCGGCGAGTGACAGGGACCTGACCGGTAAATGCGGGAAATCCTGCAGGCGTCACAGAGTAAATCCAGGGAGATGTGCGTGATTGCAATTGGAGTTGTCGGGCCTTGGCTGGGCCTGCCTTGCCGATCCACATTTACTTCTGCGTGGGGACTGGCATGGGTTCCATTCCTTAGACTTGTGTTGGCGTTTGTATTCAGCCCCAGCCAATGTGAGAAGGAGAACCAATTGATGCCTGCATGTGGTGTTCATCAGAATTGAGGATAAAGGGTGGATGACCGCTGGGTTTATTTCAGAGAAACGAAATGAATGAGGGGAGAGAGATACAAAACAGGTGTTTACCTTGTAGTTTACTTGTTTGTATTTTATGCTGCACATGCTTATACTCGAGTTTTTCTTTATGGAAAGGAAAACGTTTTAATTTTGTGTCGCGGAGATGTGGTCATTTGCATTCTGCTAATTGGAGGCCTCGATAAAATGTCTTGGGTACTCTGATCAAACTTGGGAATGAAATCAAATTTTGAACATTAAGATGATGAAAGTGCATTTTGAAAAAGATTTATTTCCATTAAAAAGATTTATAGAGAGGAGGAGAGAAAGAAAAAGATCTTCCATCTGCTGCTTCACTCCCCAAATGGCTGCAACAGCCTGGTCGGAGCTGAGCTGATCTAAAGCCAGGAGCTTGAAACCTCTTACCGGTCTCCCACGCGGGTGCAGGGTCCCAATGCATTGGGCCGTCCTCGGCTGCTTTCCCAGGCCACAAGCAGGGAGCTGGATGGGAAGTGGGCGCACATGTGGGCTGTTGGCACTTGAGGTGGAGCTGTTCAGCCACAATGCTGGGCCTCAAAGTGCATTTTTAAGACGGTTTATTCAAAGCAGTGCGGTGTGATTGCTGTGTTTTAGTGACGTGTTCTCTGGAAATCAGCACCACCCCCTGTTGCAAGGTTGTGGTTGGTTTGTTTTGTTTCTTTAAGATTTCTTTATTTTTATTGGAAAATCAGATTTACAGACGGGAGAGACAGAAAGATCTTCCATCTGATGGTTCACTCCCCAAGTGGCCACAATGGCCGGAGCTGAACCAGTCTGAAGCCAGGAGCCGGGAGCCTCTTCCAGGTTTCCCAGTCGGGTGCAGGGTCCCAAGGCTTTGGACCACCCTTGACTGCTTCCCCAGGCCACAAGCAGGGAGCTGGATGGGAAGTGGAACACAAACTGGTGCCCGTATGGGATTCTGGCATAGGCAAGGTGAGGACTTTAGTCACTAGGCTACTGTACCAGGCCCAGTCATGGCTGTTTTTCATTACTGATTTGTTGCTTGATTTTTGTTCCCCCTCAGTACTTGCTTGTGCCCTGAGGCCTTTGTGAGATGATCTTTCTTTCTTTCTTTCTGTCTTTCTTTCTTTTTCCTTTTTTTTTTTTTTTTTTTAATTTCATGAATGTTTGTCTTCCACTTACAGGCAGGGAGTATGTTATTCCATCCTTGGCCCACCGATTCATGGCAGAGATGGTGGATTTCTTTATTCTCTTCTTTATAAAAGCAACCATTGTCTTAAGCATCATGCACCTCAGTGGAATCAAGTAAGTGTGAGCGCGTGCAGCCAGGTTTCCGTTTGTGCTGTGTACAGATGCTGAGGTCTCTGCACACCTGGAAGTGACTGTGCGGATGCTGGCTATGCCAGCTGGCCTGATTTCTTCTCAAAAGCTTGGACAGATTTGTTTCCTACTGGGTTTAATAACCATAAAGGAGGAAAAAACCAATAGATTCGGTAAGATGTGCGAGAATCCCACCCGTTAAAATCTGGCTTGTTTTCATTCAACTGTCAGGCCAAGAAGCGGTTTCTTGGTCATGTCCTCTGGAGTCTCTCGAGAGAGGTAATAAAGAACTCTTGCTGGGTCAACTATTAATAATCAACTAGCTGGCATTTCCAGATGGCACTGCTTACCACGAAGCCAGTCCCGAGAGCACCACGAAGGGAGATGTTTATTTGAATAACCCTCTCCCAGGATTGAGATGATGGCAGCTCTCATTGGCTAACCCTTGCTCTGTGCCAGGCATTCGTACCACCACTGTGAGGTAGAGGTTAACACCTCCATTTTATAGGGATTGAAATTTGAGTGTGTGAGAGGTTAGGCCTAGCATGTTGAGTGGCCATGTCAGGACACAAGCACATGTAGTCACATTTCGAATACCCTTGTCAGGAAGCCGATTGTTTCTGTGACTCCGTCTCCTCCCTGTCCCTCCCCTGTGCCCCTCCGTGTCCTGCGAAGTGCACACGCCTTTATGCCCATTCTCCTGAACCATTCCATTGAGACCATCTCGGTCATCACTGCTGCCCCTGCAGCTCGATCCTGGTGAACATCTCACCTCACTCCCGTTGCTGCCAAGGGCTCAGAAATCCTGATTCTTTGTTTTCTTTTTAAGGATTTCTGTAATTTTTTTTTAAGATTTATTTATTTTATTACAAAGTCAGATATACAGAGAGGAGGAGAGACAGAGAGGAAGATCTTCTGTCCAATGATTCACTCCCCAAGTGAGCTGCAACGGCCGGTACGCTCTGATCCGAAGCCAAGAACCAGAAACCTCCTCCGGATCTTCCATGCGGTGCAGGGTCCCAATGCATTGGGCCGTCCTCGACTGCTTTCCCAGGCCACAAGCAGGGAGCTGGACAGGAAGCGGAGCTGCCAGGATTAGAACCGGTGCCCATATGGGATCCCTGGGCTTTCAAGACTAGGACTTTAGCCAGTAGGCCACGCCGCCCGGCCCAGGATTTCTGTAATTGAAAGCCAGGAGAGAGACCTTCCGCATATTGCTTCCCGCTCTAGCTGGCCACATGGCCAGGGCTGAAGCAGGCGTCTGGAGCTTGAGCTGAGCCTACACAGGGGTCGCCCTGCTTCCCCAGGCCCACAGTGCTTATAGCTTCTCTGCCCTCGCTGCCCCTAGAGAACTTTCCCCGAGCTTTGTAGATCTAAGTATGCCTGGTACGTGTGTGCACAGTGTTCTGTGATGCCCTGTCGCGGCGCTCAGGCTGCTTTTCATCGTTGTTTCCCTAGCTGGGTTAGCTTCCCCCCACAGCGGTGGCCGTGCAGTGCACAGGTCCACCAGCGTGCCTGCTCTTACTTAGCACTGCTCACCTGCTGAGTAAGCTGAGGAATGTCTTACGCAGCTAGGTATTAGAGAACCCAAATGTGCAACTACAGCTCTTATGGCAACTCTGTGTAACCCAAATTATTGTTTTTGTAGGGATATCTCTAAGTTTGCTATGCATTATATCATAGAAGAAATAGATGAAGACACATCAATGGAAGATTTGCAGAAAATGATGGTTGTGGCTCTTATATACAGATTATTAGTTTGTTTCTATGAGGTAAGCTACCGACCAACAAATATTAATAATCTGATTGTAAAAACAAGAGAATAGAAAATGTTAATCATTGCGTTTTTTCATTATAACATTTTTTAATAGTAGCAAATAATTGGGAGCAACCTAATGTCATTAATGAGGTTTGGTATTCTTTTGTGTGTGTGTGTTGTAATCCAATCAAAATCTTTAAAAAAAAAAAGATTCATTTGGGAAGGAAAAATGATCATTGGAGAAGGAGAGAAATGGAGAAAGGGATGGGGCGAGAACCAGGCCAGAACGAGGGACGCGAAAGAATCCATCTTCCTTCTCCTGAATTCACTTCCCAAAAGCTTGCCATGGGCAGAGCAGGCCTCCTCGCTGGAGCCAAGAGCAGGAACTCCCTTTGGTCTCCCACTCAGCTGAGCACTTGGGCTCCCATGCCAGAGGCGACAGAGCAGCAAGGCGCCCTAACCTGCTAACCTGCTGCGTTGGCCTCTTAGCCTTTTGTCTTTTGTCTTTTACTTTTTCTGTTTTATCTAGATTTTTATTAATATATATTAGTTTTCAAGTTAAAAAAAATTGGGAAACAGTTTATATAATTTCGTTGCAGTATGCTTTAGCAAAATCAAATAAAATTCTGCTTCAGCAAATCTAACAGTATACTTGTATGTTGCTTATAGTACTTGTAGTATGAGGACAGGTCTCACCTTTAGGTAGTAGTTAAGCTAGTAATTTGTTTTTAAATTATCCTTCTCTCTTTAGATAATCTGCATTTGGGGAGCTGGTGGTGCAACCCCGGGGAAGTTCCTGCTAGGGCTCCGAGTTGTGACATGCGAGACGTCAGTGCTGGTTGCTCCAAGTCGGGTCTTGGTGATTCCTTCCTCAGACGTTAGCATTGCAACGTAAGTCCTTCTCCTAGTTTGTACACGTAAGAGAATGAGTCAAGTAAGTTACAGCATTTGGTAGTATTTTCAAAATCTTGTTATTATTCTTCCTGGGATGTAAGTAAGTTTACCTTTATTAAGACTGTTTATGGGCGTTTCAGTTGTTACATGATTGGAGACCCCTGTCAGTCAGTCAGCATTTTCAAGATGATCCTTTTATGAAACTTAAGTCACAAGGAGAGGATGATTCAGGGTATTGAGCCTTCCTCAGCATTCCGTGCTGAGGGTTATCTGTGAATGTTGGGTCAGTTGCTGGCTTGCCTCGCACCTCATTTTCATAACACCTGCCATCCCACCTTGGTGAAGTGCTGAGTGTTGACCTTGCTTGGTGCGTGCAAGCATCCTGTTCCTGCTTTCAAGTGGTAGGGCTGGCAGTACTCCAAGGCTCCTGGCCAGCGCTTGGCACCGAGGTCCAGGGGAAAGGCAAATCAGTTACAAGGTGTAGAGGTAAGCAGGTGGTGGCCAGGTGGCTGGAGCTGGTCAGAGTGAGTCAGTTTGATTATACACAGAAAGGACCCGGGTGACTCTACAAGCCTGGCTTGGCGCTGACATCCTCCGGTTCCCTCTGAAAAGCACTGTGGCAGTCATTCTGGCTGTGTCAGTCATGACGCCTTTCCTGAGCGTCTCTTATGCGTGAGGCACACGACTAACGCTGAGAGTGTGTCACTGAATTCTGACAGCCTTCGCTAAACTTGTCCCCTTTCTTCAGGTGTGGAGCACAACTAGTGCCTGATAGATGGATTGAAACCAACCAGCCCGGTCCAGGGCCACCTTAGCCACTCCATTATTCTGTAGCCTTCCGTGTGCTCAAAGGCAGAACTGACAGTAGGAGGGGGGCACTCCAGTCTCTGTTAGGGCTTTTAAACCTTGTTCTTAGTCACAACTCCTCAGGAAAGCTGATGCAAACACAGCAGCCTAAACCGTTAGTGCTTCACTAAGGTTGAATGTGGGACTGTAGGAAGCATGTGGGTTAGAAGGTATTTGAAACATGCAAGAACGCCAACTGTGGAAAGGTGAGCAAGGGAGACGAGGCTTTTCTTCTGACAGACTGTTAGAATGTGTTGTGCGTGCTCACTCGGTCCATATTCTAAAGCCATGTCCCTGATTGCTCTTCATGTCAAAGTTCTAAAGACTTATTTAATACTGATGAAATCCTTAGACATAGCCCACATGGTTTCATTATAATGTAGTGTTACTTGCTAATAACCGCAACATTAAAGGTGAAAATTCCCTCGGATAAACTTTGAATAGCAGTCTTAAACACATACTTTGAACTGGATAGGGCAGCATCAGTCTGTATGTGGTTGTGATGTACAAGTTAGCCTGATATTCTTGCTTTAACTTTTTAGGTCCACCATACGAGCTTTGATCAAGAATTTTTCTATTGCTTCTTTTTTCCCTGCTTTCATCACACTGCTGTTTTTTCAACATAATCGAACAGCATATGACATTGTAGCAGGAACTATTGTGGTAAAAAGAAACGGGGTCAGATGATGCCCTAGAAAAGCCCTAATTCCATACTGATTGGAATAATGACAAGACTAAATTATGTATCAGCACGATCAGTATCCCTGGGTAACCTTAATTGACAACTTCAAAATTAAAGCAGTCACTCCAGTGTGACACAGGAGACTATTGGAAAGTATTGATTTTACTTGAATACCAAAGAACTGGTCTTTGAGAAAAGATGTTAAATTCAAGTGTTAAAAATGCTTAGCTCAAAGAGAAGACAACTGCATTCATAATCACCAATGGACTATATATATATATATATATATATATACTTTATATATATATATACTTTCTGAAAATCTAAGACATTAGAATTTGCCAAATGCATTTTCATCTTTGAAATCTCCAAATGAAACTTCAAAATTGTACCTTGGTTTTTCCCCCAAATGATGGAAACTGTCCAGTTGTGTTTGTACACACCTCTATCATTTCATCTTTTAGGTAACACTTCTTGAGGAACTTGCTTTCCTTGGTTTTTGACAGGAGTGAGGACACAAATTGGAGGGTCCACTCGTCTCCCATGCGGGAGGTGGTGGGTGTGTGAAGCTGCGAGGGCAAGGGGCAGCTAGCAGGTCTCTTGCCCTCAAGTTTTTCAAGCTGTTTTGTGGCTCACCGCAGTAATGATGTAACTTTGTAACTGTCCTTAAGCTCAGATGTGCTTTTGGGGGCAAGTTCCTCATGATGATGAAAAAGTATTATGTCATATTGCTATATTGTTGAATTTTTAAAGAAAAGGTAAGTTTTATTGATTGCTTATAATGGGAGGAAAAAGTAAATTGTCATTGTCGTTTTAACTTGAAATCCGAGTGTATTTCCAGTGACCCAAAGTCGGACTCTAACTATGTGGGGGAAACGTAAGTTCCCTCAGCTGCATAGTTCCCTTAAAACATTCCTACTCTTAGTGTGTGTGCAGCATGACCAAAGTGTTCTGCGTGTGAGCGTAGCCTGCATTTCTAGAGCACACACTCACATCTGCTTGCCTTTCTCTCACATTCTAGATAGCCCCATGACTGCTGACACATCAAGGTCAGGACCCTGGCTAGTTCATCAGTAGCTCTGTGTGCTTGTGTCGCAGCCTGTGAGATAGTCAGACTTCCCATTAGGAACTGCCTCCCAGGTGTCGCCCTACGCTCGTGAGCTCATTTGGGCCTTGCAGGAAATGATGAAGTTATGGGCAGGATGTCCGGTGGAGTAGCACACTGCATTGCCAGCTGCTTCTCCACTGGAGCACAGTTGGGGTTTTGTATGCGCTTTTTAGCTATCCCTGTTACCAGTGTTGACCTATACTCATGCTGCTTGTGGTTTTAAGTTTTATTTGATTCTTAGACATTTTAAACTATTTTCCAGAAAGAAAAAACACTACTTTGTATTGCACAAACTTTGATTGCTTATAAGGGATCAGTCTAATAAGCTTTGTTCATGGTCTTTAGTAACAAATGCAAAACTGTCCGTTATCACTGTTTTCAGTTTTTAGAGTTTGGCACTTAAAAGTAAACATACACTTAATTTTATTTTAGCAATGTCCTTTCATTATCTCTTTATTATAAAATTTCATAAACCACATTTTTCACAATTCCTTATTAAATCAAATGTCACAGAAAGCCTTTTAAGTGCGTCAGAATACTATGATTCTTCACAGAAAAATACAAAATTAGAGAAACATTGCAAAAATTCCCATTCAGCATGTACACTAGCCTGAGTGTGTTACTGATTCCGCCACTGATGGGGGTGTCCAGGCAGAAACGTCCTCCAGGCTGGGCCTCTGGGGTGTAGAGCTCTGTATCCCTGCTGCTCAGGTTAATTTGTTTGTACTTAGGCTTTCACTTAAACGCAAAAACAGGCAGACATGTCTAGTTTGTTACAAAAAAACCGTACATTTGCTGTACAGGAGCCACTAAGACGCAATGGTCTGGATTCCAGCTATGCTCGGTGGCCCTACCTGCTATGTCCTATACAAGTATTACTACTGCGTCTGCCTGTGTCACAAAACCCAAATCTGTGTCTGTATGTAGTCAGCATTTAGGGGAAGAGCTTGATTCTCAGATTTGACAGGAATGTCCCAACAGAGGAAACCAGGATTCAGTGCTGCATTTTTTTCTCTTGGAAGTGCGCGGTAGTCTCCCCCCATCCCCCTTTTTTTAAGTACATTTTTTTAAAGGTTTATTTTTATTGGATAGTCAGATTTACAGAGAGAAGTAGAGACAGAAAGAGCTTCCATCCACTGATTCAGATCTCCAAATGGCTGCAATGGCCAAAGACAGCTGACCAGGAGCCAGGAGCCTCTTCCAGGTCTCCCACGCAGGTGAAGGGTCCTGAAGCCTGGGGCCGTCCTCAACTACTTTCCCAGGCCACAAGCAGGGAGCTGAATGGGAAGTAGGGCATCCAGGACAGGAACCGGCGCCCATATGGGATCTCGGCACATTCGAGGTGAGGATTTAGCCACTAGGCCCTAAATATGTCTTTTTGAGATTTCCTTTTAATTTCAAAGGCAGAGTTAGAGGAGATCCTCCATCTGCTGGTTCACTCCTCAAGTGGCTGCCGTGGCCGGAACTGGGCTGGTCCAATGCCAGAGCTCCTTGAGTCTCCCACAGTGGGGTGCAGAGGCCCAAGAACCTGGGTCCTTCTCTGCTTCCCAGGCCATTAGCAGGGAGCTGCATCAGAAACAGAGCTGCTGGCACCCATATGGGATGCTGGCACCACAGGCAGAAGCAGAGCCTACTATGCCACAGCACTAGCTCCATAGTACCCTTTTGTTTCAGAACATTTTTCTATTTACTATATTTCACTTAAGTAAATACTGACTTTCTGCATCACAATATAATTTTCATGCTGAAGCTCTGACTTTAAATGGCAAAGGGAACAAAAACTTGAATTCAGACCAAGTGAGAATACTGTTTCAGTGAGCATTGCCCTAAGTTAAAACCTTAGGACTTGTTATTAGAGGCTTCAGCCATAATCTTATCTCTGGTTGAGGAACAGACTAGCGGGTTAATTTAGGCAGCTGGGAAATAGCATCCATCACTAGGTGGCTAGTGCACCTTCAGGGGAAGCCTGGCGTACTGAATAAATAACATTCATATTGGAGCCACGTGGTCGCTGCAGGGAGGGACGTGTACAGCAACGGCCTGCCTTGAGATCGGACCACTCTGGGACCTGGGAAACAAGATCAGCAGTTTGCTAGGAAGTCTGCATTTGCCAGTATTATTTAAAATAATATATATATGTGTGTGTATATATATATATTCCTGCAGCACCAGCTCAGTAGTTACTTCTACTTTGACCTTTTTTCTTTCAATTTCACTCAAGTATTTAGAACTGAAAATGCATTATTGGAAAGCCACTCTACCTAAATTAGTGCATTTTTAGTTTTGTATTTTAACAGTAAAATCACTCATACTTTAAAATGATTCGTTCTCTTTAATCATTTACTTGGGTCGTTTTATTTATGCATAAGTTATTTCCAACAAAAGGAAATAAGAAATTAAAAATTATACTATTTCCCTTTTGGGAATACATGGTATTTGTTGGGGTGGGGGGGACTGGGATATTAAAAGTCTTCAGTCGACACCTGTACCTTTTGCTTCTCTAAACAATATGCCTAAATAACAGTATTTGAGTTCCGGCCACTGCAATTGCTTGCTAGCCCCCGTCCCTACTACCAAGACACGTCTTCGCAACACGTGCTCATCTGGGTGAAGTTCTTATTTCAGCTGTGTATGTATTTCGTCAGTTTTTAACAGCAGGGCTTGGTCTGCAGTAGTACCTGATGGTCCACTATAAATAAAATTCATCCTCCTGTTTTCAGTGATTTGTCCAACACCAATTTGTATTCAATGTCTCAATAAATACTTTGTCACCCCAGTGCATCTGTTTTTATTTCGAGAAAGTTTTACAATCTTCTGATTCCTTGCTTATGATACAGTTCTTGCCATTGGCTACGAGTGCTTTTAGAGGTTTTCGGGACACTTTATCAAGCACACTGAGAAGTTACCTCTGTGTGGACTCATTTTCCTCTGAAACTCGTCCAGTTTTCCTTAAGCCTTCCTCCTGGCCAGTAGGGGTGATGAGGTGGATATAAAGGCATCTGAAGCAGGATATGTTAGATAGGCTTAAGTACAGCTAAAAATAGTCTGATCTGGTCCTGCAATGTGCTGTTGTGAGCTAGCCAGAAAATACCAACATTTTGGAACTGCATTTTGGTGTTTATTTCAAGTTAACGGAAGTTGGCCAACAGTACAACTGAAGATGCTGACAATGGTCATGCAGTTGGTGTGCATGGCTGGAAAGCAGCATCTTCGTGTCCCAGACCTTAGGATAATAACTGAACCCAGTGAGTGACTCTGGTAAGGAGACTGAGAACATTCATTGGACACGTGAGACATCAAAAACCACTGACCCCTCTCTGGTCCAATTCTACACACATACCCAATTACCACCTTAATATGCGATTTTTCCTTAGATGCTTCCTCACTGCCCCAGCATGAAAGGTAGGCCTTTTACTTCCAGCATGTTTCCTTTTCTTCCACAGTAAGCCTCAGCTATCACAGGCATCAAGTGTACAGCTGCCATATGTATCCTGACAAGACGGCAGAGACTGAAAATGCTCTGTAAGCCTGGGTGTGTACTGGAAAGGTAGATTCAGGTCCCCTCTGTGACGGGAACTCAATTACTTGAGCTTGTGTTTCTTAGGATTCCAATCGCTTTCTGGCCTTTTGGCTAAGATCAAGTAAGTGTAGGATTTGTAGGAAACTGGAACCAGAGCCACGTACTCCCAATATGCAAACACTTTAATCATTAAGTATGTAAGATTTAACAAAAGCCAGCTTTAGTACAGCCTTCAGAAATTTGTTTTTTTAAAGTGCAAATTCTGGGCCTGTGTGAAGGCTCAGTCAGCTAATCTAAACCACCCTTCAAGTGCAGGTTCATGTGCTGGTTCATGTCCTGGCTGATCCACTTCCCATCCAGCTCCCTGCTTGTGGCCTGGGGAAGCAGTCGAGGACGGCCCAAAGCTTTGGGACCCATGGGAGACCTGGAAGAGGCTCCTGGCTTCGGGTTGGCTCAGCTCTGGCTGTTGCGCCACCTGGGGAGTGAACCAGTGGATGGATCTTTCTGTGTCTCCTCCTCATACCTGCCTTTTCAATAAAATAAATCCCTACTAGATTGTAAGGTGGCTAAGCATTAACTGGACAGATTCCTAGTTACCTGTCCTAGCATTCACCACCATCTACCCTCGCCATCCAAACAGCTAAGGATCAGGCATGTATTAAGGCATTCACAACCCAGGATCAAAGTGCTACCTTCTGCTAATACACTTACAAGGCAGCAGGTTATGTTTTTTTTTTATTTTTAAAGATTTATTTATTTTTATTGGAAAGGCGGATATACAGAGAGGAGGAGAGACATAGAGGAAGATCTTCCATCCGATGACTCACTTCCCAAGTGACTGCAACGGCTGGTGCTGTGCTGATCCGAAGCCAGGAGCCAGGAGCTTCTAGCTAGGAGCGAGGCAGGGAGCTGGACGGGAAGTGGGGCCTTGGGATTAGAACCGGCGACCACATGGGATCCCGGCACATGCAAGGCGAGGACTTTAACCACTACGCTATTGCACCAGGCCCTTGCACGTTATGTTCTTGCCACTGACATGGGACAACTTGGGAGTTCCTATCTTTGGGCCTCTGCCTAACCTAGCTCTGACCATGGAAGTGAACAGGAGGATTTAAGATCTCTCTTACAGTACTTGGGCTAACATCTATCTGCTGCCTTCAGCCACACTGGCACAAAGTGGAGGAACTGAGACTTGACCCCAGGAATTCCATTTATGGAATGTGGGCATTCTAAGGGATGGTTTAACACCCTGTACCACAACACCAGCTCCAATTACGTAGTATTAAACAAACCTTCTACACCTAAACTAGTACCTGATAAGGCCCAAGAGGTCTTCAATAAGAAAAATCATAATTGAAAACACAAAAAAGCCTCCTGAGTGTTGTATTTATTCACATCAACACAGAGAAAAGATGTACAAAGCTGAGAAAACTCTAACTTGCTAACTGCTTAAACACCAAGCAGGGGAGTTGACCCAAGCTTCTCGTGTGTGACAGGAACAGCTTCCTGATTCCATTGCCTCCAGGGCCCTCATTATCAGGAAGTACAAGCAGCTATCGAACCAAGGTTCTGCAGCATCAGGCTGTACTAACTACAAGCCTAAGCTATTCTTTGGTGTAAGATGTATTTATTTGGAAGGTAGAGTTACAGAGAGGGAGGGAAGGAGAAAGATCTTCACCTGCTGGTTCATTGCCAAATTAGCTGAACAGCCAGGGCTGAGCCAGGCTGAATTCAGGACTCTGGGGTATCCCCCACTTAGAGGTGTGGGGATCCAAGCATGTGGGCCATCCAACACTGCTGCCCTAGGTACACTGGTAGGGAGCTGGAACAGAAGTGAATAGCTGGGACTCAAACCAGTGTTCATATGGGAGGCTGGTGTCCCAAGCAGTGGCTTAACCTGCTGCAACACTACAGTGCCCAAGGCTAAGATACTCTAAATTTTTGAATTTAAATTCTAATCAACCAGAAGCTCAAAAACAAAATAATTTCACGTCCAAGAAGACTAACAAATACTGTTCCAAGAGCTCTACCAAGAACCACAGGGGAAAAAATCAAAAGCAATATTTGTGAACTGTTTTAAGTTTCTGTAAGAAATCAAGACGTCTTGTGCATTATCAAGGAATAAAGTACAGAAAAATGGTATTTATTTTTGACTTCCATAAAAGGCATGCATACCTATGTGGAAATTAGGCATTAATTCCAAGCACCAGGCAATAGGCAATGTGCTTTTTTTTTTTTAATATTTTATTTATTTATTTATTTTTATTGAAAAGGCAGATGTACAGAGGAGCAGACACAGACAGGAAGATCTTCTGTCCGATGGTTCACTCCCCAAGCAGCCGCAACGGCCAGTGCTATGCTGATCCGAAGCTGGGAACCAGGAACTTCCTCCAGATCTCCCCACAGGTGCAGGGTCCCAAGGCTTTGGGCCGTCCTCGACTGCTTTCCCAGGCCACAAGCAGGGAGCTGGATGGGAAGTGGAGCTGCCGGGATTAGAACTGGTGCCCATATGGGATCCTGGCGCATTCAATTCCAAATCTATTTGGAATTTCTAACTGGCCACTATTAATCTTTATAGAAAACTTCTTGGCGCCCAGTGTGATGGCTCAATGCCTAATCCTCGCCTTAAATACACCAGGATCCCATATGAGCACAAGTTTGTGACCCAGCAGCTCCACTTCCCATCCAGCTCCCTGCTTGTGGCCTGGGAAAGCAGTCCAGGACGGCCCAAAGCCTTGGGACCCTGCACCCGTGGGGAGACCCAGAAGAGGCTCCTGGTTCCTGGCCTTGGACTGGCTCAGCTCTGGCTGTTGCAGTCACTTAGAGTGAACCAGCAAAGGAAGATCTTTCTTTGTCTCCTCCTCTCTGAATCTGCCTTTCCACTAAAAAGAAATCCAAAGGGGGTGGGGGTAACAAACTGTCTCCCCATTAATACTATGAATATCCATTATGAGTTCAAACTAAAACAAAAAGTGCTTCGTAATTTTTTATTGATGGCATTTATCCCATGGTTTAACATGTTAATTATACTGTAATAAACATGGCTTTAATATTAAACTTTTCCTTATTATCCAAAGTCACCACAGTCCATTTCAGTAAATATAAAAATATATGCTTAATACTTTGTACAATACTGGTTTTTGGTCCAAATAAAACTGGATCAGAAAAGCCAATAAATTCAACTTTAAGAATCCCCAATTTTTTTTAAAGATTTCCAAATGGATTTAGGCAACTTTGAATAATGGGATTTACATAATAAAATCTGAGACAAGACTTAACAACAAAAAAGTTCTAACACAAAATTAAAATTTCAAGTTCACAGACTTTATGTTATGCCAAAACAGTACAGAAACAAAATTGTATTTACACCAAGTTTCATAATAAAATAATGAAAAAGGCAAGACAGGTGATAGTTAGAGGAATGAAAATATAGAAATAGCATATAATTATTAAATGTAGAATGAGTGAGATCTAACAAGTCCTTAGCATGGACCACTCTTTAATCAGGCTTCCTCTATCAGAAAATTTTAGCGCACGATACACCCAACACACTCACTTCACACACACACCAGCACAAACTCAGCATTGAAATCATTCATTTCAACATCCTCTAATCTACACAGAATCCTAATCTATACAGAATTCCTCAGATATAGTTACAATTTCAATGTGTTCCATAAACGCTTATTGACGCACATGGTGGTGCACACGAACAGGTTCTATACAAAGCCATTCACCGTGCAGGCTCTATTCCTGGTACAGCCAGACTATGCCAAATCAGTGAATAATCAATCTGCTGGATCACAAAATATTTCTGCTGAAGAATCAGTCATCAGTCTAGATATTTTTTATAAGTGGCAGCGGCAGGGATGGGACTTCCATAAAGAAAAAGGATGAAAATTCCAAAAGTGAATTAGTCCTTAGGCAAATCTGAGTTCAGATAACCCCAGCACATAGCATCTGAACGCAAGACGCCAGCTGTTGTCAAAGCTGTTGCAAGTAATACACTGTGACCTTTATTTCTTTCGTCTAACAGCAGTCTTTATCTTGCGACCAGTTCCAGCAGATGAGAACATATTTTTCCCATTTGACCTTTGAAAAATAAAAACAAGTAACACAATAATCAAAGCCAAATTCCAGAATCATTCAACATGATCAGCAACAAAGGGGAGGGAGTTTGGGGAATAAAACAGTATTAAAGGAAATGTATTTTGTATTGTTTTACTTAACAGACATATATTTGCAGCTTCTCAGACTTAACAATGTGATAAACTGAGGGGGGAAAACAATTCAGTTTTACCCATAACACACTGCACCTTGATGACACTCAAAAGCAAAACCCATAGCACACTTTACCAAACAGATTTCCCGTGTCAACAAACTCTTCTCTTACCCCATTGTAAACATAGTTGGAGTCGGGTTAAAGGGAAAGCCCCCGGAGCCTGAAGGCTGAGTTGAGGCTGCAGGTGTACTCAAACTTGCTCCAAAGGTGAAAACTCCTGTTGGATTATTGTTCGTAAAGTTGAAATTTGTTGTGCTGCTACCAAATTGGAAAACCGAACCTGTTAACAGTTGAATCAAAAAACACTCAATTATTTATGGTAAAAAGGATAGATTTTTTTTTTTTCTTTTTTTTTTTGTAACAATTCTGACCTCTACATACAAAAACACGAAGTGTTAAAGATTTCTCACTGGCACTTTCTAAAGTAAAATACTTTCTTTGCTTACACAGGTACCAGTACAAAGTTAATAATTTCAGCAAGTGAACAACTTACCCATGATCAAGAAAAAAAGGCAGAGTGGACTTCTAGTTAAAGACAGCAGGATCAACAAACATATTTAGCTCTAATGTCCTTGAAAAGTGCATTAAAATGATACAGTGATTTTAACAAAGATTATGGGAGAGGAAACAGCAGAGACAGAATTTTAGAAGCTGACAGGCAAGCTAACTAGAGCTGAGTAGTAAATTAACAACAGGGAAAGCACAGAGCACTTCTATGTATACTACACATATCCCAAAGGTTTAGGTCCAGGTACTTTTCAAAGTAAAAATAAGTGGGACTTAATTAAAAAAAAAAAAAAATGTGGGCCAGCGTGTGGAATATCTCTTCATGATAACCAGATCGCTCCCAAACATCCTCTTCTGCAGTTCAGCAGAAGACAAACTCAAAGTGCCGAGCTGAGGGACACCATGACTAGGTACCAGACTGAACACAGGGTTCGGAAAGCAGGCAGAGCCATAAATACCAAGAACACCAATCTCGCCCTTACCCTAACCTGGCTGCCAGAAACACTGGGGAGCACTTCTTAGCCTCATGCAAGACACTGCAAGCTGCTGCTATGGGTCACTGGACAGTCTGAGGAAACACCTACAGAGCCTAATATCCAGCTTTTCCAAAGTAAAATGAAGCTAGATAGCAAAAAAAAAAAAAAAAACCAAAGTTCAAAATTCAAGAAAGTCCTAACAATGTAAGAAGGTTCAGAGGTCCTACTGTCCTGAAACTATGAGAGTCGAGGGGCAATACATATTTGAAGACAATATTTAATAAATACCAAAAACAAACTAATGATAAGAGAAAAAACAATTTGTAGCAAACTAAGCAATTTGTAGCAAACTTTAAAGGAAAGAACAAGAACAGCGGGTGGGACAGCAGTGGAGCTGGTTAGATCACTATTGGCACACCACTTTCCAAAGCTGCATGTCAGTTCAAGTTCTGGCTGCTTCCTCGGTAAATGTACCTGGGAAAATAGTGAATGCTGGTCCAAGTACATGGTCCCTGGATCCCTTCCACCCATGTGCAAGACCTTACTGGAGTTCTGGGCTTCAGCTATGCGTCTTTACGCCCTGCTATTACCCTTAAAAAAAAAAAAAATAAACAAACAGATCTGGGGGTAGGGAGTGGGTGGCAGAGGCAAGAATTTGTCAACAAAAATATTATCAAGAGATCAATATGGCACTCTTGCATTGTGGCGTGACTGGTAAAGCAGCATCCAGTAAGGTCTGTTCAAGACCCTACTGCTCTGCTTACAATCTAGCTCCCTGCTAACGGCCTGGGAAAAAAAACGAAAGATGGCCCAACTGTTTGCCACATGTGGGAGACCTGCCTTTCTAACAAAGATAAATCTTTAAAAAAAAAAAAAAAAAGATTAAAAATACGATGTGATCAGCCCTATTTAAAAAGCCATGGGACCTTTTGTCAGCCAGACTTTCATCATAAAGGGTCTAGGACCAGACCGAAACTCTCTGAAGTAAATTCAATCACCAAGATCAGAAAACGCAGCCCAAACCCAGGTTGCAAAGTCAAATTTCCAGGATTGGCAATGTGTTATGGCAGACTAGGCCACTGCCCACACACAATGCTTCCAGCTGCTCCACTTCCAATGCAGCTTTGTCTGTGCCCCAGAAAGGCAGTGGACAAATGCCAAGCTCCTCAGGCTCCTGCCACCCACACGAAACACCTACTCGGAGTCCTGGGATGCTGGCTTCGGCCTGGATCTGTGCTGTCCATTGTAGCTATTTGCAGGAGCCAATCACCCAAGAGAAAACCTTCACCTCGCCTTCTAACTCTTTCAAACACATCTTTAAAAAAAAAGTCCAAAATTCCGAGAAATCTGGGATTGAACAAATCCCACAATGGAGCAAGAAATAAACCTGTAACGCTTTTACTTCATTACCTGAAAAACACTCATTTTATGAAACTGGAGAAATTTATACGTTTATCTAAATATTTACCTCTCTATTCTGCCAAATGTAAGAAATACTAATAATTAAAAACCATATGCATGATTTCAAAGATACACAGGGGCCCAATGCGACAGCATAATGGTTAAGGTCCTTGCCTTGAACGCACCAGGATCCCATATGGGCGCCGATTCTAATCCCGGCAGCTCCACTTCCCATCCAACTCCCTGCTTGTGGCCTGGGAAAGCAGTCCAGGACAGCCCAAAGCCTTGGGACCCTGCACGCAGGTGGGAGACCCAGAAAGAAGTTCCTGGCTCCTGGCTTTGGATCAGCATAGCACTGGCTGTTGCGGCCGCTTGGGGAGTAAATCATCGGACAGAGGATCTTTTTCTCTGTCTCTCTTCCTCTCTGTACATCTGCCTTTCCAACAAAATAAGTAAATCTTAAAAAAAAAAAAAAGATTCAGAGAAGCTAAGTGCATGTAAAATATGCCTCAGTAAAAGTACACTTGCCAGAATTAGGAGCTGCTCCAGAGCCAAATGCAGACTGAGTAGGCTGCTGCCCAAACACCGGAAGCTGGCTGCTGCTTGACACTGTCCCAAAAGCAGGTGGCTGGGAAGCAGCAGAAAATAACGCTGTTGACGATGAGACAGATCCAAAGCCTTGAGGAGCAGGCTGGGCGGCACCTGGATTTTGTCCAAATGTTGGGGTCTGGGTAGCACCAAATGCTGGACTGGCAGATGGTGCTGAAGCTGCTGTACCAAATACAAAGGAGGATCCTGGAGACCAAAACAACACGTCACCATAATGTAGCCGGCTAAAGGGAGACAATTCTGAAAAACTGTCTCTAACCCCACAAGCACATTTCAAGCTTCTGCTCAAACTCCTAGCCCGCTAACCAGATTAGATTAAGACAAGTTTTAAATTGATATAACTCTCTCTGCCCACACTTACTAACCACACAGAACATAAACAACTTTAATAACTTTTTTTTTGAAGGAATGCATGCACAGTATTATGCAAAAGTAACTGCCTATCAGTGTACCTATGAACATGCTGCACAGTGAAGAGTTGATGAAACAGCCAATGCCTGGTGTCTGGTTACTTTTGAGTCAACATTTCCAAAAGAAAACCTAAGAAAGTTACATACTATTCTCATGGAGATTAGAAAACTGTTTCCAAGAGAGAATACATTCAGCCTGAATGCAAGTGCACAGCCCTCCAACATCTAGTATACCTGGTACAACAGCTTAGGCACTCAAGTCATGTAGCATGGTGAGAGCCTGCTATTGTATGTGCTAAAGGGCTAAACACGCTCGTAAGAGCAAATCCAACTCAAATGTGCGTCTAGTGTGTCTAAGTACCTGCAGAGCTAGACGTGGTTGTAGCTCCAAAGGCAAAGCCAGAGGTTGCAGCAGCACTGTTACTGCTGGTGCCCGAACCAAAGACCAGTGAGGTGGAAGCTGTACTTGTGCTGGATGTGGAAGCTGGCTTGTTATCTTGAGAAAACAGCAGAGATCGAGAAGTACTGGGCTCAGCAGAGCTACCAAAAGCAGGATTGCTCCCAGGGTTGCTGGACTGTCCAAACACAAAGGCTGACATCGGCTGACTGGAGGAGAAGGTTAAACTACCAAAGATGCTACCACTACCAGTTGTAGTGGCTGGTACACTTGAACTAGAGGAATTGTTCAAGAAACTAAAAACAGGTTTGGCTGTACTTTGATCTGTAAGATAGAAATTAAGAAGCAATCTTTAAGAACAAAATCATTTAAGAAACCATTTTACTCCTACAATGTAGTCCCAGCTGCTCTACTTTTGATCCAGCTCCTTGCTAACATGCTTGGGAAGGCAGCAAAACACGGCCCAAGCAGGTGAGCCCTGACATCCACGTGGCAGACCAGCTTTGGGCCCAAGCCTGGCCCAGCCGCCGTCACTGCGGTCGTCACGTGAGGAGTGAAGCAGCAGGCAACAGCTCACTTTGCCACTCCCTCTCTCTCAAATATTTAAAAAATAGAATTAACAAATATTTACTCCTATGAGTAAAATCCCTTGACTTTTTCATGATACGTTTTTACAGATAGGTATCTACCTACTGGTTCACTCCCCAAATGGCTACAATGACCAGGAGCTTCCCTCAGAACTCCCAAGTGGGTGTGTGCCTGGGTCCAAGCACGTGCGCTGTCCTCCAATGCCTTGCAAGGTGCATTAGCAGGGAGCTGGATGGGAACAGGAGCAGCCAGGACTAGAACTGGTGCCTGTGGGATGCCAGTGCTATTGGAAAGGCAGATCAGATTTAGACAGGAGAGACAGAAAGATCTTCTACCCACTGGTTAGCTCCCCAGATGGTCTCAAAAGTCAGCGCTGAATTAGACCAAAGCCAGGAACCAGCAGATGCATCTAGGTCTCCCACACGGATAACAAGGTTCCAAACACTTGGTCCATCTTGTGTTGCTTTCCCAGGCCCATTAGCTGCCAGATGGTTCTTTAGTGCCTAAATAGGCTGCCACAGTTAGTGGCTGAAATCCACGGTTTGCACACGCCAGGATTCCATATGGGCTCCAGTTCTACTCTCAATGGCCCCACCTTCCCATTCAGATTCCTGTTTGTGGCCTGGGAAAGCAGTCGAGGACGGCCCAAAGCCTTGGGACCCTGCACCTGTGTGGGAGACCTGGAAGAGGCTCTGGGTTCCTGGCTTAATATTGGCACAGCTCTCGCAGTGGTGGTCATTTGGGGAGTGAATCAGCGGACAGAAGATCTTCTTCTCTGTCTCTCCTACTCTTTGCATATCTGACTTAACAATAAACATAAATTTTTTTAAAAAACCATTATTTTTATCTTCTTAGGATATAATCTCACTTTTTCTTCAAGACTTTTGTTTTAAAGATGGATGGGAAGTAGAGCAGCTGGGACACGAACCAGTGGGATAGCTTTCAAAATCACCAGTTTTCCGAGGAACTCAATTTATTCCTGATGTTTGAAGATCTGATGATTGATAATATTCAACTACTTATAAATAAGGGCTTTACATAGTTTAGACTATATTTCACATACTCAAGAATTTCTGGGCAGAGCATGATGGCTCAATGGCTAAAACCTTACCTTGAATGTACTGGGATCTCATACAGGCACTGGGAGAGCAAGGTAGGACAGCCCAAAGCCTTGAGACCCTGCACCTGCGTGGGAGATGTGGAAGAAGCTCCTGGCTCCTGGCTTCAGATCAGCTCTCCCCGTTCCGCCACACAGGGAGTGAACCAGCAAACCAAAGATCTTTCTCTCTGTCTCTCCTTCTCTCTCTAAATCTGTGTTTCCAACTAAAAAAAAAAAAAAAAAAACTGAAAAAAAATATTCTGTTTCCTCAAATAGTATATACTAACTATGATGATAAATGTCATGGAAAAGGAAGAATGACATATACTGCACCATTCTGAGCTTTCCATTACAACTCTATGAAACTCCATCTATAAATAACACCGTCAAAATAAGTTTAGAGTAGTTACAATCGAACACCCTAGCCTCTCCTCCAAGGAATCCTAATCGGTACCTGGAACTTTAATCCGTGGGAATCAATCCCTGCCCTGATGGATCTGTTGAACTATCAGACATCCTCTCACCACCTTCCCCCTTCCCGCATCAACCCTCTCCCCACTTCCGGGACAAAGCTGTAATACTTACCTGCAGCTGTGGTACTGGCTTGGGTTCCAAAAGCAAAAGTGGTTTTTCCTGGCTGTTCTGCTTCCTTCTCAGATGACTTTACCATATTAAAGCTAAACGTTGCCTTAGAACTCTCATCTTTGGTTTGCTCTGAATTTCCAAAGGAAAACACTGGTGGACACTTTGGCTCTTCTTTGTCGGTTTTCTTCCCCAAAACAAGAGATGTAGAAGTGACAGGCTCTTGCTGTTTGTCGTCTGTCATTCCCAAAGCATACCTTGTGACAGCTGGCAGAGAGGCAGGTTCCACACTGCCAAAAGCAAACCCTCCTTTGGGGGTAGACATTTCTTCTTTCTTTGCTTCCGGCGTCTTGCACGTGAAAGGAGCAATGGAAACACTCTTGGTTTCTGTGCTTCCAAAGCTGAAGCCGCTCTTGTTCTCAGAGGTCACTAAGCTGTTAGCAGTCGGTGTGGAGTTAACAACACCTGTAGCAAAGCTAAAGCCTGCAGATGATTTAGGAGGTTCTTCTTTCTTTTCTTGTTGCCCAAGGTTAGACATCCCAAATTGCAATGGAGCTGAAGAAGCTGGGTTGCTTAACCCAGAAGAAAGTCCAAATGTAAACTTATTCTCATTCTTACTGTCTTTTTTAACTTCTTCAGGTTTAGAATCGGATGAAACTCCAAATTTAAAACCTCCCACTGGTTTTGAAAACTTAAAGCCCTCACTCAAAGGGTTTCCGGACAGAGAATCAGATGACACGCCTGTTTTGAATCCTCCCTGATCTCCAAATTTAAAATTTCCAGTGTTTGTTAAAGTTTGAGAAGAACCAGAGGATGAAGATGATGATGATGGGATACCAAATTTGAAGGGGGAGTCTGCTGAGTTCGAAGATGCAGATGATGTACCAAAGCCTTCAAACATAAAGATACCATAAATACTGCATTAATGTATTTATCCTCTCAATCAAAATGTAATTTTCCAAAGCAGCATACAAGTAACTTTCAAACAGCAGGACACGTGAATTATGCTGCCCAATGTTCGTAAGAATCATGTCTCAATCCACACAACTAAGGTGACATGTCATTTTATCAAAGTGGCCAAAAATTTTTAAAGTTTTGTAAAGTTCACATTGGTGACTAGAACGAGAGTTAACAGGCAAGAATATCTGCAAGTTGGCAGGAAACTTGTGGGACGCTGCTTGTCAATATTTATTAAAGTTAGACACACACATATACCCTTTGGTCCAGCAACTCTATAGCTGTGACTTTAACATAAACTTGCAGACATGCAAATACTGCGTAAGCAGCTGTAAAGAATAAAAATAAGGACATGTCCAAGACAGTTCATGATAAAATCAAAGGGGCAGGAGGTAGTGTTTTCTAACAAGGCATAAGGAAATGTTTGCTTAGGGTGGGGGCATCAGGAAACTTCGAATTGGCCATAGCTATCACCTGGAGGGAAGATGATGATTAGATAAAATGTCAACAGGGGGCAGCACTGTTGTACAGTGAGCTAACCTGCTGGTGAGATACCAGCATCCCATACAGGAGCTGGTGCAAATCCTGGCCGCTGTACTTCCAATTCAACTCCCTGCTAATGCACCCGGGAAAGCAACAGAACATGGACCAGTGCCCAGGTCTCAGCCACTCAGCTGGGAGACCAGAACTGAGTTTCCAGTTCCTGTTCAGTCCCAGCCACTGTGGTGAGCTGGGGAGTAATCCAACAGACAGAGGATCTCTGTCTCTAACTCTGCCTTCCAAAAGTGAGCCAACGGGACAACAGAATTGTCACAGTTTTGTACAAAATATATCTGTGAGGCAGAGAGACAGACGGCTCCCATGCTGAACCTACCTTCAAAAGCCCTTAACGGTTCAGTTAAACATATCAGGAACACAAAGCAGGTACCCCATGTGGATGACAGAAATTCAATTACTAGGGCCATAACCTACTGCCTCAGTTTCCTAGATTAAATGCATACTATCATATTTTTTTTGGTCTTATAAATGTATTTATTCAAACATTTAAAAATGTGGCACAAAAGCAGAATACATGAATTGATGCTGCATTTGTAAAAATAAATATACTTTCAAGGTCAAATCTTGGTTCCAAATGTTCTCAGTAATAAAACAAAAAATTACTAAAAGATATCAAGATATTTATGTGTTGCTGTTTATCCATGAATGAAGACAAGCGACAGCAAAGTCTTACAAACCCTCATCCTCATATTCTTAATTTAAAGAGTATCTACCCACCCAATTTCCTCTACTAAGAGAAACTTAGTTGGGCTTTTGGTATAGCACACTAATCCTCTATCTGTGGTATCAGCATCCGATAGGAGTAACAAATTGAGTCCCAGATGCTACACTTCCAAACAGCTCTCTACTGATGGCCTGGGAAGGCACCAGAGGACGGCCCACATCTTTGCAGCACTGCAATCATGTGGGAGACCTGGAATAAGCTCCTAGCTCCCAGCTTTGGACAGGCCCAGATCTGGGCCATAGCAGCCATTTGGGGAGTGAACCATCACACTGAAGATCTCTTTCAGTCTTTCCCTCCCTCTAATCTTCTCAAGCAAACAAATAAATCTGAAAAAAACAAAACAACAACAAAAACAAAACAAAACAAAACAAAAACCTGAGGTGCAAAATTCCATCAATCTCAGGAGCAAGTATATACATGGCTATATACATCGTCATTAAAATATGTTAAACATTAGAGCCAAGTGCAAGAACCAAGAAGGGGTCGGCATTGCAAGTAAAACCGTCACTGTGAGGCAGCAGCCCGGATGGAACTTCCACTTCAGCTCCGGACTAATGGGCTTAGGAAAAGCAGTACAAGATGGCCCAAGTACCTGGGCCCCGACACTCACCTGGGAGACCTAGAAAAAGTTTCTGGCAGGCTTTGACTTGGCTCAAGTCCTCGCCACTTCAATCACTTGGAGAGTGGAGCAGTGGATAGAAGATCTCTACCTTGGGCCCGGTGGCGTGGCCTAGCAGCTAAGGTCCTCGCGTTGAACGTACCAGGATCTCATATGGGCGCCGGTTCTAATCCCGGCAGCTCCGCTTCCCATCCAGCTCCCTGCTTGTGGCCTGGGAAAGCAGTCGAGGACGGCCCAAAGCTTTGGGACCCTGCACCCAAGTGGGAGACCTGGAGGAGGTTCCTGGTTCCCGGCTTCGGATTGGCACAGCACCAGCCGTGGCGGCTCACTTGGGGAGTGAATCATCGGATGGAAGATCTTCCTCTCTGTCTCTCCTCCTCAATATATATATATCTGACTGTAATAAAATAAATAAATCTTTAAAAAAAAAGATCTCTACCTTTCCCTCTCTTTCAAATAAATAACACTTAAAAAAAAAAAAATCTAACCAGCCACTGTACTGCCTCAGATCACAGCTACCAAGGCTAGAGAACATCCTTTACCCAGCTACCGAAAGGACTCCTCACTAGCAACTGGCAGCCAGTCTGACTTTGTAACACTGTGTAAATATTTTGCTTGGAAATGATAGCTCAAAAAGGTGCGTGACCACTGTCTTACCTGTGAACTCAGACTGTGTGCCCGGCTTTGCCCCTTTGCACGCCACACATTTGGTAGAGTCTGCTTTATTCTGCACTAGGCACACCGCACAGTCCCAGCTTCCCTCAGGTTTCTTGAACTTGTCCAATCCCAGAGAGCTTCCAGAAGTCACAGATGCAGGAAGAGAGCTGCTACTTGAAGCAGGTACACTTCCTGAAACAGTGAAACCGTATTATACTCGTGTTAGCAGCACAATCTTAGACATGAACACTGTTAAAAAACAGAAGTCCTTACATTTCCCTTAGCCTTATAATGAACAGCACATCACACTAACCTTGCTCAGTGGTGAGCTCCCTTTCAAAGTTTTTTTTTAAGATTTATTTATTTATTGCAAAGTCAGATATACAGAGAGTAGGAAGAGATAAAGAGGAAGAACTTCCATCTGATGGTTCACTGCCCAAGTGGCTGCAATGGCTGGAGCTGAGCCGATCCGAAGTCAGGAGCCCAGAGCTTCTTCTAGGTCTCCCACTCGGTTGCAGGGTCCCAAGGCTTTGGGCCGTCCTCGACTGCTTTCTCAAGCCACAAGCAGGGAGCTGGATGGGAAGTGGAGCCGCCGGGATCAGAACTGGCGCCCATATGGGATCCTGGCGCATTCAAGGCAAGGACTTCAGCTGCTAGGCCATCGTGCTGGACCCCTTTTCAAAATTTTAACTACCCTGGCTTACAAAGCAAAATCAGAGTGGGTACTGTGGCACAGCTAGTTAAACTACCACCTGGTGTGCCAGCATCTCTTGTGGGTGCCAGTTTGAGCTCTGGGCATCCCACTTATAATTCAGTTCCCTGAAAATGAGCTTGGGAAAAGAGCAAAGAATGGCCCAAATGCTTGGAACCCTGCATTTGGCCCAGCACAACTCTAGCTGTTATGGCCATCTGGAGAGTGAGTGGATGGAAGATCTCAATCTATCTTAAAATCATACAAACAAACTGAACTCATTCAAGTAATAGCGTAACAGATAATTTCACAGCTCCAGACCATAATGTCAAATTGTAAAGAACAGCTCTGTTACTTGAAATGAACACTGTTGCTCAGTGGTGCTCTATCATTCACTTTACAACTCAATGTCCCATCTACTGACACTCCTGTTATAATATTAAGCTCCAAACTATACTTAGGGTCTGGAGATATTGTTTAAAATGAACAAAATTTTCAACATCAATATAGAGCAGCACCATCACCTAGAAAAGCAAGCGAAACATCTAATTCAGTCTTTGTGCAGAACTTGCATGCTTGTGAACAGAAGCAGACGGCGTGCAAGGATGCCTAAGCAAGTCTCAGAAGATGGTACCAGAGTGCAATCGTATGCTCTTGTGTCCCTGCCCCTCTGGGGCTCTCCAACCGTGGTCACCTCTCTCCCACGGTCGCAGACCCAGCTGCTGATTTTACAGGTTATGTTCTCCAGCCACAACACTGTCTCCAGGGTTCCATCTGGTTCACTGGCCTCACATGCTCTACTCTGATGGTTTCCTCTACTCAGTGTCTACACCCTACACTTCTGAGCATCACTACTGTGATCTCCCAGTAGCTCCATTGTCCTCACGACTGGCCTTCCTCCTCCTTCAAACATTTCTCATGTCTATTTCAACTTTTGGGGTTTTTTTTTTTTTTGACCCTCTACTTGATGCTCTGCTTCAAACTCCTCCTATTTCTTGCCTAAAAAACTGCTTTCTTATTGAGATTTCTGATCTTGTTCATTTAAAATTCATCATCAGGAGCAACTAGTGAGTGGTTCCCCCCTCCCGCCCCCGCTGGTTGCTCTTTAAA
Organism: Ochotona princeps; assembly: GCF_030435755.1. Lineage (NCBI taxonomy): Eukaryota > Metazoa > Chordata > Mammalia > Lagomorpha > Ochotonidae > Ochotona > Ochotona princeps. The sequence continues at coordinate 127,205,006 of NC_080832.1, read as the reverse complement.
AGATTAACCCAACAGGCAACTGTTGTGGTGTATTAAGTTAAGCCACCACCTGAACAAGTGGTATTCCACATGTGCCAGTTTTGAGTTCTCGCTGCTCCACTTCTGATCCAGGTGGGGCACCCATGTGGGAGAAATGAAAGAAGCTCCTAACTCCTGGCTCTGGCCTAGCCCAGCTCTACAATGTGGCCATTTCAGGAATTAACCAGCTGACAGAAGATCTCGAGGTAACTTTGCCTTTTAAATGGGTAAATATCAAAAAGGAAAAACGAAAAAAGCGCCGGTGATGTGGGTAAAGCAGTGGTCTCCAAACACCCCACACGGGCCCCACCCCAGTTTGAGTCTCTGCTGTTTCTGATACAACTTCCTAATGAGCTTAGGAGAGTCATCTTGACCCAAGTGCTTGGATCTCCGCATCCCCGTGGGAGACCTGAATGAACTTGTTGACTCTGGACATGACCAGTTCCAACTACTGTGGCCATCTAAGTAACAGTGAACAGTGAACAGAAGATCTCTTTCTCACTTACCTCTGACCTTTAAGTAAATCTCTTTAAAAACAAACCAAAACAAAGAGATGAACTTTTATTGACTCTTATTCATCCCTGCCACTACCTTAACAGAGTCTACATATACCTGAATGTCAATTTAAGCAGCTTGAAATGAAGATGTTTTCAAGTGTACCTTACTATCTCCTTTCTCATACTCATTTGATTACTTTAGCATATCTCGTAATTGTCCTTCACAGTACTACTGACAGAACTTCCTAATCTGTCCTCCAATCTCCCAATTTAACTGTTTGCAATTTCAGATCTTTTCTCCAACCACCAGAGTAATTATCAAAAACAGTAAACCTGACCATATCATTTGCCAGCTCAAAGTGATCTTATATAGCATACAGTTTTCATTTCTTTAGTACATGAAAGTAGTTGTTGGGTAAAATTCACTGCTTGCATCAACTCAGAAGTTTGCTTTTCTGCATGGGAGGACTATCAACTTCTAAGACAAGGAAGCAACACCAGATGGAAATAGATATTCCAGACTTTGGTTTCTGAAATCTAATTCTTGTGGTAACACTCAGGAGAAAATAAGAAACATGGTTTCAGTGCAAAGGCAAGAGATCTAGGCTAGGGGTTGGCGGCGTGGCCTGGTAGCTAAGGTCCTCGCCTTGATCCCATACGGCCGCTGGTTCTAGTCCTGGCAGCTCCACTTCCTCTCTGTCTCTCCTCCTCTCAGTATATCTGACTTTGTAATTAAAAAAAAAAAAAAAAAAAAAAGAGATCTAGGCTAATACCTCCAGAGTTTCACATTACAGACACAGACTGACACATCTATACATAAAGCAATAAAACCAGGAAGTATAATTCCTAAGACATCTGTGTTTTATTTGGTACCCATGTTACCATATAGCTGCATCATGTAATTATACAATAGATTACACAATCAGCCAAGATCAAACTCAAGATTTAGGTATATCTAAAATCATTCCAATGTTTGAACAGAGGAAAATACAAATACATATCTTTTCTGGCTGCCTGTGGGCTTTTTTTTAAAACTGACAATTCAGCAACTTACTGCCTCATGTGTAAACAACCAATGGCTGTTTTCATTTCTATTTAAAGAAAAATATATACAGGGAACTTATACTTTTCTATATAAAAGTCTGAGAGACTGTCACACTCAGATCTTTAGCATCCCTATTTGTCAACTTTCAAAATAACTGGACAAACCAAGACGATAAAACTGCATGGGAAGAGGTCAGTGCAAAAACAGGACTCACCATACAGCCCATGCTAACTCAACATGGAGAGTTAACCTCCAGTGAGCAATATAAACCTCAAAACAGTTTAGAATAATTAAGATGAGGAAATGCTTATCTTGGAATATTTAAGATACTGGGGTGTCATTAGCTGTTTTACAGGGGATGAACTAAAATGCTCTATTAAAGTAATTAGCAAGATTATTCCATACAGCCATAAACATACCTGGTTTCTCAGACATACAGGACACACATTTATTGTCTTCTGCATTATTAGTAACACAGCATACTGGACACTCCCAAGACCCCACAGGCCTTTTGAATTTATCTCCAAATCCTAAGGAACCAGAGGTCACGGTGCAGCTGGCAGGCGAGGCAGTCCCAGTCACGGCACTCTCTGAGGCAGCTGTCAAAGTCAGGGCGCGCCTCACACCAGTCCCAGGTTTCGGCGTTTCACAGGCTACACATTTTATTGCTTCAGGTTTATTCTGCACTAAACATGTGTCACAATCCCAAGTTCCTACTGCTGGTTTAAATTTGTCTCCAAAGCCAGTTCCTGATGCAGGAAGAGTTGCTTTGTCGCTTTTGCTTGGTGTGCCAATTCCAGTCTGTTTGACACTATCTCTTGGTGGCGATTTTGCTGCTTGACAGGCTATGCACTTGTTATCTGTAGCTTTGTTTTGGAGCAGACATGTATCACACTGCCATGATGCTGCAACTTTGAAGCTTTCCCCAAATCCACTACCACTAGAAGAAAAGCTACTTATTGCTGGTCTTGTATAAACTATCGGGCTTGTGGTAGGCGGAGCAGCAAGACAATCTACCTTCGGTGATGCAAAATCTGCAATGGAGGAAGAAGATAACCACGAGTCAGAGAGAACTGCAATGTTTTTCACCCAGGCAATCGTATTTATCAATCACATAACTAGTGACACATAGACTTTGTAAAAAAATCCACAGATATCTTGTTTATAATATACTTTCCAAGAGTTTATACTTTATCAAAGTCTCCCTCCATCGTCCGTGTCTTCTCTCTGGTGTTTCTTGTCTGCAAAATGAATTCTGTGTCTATACACTCTGCGTTGTGTTCTCTCATAATACACGCTATGTTGTCTTCTATGTTAATACAAAAACTTGCACAGGTGAAGGTACTTTCAATTTATCATAAGATGGGAGGGCTTATTTTTAACTACACTAAACTTGTAAAATAGTGATGTTTCCATGACAAATGCAAATTCCAGAATGCCCAATTCTCTGGCCAAGATCTAGAAACAGAACAAGTTTTAAGTCTCATTCTAGGATGAGGCATCAGGCCTGCAGTCAAGATGTCAGCTGGGGGACAGGCATTGTGACACCAGCATCCCAAAAGCATTGGAGTCCCAGTTCCTCCATTTTCAATGCACTTCCTTGCTAATGCACCTGAGCCAGGGGAAGATGGCCCAAAGGAGACTTGACTTAGAGTGGTTTGAAGATCTATATCTCTTCGTCTCTATAACTAGCTATAAAATACATTTGAAAAAGAAGTCTGTTGGGACACTTGCACCCTCTATCAAAGAGCCTGAGTAGGTGTCCCAGAAATGTTTCCAACTTCCAACTTGCCTGTATGGGCATTTAGGGAGTAAATGAATGATGAAAGTTCTTTTTAAAAGACTGGTGGCAGACCCAGTGACTGTGAAATGTATTGGAAAGGGCATTTGGGGATGTGTGGGAGGGGGGACTGCTGAATGTAAGTACATTACAGGCAAAGGACTTCTGAGTAATGTCCACAGGCTGGGCCACTGCAACTGCAGTTAAGCAAGGGGGCTGAGACCTGGTGGTTTGGAAGGGAAAGGACATGTTTGAGTCATACCAGGACACCTGCCAACATGGAAGATGTGGGCTGGACTAGCTGGCATCCACCATGGACAACTGGCGAACATGAATGCAAGGGTTGGGAAGCCTGCCTAGCAGGACTAGGCCATGGTACCAGCTGTCAGGGAGTGTCGCAGCACTTTGTGGGTGATGTTAGGCTGGGACATGAGACTAAAACAGGCAAGTCTGTGGGCAGACTCTAAGGCACACTGAGCAAGGTATGTATATGTGCATGGAAGTCAAATGGGATGTGGGGCAGCCTGGACCAGTCTGCTGCACACACACCGCACATGCAGGAAATACGGATGGGGGCCGCCCTGGTGGGGGTTATTGGAAGTTGCTCCGACTAGGCTGCAGTTTCCACTACTGAGTTCCCAAAGGCCAAATGCATGGTGGGCAGGGTTAGGCTGGGCCGTGTCTTCTGTTGCTTTGTGTATGAGATGGGGCTGGGGACAGAACTTACCAGGTGACTGCAATCACCAATGTATCTACAGGCTGATGGGGACAGAGTAAACCAGACCCTGTGCAGGCTGGCATATACAGGAGTCAGCTCTGGGAACAGCCAATTGCACTACTGGAGACTCAAATTCAAACGACAAAAAAAATTACAGAATCTGTGGTCTGATCGTCGAATGTGCATGTGTCAGAACTTGGTCTCCTTGCTCCTGTGCAGCAGACAGCATTGCCCAGATGCACATGGGGGATATGGCAGCTTAGTGAGGCTGCAAAGGACGTCCAGTGCCATGGCAGAGGATGGAGGGCAGAACAAACTGATCAACTCTCCTGACTAAGCTCTGATAGCAAGTATCTGGGTGAACGGTGACTCTAAGGTGGACCATGTCAGCCAATGCCTTACTATGTCATACTGACCTATCTCTAATAACAGGAAATTCATTTTCTTACATTCACCTCCTGAGGATTAGAAGATTCGCCTCTAATTTTATTACATAGTCCTTGCACTGCAAAGTATATTTTCACAAGAGAAATTAACATCTAACTACTCTACTTTCAAACATACCTCTTATAAAATTAACCCATTAAAAAAAAAGCTTAAAGTATTACACAAGAGAGATCAAAATGAAATCATGAATTTATGTGATTTATTACTATCTCAAGGGCAGCCATTATCTTACCAGGGTTTTTCAGAAGATCAAGAACACTCCCTTCCTTCATAGTTTTTGCAGGTCTAAAAGGACCCTCATAATCTTCACCTTGCCTCTTGGTACAGCTTGTACTGTTGTTTGCTGCAGTGGTATCTTGAGCTGTAATTATTTTAATTATAAAAGGTATTATATATATGTATTTTTTTTTTAAGATTTTTTTTTTTATTATTATTGGAAAGCCGGATATACACAGAGGAGGAGAGACAGAGAGGAAGATCTTCCATCCGATGTTTCACTCCCCAAGTGAGCTGCAACGGGCTGGTACGCGCCAATCCGATGCCGGGACCAGGAACTTCTTCCGGGTCTCCCACGCGGGTGCAGGGTCCCAAAGCTTTGGGCCATCCTCAACTGCTTTCCCAGGCCACAAGCAGGGAGCTGGATGGGAAGTGGAGCTGCCGGGATTAGAACCAGCGCCCATATGGGATCCCGGGGCTTTCAAGGCGAGGACTTTAGCCGCTAGGCCACGCCGCCGGGCCCTATATATATATATTTTTAAAAGCACTGGAATTAAATGCACTAAAAGCAGCTTACAAATTCATTTCTCTCAGATCAGTTTCTAAAAATATATGGAAAAAAAAGCCACTGTTTTGAATATACAATGATATACTTCCAGCAATTAGGAACAATTCATATTTGAAGATTAATGGTGGCTACATTAAAAACGAATCTATGTTAGTATTTAAACCAAGCATTCTGGAGCTGTTGGAATGCCCACAACTCAGAGAACCTGGATGTGAAAGCCAGCTCTGGCTGTTGGTTTCAGCCTCTTACTAATGTAGATTCTCCAACAGCAGAGACAACGCACAACTAGGTGGGTTTCCTGCCTACTCCCACGAGATGTGGAATGAGTTCGTCTCCTGGCTTCTGGCCACACATGCTGTCACTCCATTTGGAGAGTCAATTGGTGAATGGGAGATTATTCAAAAAACTAATTTTAAACAACCTGTAATAGCAGCCCAGTATGATGTTCAACTGGTTAACCCTCTGCCTTCAAGCACCGGCATCCCACATAAGTACTGGTCATGAGTGGGCTCTGTTCCACTTTGAACTCTACTTTCTGCTTAAGGTTTGGAAAAGCAGCAGAGTCGGAGGATGGCCCAAAGACCTGGGAACCTTTAATGAATGGGAGACCCAGAGGAGGCTCCTGGCTTCAGATCAGTCCAGCATTGGCTGTTGCGGCCATTTGGGGAGTGAACCAGCAGGCGGAAGGCCTTTCTTTCTCTGTCTCCTCTCTGTAAACCTGCCTTTCCAATGAGAACAAATAAACCTACTCACACATTTTCAGCTTTTCCAAATGAGAGATATAGTGAGAACCACAAGCAACTGTGTCAAAATGAGAGCATTCAATTCCTCATAAGCCATTCAAAATCAACTCCTTAAAAATCCGAATAATCTCTCCAGATGTAATGAAACAGAAAGCTTTTCTAATACTTTTATACTCATTCAGGTACCATGAATAAACTATTAGTAAAAACGGAGAAACATTTAGGTGCTCTTCCTCATAACAAATCATAAAATTGGCACTAACTAGACAGGTTTTTCATGAATATAAGTACCATTTAAGGAAATAAACTTGTCATAAGATGTACGTGTAGAACTGAAATTATAAGGCCAGTGCTGTGGTATAACAAATAAAGCTGCTACCTGTGACGCCTGTACGCCAAATGGGCTCCAGTTTGAGTTCTGATCCAGCTCCCTTCTAATGTGCCTGGAAAACAGTGATGGACGGTCCAGGTGCCTGGGCCCCTGTTATCTTTATGGTACGCTCAGAAGAAGCTTCTGGTTCCTGGCTATAGTCTAGCTTATCAGCTCTGGCTGATGCAACCAGTTGGAGAATGAACCAGCAGACAGAAGTTTTTCTCTGTCTGTCTCTCATTCTCTGTAACTCTGCCTTTCAAGTAAGTCAGTCTAAAAAAACCTGCTTGTTACTTTAATAGAAAGGGCTATGCTATTTCATCCAATAAAAATAGGATTTCACATAGGCCATTCAAATCTATGTTTATGCTCTCATCATTTACACCATGCTAGGCTGAGAAGGCCTTCTTTGCTTGGACACCCAGCTCTTTTATTCTCTTTTGAAGGATCCTGTTTTAGAAAATTCACTCACAGCCGAGAACAGCAACCCTCAACTGATGTTTTTACCTATACCACTCCACATTCCTATCCACACCCCTATGCCACATACACATCACTGCCAATGCACTCCACGATTACTCTCATACTAAAATTCCTCAATATCACTCCCTATTTTTACAATAAAATCCAATGCTTAGCATGACACAGAAGAGTTCTTTATATTTAAAACTACCACTACAACCTATTGATATAACCCAACATTATCTAAAAAAGCCATGCTTTTCTCTCGTTTTGGATCATCACAGTTGGGTATTTATTTCCTGGATGAAATACTACACCACAAAAATCCCATATTTTATTATCTCATTACTCATCTCTTTTAATGCTGATTTTTTAGTAATAAAATTTTGAACCACTACCCAACACAGAAACACACAAGCATAAACACTGCAAATAAAATACCTGTGAAACCTAGAGATGGCATCACTACAATTAAACAGACAACTTAAAAAAAAAAAACAACGAATTATTTGCAGCTGGAAATAATCCCTATACTAACAAAACTGCAAAATTTACCTCTAGAGCTACTTTTTCCTAAATGAAAGCATTTAGAAGAATTAAGACATGAGAAATACTTGAAAATACTAATCTAATACATGCAACTGCCTTTATGTTAAAAACTGAGAAATTTTTACTTACCAGAACTACTTATAATTGATTCTGAAGCTTTACTAGAACCAGACAGTTCTGTTTTTGCAATAGGCACACTAAATGTAAATCCAATCTGCAAAGAGAAAAGGTATCCTTTAAATGTTAATTCAGTGTTAAGCAAATATCAAACGTGAACTTCACCCTCTGTCATTCTCCCAGGCCATCTGCAGCATGAATCAGTGCCCACAGGTGATGCCCGCACTGTAGGGAGGATGAGCCTGCTACGTAACTACACCAGCTCCCAAATGTGAACGTGAAAAGGTTGGAGCACTCTCCTGGTCAAGCTTTGCAATATGTTTATAGACCTGTGGATGCACTAAGTCAAGAGGCCTTGGAAAGGTCTTGGTGAGCCAAGAGACCTTGGAAAGATGTGGTTAGTCGTGGTGTAACAAAGCCGACAACAACTCAGAACTGTCAAAAGTACTCAAGTAACACCCCTGGAAACTTCACCACATCGGGGACTCTAGGACGTCATTACAAGACTGTCATCCATCCCTGGAGTGCTACCATACTTTGACAGCAAGGAGTGGTCCCCTCCTTTTCCCTACCTGTGGACACACAGGAAAAAAAGCTGGAAAACTGTCCCACACACCCTCCTCTATGCCTCAACCCACACCATTCTAACAAGAGAACTTTAACATTAAGCTTCCTTCTCTAGACTAAATGTTCACCCTGCAATACAGCAATGGCTCTTACTTGTGTCCCTGCCAGCCATATGGGAAAACTGGATGGAATTCCAGGTTCCAAGCTTTAGCATGGCCCAGCTCCAGATGCTGCAAGCATTTTTTGGTGGTAAACCAGCAAATGAAAAACATCTTGCTTAGCCTGTCTACATATCCTTTCAAATACATGGAATCCCAAGGACTTGCTAAATGTAGTATGCTTTAGTTGACTAGGACCCCGAATTTAGTGAGATCTGAGACTAACAGAAATAAATCAGAAATTAAAGAATAGTCTGGAAGTGCTAATAAAATCTGCACATGGATTATATAATTATATATTAAGTTTCAGGGGTATAACAACATATTATGGGGATGCATAGAAATATGCTTCTTAGCGAGCACTGCAGAAAATATTAAGGCAATCAAAATGCCTATATTCTAAACATCAAACAGCATTAGAGAAAAATCAAAGACATATACAACACATTGTTTTATACAATCAATATGATTTTAAGTTAGAAGAAAAGTCAATAGTGTTTCTTACTAAAAAAAGGCAAGTCAGTTCATAAAAATACAGTATGAACTTTAAATCAATAAACAATGAAACATTCCTTTCTTTGCTACTTACAGATGATGGAGGTAGTATATCTGCCTCAGTAGATTTTATGATTGGAGATGAAAATCTAAATATGGGACTGCCAGTGTTGCTGGAAGAGGTCATTTGTACCTAGTTTTCCAAATAATTAAGAAATGATACAAAAGGAATTATCCAAAGAAACTGACAATATAATACATCTAAAGCAAATAAAAGTAATTTATTTTAAAAATCAATTTAATTTCTAAAAAAGCAATTAAGAGCAAGTGCTTTAAAATTTGGCTTCCTAGGAGTATACACCACCATAGACATAAATGCTTGTCTAAAGGAGAAAAGCAACATCAATGAAATACGTTCAGAGATGGAAGGAAAAATTTCAGTTCACGAAAAACATACAAATTCATCCCTCCTCATCTCTGTCATGGTTTTGTACCTTGTTTGTCAGTGTCTGAGAACTGATGGGTGACAGAGAGGATGCTGTGCTCACAGGGGAACTGAAATTGAAGACAGGTAGTGACGAACTGGTGATAGGTAGAGAAATTTTCGGTAATACTGGTAATTCCATCTCCTAAAACAAAACATGTTTCATTGAAACATACTTCATCTACATGACACTCCTATATCTACTTATTTTCAGGTAGAATCTATTCCAAGTCCTACACACTTACACCAACCCAATCTCTGGTGAACTACAATCGAGGAGCAGCAGCATCCCACTATAGAGAAGATAGCCGGAATTCACACAAGTTTTCTGAACACTTCAAATGGACGTATTTGACTTTATATATAATTCACACCTCAAAAAGCCTGACCAAAAATGAACAACTCTATTCCTATGCAAATATCCTAAAGACTGCATGTATCCAGAGCAAAGTGCCTAAATAATCATCTTAACAGGTACTGAGGATCAACTCCAGTGAACTGTGACGACAGAATGGATTAACTGTGGTAACCCTCCACACTGGATAAACACACAGCAGTTGAAGAAAGTGACCTACAATTACGTATCATAAAACACACACAAGGAGAAAGCACATGCAAAGAAAACATATAGGATTCATTCATTTTTTTTGCACGTGCGCACACACTGGAATACTCTAAGGGTCAAAGATTTCAATTGCAATTCAACTTATTTTAATTTAATTGAAGTGTTCATTCTTTAAAAAATGATATTCAGGAAACAAGAGTTAGATGAGGCTTTTGGCACCTACCCTTGGGGAACTGCTTTAACTGCCTTACTCTGGGCCACCCCAAAATCCACAACTCCAAGTTTCCCTACCACCATCACCTCAAAACTTAAGAAACTCCAAAGCTTTAAGTATACAAGCCTACCTCCTCCTCTTCTGGAGGTTTAGAAGCAGCAAAACGTGTCCTCTCTCGCCGCATTTTGCCACCTCCACCACGTACTGCAGAAGATAAGCCATTGGCTGCTGGCACACCAAAATTTGGGTATGAAAAGCCACTAGCAAAAACAAAGAAAATCAATATTCACATTAATATTCTGGCATAAAATTTGTTAAAGTAATAAACTGCTGTCAAAGAAAATATTCCCCTAAATGTAATTCAAAAACTGAATCTGAATAAAATTTCTGCTTTAGTCATCATAAATCCCTTAAAAATCTTTAAAAAGCTATCTGTAAAGCAAATACGAACAAAAAATTTAAATGTACAGAATTGTAGTGAGAAATACCATTACCTTTCCCGTTCTTCATTTTGTCCTGATGTCATGTTGTTTTCACATCCAGTCTAGGGGAAAAAAAATTTTACATGCTTATTTGAATTTTCTTGAAACTATCTTTCTTTATATGAATGTATATGGAATCAGAAATTCTTTCAAGTTAATGAAACCTAAAGACAATATTCTTACTGACAATAAGAATATAGTATTAATTCAGTACTAAGAATACTAACTTACAAAAAATAAATCAGTACAAGTATGTCATTAAGCACATCTGAACTTAACAACAAAACGGCAGCATACAAAATTAACCCAGTTATCACAGAAAAAATTTTATGTATCTCTCTTTCTGGTTTATTAAATATGCAAGCAGCAGGCTGGTACAGTAGCATGGTGAGCTAAGTCAGCCTCTGCTTGTGGCACCAACACTCCACGTGGGTGCTGGTTCAAATCCTGGCAGTTCCACTTCGAATCCAGCTCCTAATGGCCTGGGAAAGCAATGGGGGAATGCCCAACTGCTTGGGTCCCTGCTCCCCCAAGGGAGATCAGGGAAAAACCCTGGCTCCACACCAGCCCAATTCCAACAATCTACATAGAGGAAGCACACCAGCAATGGAGGCTTTCTTTCTTAGTCCTTCTCTCTAACACTGCCTTTCAAATAACTGAATATCAAAAAAAAAAAAAAAAAAAAAAAAAACACCACAAGAAAAAAAAGCTGCAAAGCTACAATGGCATCCTTTTGAAATGATCTTTCACAACTTAAAAAAGTTCCTCCATGAAAACAAACAAGCTACAAGGTTTCTTGGAGAAGTAGTTGATTTTAGAGTTTAGGCAGAAAATCTACAATATGAGCTGGAATTATCTTGCAACTGAACCCATGCTGAAGACCCAGGAAAAGTTCTTAGCTTTGGATTCAGACTGGCCCACCTCTGGAAGTTCCAGCCATATGGACAATGAACCAGCGGACGGAAGAGTGTCTCCCTCTCTCTGTAGTTCTTTCAAGTAATGTAAATACTTTTGGGAAAAAAAGCAACCATAAAATAAAAATTCTAATATGGACCAAAATTACCAAATTAAAATCTGGCCGAGGGAGACAGCATGGTGTCTTAACAAACTAATCCTCAACCTATAAGCCCCAGTACCCTGTAGGCACCGGCTTGTGTCCCAGCAGCTCCAATTCTGATGCAGCTCCCTGCTAATGGCCTGGAAAGCAGTAGAGAATGGCTCAAGTAAATAGGTCCCCACTTGTATGTGTGAGGCCTGGAAGAAGCTCCTGGCTTCAGATCAGTTCAGCTCTGGCCACTGCAGCCATTTGGGGAGTGAAACAGCTCTCCGTCTCTGTAATTTGTGTTCCCAATAACAGTAAGTTTTAAAAAATTTTTGAAAAAGGAAATTAAGACTTGGGACCAGCACTGTGGCACAACGCCTGGGATCCTAGCATCCCAAATGAACATAGGCTCTACTCTTTATCCAGCTCACTGTTAACATGCCAGGAAAGGTAGCCCAAGTGCTTCCTGCCATCCATTCAACGCGATCCCTGGATGGAGTTCTAGGTTCCTGCCTTTGGTTGCTCCAGCCCCAGCTGTTAATGCCATTTGGACAGTGAATCAGCAGAGAGAAGAACTTTCTTTTCGTCTCCCCTACTCTGTTAACTCTGCCTTTCAAATAAATAAGTAGGGCCTGGAGCGGTGGCCTAGTGGCTAAAGACCTTGCCTTGAACGCCGCGGGATCCCATATGGGCGCCGGTTCTAATCCCGGAAGCTCTGCTTCCCATCCAGCTCCCTGCTTGTGGCCTGGGAAAGCAGTCAAGGACGACCCAAAGTCTTGGAAACCTGCACCCATGTGGGAGACCGGGAAAGAAGTTCCTGGCTCCTGGCTTTGGATCAGCGCAGCACTGGTCGTTGCGGCCGCTTGGGGAGTGAAACATCGGACTGAAGATCTTCCTCTCTATCTCTCCTCCTCCTCTCTGTATATCTGCCTTTCCAATAAAAATAAATAAATCTTAAAAAAAAAGTAAGTAAATCCACGGGAAAAAATTAAAAAGCAATCACATGCAAAACACAGCAGATAAAGAAAATCTGGCAGAATTACTTAATACACATAGTAAGTATATACCAGTGCTTACTTAAAGTGTGACTGGGCAACAGTTGTTTTAAAGGTACATCAATTCGCAATCACCAATAATTCTCAAGCAGTATGTTACAGAACTGCCAGATCACAATGGTAAAGCACTTATATTTACATTACTTATTACAACCAAAACTCAAAGACTGGTGAAAATAAACACATACTCACACTGTGTCTTTTATCTATTCTTTGATTAGTCTTCCTCAGTTCACCAGACATGGTCAGAGATGGTTTAAAATAAATGTTTCGATTTGTTGCTATAGAAATGGGCTTTGGGGTCATAAGTCTCTGCACAGGGGGATACTGAGAGTCCACCTTATATAATAAATAAAAATCAAAGACAAACATTTATTTTCATATGTATCATAATTCATACTGTAAATACTGTTTGGCAACATTTAATGACCTAGAAGAATGCCAAAAGGACATAGCCTTATAAATACATAGGATTGTAGCATGGCCATTGTAGACACAATTTATTTCAGATTTAATATTTTTTTCACACATATGTGGACACACACAAAATAGAATGACATTCAAAACAGCTCCACAAATCAAAGCTTCTACAGAATGGATTGTAAATATGTGAACCAAAATTGATTTCTGTCATTGTGTCCCAAAAACTACTAAACATTTTCTTTAGCTGCAAAAGATACTTCTAAACTAGTTATGAAAATATCTTATCTCTCAAATGTAAGCAAATTTTCTCCAAGTTGATTTCCTTCCTTTTGTTAGTTAAAAACAAAAAGGGTTGGGCCTGGCGACATGGCCTAGCAGCTAAAGTCCTCGCCTTGAACGCACCGGGATCCCATATGGGCACTGGTTCTAATCCCGGCAGCTCCACTTCCCATCCAGCTCCCTGCTTGTGGCCTGGGAAAAGCAGTCGAGGACGGCCCAAAGCCTTGGGACCCTGCACCGGAAGAAGTTCCTGGTTCCCGGCTTCGGATTGGCGCAGCACCGGCCATTGAGCTCACTTGGGGGGTGAAACATCGGATGGAAGATCTTCCTCTCTGTCTCTCCTCCTCTGTATATGACTTTGTAATAAAATAAATAAATCTTTAAAAAAAAAACGGTTTATTACAAAACAGGTCTGACTAATACTGCTAACACATCCAGATTTGGAAATTAACTGGTTTCACTGTCTGGTTTGTTAATGGTCCTTCCTCCCCCCAAACACCGTGAAACTCCTCAAAGTGTTAAGATCACTAAAGCCAAACGCTAACCTGGTCCAAGACTTAATGCTATGAATAGAGCTTCTCACCCCACAGCAGCTGTTCTAACACTGGTTTCCAGGGCAAAGGTTCTATGCAGTTAGCAGAAGCTCTTCCCTAAATCCTCATCACAAGTGGAACCCAACCACACAAGAAGAGTCTGTTTTTGCAGACTGTTAGGATTATAGTCATGAAATAACTAATTATATCCTGCTTTTCAATTTCCTGTCCATCAATAAGAATAATTAATACACACAGTTCCCGATTATAACCAATGCTCTCACAGTAAGAACCCAGGACGCACAGAGGGTTAAACTGTGATACTGCCATTCCACAAGCACTGCTTTAAGCCCTGGCTGCTCTACCTCTAATTCCAACCCAGCTCTCCAATCAAGAGCCTGGGAAGGCGGCAAAAAGACGGTCCAAGTGTACAGGCTACTGCTAACCAGGTAAAGATCAGGATGGATTTCCAGGCTCCAGGTTCCTAACCCAACCCTTGCTGTTGCAGTTATCTGGGCAGATAGAGTATCTCTGACTCCCTTCTCCTTCTACTCTGTCTTTTAAATAAACAAACCTTTATCCAAAACTAATCAAAAAGTATCTTTTGATCTCAGACTACCAGTATTTTCCCCACAGTAACATCCATAGCTAAAATGAACCAAGCAGAATGTATTAAAAGGTCTTTAAGATAAAAATTTATATAAGTTTCATGTATTATGTAGAATATTTATTACACATAACACATAATATAGTACGTAAAATATACAATTATATATAAACTATATTTTTTATTAACCACAGTATCTTACAAAAGCATTCTGGTTGGCTGCTCAAATACGTCATATAACGTTAAGTGCTGGCACTGTAAATAACTTATACTGAAGAAATCTTACCTTTTGGCTTTTAGCCTGATGATCTGAGATAATTAGCCCACTCCTATCAAGAGGCTAAAACAAAAAAATATTATTAGAAAAATAGATGGAAACTAAAAAACAATAACAGTCATACATAAAAAGGTTCAAACGTCAACTTACAGAATTGAATGAAGAAACAGATGGAATTCTTTTTGCATCCTGTTAATGTTACAACAGAATTTATTACTTGTGATATAATAACAAAATTATGCTATTTCCACTTAACTCATATTTTGCTACACTTCCATATTCAGTTTTGACTTTAAACACTTACAGCAAGTGGGCTTGACATCTTCTCTAGAGACTGCAATATGCGCCGAGCTGTTGAACTGGTCACACCGTAAGACTGCGCATTCAGCTGTTTGGCTTTCATCTGTCTTCTGACTGGAGCCTACAAAGTAAACCTTGGGTTACCTGGTGCAGCTTAAATATTCATTAACTATATATACTTATCAAAGCAGAATATATCCTTACAAAATAGAATCCATGTCCAAAGTGAAAATTATCAGTAACTCAGACAGGTGTCATTAAACTCCCAATTTTTCTTTATGCCTTCACTGAAAATCAGATTCTCTGCCTGAGATTACTTTACAGAGTAACTATGTCACATACCACCCAGAAAGGAACCTAATGAGTCTATTTTAAGATTGGTGTTAGCTCATCCACGTATCTGTTAAAGAAACTTTAAATTCATGACAATTGAGTCATCAGTTATCCTCAATGATGTAAAACATTCAGAGTTTTATAGCCAAGATAGCAAAACAAAGAGACTGTAACCTATAAATCTGAATACTAATGACTAATACCAAAAAAGAACATATGAAAATATATGGGTTGGGCCTGGCGGCATGGCCTAGCAGCTAAAGTCCTCGCCTTGAACGCACCGGGATCCCATATGGGCACCAGTTCTAATCCCGGCCGCTCCACTTCCCATCCAGCTCCCTGCTTGTGGCCTGGGAAAGCAGTCGAGGACGGCCCAAAGCCTTGGGACCCTGCACCTGCGTGGGAGACCCGGAAGAAGTTTCTGGTTCCTGGCTTCGGATTGGCGCAGCACCGGCTGTTGCGCTCACTTGGGGGGTGAATCATCGGAAGGAAGATCTTCTCTGTCTCTCCTTCTCTCTGTATATCTGACTTTGTAATAAAATTAATAAATCTTTAAAAAAAAAAAGAAAATATCTGAGCTATTTCTCAACAACTTACTTTAAGTTAGTATTAAGAAAAAATAATTACAAGCACAAAATCCAATGAAAACATTTCATTTTTTTGTTTCTTCTGTTTACAAAATCCAATGAAAACATTTCATTTTTTTCAACTCAGAAGACATCTCGTAAAAGACTGGAGAGGAGAACAAAGGTGAGGGGGAACCCCAAAGCCTATTAAACTGTGCCATAAAAAAGCATATCCTAACATTCTAATTATGTGGTTACCACAAAACCAAGTAATCCAGCACTGATTAATGTGGAAACATATTTTTGTAACTAAAACCTATCTAGGCTTTATAAACATCATGTCTGAAAAACTGAACCATAGAATTACTACATGTTCCAATATCAGTAATCAAACTCTCACTGTAGGTGTAGCACTTCACATTAGCTTTACTAAGAACTTTCATCCGTGCTGTCAGGCTAGGTTTTTGATGCTATTTCTAAAATTTATTTATGTATTTATTTGAAAGTCAGATTTACAGGCAGAGACAGAGACAAAGAGAGAAAATCTTGTTACCTAATGCCTCACTGAATTACCTCCCCAAATGACCTTCAATGGCTAGGACGGGGCCAACCAAAACTCAGAAAGCAGAAGCTCCAGGAAGGTCTCCCACGTGACTGGTGGGAACCCAGGTAATTGGGTTATCTTCCTCTGCTTTCCCAGGCACATTAGCAGGGATCTAGATCAGAAGTGGAGCAGTCAGGGCTTGAACCGGTGTTGGAGATGGTAGCTAAACCCAGTGTAACAGCACTGATCAATAGAGGGCTTTTCTTAAGAGATTCATTTATTTACCTTAATGGCAGAGTAACAGACAGACAGAGCTCTTCCTTCTATCTACTGGCTTAATCTCCAGGACCGTGCAAGACCTAGGCCAGGAGCCAGCAACTTCACTTGGATCTCCACATGAATGGGAAGAAGCAAAGCAGTACAGCCACCAGTTGCTGCCATTGAGGAACATTAGCAGGAACCTCAAAAGAAAAAATCAGAGTAGGGGCCAGCATCCTGGTGTAGCAAGTTAAGCCACAGCCTGTGATGATGGTGCCCGTTCAAGCTTCAGCTGCTCCACTTCAGAGCCAACTCTGCTAATGACCTGGATGTTTGTATCCCTGCCACCCATGCAGTAGACTGGTCTACAGTTCCAGGTTCCTGGGCTTAGCGCAAGTTCCTGGCACCTGTGGCCAATGGGGAGTGAACCAGTAGAAGGAACACATCTCTATCACTTACATTTAAGTAATTTTCAAGAAAATAAACCTTAAAAAAAAAAAGCTATATTTATGACAATTACAAACCAAAATCACAATGATTTGTGTTTACAACTACATGCCCAACAAAATGATGAAAAAAAATCAAAAACTAATACACCAATTATGGAAGGGATGCAGAACACCTAGGACTCCCAACAACACTGAGAAGATGAGCTGCAACAGTCACTCGAAAATACTTCAGCATCCTATGTTTATTTAACACTTATATATATGACAGAGCAATCCAACTTCTAAGTATTTACCCACGAGAGACAAACGGCAAGAGGGTTTTTTGATTACACAAGGAACTGTTTTAAGGTGATGGTAATGTTTGTTCAATCTTTCGATGGTTCAACAAAATCACAGTTGTACAACTTTCTGTGCTCTATTAAAAAATGAGATATGCTATTTATAAGTCTTACTATGTGTAATTTGTACCTCATTACACACATATCTGCACATGAAAAATACTGAATGAGGGGGCCAGCCAACATGATGGCTCAACTGAGTAACCCTCCCCTTCAAGCACCTGAAATACCATAGTTTTGTGTCCCAGCTGCTCCACTTTCCATCCAGATCCCTGTTTACGGCCTGGAAAAGCAGTGGAGGATGGCCCAATGCCTTGGGGTCCTGCACCTGCATGGGAGACCCAGAAAAAGATCCTGATTCCTGGCTTCAGATCAGCTTAGCTCTGGCAGTTGGGGCCACTTGGGGAGTGAACCAGTGGATGAAAAATCTTTCTCTGTCCCTCATCTCTTTGTAAACATGCCTTCCTAGTAAAAATATTTTATCTAAAAAAAAAAAAAAAAATGCTGACTTAGACCTAAAAGAACATTCCACAGGGCCAAACCCTGTGGAAATACTAGTCCCACTGGTTAGCTAAAGAGTTGGGGTGGTGATGGACTAAGCTAGGTGTGACCAAGCAGCCTACCATCACTCACTGGTGAAGGAACCCACAACAGTCTGGACTGGTCAAAGCAGCAGCACCTGAATGCGCATCCTAAACAGGGTGTGGGGTGGGCCGGGCTGCAACATTCACCAGCTCATACAAGGCCAAATGGAAGGCTAGACTATGCCAGACACTGGCCTAACACCCACTGGCATGTATGAGAACTGGGTCTGGGAGTGGGTCAAGTGGAGGAACTTGTAAACTCCCCTTGCGGGTCATAACTCTCGCGGGTGAACACATGGTCCAGGCCTGGGGGTCAGACAAGCTGGGCAAAGTAGCTCCAATGGCTGACTAATGTGTGGGTTAGTAATGGAACGGGGAGGACCAGGCAGGAAGGAGCAAACCGTAGCTCACAAGCAAAAATATTAATCAGGATGGAGCACAAGTTATGCCGAGCTAGGCTCTTACACCTACTGGTCTAAAGCATCAAAGGCAAAAGGCCAAGAGAGGTGAGGGGCTGAGCCAAGCTGAGTCAGAGCAACAACTAGCATGCACGCGATCTATGGCTGGGAACAGGCCCAGTTGGGGAGCTAAGGGGACACCCTAACTGGGTTGGAGTTTCCCCTGAGGAGGATGGGGGCTGGAGTAGGGGCTGCATTCTGGTCTGGATATGGCTGCAGTCTCCCTTGGCACAAGTGTGAACTGGGATTGGACACACCAAGCCGGGCTAAACTCCAGCACCATCTGGTTCTCTGGAGGACCAGGGCAGATGTAGGATAGACTAGGCTAGGTGTCTGCCCCTACTGAGCCATGTGTGAGCTGTGTTTGGGAATGGTCAAGCCTTGGCTGGGCTGAAACATCCAACAATAAGAACCAGAATGGGTTGAAGGCTAGGACAGGAGGTGAACTGAGTAGGGCTGGCTCATGGACCCACCGATATGCTCAAAATCTGACACTGGGAGAGGTTCTGATATAGGAGCCTGGGCAACTCCTCTGGCAGGCCACAAACCCTGCAGGTAAGCACAAGAAGCAAAATAAGGAACAGCCCAGATCAGGCCAGGCAAAGTTACCCACCGGCATAGCACAAGTCAGGGGCAGACCAGACTGAATCAATTCATATCTGCCACTAATGAATTTGAGCACCAGAACAGTGTGGGTCGGGCCAGGTATCGTCGCAACGCATACCAATACACATTACAGCTGGGATAGGGTACATGCTGGGCTGGGTTAGACCATAATCCAAACCAGCTGGAATTGGGGGTAGGCCGGGCAGGGCCAGGCTACAGCACCCACTAGCAAATGCCGAGGTGAGGCAGGCCATGCCAGATTGGGACACAGCGCTAGTAGAACTAGGGAGGGAGGGCGTAAAGCTGGTAGGGGGAATGTGGAGGGTCCCCCCCTGCTGGAACACCTCACCCACTGGAGAGCATGACTTAGGATGGGGATAGACCAGACCAGGCAGGCCTACACCACCTGTGGGCCTCATGCAAGCCAGATCAGGGAAGAGCCAGGTTGACTGTCCCTATTGATGCAAACATAAAGCAGAATGGATGAGGATTGGCTGGACTTTGCCGCAGCATCAGACAGCAGATGCTGGCACTGGGGCAAATCTGTAAAGTTAAACTACAGAACCATCTGGAAAGTGCATGATCCGGAAATAGTGGACTCCTCCCTCTTGGGTTACCCCTCCCACTGGAAAGCATGAAAACCAGGACTGGGGCAGGGGTGGCTGGACAGAATGGTACCCACCAGCCTAAGTGTGGGCTGGATAGTGGACCTGGTTGAGTTGAACTAGGCCTCAATGCCCATTGACATGTATGAGAGTTCAATGGGATGTGGGACAAACTGGACTAGTCTGCTGCACATATTGGCAAGCACAGGAACCAAGGTAGGGGGCAGGCCTGGTGTGGGTTATTGTGGGTCGCTCCAATCAGGCTGCAGCTCCCGCTGGTTTATGTGAGGGCCAAGTATGTGCTGGGCAGAATCAGGCTGGACTGCAACACCTATTAGTTCCAGTGGAAGACAGGGCTGGAGACAGAACTGACCCAGCAATCGCAAACATCAGCTGATTGGAGCAATGGACTGTGCCAGGCCCTGTACTTGCTAGTACACACAAGCATCTGGTCTGGGATCATCTAAGACAAAGTTTCTTTGGGGATCTCCCCAATCGAACTGCTGGACTCAGAACCCCAACCACGAAGAGAAGCGCAGGTTTATGGTCTGCCATGGAGTGCAAATGCCAGAGCTGAGCCTCCTCAGTGGCTCAGATGGAGCAGTGGACAGCACAATCAGGTGCGCATGGAGGATATGGCGGTCTATTGGAACCTGCAAAGGACACCTGGCACCACAACAGAGGACAAAACAAATTAATCAACTACCCCAGCCACGTATTGGCAGTGAAAAACTGGCAGAGACTCTAAGGTGGACTGCCAATCAGTGAATTCTGCAACGACTTCATTGTGCTTGGAAAGGCAAAACTGGCAGCAATTCATAACTGTTGAACTATCAAAAACACTTGAGCAAGACCCTCTGAGCATACCCCACATCAGGGACCTGGGATGCGTGGGAGACTGGGCGGGGCTTCTCCCTTTATCTCCCGCTTTACCCCAACACACACACAAAAAAAAGAGAACATGGAAATCATAGCCTTACCCACTTTCCCCTAGCCCTTGAACCTTTGTGCCCTAATTAGCCATGTAAAGATTGTCAAAAATAAAGAAAAAAAAAAAGCCACAGACAAAATGCTGACTTAGGCCTAAAAGAACATTCATATCCTATAATCCATAGTTCAGTTTCAGCATTTTACTAAAGAATAATTAAAAAGTTTTTTTTTTTGAGTGTCAACACTTATTATCGAATTAAATGAAAAAAGGATTACCAGCCTTTACCCATTTAGACCAACCTGATACGGTGTATGCTGTTGTTTAGACTGTCTTACAGCAGCTGCTGCGCCACCATACATTGTTTTTCCAGGATAAAAGGGGGAATCTCCAAGCTGACTTGTTTTAAGGACTGAAGAATTCCCAAATGACTGAACAAGGAAAAAAAAAAAAAAGGATAAATTTTAAGTAAAGAAACAGAACCACTGTGATGAAATCGAACCCAGTCAGTACTCACAGGGGAAAGTGTTCCAAAGGCAGACAGGTTGAATGCTGGTTTCTTTGAGTTGGTGGCAGTGTGCTGGGAGAGGGAATGAGAGTGAGAACTCTGAGCCTCTGGAGACCACAGAGGCGGCAAGGAAGTGTTCTTTGAGACAGCTATGTCTGAAACAAAAATACATAATGTGTATTAATAGCACCAGTTACAAGACCCTACATTTTTATTAAAAAATAACTTTCCCACACACAAAAAAGGTCATCCTGTGAAATTTAATATTATTACCAAATGGCAAGAATACCTTTATCAGAAGCTCTTGAAGAAAACCCACTGGTAGTTGAGATGTTATCATCCTCATGCTGTGAGGTAGAATCTTTAATTTCCTTCACAAGGGAAAATCCAGAACTGCCAATTGGGAACGCTGAGGATGTAGACGGCTGACAATGCAACGCGGGGGATTCCAACACGGAGAAATTCAGATGGCTCCGATGGAGAGAAGGCCTCGTTAATACATCTGGATAATTCGAAGCAGTACCAGTTGTTGAAGGTTCTTGAAAGAAAAGCACCCATATTACACATATGTAACTCAGAAAAAGCAATACAACATTATTACAACAAAATGTTAACATACCATGTGACAGAGCTTTTAGTGAATAAGATTCAATTTAAGAAACTTTAACCAAACAAGGTTTCAACTAAATTAATCTAATGTCAGGTTAGTGTAGTTCAGTGATCTGATCCCATAAACCTTCTAAAGTACTCAGTTCTTCATTTTGCCCTTGAATAGCTAAGTTTAAGATGTGCTTATTAGAAAGTCAGCAGAACAGGCATTTGGTCCAGCAACTGACACACTATTTCAGACACCAGCACCCCGAACTGGAGCACCTGAGTCCTAATCACAGCTCCACTTCTGATTCCAGCCACTTGCTAACAGTGCGGGAGGCAGCGGATGATGGGTCAAGTAACTGAATCCCTGTCATTCATGCTAGAGGCCTGGACTGATTCCTGGCTCCTGGCTTCTGCCTGGCCTGGCTCCAGCTATTCTGGCATTTGGGCAGTGAACCAGAAAATGGAAAATCTCTTTCAGTTTCTCTGCCTTTCAAACAAAATGAAAACAAAAAAAACAAAACATTGACTTTTTATATGTTATACAATAAGCTAAAATGCATCCTTCCAAAATTACCAATAATAAATTTGATTTTTTTTTTAAGACTTTTTTATTTTTATTGGAAAGGCAGATATACAGAGAGGAAGATCTTCCTTCCGATGATTCATTCCCCAAGTGAGCGCAACGGCCAGTGCTATGCCATTTCGAACCCAGGAGCCAGGAACTTCCTCCAGGTCTCCCACACAGGTTCAGGGTCCCAAGGCAGTGGGCCGTCCTCCACTGCTTTCCCAGGCCACAAGCAGGAAGCTGGATGGGAAGTGAAGCTGCCGGGATTAGAACTGGCGCCCATATAGGATCCTAGCGTGTTCAAGGTGAGGACTTTAGCCGCTAGGTCATGCCGCCGGGCACAAAATTACCACTAATAAATTTGTAATCTTGTTTATTTTATATGCATAAAAAATATACGCTCTCCCTAAACACATTCATTGTGCCTTTTATTCTGGTTTTTCATTTACCAACATAACTGTTTCTCTATTCAAAATATTCTTTCCAAACTGTATCACCAAAGTGATTTAATACATTTCATTGTTTTCTCAACATTCTGGTAAAATATGCGCCCTCTAGCATGGGTACGAGGCTTCAATTAGTAATGCCAACATCCCATATGGGTGGCAGTTCAAGTCCCAGCTGCTCTGCTTCTCATCCAGCTTACCGTTTGTGGCCTGGGAAAGCAGCGGAGGATGATTCCAAAACCTGGGGACCCTGTACCAGTGTGGGAGATCTAAAAGAAGCTCCTGGCTCCTAATCAGCTCAGCCCTGGCTGTTGCAGTCATTTAGGGGAGTGAACCAGAGGATGGATCATCTTTCTATCTCTCCTTCTATCTGTAAATTTGCCTTTCTAATCAAAACAAATCTTCAAAAGTATTTATGCACTTTTATGTGTATCTTTTTAGATAAAATCTTAGATAAATCTTTTAGACAAATTCATGGCTTTCTACTTTATGTATATTAACTCCAGAGAGAAACTTAATATCCCAAAGTAAATCACACACACAAATATATTGTATATATGAGTCTGATATTGGTCCCATAAATTAGCCTAAGCGATGTCAGGTATCCTAAAAACCTAATGAATAAACAGTTTTATGTGGAACTGCCCTGCCACACTGAATCAACTCTGCATATTCATTTCTGCTTAAGGCAAATATTAAACTGTAATTTTCTGAAAGTTACACTCCCAATAAAAACACAATACATTTTATCATAACCTACAACTGATAATTTTGTTTTCAGTCCATTATGTCAAATGGTAATTTTGAGTTTATTTTGTTTTGAATATTTTTCTTATGTTTATTAGCCATTTATATTTTTCCTGTTTATTGCTCATGAATAGATTCACAAGTAAGATCAAGACTTTATGACAGCTAAAATACTTTAACAATTTTTCTGGTTGGCAGAATTTCTATTAACTTTTTAAGCCTCAAGGGAGAAAGATGAAGAGAAATCCAATCTGATGGTTCATTCCCTGAATACCATAAGAACTGAGGCTGGGCCAGAATGGACAGCTCAATCTAGGTCTCCTGCAGAGATGGCAGGAAATCAGCAACTCTGGGGCCTGCATTAGCGAGAAGCCAGAGCTGGAAACCAAACTCACATATTCTGATGTGGGATGAGGGGGTCTTAACCATTAAGCCAAACATCTGCTCTCTAGACACTTTTTTTTGATGTCTTTCACAATCCAAAAAAATAACTGGTACCCTTTATACCATTTTCAATACTATAAACGGCCAGTGCTGGCATCCCATATGGGTGCTAGTGTTGTCTCCATCTCCCTTCCAGCTCCTTGCTGATGGCCTGGGAAAGCAGCGAAAATGGTCCATATCCTTGGGCCGTGTACCCACATGGGAGACCCAGGGGACGCTCCTGGTTTTACACCAGTTCAGCTCTGGACATAGAGGTCATTTGGAGTGAGCCCATGGATGAAAGCTCTGTCCTCCTCCCTGTAACTTTGCTTTTAAATAATAAATCTTAAATTTAATTACTTTTTTGACTGTTATTTTAATTTCAATGTAATGTTTACTCTATTTTTAAAGAACTAGCTACTTATTTTTGAAAGAGTCGGAGAATCTTTCATTTGTTGGTTTGCTCTCCAGATGGCTGCCACTGGCTAGAGCTGGGCCAGGTCAAAGTCAGGAGTAAGGAGTTTCTTCAGCTCTTCCACCTGGATGTCAGAGACCAAATACTTGGGCCATCCTTCACAGCTTTCCCAAGGATGTCACAGGAAATGGGACTTGAGTGAAGCTGAGCCCACAAGGGATGCTGGTGGCAAAGGTGGCAACTTCACCTGCTACACCACAATGCCAGCCCTCACAATGCTTCCTCTTTTAAAAAGAACTCTTTCATTTTTATTTGAAAGGCTGAGTTACAGAAAGCAGAGACAAAAAGTAAGACCTTCCATCCACTGGCTCACTCCCAAAATGGCCAAAAAGCCACAGCTGGGAGCCAGGAGCTTCTTCTAGGTTTCTCACATGGACACAGAGGCTCAAGGTCCAGAATTACCCTCCACTGCTTTTCCTAGGCCATAAACAAGGAGCTGGAAAATGGAGACCTGGGACCCGAACCAATGCCCCTATGGGATGTTGGCGCTGCAGTTGGAGGCTTACAGGCTTAGCTTAATATGCCACAACGCCAGCCCCAATGTTTACATGATTTCCTCTGGAATCAGTTACAATGTAGATATAAATAATTCAGTCCGCTTTCTAAATGGTGAGCCTGTTTATACCTTAATTCCTTTCTCAATGAGAGCCACCACCTACTACATGCTGAATTCAAGGCTTTTACTTCTTTTTCCTCCAATGATGCACTATACTATAATGTTTCAAACTCCCTACCTTCAGAACACAATGTGTGTTGAAGTTACTCTTTCCCCTATTCTTCCCTTTCAGTATTTGTGCATTTCCAGGAACTTTAAATCTAATTTATCAAGTTCCCCAACAGTCTTCCAGCTAGGATGGAGTACGGAATCAAGAGTAGCCCCTATATTGTAAACAATAAAAAACTGAAGAAAATAAATGAGATTCCTGCTTTTTATAAGACTTAATTTTATTTGAGGTTGAGAGATTGAGAGAAAGAAAGAGAAAATCGATTCGATACACTGGTTCAGTCCCCAAATAATTGCTAGGAACAGTACTGGGCCATCTTTTACTGTATTCCCAGACCCACTGGCAGCGAGCAGGAGCAGAGGGTGAAGCAGCACAGACTTGAACCAGCAGTTAGGTGAAGGATAGAGGCACAGCAAGTGGCAAATTAACCAGCTGTACCACAACTCTAGCCCTTTTAACTGCTTTTATACTGTGGAAAACAGCACAAGAAAACTCGCTTGGTGAGAACTGTAATTACCCTGCTCTGTCCCAGGGACCTTTTCTCACCTGAACAAAGACCTGGAATCTAAGTAAAACACAGCAAGCAGGAAGCAGAATTAAGGTCATTAGGGAAGAGTAGGGACCTACCAAGTGAAGCTCCTAGTTGTCTACACTGAAGTGCCCAGGGAAGGGTGGGGGACATCACGTATACAGTTCAGAAAAGACACTAGGAGTGAGTTTATTTTAGCAGTCTAGACACTGTGTTCCGCCTCAGAGTACCTGCGTTCGGGCTCCAGCTCTGGCACTGATTCCATCTTCCCACCTCATCCTAGCCTTGGCCACTGCAGGCATTTGGGGAATGAACCAGCAGATGGGAATGCACGCACTCTCAGCTCAAACAAATAAAAAAGAAAAAAGAGAAAGAAAAGAAAAAGAAGAAAAGTAAAAAGATTCTACACAGTGAGCAATGCAGAATAAAGAAGGAAAACAGGATTCAGTTCCGGGACTGTCAAAACTCAGATTCCATTAACACTTCCTGACAACAGCTGAGACACAAAATCCTTCCCCTTACGAGTAACCTCATGTTCAATGGGAGGCCCACTGTAGATCCATCCTAACACCCAAAGCAGAGACAATCTGGAGTCTAACCACACACAAACAGCTTAGGAAACACCTTGAACTTGGAAAAACACACATTATTACTGCATAAAATTTCATCTATAAGAGTTCAAGATGAGGAAGATGACACCATCCCTATTCTGTATCCATCGTTCAAAATTGCCAAGTATTTAGACAAAATTAATGAACATAAAAAAGAATGCAATCCACAGTGGAAGGAACAGTCAACAGAAATCTTAAGCCAAGACTTCAAAGTACTTAGCGAAGATTTTAAATTCCTTTTTTTTCTTGAAATACGCTCCAGTTTCTTAAAAGACCTGTTAAAATTATTTTCATTGGTATCCCAGTAAATTTAAATTTTAAAACACAATTGGTGTCATTTCACAAGCTTTCCTTTCCTTGGGGTCTCCATCAAGTCCCTAACAAGAACTTGAAAGGATTCCTTCTTTCACAGTACCATACAATTCCTCAGAATATTTCCACAGGTTTTCATTATTTGATATTCTAAATGAGATGTTTGCCTCATAGCTAATACTTAAATAAGAGTTACTAATTCATCAAATCTTAACTTTGTGATGAACTCTCAGAATTCTCATATTCTAACATATATCTCCTGTTATCTAACTACATATTTAGCATCCAAAAGTGATGATGATGATGATGATGGATGATGATGATGATGATGATGATGGGCTTCTAATTCCTAACATTGAGAATGCTTCTAACATTTCACCATTAAACATGATTCTGGCATTTGGTAGAAGACAAATGTTAAACAAGTACTAGCATCTGAACAAAAATAAATCAATAAATGTTGGCCAAGAATGCAAAAAATCAATACCCCTTTTTGCTACTGCTGGAAATGCAAAATGCAACAGCCTTTGTCAAAATACAGTAGTTTCTCAAAAAAATACATAAAATACCGGAAGACAGGCAACTCCACTTTTGGGCATATGCCTCCACTGCAAACAAGCTATCTGAAGAGAACTGTACACCACCATGTTCCTTAAATCATCATTCACAACAACCAAAAGGTGGAAACAACTCAAATGTTCACCAAAAGATGAACGGATATGGTCCGGCGCAATGGCTCAGTGACTAAATCCTTGCCTTGCAAGCACCAGGATCCCAAAATGGCACCAGTTCCTATCCCAGGTGCTCTACTTCCATTCCTACTTCCTGCTGGTGGCCCGAAAAAGCAGTGGGATGAAGGTCTGACCCACACAAAGCTCCTAGCTTTTGGTTTCAGATCAGCTCCCCAGCTGTTGCACGGAAGACTTTTCTCCTTATACCCCCTTCTCTAAGTAAATCTGCCTTTCCGATAAAAATAAATCAATCTTAAAAAATAAAACAAAATCAGTCCTGGCAACCTGTTGATTAGACATATTTAATCAAACATTGTTGCACATTAAAAAGGAAAATCAAATATATGCTACAATATGAATGAACCCTGAAAATTAAGCTAAGCGAAATAAATCAGTAAGAAAAAGCTAAATCCCCAGCTGTAGTCAACTGCTAGGGTGCATTGCACCTAGGCAAGTGTTACCTTCTGGGAGAAAAGCAGCTAATGGCTGGTGGCATCCTAGGCACAGTTGATGCCAAATACCAGTGTGCTAGCATGGTTGCCTATTCTATTTTCTTTTTAACAGATGTGGGGAGGCAGATGCTAGCACACCAGCAAAGTCTGGGGACTGGCGCACCAGTGTGCATGGGCCCCGAGAAGGCAGGCAGGGCCATAGGCTGGCTGAGCACACCACCAGAACAGGCTTTGGGATCTGCACACTCATGGGCATGAGTGCTGTGGACTGTTTGGGGAACAGGTCTGGGGATGTATGGAGAGAAAACTACTGAGGGAGAGAATCTGACAGGTGGGGACTTTCACCAACCTGGCTACTGCACTAAATGGCGGTGAGACTGTGGTGTGGAGGAGGGAAACCAGAGGACCTTTCAGGGCCAAAGGAAACACCCACCCACGTGAGAGATTCAGGCTGGGATTGCTGGCATCAACCATCTACTGGTGAACATGAAAGCCATGGGTGAGGAACTGCCCAGCAGGGCTTGACCACAGTACCCACCAGTGAGTGTCAGGCGGGGGATGGACAATGACACTAGACAGCATGCGAGAACTGGGTCTGGGAAACTTGTAGGCTCACCCCTGTGGGACTGTCATGCCAGCCACTTTGCTTGAGGGATGGAGTGTGGTGATGAGCCAAGTTAGGCATGACCATGGAACTCACCAACACTAATTGGTATGGGGCTAGGTTTGGCTGCAACCTCCACCAGCACACACGAAGGTTGAAGACTGGGGGTGGGGTGGGGTGGGGTGGGGGGTGGAAACTGTGCCAACTAAGAGCCTATTAGCTGCTGGCATGTTTTAGGTATGGGTCTGGGGGTGGGGGGACTTGGGGACCCTGGTGAGCATGTTGAGTCAGGGCTACGCGTTGGTCGTGGTCGGCCAGGCAAGGCTGTTCCACTTGTTGGCAGATGTGTGGGTTGGCTGAGTGGGGAGGTGTAGGAAGGGGGTGGACCAAGGCCAGGCCAAACCATAGCACACTGGCATGCACAGAGGCCAGAATTCGGTTGTGCAGGTCATGCCAGGCTAGGCTAGGCTAGCACACCTACCGGTTTGCATGAAAGCTCAGAATGGGAGCAGGTTGGACAGGGCTAGGCTGCAGCATCTGATGGCAAAGACCAAGACAGGTGATGGGCTATGCCAGGTGGTTCAAAGCAACACTGGCACACTTAAGCTCTGTGGCTGGCAGCAGGCCTGTAGGGGGGCCCAGGGGATGTCCTGGTTGGAATACAGTTCCCACTAGTGAGCATGAGAGCTGGACTGAGGGTGGCAAACTGGACTGGACATTGCTGCAGCACCACTCAGCATGGGTGTGGACTGGTCTGGGATGTGCCATACTAAGCTAGGTTCCAGCACCCTCTGGTGCTCACAAGAGCCAGGGTGGTTTTAGGACAGGATGGGCTAGGTCTCGACACCACTGAACCACACAAGAGCCGGGTCTGGGGGTGGACCAAGCAGGGAAGGGCTACAGCACACAATGGTAAGAGCCAAAATTGGCAAGGCCACTGTACCTGCTAGGATCGGAGGTCGACCAAGTCAGGCTGGGCCAAGAACCCACAGGTGTGCATAGGATCTGCCTCTGGGAGGTAACCTGATAGAGGACCTTAGGGAACTCCTCTGGCAGGACACAGTCCCTGCAGATAAGCACAAAAACCAAAGGCTGGGAGCAGCCCCAAACAGGCTGGGTCAGTTCATAACACCTATTGGCAGTTTTGAAAACCAGGATGGGGTGCAGGACAAGTCAGGTTGGGCCTACCACCACCCAGTTCACATTAGGGCCAGGACTGGAAGTTGTCCAGGCTGGGCTAGGCAGTAGCAACCACGGGACTGGGGGCAGCCTGGGTCCAAGCCAGGCTGCAGCACCCACTGATAAATGCCCACGTAAGGCAAGACATGCCACATTGGGCTGTAACTCCCAACAGCAGACGTAAAACCCAAGGGAGGGAGACTGCAAGGATTCCCCTGCTGGACCACTGCTCCTGCTGGTAAACCTAAGACCTAGGATCGGGGGGCAGACCAGGTTGGGCAGGACTACAACACCTACCGGCTGACATGTGGGCAGGGTTAACAGGAGAGCCAGGCTGGGCTAAGCAACCGTATCCACTGGTACATGGGCTAAGACAGAGTAAGTGCTGGCTGGTTTGGCTCTGCTGCAGCATCAGCTGTACCAGTTCATATGCTGGCTACTCCACTTCTCTTCAGCTTCCTAACTGTGGCCTGGGAAAGCAACAGATGACTACCCAAAGCCTTGGAACCCTGGATATGCAGGGGAGACACGGAAGAGGCTCTGGGCTCCTGGCTTTGGATCAGCTTAGCTCCAGCCATTGTGGCCACTTGGGGAGTGAACCAGCAGATGGAAGAGCTTCCTCTGTATCTCCTCCTCTCTGTATATCTGCCTCTCCAGTAAAAAAAAAAAAAAAAGGATGTTGATAAGACAGTTTTCTAGCAATTGACAGATCTGTTAGATCCAGAATGTTTAAAAACCGTAGAAGAGGGCCCAGTGTGATAGTGTAGTGGTTAAAGTTCTCGCCTTGAACACAAAGGGATCCCATATGGGCGCCAGTTCTAATCCTGGCAGCCCCGCTTCCCATCTAGTTCCCCGCTTGTGGCCTGGGAAAGCAGTCGAGGATGGCCCAAGACTTTGGGACCCTGCAAATGTGTGGGAGACCTGGAGGAGGTTCGAGCTTCCTGGCTCCTGGCTTCAGAATGGCTCAGCTCCAGCCATGGCAGCTGCTTGTGGAGTGAACTGTCGGGCAGAAGATCTTCCTCTCTCTCTCTCCTCCTCTCTGTATATCTGACTTTCCAATAAAAATAAAATAAATCTTAAAAAAACAAAAACTGTAGAAGAAAATATTCGATGTAGTTCTGTTTAAAGGTATGCTAAGACCAATCCCAGCTGTTCATATATACATGGTTTTCTTGCCTTCTACACCAGGCTCAATGAAGAACACAGTATAAGGGCTAATAAACCTAAATAAGGGTGTATCGTCTACAGATTCATATAAACCATACATCCTTAGTCCCTACACATAACACTCTAGCACCAATCAGGCACAGCATCCCATAACTTCAATCCACTGCTGACTCTTGTACCACAATATGCTCCTATGTGGCGTTTAGAGATCTAAACTCTGTTTTATCGATGAAAATCTGAAATGCACAGGATTGGTTGGGAAGAAGGGAAGGTTACAGATTGCCTGGAAAAGCAGGTCTGGGAATATACTGGAATAGGGAGCCTGAGGGCATGTTCTATGCAAGAGCTGGGGTTGGTCACAGACCTTGGAAGTCACCAATTCACCAGAGCAGGGACTAGGTGTGTGCTGGCTGTAGGCTGGGCTGCGCCAGGCTGTAGCACCTCTGGGACAGGAAAGGACAGAACTGGGAACATGCCAGGCTAGGCCACAATACCCACAAGATGTGGGGCTGTGGGGGACTCTCCTACTAGGCCACAGCTCCTTCAGGGTAGTGCAAGAGCCAGGGGTAGGAGAAGGCCAGGCCAGGCCACGGCAGGTCAGGCTGCAGGTGCTATCTACAGGGCTAGCTGAAGACTTGCTAGTTAGCCTGAGAAACTGAGCTGGGGGTGGTACTGACCAGACAGCTGCACCCACCGGTATATGCACTGCTGGTGCAGGTGACAAACTGAACCTGACCCTGCACTAGCTGGCGCACACAAGAATCAAGTCTGAGGTCACCCCAGGTGAGATTTCTTGGGGGACTACCTGACTAGACTTCTGAACTAATTCCTGGCCACAGGGGAAAATCATATGTGTGGTCCAACCTTTGAGCACAAGTACCAAGACTGGGTCTCCTCCAGTTGTTGATGGCTATGCCACAGAGAACAAACCTAGATGGATTGGAAGATCTGACAGCCAGCTCATCTAAACTAACAGAGGGCTTTGAGTAACTCATCGCAAGACGGAAAGAACACAGCTTCAACCACTCTCCTGGGCAGGTTTTGCAGCAAAAGCTAGGTCTGTGGATATACTGAAGTAAACTTGGTCAGCCAACAGACCTTAGAAACATTTTCTCAATCCTGGTGCAACAAAAATGACATCTCTCCTCCCCACAGCGGGGTCTCTCAGGCCACACCAATCTCCATCCCTGGATGCTGAGGTAATCTGACGACGAGCAGCAAGCTCCTCCACTCCATCCCCTCCCACACGGACATAGGGAAAGGGGGAAAAACATTTTATCTAACCCACCTGCCTCCACACCTCAACTCTCCCCATCCTAATCAGAGGGCCAGATGGGCATGCATCCTTCACAACCATAGACAATACTAGGGCGTGGTGTGGCAGTCTAGTGGCTAAAGTCCTCGGCTTGCATGCGCCGGTTCTAATCCTGGTGATCCCGCTGCCCATCCAGCTCCCTGCTTGTGGCCTGGGAAATCAGTCGAGGACGGCCCAGAGCCTTGGAAGCCTGCACCCACATAGACATAGGAGACCCAGAAGAGGCTCCTGGCTCCTAATAGGCACAGCTCTGGCCATTGTGGCGGTTTGGGGAGTGAATCAACAGGCAGTAGAACTTCCTTCCTCTCTGTATATATGACATTCCAATAAATTAAAATAAATCTTTTTTAAAAAGACAATATTTAAAAAGGTATATTATTTGAAGTTTTCCTCAGTGGTCTATCGTGGGATTTCCCCGGCGAGCCAGACCACTGGCTGCCTGAGGGCTCCTAGACTTACACATGCTCAGCAGACTGAGAGTGCCGCCAGGAAGCCCTTCCTGGTGGGAGCATGACTGGGAAGAGAAGCCACTTGCTATTTCTCCTTTACATCCCCTCCCCTGTTAATCCGGTTCCTGTAACTCCTGTTTGCTGTGCTTTTGCCTGAAGCCTGGTGACTGTTTCCCAAATTCCATGTGATCTATCTTTAGAGGGGCTTGCCTGCTATTGTTTAGTTAACAAGTAACTTTTAGCTGCCTGCCCAGTAAAAGTTGTTGCATAAAGTGCCCAGAAAAGCTCAGTAAGGTATGCGTTGGTTCATTCCAGCCCAATGTTACTATTAAAATCAAAGTGACACTCTTACACTCAGTGAAACGTTTCAGGTGATACTGAATATATTTTAGCTTCCCTTAACACTACTTCAACAGTAAGTAACATCTTTTTAAGATCTCTTGAGAATCTACTTTAAATGTTCGTACATCTACTACCGCTTTTGTCATCTTACTTGGTGACATGTTAAGCCACACACTATGTGTGACTGAAGATATTACATAAATACTTAGAGAAAGGTCAAGGCAAGCTCTAAGAACTGCCAGAGACTCAGCAGTAGGACTCAAAATAAAATCAGAGCAGGAGAAAAACCATCAAGCTTTTGAATCAGGATTCAAAAAGTGACCCTCCATTTCCTCCAAACAATCAGGGAATTGAGGCGAGAGGCAATTAGGTATTGAGAATAAGAAAAACATCGGGCGTAAGCTGAACATAAGTTGAGCGTTGTTGAAGCCAGGTGTTCACTGCTACCATCCTCTGCACTTCTGTAGTCTGAAATTTTCTAAGTAATTGTGGAAGTTACAAAGGTATGTAAAATATACATAGCCATAAAGCTAAGTTATAAATTTAATGACAAAATATGACTTCAAATTCACTCTGGAAAAGAAACAGATTCCTTTGTTTGATGGAAATAGACATACCAAAAACTGAACTTGACAGAGAAAGAATCAGAAATTCAACATGAACCTTACACTTGAAACTAGCTTATTCCAAATTGATCCAATATTAAAATATCTTAGATCTATCATTTCTCTGAAATTATTCAAGTTCAATCCACTTTAAGACCTAACATAAAAGCTAGAAAATATGCTGTGAATGTGTCAAGCACGTTAAGAAAGGAAGAAATAAATAAATCTTTAAGAAGAGCAAAATCAGAATTCATCAAAATTTAAAACTTTGTTTTAAAGGATAGTATCAAGGTGAAAAAACTCAGAGAATGGCAGCAAATAACCACAAATTATGTACTGATAAGGGACTTCTTTCTAGAACATTTAAAGATCTTTTGCAATTCAAGAACATAAGCTTTTATCAAATATAAACAAATGGTCAAAAGAACTTTAAAAGATGCAGACTGGACTGCAACACCCATTGGTTCCAGTGCAACTCGGGACTGAAAACAGAACCAACCCAGCAATTGCAACCACCAGCTGATCGGGGTGATGGACTGTGCCGGGCCCTGTGCTTGCTAGAACATACAAGAAACTAATCTGGGAATACCGCAAAGTATCTTTGGAGATCTCCCCAATCGAACTGCTGGACTCAGAACTCTAACCAAGAAAAGACAGAAGACAGAACAGGACAATCATTCATCTCAGCTATATGTTGGCAGCAAATTATGGGGCAAACGGAGACTTTATGATGGACCATATCAATTGGTGGACGACCTCATCGAGCGAAACTGGCAGCGATTCATAACTGCAGAACTATTAACACCACTCGAGCACATATCTCAGAGCATGCCCCACATCCGGGACTTGGGGTGGGCGGGAAACCGGGTGGGGCTTCTCCCTCAATATCCCCCTTTACCTCAGATACGTGATGGAAACAATATGGACATAATAGCATTACCCACTTTCCTATCCCCCTAAACCTTTTTTTTTTCCTTCTTTTTCCTTTAACTGTAATTAACTATGTAAAGATTGTCAACAACAATACAATAAAAAGAAAAAAAATTAATAATTAAAAAAAAAAAAAAAAAAAAAAAAAAGATGCTCATTATTGGTCATCTGAAAAATGTAAATCAAAATTTAAAACCACTGCACCATTATAGCTACAATCAAAACAAATTGAAAATACATACTAGTACGGGTTAGGATATTAAAAAACTGGAATCCTTGAACACTGCTAGCGAGAGGGTAAGAAGGTGTAGCCATGTTCAACACAGAATTCCAGTAAGAGCAACTGGCATTTGTAGGGCAGCAGGTTAAGACGTTGCTTTTAACACCACTGACCCCTATCCACTCCAGTGCCACTTGAGTCAGTCCCAGTTACTCTGCTTCTGCCCAGTCAGTTGCCAGCCAATAGACTGGGAGGCAGAAAATGATGCCCTAGTGCTGTGGTTCATGCCATTCCTGTCACACACCCACAGGGAGTTTCTGGTTGCTGGCTTCAGCCTGGCCCAGACCTGGCTACTGTAGTCACGTGAGAAGGAAAACAACAGATTGGGAACATCTTTTTCTAGGTCTCTCCCTCTATCGCTTTGCATTCCCAATAAAACTTTTCCCCAAAAAATCTATACAAAAATACTCACAAGTTTAACTGAAAGTGACCTAAATTCCCACTGACAAATGGGTAAAGTGCAGTTTATCCATACAGTCAAGTATCAGCCAACAAAACAAGCAGGAATAAGGACTGCAGGGTGAATCAGCAAGCTAAGCCACTGTCCTAACTGCTCCCCGTCAATGCTCCTGGGAGAGCAGACGGTCCAAGTGCTTGTGCTCAGGCAGCCATGTGGGACACCCAGATGATGCTGCTTGAACAAGCCTTTGCCAATGTTACCACTTGGAGAGTGAAGCAGCACATGGAAGATCAATCTCTTGTCTCCCTGTTTCCACCAACTCTACCTTTCAAATAAATAAGCCATTAAACAAATAAGCTGTTACAGGATAAAACAGAGGTGAACTATGAAAACACTGTGCTAAGAGTAAGATGTCAGTCACAAAAGCCATTTATTCTATCATTCCATTTATAGGAATGTCCTGACAGACAACTCAGAGATGGAAAGTAGATAAATGGTTGCCAGGCATCGAGGTAAAGAAGTGACATCTGGGTCCGGTGCAATAGCATAAAATAGCATAAAATTCTCAACTTGAACATGCCGGGATCCCATATGGGCCCGGTTCTAATCCCGGCAGCTCCACTTCCCATCCAGCTCCCTGCTTGTGGCCTGGGAAAGCAGTTGAGGACGGCCCAAAGCTTTGGGACCCTGCACTCGCACGGGAATACAGGAAGAAGCTCCTGGCTTCAGATTGGCTCAGCTCCAGTCACTGGAACCATCAAACAGAAGATCTTCCTCTCTGTCTCTCCTTCTCTCTGTGTATCTGCCTTTCCAATAAAAATAAAAAAAATAATAATAAAATTTAAAAAAAGGTGACTTCTACAGCATCCTATAGAAGGGACTACAGCCCTGGGGCTTCCTTGTAAGGTGACAAAAAATGTTGTAAAAACTAGTGCTGCTTATAGTTATACAACTTCACAAACACAAAAGACCTCTGAACTATACACCGTTCTAATGAGATTTATTTATTTTTATTGGAAAGGCAGACCAGATCTATGAAGGAGACAAAGATTTTTCTGATTTTTATTGGAAAGACAGATCAGATTTACAGAAAGAGAGGATATTGCTCTCTCTCTTTCTCACCATTAATCTGCTTTTCCAATAAAAAGAAATCTTACCAAAAAAAAAAAATTATACAATGCTTTATCAGGATCCATTCTAAGGGCTTCACAATTAACATCTACAAAAACATTGGAGGAAAGTACAGAGGAGAAAATATATCACCTTGAAAAAAGTCAATGACTTTCTGAAAATTCAAAATCTACCACCAGAAGTTGTACCTCTAAGCTTATCTGAAAGGGTAACACTGAGGGAGAAGAACGGGAGGTGGGGGAAGGAAGAGTGAGAAAGAGAAAGAGAAGAGAACATCTACTTGCTGTTCACTCTCCAAAAAGCCACAATGGCAGCAGCTGGTCCAGGCAGAAAGCAGGGGCCTGCAACCCCATCTGGAGCTCCCACATGGACTGCAGAGGCCTAGGTAGTTGGGCCATCCTCCACTGCTTTTCCAGGTGTGAGCAGGGAGTGACTCTGAAGTAGGGTAGCATGGGAGTTAAAGTGGCACTCTAATACAGGATGCCAACATGCAAAGCAGTGGCTTAACTTGCTGCATCCTAAATCAGTCTTAGCTAGCAGGTGTGTATCTCAGCAATCTTTGATAACTAAAAACCATCCAAGTTTGCAATTTGTAATCATTTTCTTTCAAAAAGATTTTTGTATCATTTCATTAGATTTACCATAGCCTAGGTAATATATTTAAAACTAGAGCATAAAAATCTATCATTCTTAACAAAACAGCCACATTCTACTTACCTTCTGTATTACTGACTGTTGGCTCAGGAGTGAGTCTGCCATCACTGATGTTAGAGTTCTCCTCATTGGCATATATCATATGATCATTCTCTGTATTTTCGGGCCACTGTGGCACCCCACTTGTGTCTGCTGAACAGCTGCATGCATCCTCAGCTTTGTTGAAGTACCTCTGCAGCCACCCTGGTACAATGTTCTTCACAGACTCCGTAACCCTGCTGAGAATGCCCTGTTGACGAGGCGACAAAAAGCCATTTTAGAAATTTATCTTTTCCACTACACATTTACAAAAAGTCATGCCAAGCAAAACACAACTGTTAGCAGCAAATCTGACAAAATTTGGTCACTGACATTAATGATGATACAATGTTAATTTAAAAAGTTCAGACATTAAATTCTCACTTTCCTTCTTCTATATGCATTCATGAAGAAATAATTGCCCAAATATTCATTATTATTCTAATAATTAAAAGCATATCTACAGGTCATCAAATGAGCATTTCCTTTAGTAATAAAATATGCAATAAATGTCAACCTCAGAGAAAAGTCACCTAGTTTTACCCCAGTGTATTAACAGGAAAAATAGGCAATACATTCAACAATCATTTTTATTATACATTCTTTAAGAAACAAAAATTTAGACAAATAGAAACATAGCTTTAGAAAGACAGAAAATTAACAAGAAAGAAAAGAAGCCAAGACCTTTTCTGATGGTGAAATTTTCTAAAAATCTGAGGAATTAACTTTATTGTTATGACTTTTGAAAGGTAAAAAGTGATATAGTAAATGAGTCTTAACAGTTACTACAAATTTGCTGTGTGCCAGACAGTTTCTAAGCAATTAGACTATTCAATTTACTCTTCAAAGTAACTCGATCAAATTAGAATTAACATGCTCACTTGATGGATAAGACAGACAATAGAGCCAAGTACAGTCACTGCTACAATCTCGCCCTGACAGAGTGAGAAGGATGGGCTTTAGGACTGCCAGAATTTATGATAAAACTTGAATACTCCCCCAAGTATGATTTACTCTGAATAAAGAACACACACACAGAGCTGGAACAATGGCTCAACTGACTAATCCTCTAGCCAGTACTGGCATCCCACACAGCCAACAAACTGGAAAAGCAGTGAAGGATGGGGCCCGGTGGCATGGCCTAGCAGCTAAAGTCCTCGCCTTGAACGCCCCAGGATCCCATATGGGCCCGGTTCTAATCCCAGCAGCTCCACTTCCCATCCAGCTTCCTGCTTGTGGCCTGGGAAAGCAGTCGAGGACGGCCCAATGGTTTAGAATCCTGCACCTGTGTGGGAGAAGCTGGAGGAAGTTCCTGGCTCCTGGCTTCGGAATGGCATAGCACCGGCAGTTGTGCTCACTTGGGGAGTCAATCACCGGATGGAGGAGGATCTTTCTTGCTGTCTCTCCTCCTCTTTGTATATATCTGACTTTCCAATATAGTTAGATAGATAGATAGATAGATAGATAGATAAGCAGTGAAGGATGGCCTGAGGCCTTGGGACCATATACCCACTGGGGAACCTGGAAAAAGCTCCTGCCTCATGCAACCATTTAGGGAGTGAACAGTGACTGAAAGATCTTTGTCTCTGCTTCTCTCTCACTTTTTAAAATTTATTTATTTTTATTGGAAAGGCAGATTTACAAAGAGGATAAAAGATCTTCCATCCACTGGTTCATGCCCAAAGTGGTCACAATAGCTGGAGCTGTGCTGATATGGACCCAGGAGCTAGGAGCCTCCTCCAGATCTCCCATACGGGTGAAGGGTCCAAGGTTTTGGACCATCCTCTGCTTCAATCTGTCTTTCCAAAAAATATTAAAAATTAATTGAAATGTAGGGGGAAAGGGAAATCTCAGAGCCTACAGAACTGTATCATCAAATTAAAATTTAATTAATTGAATTTTTAAAATAGAAATTAATTTTTAAATGAAATTGGGCCCAGCACAGTAGCCTAGTGGCTACAGCTCCCTGCTTGTGGCCAGGGAAAGCAGACTAGGACAGTCGACAGCCCAAAGACTTGGGACTCTGCACCCGCGTGGGAGACTCAGAAGAAGCTCCTGGCTCCTGGCTTTGAATTGGTACAGCTACAGTTGTTGAGGCAACTTGGGGAGTGATTCAATGAACAGAA
Source organism: Ochotona princeps (assembly GCF_030435755.1). Taxonomy (NCBI): domain Eukaryota; kingdom Metazoa; phylum Chordata; class Mammalia; order Lagomorpha; family Ochotonidae; genus Ochotona; species Ochotona princeps. Next base: position 127,165,945 of record NC_080832.1, on the reverse strand, counting down.
GATCTTCACCTACGTTTTTCCTCTGTATATCTGACTTTCTAATTAGAAAATAATACTAATAAAATAAAAAATGAAATCATATGAAAATACTTCTCGATCTTCAAGTATAAAAGAAACAACATATCGTTAATATTATTATAATGAGAAAAAAGCTACCAAAAACAAACAGACGTAAGGTGTCCAAGTTTTGGCACTTTCAGTAGAAGTCACAGAAGAGAAAAAAGCATCAAATACAAACAATTAGCAAGGCGAAGGCAATATACATATATGTAAACCTACTCTGAAAGCCCATATGGGAAGCCATTGCTTCTGGGCAGAGGATTAGCCAGATCTAGTAAAGGATCAACTCTGGAGGTAGTGCCCACCAGTTTCATCAAGCGCCCCCAAGTGATTCTGACTTAAGCTGAAATTTGACAACCATTACTGACATTACAAAGATTAAGAGAACAGATGGCTAGGACCCAGCACACATGCTACAGACCCAGAGTTCCAACAACCTGATTTGGCCTGGCCCATCCCTGGCCATTTTCAAGGAATGAACCAGTGGATGGATTAAGATTTCTCTCTCTGTCTCCCTCTTTCTCTTTCAAATGCATACATCTCCTTTCAAAAATCGTTTTCAGTAAACCATGGGAACTGCTTCTATCAAACAGATTTAGCTAAGTATCTCCCTTTACAGCAATTTTAAACGTGTTGATGTAACAAAGATAGAACTCAAGGCACCAAAGGAAAACAGAGAGAATGAAGGAACTAGAAGAAAATGGTTTTCTTAGAGAAACAGAATTTCCTTTGACCTACTACCACCAAGACCTAGCATAACTATGTTTTCAGTTCCTAAAAGAAACTCTTTGGGGTGGGCGTTGTGTCACAACAGGCCAAGCCGCCACTTGTGAATAAGAGTACAAGTCCTGCTTTTACTCTGCTTCAAATGCAGCTACCTGTTCACATGTCACAGAACAAGCCAATGAGGGCTCAAGTACTTGCCCCCATTATGTGACAACAGGATGGAATTTTGACTCCTGACTTCAGCTGGGCTCAGCCTCTTGCTGGGGCTATCTGGGGAGTGAACCAGCAGGTGGAAGAGCTTGCTCTCTGTGTGTCTGTGGCTCTTTCTTCCTCGCTCTCCCAGTGCTCACCATCCAGCCTTTCAGAACAGACCAGTTTCTCTAAAGGAGAGGCTTTTCAGGCCTTGCTAGGAGTGGACCTGGGGGTCACAATGTGCGAGGCTGTTTTGTTCCTGAGAACCTGAGACACCGAGCAAGAGCTCCAGCAGCTGGATTATTCCTCATGCGTCTCCGTCAGCATGGCCCGGGCTAGACAGAACTCAGTCTGCCCAAGAGAAACAGGGGAGGCAGGGACCACACTCCTTGAGCCATTACCCTGCTGCACCGTCCCAGCACTGCCCGAGGAGTCATCAGCAAGAAGCAGGAGCTGGAAGCAGAGGCAAAGGCAGGCACTCCAACGTGGGATGTGAGCGTCCCAAGCAGGATCTTAACTGCTCAGAATTGCCTGTCCCGGCTACGGAATGCAAACCCCTTCAAAATTCACTGGCAGGAAGAGAAACATGAAGTTCATGGCACTGTAATCTGGCACAATTGCCTACAAAATACTGCTGCATGTTTTTCATGCAATGCTTGAAAACTGAGGATATGTGGGTTTTTTTTTTTTTAAAGATTTATTCAAAAAACAGAGTTGGACCCGGAACAAGGGCTCCTTGGCTACATCCTCACCTTGCAACCACCAGGATCCCATTAGTGCACCAGTTCATGTCCTGGATGCTCCACTTCCTTTCCAGCTCCCTGCATCTGGCCTGGGAAAGCAGTAGAGGATGTCCTAAAAGCTTTATTTAGGGGCCCGGCGCCGTAGCCTAGTGGCTAAAGTCCTCTCCTTGCATGTACCTGGATCCCATACAGTGCCAGCTCATGTACTGGCCACCCCACTTCCTATTCAGCTCCCTGCTTGCAGCCTGGGAAAGCAGTCAAGGACAACACAAAGCCTTGGGACCCTGCACCTGTGTGGGAGACCCGGAAGAAGCTCCTAGCTCCTAGACTCTGGATCGGCTCAGCTCTGGCCATTGCAGCCACTTGGGGAGTCAATCAGCAGATGGAAGATCTTCCTCTCTGCATATCTGCCTTTCCAATAAAAATAAATAAATCTTTAAAAAAGGCTTTGCTTAGATCATCATTTAACCATCACAATTTTCCACTTTGCAGATGAGCAAATTAAGAAATACTTAAACAACTTTTCCAAGTTTGATTAGAGCAGGGATTTAAATTCAATCTGACCTTAAGAGTTCGACCTCGGGGCTTAGGTGAACAAACCTGCCCGCAGCATGGTGGCTGCAGGGAGGTTCGGCCAGGCAGGGCTCAATGCTTGGGGCCCGAGTTCCAGCCATCACTGCCAAGCAGTGGGAGAATCCTGACTTGCAGGCGGCAAGCTTTAGGGTCTTGGGGGTGTGGAATTACTGCTTAGCGACATCCGTGGATAATGTCGCCATACAAGTAGGTGAGGAATGAATCCTGAGGAACTCCCAATGACAATGCCATTGTACTTGCAAGTAAGCAATGGGACTGGGACCAGAAAGGGCTGAACAAACCTGAGCTTACCAGCAAGTGCAGAAACCAGGCTGGAGCACAGGTCATGATGGGCTAGGCTAGTTTGCATGAGCCAGGGATGGCAGCCGACTGAGCAGGGTCAGGGTCCAGCACCCACCAGTGAGGAACTGGGGGCAGACTGGGTCAGGCCAGGCTATAGAAACCAAAGGCCAAGGCAAAGACAGGTGAGGGACTATGCCAAACTTGGTCACAGCCACCACTGGCATGCACAAGATTTATGGCTGGAAACAGGCCTGGTTGGGGAGTAAAGAGGTGCCCCAGCTGGGTTGCAGCACCCACTGGTGAGTGTGAGGCCAGAGTAGAGGCTGCTGTCTAGCCTGGGCATGGCTGCAGTGTCCCTTGACACAAATATGGACTGGGTCTGAAGTGTGCCAGATCGGGGTAGACTCCAGCACCAACTGGTGCCCGTGAGAACCAAGGTAGGTAGGTAGGTGTAGAATGGGCTGGGCTAAGTCTTTGCCACTGCTGAGCCATATGTATCTGTGTCTGGGTGTGGACCAGGCTTGGCTAAGCTATAACACCCAACAGTAAAAACCAGAATGGGTGACGGCCAGTCAGGAAAGGCCACTGCAGGACTAAGTATAAGTAGGGCTGGTGGGTGTGAGAACTGGCTTTGGGAGAGGTTCTGATGGAGGAGCTTGGCAACCCCTCTGTCAGGACACAGTCCTTGTAGGTGAGCACAAGAACCATGACAGGGGAGCAGTCCATACCAGGCCAGGGAACAGTACCCACTGCCATACATTTGGCACAGGTCAGGGGTGAACCAGGCTGGGCCAGTCCACATCACCCGCTGGTGAATCTGAGCAACAGAACGGAGTGTGGGTCAGTCCAGGTTGAGCCGTAACACAAACCAGTTCACATGAGGGCCAGAACTGAGGGCCAGATGGGCTGGGCTCGGCTGTGGCACCCACCAGTGTTGGGGTGGGCCTGGCCCAGCTAGGTTACAGCACCCACTGGAAAATGTTGGGGAGAGGCGGGCCATGACAGACTAGACCACAGCACCCAACCAGCACACATCATGGGGGGTGGTATGGCGGGAGGACAAAGACGGTAGGAGGGATGCAGAGGACTCCCCAACTGGACCTCCACTCTCAACTGTTGAGCATGAGAGTTGGGATGGGAGCAGACCAGGCTGTGCAGGGCTACAACAATGTTGGCTTCATGTGAGCTGGATTAGGGGAAAGCCATGCTGGGTTGACTGTTCCTACTGGTGCAAGCGTAAGTCAGAGTGGATGGGTTGGTTGAGCTTTGCCCCAGCATCAGCTAGCGGATGCTGGCACTGGGGGCAAATTCTGTCAAGTTAAACTGCAGAACCACCTGGAGTGTGCAAAATCCAGAAGTCGGAGTGGGCCCAGCAGGAAAAGTGGGACTTCCCTCTTGGGTTGCCACTCCCACTGGAGAGCATGAAAACCAGGACTGGGGCAGGCATGGCGAGACATAGTACCACCCACCAGCAGGTGTGTGGGCTGGTTGAGTTGAACTAGGCTTCAACGCCAACTGACATGTATGAGAGCTGAATGGAATGTGGGACAGAATGGACAAGTTTGCTGTACATAGTGGCAAGCATGGGATGGGCCCAGTGGGGGTTATTATGGGTCATTCCAACTAGGCTGCAGCTACCACTGGTGCACATGAAGGCCAAGTTGTGTGGAGAACAGGATTGGGCTGGGCTGCAACATCCATCAGTTTATGTAGAAGACAGGGCTGGAGACAGAACTGACCCAGCAACTGCAACTACCAGTGTGTGCAACAGACTGTGCCAGACCCTGTATTGGCAAACACACACAAGAATAAGGTCTGGAATCAATCACCTCAGATGAAGTTTTACTGGGGATCTCCCCAACTGAATTGCTGGACTCAGAACTCAACCATGGAGAGAACTGCATGTTCCATGGTGTGACCGTGGAGTGCGGAGCTGGGTCTCCTCAGCGGCTGAGACAGAGCAGTGAACATATTCAGGTGCACATGGAAAAAATGGCAGTGCACTGGAGTCTGCAGAGGATACATGGTACCACAACAGAGGACAGAACAAATGGATCAACTACCCCAGCCAAGTGTTGGCAGTGAATATACGGACAAATGCAGACTCTAAGGTGGACTATGTCAACCATGGATTCTGGAGAGATTTCATTGTGCGTGGAGTGGCGAGATCGGCAGTAATTCAGAACTGTTGAACTATCAAAACCACTTGAGAAGAACCCTCGGAGCATATCCCACACTGGGGACCCTGGGGTGGTGTCGGGTGACTGTCTCCCATCCCAGGGTGCAGAGGCATTTGGGAGGCTGGGTGTGGCTTCTCTCCTTATCTCCCCTCTTCCCCCAGACACAGGAAGGAAAAAAAAAAGAATGTGGAAATGGTGATCTCACCCACCTTCCTATAACCCTCGATGCTTACTTATCACCCTAATCAACTATGTAAAAATCATCAAAATAAAAGCAATCATTACAAAAAATTCAATCTGACTTTGAGCAAATTAGAGACAGACCTGAAATCAAAACTACTTACTATGTTCTGGCATGAGTTCAATGTTCAATCTCTAACTATCTTCCCTTTTCAAGACTGAGAACATCCTTTGAAAGATAACAGTAAGATCATCCACAAGCTACCAAACATTGCAGTATCACATAAACCAACATCCGGCAAACCATGCTCTATGGGTCAAATTCAGCCCTCAGCTTGTTATTCAGGCCTAGAATAACTTTTACATTTACTACATGATTTTAAAAACAAGACCAAGAATAATTTGTAACAGCAGAGCCTAAAGATTCAGTATCTGTCCCTTTACAAGAAAAATTTTTCCAGCCTCTGATCTAAAAGTACTGATGGGAGGAGATTGACTCTACAACTCCAAAGTAGAAGACAAATCTAAAACACACCCTCCAAAAGGGCAAACCAACCGATTTCTTCTGACCAGGAGGTGGCAGCAGGTTCTTCCAAAGGCAGGGGTCTGGTGTGCCTGTGGCCTTTACTGTGTGGCCACTCGGCCCACACTCTCCCCCGGAGTTGTCTGTCTGAGCTACACACACACACACACACACACACACACACACACACACACGAAAGCAGACTTAACAGAACAAACCACAGTCTCACAACTAGAAAAAAAAAATCACTTCTTAAATGCATCTGGATCAAAAGGTAAAGGTGTTGGGGAGAAGGCAGGCGATTACCAACGTATCAACAGTTACTCATTATATAGTTGAATAACCTCACAGATTTATTTCCATAATTTCAAGCAAATGACAATTTAAAGGTCACACATTAAAGGAAGAAATTTTAAAGCTCTAGACACCTCAGCAGAGCTAAATCAGAAGTCAGAACAGAAAATTACAAGTCAATTGACACGCAGCAAACGCAGCAGTTGCAGCACTGGGTGACTGCACCGTCAGCCCGGCCTCCAGGCTCTGCCCAGTATCCACCAGCTCCCAGGGCCAGACCTCTCATTCTTCCTCCAACCTTGTACTGCACATCTAAAAGCTTCAGTTTTTTCCACAAAACCCTCAGACACTTCATAAAATGACTATGAAACATGCCATGTCATGAAGCTCCATGCTATTCATGATGACTCAGCAACTATTCCAAAACATGCCGTTGATAGCTTAGAATAGCAGAAAGCGAGCAGATCCAAGGAAGTTCCAGCAAGAATTTTTAAAAATTCAAGTGTTAAAACCTAATCTTCTTTGAATAAATAAAAAGGCCAAAAACATTTTACATGTAGGCAAACGACCAATCAGCAAGATTTTAACACCACATGGCCTGAAATATTAGCAACAACGTGGACCATAGGCAGTTACGTGGCTAAGGCACTATTTCTCCAAAATTAGTTTGGGTAAACACATCCTAAAATAAGGTGTAATTTTAACTTATGACAGCTTGATTTTTAACCTCTGTCCAAATCACTGATTCAAATTCCAAACATTTCACTTTTCTAAGCCAAATACGTTTTATATCTAAGAAACCACTCTTAAGGGATTTTATTCTTAGGAGAAACAGAAAGCATGTTCTCTAACTTCCGTTCCACACAAGGATTCGGTTAGGTTAAAGAGCCAGACTCGTGACCTGAATTCTAATCCTCAATGCACCTGGAAATATCCCTGTTACTCACAAAGAAATGGGAAAACCAGGCATTTCTGTGCATACCTGGGAGAAAACCGGTGGGAGGAATGCCAACCTGCGCAGCCATCAGCACAGAACTACTCAACACAGTCCCCAACTTTTGTGATTTCTGATATTTACTTACAAGATTCCGATCTGAGGATCATCAAGCACAGTGCGTATGTTCAACCTTGACTAACATCCAACATAATGTAAGAAGGCTACCTTCAAGATTATGCAACAAGTTCCCATACCCTTCTACTTTTTAAAAAGTAAGATTTTACATTTCTAACCTTACTATCATTGAAAAACTATTCTCAATGGCTTTATTATCAAAACAGGCCTTTGACATTTTCCTGCTCTGTCCTTCCAGCAAACAAGTGAACACTGGAGAAAAGAAGAAGAAAAAAAGAAAAAACAATTTTCTCAGGCTCACTGTCTCCATTACAGTTAGAATCCATTTTTTAGACTCAGGATCAACTTTTTACACCACATAAACACTCAGGAAACTCCAACCAGCAACGTTCCCGCAGTATCCCGAGTCCCTTCACTTGTAGGATCCGCGCCGTAACCCCAAAATACTTGGAGCATGAGCTCAGAGCCGAGCTCCCGGTCAACCGTGGAGGACGGCCAATGCCAGCCTCTCATCTGGAGCGGGGGAGGGCCGAGAAGCACGGCGGGCAAGAGACGTAAGGGTGGAGAGGGACTTTCAAAACGGGGACCTGGAACCCGGTCCAGCGGGAAGAAGGGAGCCCCAAGCCCCGCTCTGAGATCCCAGAGGGGCACACTGGGCATTAAGTTCCACCTTCCGTGCGGCCCCGGTTGCCCGCGTGCGCGGGAGGCACAGCACCCCCGGCCCAGTCTCCGTCCCCGAAACTCCCAACGGGACATCCGAAAAGCAGCAAGCAGGAAGGCCGCTGGCCACGTCTGGCTCTTTCTTTTCCCTCCAGAAGACATAAAACCCTCAAACCCTTCAATCCCTCCAAAAACTAAAAAGAGAGAGAGAGAAAGAAAAAGAGCAAGGGAAAAGAAGAAAATGCGCGCACTCGTGAAGCCTGGATTTTTGCTTTCCCGCTGCGGGCCCGAGGACAGGAGGGTCGGATGGCCCCGAGTCCCACGTGGGCGCCGCCCGCCCGGCGTCCACTTCCCGTCGGCGGCCCGCAGCGGGCCTGGCCTCCCTCCGCCCCGGGACCGCCCGTCCACGTGGGGGGACCCGAGTCCCCCCGGGCCCTTACCTGATGCTGCGGTCGCCCCTGCTGGTAAGGCTTCACCGGCCCGTGCTGGCAACGCCGCGTCCGGATCTTGCCGCCACCGCCCCCTCCCATTCCTCCGGCTCCCGAGGCCATGGCGGAGCCCCGGCCGCCTTTCCCGCTCTCGGGGCGGGTCAGGGGAGGGCGAGAGGCGGCCCCGCCTGCCGGGCGCCCCCCTCCCGCACCGCCCAGCCCCGGTCCGACACCGCGGGGCGGCCCTCCCCCCCCGGGAAGCGCGAGTCCCGGCCCGCAGCGGCCTCCCGCCTCTGTGGATGTCACAGTCTCTATGGAGATCGGCCGCCGAGAACGCCGCGCGCTGCCGCGGGCGTCGCCGAGGCCTAGGCAGAACGCCGGCAGCCCGAGGTTCTCCTGCCGTCAGCCCGCCGGGCGCTGCCGCAGTCGGAGCCGCCGCTCGCCTCCCCCTCCCGTCGGCGCACAGGGCCCGCCCCGCCGGCGTCGGCGTCGGCGGCCGCGTCGTCGTCGTCGTCGTCCGGGTCGCCCGCAGTCGCTGCCGCCGTTGCGCCTATTGCCGCTCCTCAGGCCGCGGCCGCGGTCGCGAGCCAGGACGCCGTCACTCGTCAGCGCCCGACGCGCTTGCATCATGACGCTGCGACCTCAGGTGCTGGCGAAGAGGAAGGAAAGGGCCGCTGGAGCCCGCGCGCTGGGCCGCGAGGCCCGCTGGGAAACGTAGTTCAACGGAGAACGGAAGAGGAAGACGGCGGTTGGAGCAAACCGAAGGAGGGCGAGACGCGCGGCGCGTGACGTGAAGCCGGAGGAGTTGGTGCGGTTTTGCTTTTTTTTTTTTTCTTTTTTGGCTGCCCTTGGCTGTAAATTTAGACTCCGAGAGAGGCATGGCACATTAAAAATACTCACCTCCTCCCACACACAGGAGTTAATGGATCGCATAAAAAAAGTGGAAGTTGATTGAAAAGAAAAAATAGTGTCCGCGATCATTGGGCCTAAAATATAATTAGCAAAAATATATCCACCCTCATTCACTTGGCGTTAGACATCATATAAAGGGTGTGTTTTTTGTCAAACGCACAGGGTTGTCCCTGTGTGACCTTGAATAACCCAAAACTTTCTAAGCCTTAGCTTCCTCTTCTATAAAAACGGAAGTGTTCAGAACTGCCCTTGTAGCGCTGTAGTAAGGAGCAGACACGCTCAGCCAAGTGTGTTTGCTGGTATGCAAGAAACGCATTTGGTGATTACGGTCTTGAGCTGTGGAGTGAACCACACAGAGACATGTATGTGCTTCAAATAGAAGGTACTAACAAAGTAAGTGCACTTGTCTCAAAGATTGAATGCCCATGATAGGAACTGACCGGAAGTCCTCTTCTTCCGCCCACCTAAGTGTCCAGAAAACAGGTGGGCACCACTAGGACACAGACCTAGATCTGTAACCCAACTATTTTGTCCAGAGTTGAAACCAGTAACCCAATGGATAGAAAAAAAAATGTGAGAAATCGCAGGCTTAACGTTGCGTTTGAGACAGTTATTTTAAAGCTTACCATAACTTTGAAGCCAAAGTTAAATCACTTACTAGCTGTGTAGCCTTGGGGAAGTTACTGATCCTCTTTGTTAGCTTCAGTTTCCTCATCTGTAAATGAATGAATGGATATTTACCTATACACCTTTGTAACAGGGGAGTGGTTCTGGTGAAAGGAGATTAAACACTTAGGTGACGTCTAATACCCCCAGTTCTCCAGTGCTAGCTATGAACTGTTAGGACATTTAGGCCATCTCCACCACCAAACTGTATCACTCAGTTTACTATTCTAATCATAGACGTGAACTTTTTACGGGACCTTGGCACTTGTGTCCGTCGCGAATCATCACACACACAGCAAATTACTTTGGGTGGCACCTTTGGCCCTAACCATCCATACAACTTGCCAAATGAGATTAATCTACTCTCTCCTCTGCCCCCCGTGCTTGCGTTGTATTATGTCCTGCTACAGTGCCAAGTGCTCACTCAGCTCTCCCCCTAGAGCACCTCATCCTTCCCCCTGTGTCTCTGTGCCTCCCCCAGGGAATCCCAGTCTTTGACAATTCTAAACTTGGTATTTTGACAAGCAAAGTAAAATACCACCTACAAGCTAATTCGCAGGGAAGATATAGACCCAAATCTTTTCTGGGGCGTTCCTTGTCATCCTGTTGGACAGTGGACCTGACCATACTTCTGAGACCAATCCTTCTCTTGGACTCTGAGGAGGTGTGGGACAGCCTTCAGAGCCGACCTTTGAAAGGAAGCCACAGGTGAAAGAATGGGGCCAGACGGACAAAACATAGCAGAGAACTTTGCTAAGATTGGAGGTGTGAGAAAACTCCTTGTTCTTCTTCGCCTTTCTCTCAATTGTTTACTGCATTTCACAATTATTTTATTCCTTTGGAGTAAAACCTTTGAGGGAACCTTAATACATTAGTCCCACTTTCACTGGAAAGTTGTACAGGTCTGAAAATAAAGGAACAAGAGAGAAGTACCTTTCGCATCAAGCTTGGACCCAGTTTTTTCAGTTAAACTAGTGGTGTACTAGACTGTATCTCAAGTCATGAGAAGTTGTTTTTCACTCCATTATCTAGGGTTCCCCACCTCCCCCCAAAGAAACTTCTGTATCTTTCCACGTGTGAGAAGGTAACTATATACCTATTATAAATTATCAAAAAGGCAAGATACTGATCCTTACCTGTTAGATAGCAAATGTCCATCAATAGAAAATGAAATACAGTTTAGTTAAAGCCCAACCTGAATTGAAAAATAGTCCCTGCAGGGCAGAGGAGTGGCAATTCTATGCAAAGGTTAGGAAAGCCATCACACACAAGGCCAGTGTCCCATTAGGGACAACAGTTCATGTCCCAGCTGTTCCACTTCCCATCCAGCTCTCTGCTAACAGTCTTGGAAAAGCAAGAAATGGCCCAAGTACACAGACTCCTGCCCCCACATGGGAGACCTGGAGTTACTAGCTCCAACTTCATAATGACCCAGCTTTTTGGCCTCTGCAACCAGCTAAGAACTGAACCAGCAGATGGAAGATTCATATTCTCTCTCTCTCTTTCTTTCTCTCTCCTTCTTTCTGTTTTTCTTCCCTTTTCCCCATACCTCTGCTTTTCAAATTAATTGCTTAATCAAAAAAAAGGCAGACTAAAAAGGATTTTGGCCAAAGGAATTTTTAAAGATGTCAGTTACAAAAAATTGTACAAGTTTGCAATTTTTATTTTACTCTGGAAACAAGAAAATTTAGTATTGGCTAGGATGTCTATTGAACTAAATTATTATTTTATTGAAAGGTGTTTTTCAGTAATCCTCCCATATTATTACATATACATTTTCACATAATTTTTATGAAGAATTCCTTTGGATAGAAGAATAAATACTGCACTGGGCTGTGCACCATAGCTCAGTGGCTAAATTCTCATCCTGCGCATGTCAGGATCCCAAATGGGCACTGGTTCATGTCCAGCTGCTCCACTTCCCATCCTGCTCCCTGTTTATGGCCTGGGAAAGCAGTCGAGGAACCCTGGACCTGTGTGGGAGGCCTCAAAATAGCTACTGATGCTGACTTCACGTCAGCTCAGCTCTGGCTGTTGCAGCCACTTGGGGAGTGAACCAGTGAACAGAAGATCTTTCTTTATTTCCTTCTCTCTGTAAATCTACCTTTCTGACAAAAATAAATAAATCTTAAGAAAAAAGAAAAGAAAAAGAAATAGTAGGTTTTTACATAATTTTTTAAATTATGCAATCTGAACTGGAAAAACTCGAAGATAGGTAGTAAGATTGAGATTTACAGGGGTTTATAATTATATTGGTTTCTATCTTTCTGTTTTTAGGAAGAAAAGCCACTGGGACACAGGAAGGTTTTTTGTTTGTTTGTTTTTAACTATTATACGCTCAGCCAACTATGTTGTCCGTGTTTGTTTAAATAATCCTTAAGACTAAACACACCAAAAAATGATTAAATTTGATTGGCTGCGCACATCGCACGATTCCAACATGCTATATAGACTTTCATTCAGGGTGGCACTATATTGTAGTACATTAGGCCTCCATCCCACATGAGTACCAGTTTGAGTCCTGGCTTTCTGTTTCCAATCTACTTCCCTGCTAAAAGCCTGAAAAAGCAGTGAGGGATGGCGAAAGTTCTTGGGGCCCGTGTGGGAGAGCCAGGAGAAGCCCCTGGCTCCTGGCTTCAGAAGGGCTAAGTCTAGCCATTGCAGCCACTTTGGGAATGAACCAGTGGATGGAGGATCCCTCTCTCTCTATCTCTCCTTCTCTGTAAATCTGCCTTTTAAATAACAAATCTTTAAAAAAATATTTTTCCTCTTCCTCACTACATATGCTATTGTATACTAGGCTTTAGCATGGAGTCACTGAATTCTGTGCGCCCTTATTTTACAAAGGGGTTTATAGAGAGGCAGATGTCCAGGACAGTAGTCAAACCCCTTCTTGGGATGCCCACATGTCATGTTAGAGTGCCTAGTTTGAGTTCAGTTTTTTTTTTTTTTTTAAGATTTATTTTTGTGGGCACGGCATGTGGCCTAGTGGCTAAAGTCCTCGCTTTGAACATGCCAGTTTAATTCCATGTGGGCGTCGGTTGTAATCCAAGCAGTTCCACTTCCCATTCAGTTCCTGCTTGTGGCCTGGGAAAGCAGTCAAGGACAACCCAAAGCCTTGGGACCCTGTACCTGCGTGGGAGACCTGGAGGAGATTCCTGTCTCCTGGGTTAGGATTGGCACAGCACCAGCCATTGTGGTCACTTAGGGAGTGAATCATTGGTCGGAAAATCTTCCTATCTGTCTCTCCTCCTCTCTGACTTTGCAATAAAAGTTTTAAAAATTTTTTCTATTTGTTATTTGAACGATAGATTTGCAGGGCCCAGCACAGTGGCCTAGTGGCTAAAGTCCTCACCTTGAACACTCCAGGATCCCATATGGGCGCCGGTTCTAATCCCAGTGGACCCGCTTCACTTGGGGAATGAATCATCAGACAGAAGATCTTCTCTGTCTTTCTTCCTCCTCCTATATATCTGACTTTCCAATAAAAAAATAAATCTAGGAAGGAAGGAAGGAAAGAGAAGGAAAGAAATAGAAGGAAAGAAGGAAAGAGAAAGGAAATGGTTACAGAGAGGGAGAGATAGAGGTCTTCCATCTGCTGGTTCATTCCTAAAATGGCCAGAGCCAGGAGCTCTGTTCGAGTTTTCCACATAGGTTCGAGGAACCAAGCCACTTGGGCCATCCTCTGCTGCTTTTGCAGGTGCATAAATAGGGAGCTGCATTGAAAGTGGAGCAGTCAGGACTTGAACCATCACTTTAGAGGTAGAAACGTAATCCTTTATACCACAATACCAGCCCTGCAAATGCATATCTGGGAAGCGCAGTAATGGCTCCAGTTCTTGGGTCACTGCCACCCACATGAGAGTTACTGATGGAACTTCGAGGGCCCAGCATTGACGTAGCCCATCCCTGGCTATTGAGGGTATTTGCAGAGTGAACCAGTGGACCAGGGAGTGGGAATACTTTCTGCCTTTCAAATAAAATGAAAATAAATTTAAAAATAAAGCATTCTGGGCCCGGTGGCGTGGCCTAGCGGCTAAAGTCCTCGCCTTGAACGCCCGAGAGCCCATATGGGCACCGGTTCTAATCCCGGCAGCTCCACTTCCCATCCAGCTCCCTGCTTGTGGCCTGGAAAAGCAGTCGAGGATGGCCCAAGGCTTTGGGACCCTGCACCCGCATGGGAGACCTGGAAGAGTTTCCTGGTTCCTGGCTTCAGATCGGCTCAGCACCGGCCCGTTGCACTCACTTAGGGAGTGAATCATCGGATGGAAGATCTTCTCTGTCTCTCCTCCTCTCTGTATATCCGGCTTTCCAACAATAATAAAATCTTTTTAAAAAAATAAAGCATTCTAAGTAGGGCCATTGTGGCTCAACAGTTAAGCTTCAGCTTAAGATGACAGCACCCCATGTGAATATTGATTGGATTCTGAGCTGCTCTACTTCCAATCTAGCTCCCTGCTAATGTGCTTTTAAAGCAACAAATGATGGCCCAAGTACCTGGGCCTTTGCCATCCATGTGAAAATCCCAAATGGAGTTCCAGGCTCCTGACTTCAGCCTGGCCCAGCCCTAGCTATTGCAGCTACTTGGGAAGTGAAGCAGATGAAAGATGTTCTTTCTCTGTCTCTCTGTCACTTTCCAAATAATTAGATCATTTCAAAAAACATTTAAGAGGACATTAGAAAATACACTTTTTAAAGATTTGTTTATTTTCATTTGCAAGGCAGGTTTTACAGAGAGAGAAGGAGAGATAGAGAAGGTATTCCATCTGCTGGTTCATTCCGCCAGTGGCCACAATGGCCACAGGTGAGCTGATCCGAATCCAGGAGCCAGAAGCTGCTTCCAGGTCTTCCACATGGGTGCAGCCTCCCAAGGCTTTGGGCTGTTCTCTGCTACTTTCCTAGGTCACAAGCAGGTAGCTAGACAGGAAGTGGAGCAAGCTGGATTTGAGCTAGAGACCATATGGGATGCTGGTGCCACAAAGTGGAGGATTAGCCTGTTGATCATCATGTGGACCCTGACAGGTTTTGTTTTGTTTTGTTTTTTAATGATCAGATTGCCCTAGCTTACTTTTTGTTTCCAAGAACTTCTAACACAGGAACAATCTTGTACCCTTCATGGTACCACCCCCCGTGTAGCACAAAGACCCTGTTTTAAATACACCCTTGCTCTTGGTGGTTCTGAATAAAGAGTTTGCGCCCTCCCAGGCCTACTCTGGCAGAATCTGGATTTTAACAAGATCACTAGGTTACTCATGTTACACTTGAGAAGCACAGCTTAAATATTAACTATGCCAAGAGAATTTATTAAGCGCATCCGAAACATGAAGAGTCTGAAACTGAACATTAGCTATGAAACCGACTTGAGCACAGATATCTAAAAGAATACTCTGCAAATTGCCAAATATCCTTTTATTTATACACATTTTCTGTTAGAATTCATGAGAAATAACAGTAAAAGATGTGTGAAGTAAAGTGGGAGACTATTCTAGAAAGAAATATCAAATTCCAAGCTTGGAATTGCTATGATAACTTCTCTTTCTGAAGTCATAACAGTGGTTTTTAAGGCAGGAAAGTGGGCAGATACTCTTATGAGACAGTATTCTTGGGACTGGATTACCATTTCATGTAGAATGCTTGATAAGAAGTCAGGAAACTTGGACAAAAATCTATAAACCTCACTTTCCTAAACTGCAAGGACAGGAATATAGCTTTCTATTTTAAATTACACACACAGAAAAGAAATATATTACCTGCTTCTAGTTGCTTGACCTCTTCAATAGGTGCCACTAAGTCAAGACACTATTTAGACACTGTATTTTCTCCAAAAATTACTCTGGAGAAGTCCAATTTGATAAACACACTGCACCCTTTAGTCTAAAATTTTCCCTGAAGTTGGTCATCGTAAGTATTTTTTCGACAGCACATCAGAGTTCTTCTTGCTTCCTGCAACAGGGAAGGTCTAAAAATTTATCAAACACAAAGTCAGGCCTAAGACGTGAAATATAAACACATTTGCTAACATGAACTCCTACACACAAAGTTAAAATAAGGAAATAGCATCTGCATAAAGGGGACACTTGGGAATATCTAGTTCTTACTCTACAACAAGCAGCAACTCGGGGAACAGTGGATGGATCAGCAGCTGATAGTGCTTGTAGATATTTTTTTCTTTCCTTTGACCTTTACCCCAAAGTGAGCCGAAATGGAAATATACATGTTAAAGCTATTATCACTATCTTATTTTCTCAAAAGAAGTTAGACAACCTGAAATGAAAATGTAGATTTGGTATGTTCTTAATTTCTATTATATGGGATAGCGTTGATTGGACAAATGACCCACGGCCTGTGATGTCAACATAACACAACTTGTTTGGATCCATCGTAAGGACAGTAGGATATTAAGAGCTACTGAAACACTGCTTCTTCAAATCCACAAATCAAGCAACAAAAGGAACTCTTCAATATTCTTCAAAGGAAAGGTGAGTGATTACATTATTCTACATGCAACAGTAAGAAGAAATGCCAAATAAAAGGTACAGACATTGAGGTGGGGGGAAACAGTAAAACATAGTTCCCAGGCTTGGGAAAACTCTCTACACATAAAAGATATGTGTTCCACCATGTACACAGGAGATGTACAGGACAAACACATCAAAGAAGATCACAAGTCTTCACAGAGGTTTAGAAGCAGCAGCAAATAGCTTCTACCAGCCACAATTACATCCAAGCCAAACCTCAGATGCTTTGGAGTAGCAATAGTTCGATATTCCCTTCTTCACCTGCTGGGTTAGAAAATCCTCCAGGGAGTCAGCAGTGACTCACACACACACTGCCCATGAAAAGCACCTGTCTTTGGACCCAGCCCTTTCAACTCCAGGGCAGAAGCCAATGACTGACATTAGCTTCACCTTGCTAATGCCAGGCACGGTGCTCTCACGCTCATCCTGGAAAGTCCCTGTGTAGAAGTCAGGGTCCTCTGCGATGAATTAGCAGTCTCCAGCTGGATAGGCTGGGGCAAATCTACAAAGGGGCACAAGCAGGCCCTAGCAGCCAAAGTCCTTGTCTTGCACGTGCTAGGATCCCATATGGGTACCAGTTTGATTCCATGTGGCACTGGTTCTCATCCTGGCGGCCCAGCTTCCCCTCCAGCTCCCTGCTTGTGGCCTGGGAAAGCAGTTGAGGACTGCCCAAAGCCTTGGGGCCTTGCACCCATGTGGGAGATCCAGAGGTGGCTCCTGGCTCCTGGCTCCTGGCTTGGGATTGGTTCAGCTCTGGCCATTGAGGCCACTTGGGGAGTGAGTCAACAGATGGAAGATCTTCCTCTCTGTCTCTCCTCCTCTCTGTACATCTGACTTTCCAACAAAAGTTTTTACAAAGGAAAAAAGGGGGGCACAAGGAGTTGACACTTGGGAAGGAAAAGAGCATTCCCTTCTTTCCATTATTGTCTACAGAGACTCATCTGCAGCTTTGGCTCCGCAGACACTGGCCAGCTTTCTGCTCTCGAGGTTTGAGCTTGCTTCACTAACAAAAGAAAATAGACCTTTTCTCTCTTCATTTGCTCCATCGCTAACATTAAGTCAGGATCGTTTGGAAAGTCTTAACAACTCAGACGGAAGCAGAAGGGAAATACATAGTTCACAGAAATCTTCCATGCATTTCAAGCCTAGAAGTCTGCTGGCCAGTTCCACGTCCCTTCCAAAATAGACAGGTAAGATCATTGGCCTAGATTTCTCCAAGGTTATCCACTGCAAACTTCTTTATGCAAGCAATATGGAAAAGGAAAGGCTAACATTTAAGGAGTGAGGGAAGTGAGAAATAGAGGGAGGCTCAGATGAACGGGTGGTGAGGGAACATACATTGTAAATTCTAGCAAGGAGTCAGTCACCTCCAGCCGTTTCTGAAATATCATCAAAACCTTTCCAGGTCCATGTCCAACCTGAACTCACCGTTGGTGTGTTTCCCCTCCATAAGACAGTCCTTGGGGTCCAGACTGGCCTCTTGTTGACCCCAATCCAAAGGCTGCAAAGTAAATGAAGCAACAAAGAGTCATCCTTTGCAGAAAGGGTGTTACAGAAGCCCAGAGTGTCACTCACTGGCATCATGAATAATGGAGGACTAACCAATTAGAGATGGGAAAGAAGAGACCCTCACCGCTGTCACTTTATGTTTTCCTAACATTTTAGATACACTAGGCCAGGCACATACTGGGTAAAGATTTATTGTATGGAAGAATGCATGTTTATAGAAAGTTTCTGAAATCCTTTTCTCCCTCAGCAACTTTTATGCTCTGTAGATCCCTTCCAGTGTACTTGTGAATAAATACTTCTAATTAAATTTGTTACTTTAAAGCAGTTTTACTGTCCACTCCCTACCCCACATCCATTCCTTTAAAGGTGATACCTAAGACATGGAATCATTGTAGTGTCAGAGGTAAGTCAAAGAGTCCTTTTTATGGGCCCAGCACCATGGCTCAATGACTAAAACCTCACCTTGCAAGCACCAGAATACTATATGGGCACTGGCTATAGTTCCAGCAGCTCCACTTCCCATCCAGCTCCCTGCTTGTGGGCTGGGAAAGCAGTCGAGAACGGCCCAAAGCCTTGGGACCCTGCACCCACATGGGAGACCTGGAAGAAGTTCCTGGCTTCAGATCAGTTTAGCTCTGGCCTTTGTCGCCAGTTGGGGAGTGAACCAGTAGACAGAAGATCTTTCTCTCTGCAAATCTGCCTTTTCAATAAAACTAAATCAGCTTTCTAAAGGAAAACCTTTTATGGAATCAGATCTCTCTCTCTCTCTCTCTCTCTCTCTCTCTCTCTCTCTCTCTCTCTCTCTCTCTCTCTCTCTCTCTCTTTGAAGGATTATACCAAAATAGGGTTTGCAGACTAAAGGGCAAAGTGTGTATTATATCTTTCAAAACAGACCCATGGAATTGCATCCACAAAATATTTATTCTGGGCCAAGGAGACAGGTTTTGTCTGGCTGGTGCCTTCCATCGGGACACTTTCTGTTTCTCTCTGTTCAGGTAGGTGTAGGCAACCCCTGCTGGTTTGCACACTGACACCTCCCCCACACACACACTCCTGTATAGGGTTGGTTGCCTTCCTCCTAGTTCTTACCATTCTGCTGGGCTTCTGCTTGAGGAATGAAGGATGTATCAGCTCTGCAATTAAACCCCACATCATCTCTCTCTCTCCAGGGCTCAGCCCCCAGGGACAGACACCTGTGTCCTCCAGCATCAGTTTTCCCCACTGCTTGGAGCATCCTCCTCTAGGGGAGGACTGGAGGGAGCCCTGTCCTCTTCAGTGGACACCACCCTTTTGCTGCTAATTTTCCTGTGCACCTGAACCTAAGGGGCTTCCATTTTTGGAAGACACGGAATGGTCCTTTGCCGGAGTCAAGCTCCAGCCGAGAGTTCGGAGCTCGGGAAGGGTGCGTGGAGTCGGCGATAAAGAAAGACACAGACACTGACTCTTGATGGCTTCTTGCTATATGCTTTTTTCTCAAAAAGAAGCTGTCGTTTTTATTTACTTAGACACATCACTAGCCTCTGCACAAACGTTTGATTTTTTTATCTTTAACTTTAGAACTAAGACAGCATACACAGATGTTTAATTAATTTTTACTTCATGGTCAACCAGGTGCTCTTAAAGATAATTCTGTAAGTTACTATAATCAGTGTCTTTAAAGCAAACCATTATTCATTCTTCAGAAGTAGCCATTAGGTGACAGCCAGAACTCCAAGGCCGAGGCACAGATGGTTACCTACTAATCAGTAAAACATTCCTACCTACTACATTTTATTTTCACAACTTATCTATCACTTAATGGGAAAAATACATCAAAAGAAAAAGAACATAAGGATCTAAGGCAAAAAGTTTCAAACATTAAATCCCCCTACAACTGCAAACCCTACAACCCCATAAACAATTAAACAATAATCAAAAGTATATCTCTGTGATGTTAGTAGAATTGCCCTATATTTCCTCTAGTTAAAAAATTATAAAAGTAGCTAAAACAGCTACATTTTCTATGCTCTAAAAGTTGCAAGGACAGGCTGACCTTTAAGGTCACAGTAACTATATTTTTTGTCATAGCAGTTTCCACTCATACTCCCATCAATTCTGTTAGTTTGTAAAATTCTTATTAAGCCATTTCCCAGAAGGCATGCTATATGTCTGGGCCAGATTTCAGGACAATGGGTAGGCACACAACAAGGTGTCCAGAAATGGCATGGGTTTAATTGTACTCCTGTGCACAGGTAAAGGCCCACTCACCAAGACATTATCAGTAACATTAACTCTCAAGCTCATATTACTTGCCAAAGCCATCTCACAGGGGCAAACAATGCCTCAACAGATTACAGGATTCTTAGCGGGGTGCTTGAGTGTCCATGCAAAAGGGTGGTGAGACTGCATCAAGGTGGACAGAGAAATCCGCCGGGCCCTGCCAAACAGCTGGAAGCTGGGAGCTATTCTCTTCACACCTTCGTGCCATCTACACCTACTGCACGGTCCCTGCAGTCCTTTCCTTTGCACCTTTGTTAGTTCTTTCCCTGTGGCAAGGAGCACAGAGTTTAGCTGCTTGATGGAATAGAAAAAAGAGCATCCCAAACAAATAACTTTAAACTTCTTCAGGCTTTCCAAAGCCTCCTCTCCAAGGCCAAAGCTAAAAGTTGGGTCCCAATTTGTTTTACTTTTGCCTCTCCGCAGGGATCCTCAAATCTGACATCCAGGACAGGCATCGTGGTGCAGTGGGTTAAGTCATTACTTGTGTCATCAGCATCACGTATCAGAGCCTAGGTCAAGTTCCAGCTGTCCAGCTTCCAATTTAGCTTTCTGCTAATGCAACTGGGAAAACAGTGGAAGATGATTGGGCCCAGCTCAATAGTCTTGTGGTTAAATCCTCACCTTGAATGCCCAGGAATCCATATTGCTGCCAGTTTGTATCCTGGCTAATCCGATTCCCAACCCGCTCCCTGCTTATGGCCTGGGAAAACAGCAGAGCATGGCTCAAAGCCATCCTCTGAGTACACCCACATGAGTGACCTGAAGGAAGCCCCTGGTTCCTAGCTTCAGCTTAGCTCAGCATTAGTTGTTGTGGCCGCTTGGGGAGTGAAACAGTGGATGGAAGATCTTTCTCTGTCTCTCCTTCTCCCTATAAAACTGCCTTTTGGGCCTGGCGGTGTGGCCTAGCGGCTAAAATCCTCGCCTTGAACAGGCCAGGATCCCATATGGGCGCCGGTTCTAATCCTGGCAGCTCCACTTCCCATCCAGCTTCCTGCTTGTGGCCTGAAAAGCAGTGGAGGACAACCCAAAGCTTTGGGACCCTGCACCCACGTGGGAGACCCAGAAGAGGTTCCAGGTTCCCGGCTTTGGATCGGCTCAGCACCGGCCATTGCGCTCACTTGGGGAGTGAATCATCGGACGGAAGATCTTCCTCTCTGTCTCTCCTCTGTATATATCTGGCTGTAATAAAATGAATAAATCTTTAAAAAAAAAAATTAAAAAAAAAAAAAAAAAGGCCTGGCGAAGTGGCCTAGTGGTGGCTAAAGTCCTCACCATGAACACACCTGAATCCCACATATGAGCCAGTTCTAATCCCAGCAGCCCCACTTCCCATCCAGCTCCCTGATGTCAGGAGGTTCCTG
The DNA here is from genome assembly GCF_030435755.1 of Ochotona princeps. Taxonomy (NCBI): domain Eukaryota; kingdom Metazoa; phylum Chordata; class Mammalia; order Lagomorpha; family Ochotonidae; genus Ochotona; species Ochotona princeps. Next base: position 127,144,786 of record NC_080832.1, on the reverse strand, counting down.
GCTCCTGACTTTGGATTGGAGCAGCACCAGCCGGTTGCGGTCACTTGGGAAGTGAATCATCGGATGGAAGATCTTTCTCTCTGTCTCTCCTCCTCTCTGTATATCTGACTTTGCAATAAAAATAAATAAATCTTTAAAAGAAAAAAACAGTGGAAGACGCTACAAATATTTGGGCCTTTGCACCCAGGTGGGAGACCTGGGTGGTATCCAAGACTCCTGGCTTCAGCCTGACACAGTCCCAGCTGTTGTGGCCAATCAGCGTGAACTGGCAGATGGGGTCAGGCTCTCTCCCTCCCTCCCTGCCCTTCTCTCTGCTACTCTTTCAAACAAACAAATCTTCCCACCACTGGATCACTTCTGAGGGCTGAAATGGCTTGGGTTGAGGCTATCTGAAGCCAGGAACCAGGAGCTTCTTCCAGGTCTCCCACACCAGTGCAAGGGTCCCAAGGCTTTGGGCTATCCTCTACTGCTTTCCTAAGCCACAAGCAGGGAGCTGGATGGGAAGTGGAGCAGTTGGGACATGAACCAGATCCTATATGGGATGCTGGCACCACATGGTGGGGATTAGCCTAATGCACCACCTCACCAAGAACATTATTTGCTTTCTTATTCCTGGAGGGAATGGTCTAGCTAAAAATCACTTTAACATAATCAGTGCTGTGGCTTAGCATGCAAACTCGCAATCGGTGAAGATGGCATCCCTTGTAAGTGCCAGTTTTTATCCTAGCTGCTACAGTTTCTTCCCAATTCCCTTCTTCTTTTTCTTTTTTAAAGATTTATTTTAATTTGGAAGGCAGATATACAGAGAGGAAGAGAGAGAAGAAGATCTTCCATGTGCTGATTCACTCCCCAAGTGGCTTGAATGGCTGGAGCTAAGTCAATCTGAAGCCAGGAGCCAGGAGCCAGGAGCTTTTTCCCAGTCTCCCATGTGAGTGCAGGTTCCCAATGCGTTTTGGGCCATCCTCGCCTGTTTTCCCAGGCCACAAGATGGGAGTTGGATGGACAGCAGGGCTGTTGGGATTAGAACTGGTGCCCACATGGGATTTTGGCGCATGCAAGGCAAGGACTTTAACTGCTAGTCTACCACACTGGGTCCAGCCCAATTTCCTTCTAATGTCCTGGGAAAAGCAGTGGAAGAAGGCTCAGGTGTTAGGATCAACTTTCACCAATGTGGCAGATCCTGACACAGCTCCAGCCTTGTTCTGACCTGCCCAGCAGTTTCAGCCCTCTGAGGAGTAAATCAGGGCATGGAAGATCTCTCCCTCTCTCTGGTATTTTCCAATAAATAAAATTTTAAAAAAATTTCAAAGCTTTATTTATTTTTATTAGAAAGACAGATTACAGAGGGGAGGAGAGACAGAGGAAGATCTTCGTCTGATGGTTCATTCCCCTGCTGCTGCAACGGCTGGAGCTGAGCCAATCCAAAGCCAGGAGCCAGGAACTTCTTCTGGATCTCCCACGCAATTGCAGGGTCCAAAAGCTTTGGACCATCCTCGACTGCTTTCCCAGGTCACAAGCAGGGAGCTGGATGGGAAGCAGGGCTACTGGGATTAGAACCGGCATATATGGGATTCCAGCGCGTTTAAGACGAGGATTTTAACCACTACACTACTGTACTGGGCCCAATAATTTTTTTTTTCTAAGTATTGTTTGTCTAGAACCAAGGTCTGTTGTGGAGTTCAACATACCTCTTTCAAAGGCAAGATAATGTGAAGGCCAAGACAATGTTTATGGGCCTTTTCTGCTCTTTCCAGTTTTTTATCCAGTCCTTATCAAACTGTAGCTTCCTGTCTATCTCCCAAGAAGAAAAACTGAGACAAAGAAGAGCATCCCAACAGCAGAACTTCAACATGTGGCAAATACGAAAAACATTTCCCAGAGACCAGAGTACTAGTTACTTTTTATGAAAGAATCATCTGTACTTAGTAATTATCCAATTTTCCCAAGATTTGGGAATTCTTCCAGAGCGAAAGATCAAAGCAATTAAGATAAATTCTCCAAATAGAGTCTAAAAAGTCTAGATTATTTGCCTTGATTTAATATCTCCCTAACTCTTCCTTATTTGAGAGAGCAGCTCATTCTTAAACAAAAACAAACCCTGCTGACTTTTATTTGAGAAGCAGAGAGAAGGGAGACTACAAGAGAAAGTAAAAGGGGAATCTTATCTTTGCTGGTTCATTCCCCAAATGCTTGTATTAGCTGGGGCTGGAGAGAGCTGAAATTGGGGGCCAGAAACTTGATCTGGGCCTGCCAGATGGGTCGCAGAGACTGCATGGGTTTCAGCCATCACCTGCTGCATGCTGGGGTGCACATTAGCAGGAAACCAGAATTGAGAGCAGAGGTAGGACTCCAACCCAGGTCTTCCAATCTGGAACACAGGCATCCCAAGTAGCACTTTGACTGCTTACCCTCTGTTCACTCCTTTTAAAATACATCTGACTCCATCAAATATATAGGCTGGGGACTGGTGTGATGGCTCAGTGGCTAAATCCTTGGCTTGCACAAACCAGGATCCCATGGGAGTGAAGGCTCTTGTCTCGGCTGCTCCACTTCCCATCCAGCTTCCTGCTTGTGGCGTGTGAAAGTAGTGAAAGGTGGTGCAAAGCCTTGGGACCCTGCACCTATGAGGGAGACCAAGAAGAAGCTCCTGGCTTCAGAACGGTTCAGCTCTGGCTGTTGAGGCTGTTTAGGGAATGACCAGTGGATGGAAGATCTTCCTCTCTATCTCTCCTTCTCTCTGTATATATGGCTTTCCAATAAATAAATAAATAAATAAATAAATAAATAAATAAATAAATATGTTGGCAATATCACTGGCCAGTTTCATTCTACAAAAAGGTCAAGAGTGTTGAGGTAATTTGGAATTTTAAAGGATTATATCCAGGAGAGTAATGAAAAACATAGTAACCAAAAATCATTCAGGAGCACTGATAGGGAGCACTTACCCCTGGGATGGTAGTTGGTGTTTATCAAAGTCAGCTACGCATGTTCACTTGACTCATCTCACCAGAAAGTCATGTCCCACTATGACATCAGAACACTACATGTTCAACAACAAAGGGAAGGGCATAAAACATGTAGCACCATGGGCAGGCTGGGTAGGCATAGAGAAACTACAGCCGAAGCAGGGGAAGCATGACTTCCTGTTATCCGAAATAATGATCTTACTCTAATTAAAGTGAAATACATTTTTTCCTTACTTTTAAAATTATTCATTTATTTAATTTGGAAAATCTGGCCAAAAATCAGATTTTATTTTATTTCTACTGAGAGTTTTTTCTCTGTGTTGGTTTGTCCAGTTGGGAATCATCTTTTCCTGCTTGTTGATTCATCTATTTAAAAAGCTTCATTTAGTTATTATAGTATTTCATCATAGGAAATTTATACCTAGAGAGCTTTGGCTATCAACTCAAAAATCACAATTTTGTGATTAGTGATGGACTGAACATTTCCTGACTAAAACCACAATGTGGGGCCCAGCATGGTGGCCTAGCGGCTAAAGTCCTTGCCTTGAACACGCCAGGATCCCATAAGGATGCCGGTTCTAATCCTGCCAGTTCTACTTCCCATCCAGCTGCCTGGTTGTGGTCTGGGAAAGCAGTTGAGGATGGCCCAAGGCCTTGGGACCCTGCATCCATGTCGGAAGCCTGGAAGAGCTCCTGGTTTCTGGCTTTGGATCAGCTCAGCTCCAGCCATTGTTGTCACTTGGGGAGTGAATCATCGGACGAAAGATCCTTCTCTCTGTCTCTCCTCCTCTTTATATATCTGACTTTACAACACAAATAAATCTTTAAAAACACCACAGTGTGTTTTATGCTGCCTAGGGTGTGATAGTACTTGATTTTCATTGAGTGAATTTTTAAAAATCTTATATATTTTAAGTTAGTGTAGTCTCATTCCTCTCTTGTTACTGGCAACAAGCAAGAATGGATGGGGGTCAGCCAAACCCTGGCCTGTGACATTGGCATTCCATATGAATACCAGTTCAAGACCTAGTGGCTCCACTTCTGATCCAGTTCCCTGCTGCTAATGACCTAGGAAAGCAGCAGAAGATGGCCCAAGTGCTTGGAACCTTGTACCCCTGTGGGAAACCCACAAGCAGCTCCTGGCTCCTCCCTTCAGTATGGTTCTTTGGGCTATGGTGGCCATTTGGGGAGTAAATCAGCACATGGAAGACTCTCTAACTTGTACAAAAAAAATTAATTAAAAAAAATTGGATAGCACCAAGATGACAGAGGAGTGAAGAAGACAGACCTGACATGCATTCATGTTTTGCAATACACCAAGCTCGACAGTAGAGTTCCTATGATTTCTGACCCCTTCAAAGCTCAGAATGTTTCAAAAGGTATGCTGTGAAAGTCAAATCTAATGTGTTCCCATTAGAACCTCTATTCTTTGATCAATGTACTGGGGGCTAAATAAAATTCGAAGTCCTCTTCAATCAGAAAATGCTCCCAGTTATTTGCACTTGGCTGTCAAGTGTTTCTAAGGATTCGAGATGGAAGTAGAGTTACAGTGAGTTGAGTTATGGGTTTCTGTTAAATCTGGCAGATTAATCACATTCTTGCATCCCCATTCCTCGAACATATCATATGTGACAGCTAGTGAATTGCTGTATAAGACTTATTTTTTTTTTTACTTGAAAGAGTTACAAAGAGCGACAGGGAGAGGCAGACAGAGATCTTCCACCTGCTGGGTCACTCTCCAGATGGCTGTGGGCAGGGCTGGGCTGATGATCCAAAGCTGGGAACCAGAGGCTTCTTCTGGGTCTCTCACGTGGGTGCAAGGTCCTAAAACTTGGGTCCATCCTCCACTGCTTTCCCAAGCCATTAGCAGGGAGCTGGACCAGAAGTGGAACACCAAAATTGGAACCGGCATTCATATGGGATGCTGGCACTGTAGGTAAAGGGTTAGCCTGATATGCCTCTGCACCAGCCCTGTAAGTAAACCAGTAAACATGAAATCACAAGAAAATGATGTCCACAGCGGAAAAAAGATTTTAGTCCCAGTTGTAGGGGAGGGAAAGCAACTAGAAGAGTAATTACAGAAGAGCAGAGGAAATGACAACCCAAGAATCAGAACATATGTCCAACACAATAGGAGAACTACAGGCAGACTTTCTGGATTTTTTTTTAAGTTGTATTAAATAAATACTCAAAAGGCAGAGCTACAGAGAAAGAGGGAGAGGCAGAGAGAGAGAAAGAGAAGGTCTTCCGTGCACTGATTCACTTCCCAAATGACTACACAGCACCTGGAGCTGAACCAGTCAAAGCCAGGAGCCAGGAGCTTCTTTTAGGTCTCCCACATGGGTGCAGGGTCCCAAGGTTTTGGGCCATCCTCCGTTGCTTTTCCAGACTACAGGCAGGAAGCTGGAAGGGAAGTGGGTCAGCCAAAACAAGAACCATTGTTGGCATGGGATCTCGTCACTTGGAAGGAGAGGATTAGTTCATTGCGCCATTGCACCAGCTCCTTCATAGGTAAATTTACAGAGGGAGAAGGGCTGGGCTATTCACTGCAGGTTTGAAACAAGAGCAGCTGAGCCTCAGGAGGACCAGGGCAAGAAAATCAACAGTGTTTGCCATGCAACTGTTCTGTGATTTCTAAGGACAAATCATTGCTGACCTTAGTGGTACAGGAAGAAAAAAGTCTGTGGCACAAAATGCACATACGAGAAAAAAGATTATGAAAAAAGATTATGTGGCTAGGGTCATGAGGAACTGGCAATGGATGGAATACAAGTGTCTGTGCCAGCCGACAGAGCTGAAGCAGCTCTACAGAACCATCCTTGGAGTAAAAGGGTCAGGGACCAACTTCCAAAAAGGAAAAGGAGCCTGATGCTGAGCAGGTTCATGATTATTTGAGAGACAAAATGGGAAGACAGATTCCACCTGCTAGTTTACTCCACAATGCTTACCATGCTGAGGCTGAAGCTGGGAGTCTGGAACTCAATTCAGGTCTCCTACATGGTAGACAGGAACCCCATCATCTGAGCCATCAGTACTGCCTCCCATGGGCTGCACCATCAGAAAACTGTATCTGGCATTTGAACCCAGGTACTCCCTCCAATAAATGATGCAGGCTCGAGCAAACACACACTTCCTGAAATTGAGTCTAGGTAACACAGTTACTTGAAAGAGCCTAATATTGACTCAGAAGGAAATCTCTGTGTCCTTTTTTGGGTAGCTTATTTTATTTTTTGTTAACTTTATTTTTTGTTAATTTTTATTTTTTCTGTTTTTAATATTTGAAACGTTGGGATATATAGAAAAAAGGCAGAGAGAGAGAGAGAAAGAGAGAATGTTTTATCTGCTTGTTCACTCCCCCAAAGCATGCAACAGCTAAAGTCAAATCTTGAAATAAAACATACTCCAGATCAAATCCAGGAGCCTTTGGATTTCCCACGTGGATGACAGGGACCCAGGTAATTGACCCATCACCTGCTGCCTCCTGGGATATGCATTAGTAGGAAGCTGGACTGGAAGCAGAGGAGCTGGGACTCATCAGACATTCCAGTATATGGGGACATCCCAATTGGCAAGATAAACCATTGTATCAAATGCCTGCTCCGAAGCTGGCACTGCGGGCTAATTCCATCAAGTTAAACTACAGAACCACCTGGAGAGTGCATAATCTGGGAGTGCAAGTGGCCTAGAAGGGAAATAGTGGGCTCCTCCCTCTTGGATTACAACTCCCACTGGAGAGCACGAAAACCAGAACAGGGTCTGGGGTGGCTAGACAGAAAGGCAACCAACAACATCTGTGTGGGCTGGATAGTGGAGCTGGTTAGATGGAACTAGGCTTCAATGCCCATTGACATGTATGAGAGCTCAATGGGATGTGGGACAAACTGGACTAGTCTGCTGCACATACTGGCAAACCAGGGTAGGGGGCGGGCCTGGTGGGGGTAATTGTGGGTTGCTCCAATCAGGCTGCAGCTCCCGCTGGTTTATGTGAAGGCCAAGTGTGTGCTGGGCAGAATCAGGCTGGACTGCAACACCCATTGGTTCCAGTGGAAGTTGGGCTGAAAACAGAACCAACCCAGCAATTGCAACCACCAGCTGACTGGGGCAATGGACTGTGCCAGGCCCTGTGCTTGCTAGTACATACAAGAATCTGGTCTGTGAATACCTCAGACAAAGTTTCTTTGGGGATCTCCCCAATCGAACTGCTGGACTGAGATCCCTAACCATGAAAAGACAGAAGACAGAACAAGTCAATCAACCACCTCAGCTATATGTTGGCAGTGAAAAACTTGTCAAATGGAGACTCTAAGATGGACTATGTCAATCAGAGGACTCTTCAATGACCTCATCGTGCTTGGAGTGACTAGATTGGCAGCAATTCATAGCTGTTGAACTATCAAAACCACTTGAGCAAGACCGTTGGAGCATGCCCCACATCAGGAGCCTGGGGTGGGTTGGAGACTGGGTGGGGCTTCTCCCTTAAAACCCACTTTACCTGAGATACATGAAGGAAACAATGTGGAAATAATAGTCTAACCCACTTTCCTGTGGCCCTTGAACCTTTTTACCTTAATTAACTATGTAAAGATTGTCAAAAATATAATAAAAAAATGGAAAAAGTAGAAAAAAAAGAGAGAAATTGAAATACAAAAAAAAAAAAAAAAAAAAAAAGCCTGCTCCTTAAACTATTCTTTTAACTCCCTTTATTCTTCTTGTTAGTTGGTTTAAGGTGTAAATTTCACAACCTTCAGGAGTGCTGACCGCAACTACTTATTTCAAAACATCTGGACACATATCACATTTATATTGCATTTTAATTGATAGAATGACCCTACCTTTGCCCGTAACTTGAGCGAAAGCTGTGTCCATGGTCACCAACTCTTCTTTTCTTGGAAATTTTATTCCTAATCTCGAGTACTGTTCAATTTAATATATAAAGGTGTATTTGGATTTCCTGCTTGGAACAAAGCCATTATCTTGTATTCTTTTGCTTGTGAAGTAAATCTGAAGAGAATCAAATGTGCAAGTTCAGCTATAAAAGAAGCAAAGTTTAGCTTCTGATCACTTACTTCCACCAGTAATATTAGTCCATTTTTATTTCAGTTACAAGCCACATGCTCAGACAACAGTATTTTCACTTTCTTTATGACTCTTTGGTCTTCCATGGGATGTGACTTTCTTTTTTTGTTCTCAAGATTTATTTACTTGAGAGGGAGGGAGACAAAGAGAGAGAGGTCTTCCTTTTGCTGGTTTGCTGCAGCAGTTGGGGTTGGGCCAGGCCAAAGCCAGGAACCCAGAACTCCATCCACATCTCCATGTGTATGGCAATGAACCAAGCACATGGGCCACCTTCTGTTGCTTTCTCAGGCATAGTAGCAAGGAGTTGGATCAGAAGTGGAGCAGCCAGGATTTGAATTGGCACTTAGATGGGAAGCTGGTGTCACACACAGAGGCTTAACTTGCAATGTGCCACAATGCCAGCCCCTGACCTGTCCTTTTTTTTCATATTTTTGTTTGAGTTATAGAGAGACAGAAACTGTTTATATCTGCTGCTTTGCCCCTCAGATGCCTGCAACAGACAAAGCTGGGTGCCAGAGTTTTTTTGTTTTTCCAGGTTTCCCACATGGGTACAGGAACCTAATGCCTTCAGCCATCCTTTTCCAAGCCATTAGCAGGGAGCTGGATTGGAAGTGGAACAGCTGGGACTACAACAAGAGCCCACATGGGATGCTGGTACCATAAGCAAAGGATTAGTATGCTAGTCTACTGTGCTGACTGCCTAGCTTTCATTTTGATCCTGCTCTTTACAAAGACATGAGATCAATAACTGGATTTTCATATTTTCTGATAGGTTCTAGTTAGCTTGGCTTTGCCCCATGGCTTCATAGCTTTTGATCAGCCATGAGGATTTAGAAAAGTGCCTACAAATCCTTTGACAACTGGTTTCTCAAAAATCCCCTTGCCTTTGATGGAGGACCAACGTTCACACCTCACTGCTAATGAACAGAGAGCAGGTAACAGGGTGTAACTTCTAAGTCTGAGTCACAGAAAGACACGTGCCTGCTGTTAGCTCTCTGCTACGGAGCATGCTGGGGAAGACAGCACCTTGCTGTCAAGACAATGGAGGCCTGCCTATCAAGGAAGCATCAGCCCGCTGGCCGCATGAATGAACCACAGAGGAATGTCCAGTCCTCCCCAAATCTTCAGATAACCACAGTTCTGGCTGACGGCTGCCTGCAATCTCAAAAGAGATGAGAGCCATAACTACCCAGATTCCCCAAGCCCGAAATTCAGCTAGTCTAGACCAATGTTTTCTTCTTCCCAAGACTCAAATTTCAGCACTTCTTTCTTTTTTTTTTCTGTACAATGTTCATTGTTCCATTAACCAGCTTTTCATTGTCAGCATGTATATGATCCCTCAAGGATTTGAGTTCCATTTTCCAGGCACTGAGACACCAAAGCATTTTCTTCAGCCTGGCTTCTGGGAGAGCAAAGATCCAGGTGCTCAGGGAGCCTCCCGGAGAGGAAAATTAACCCCAGCTACTGGGGTGTGCATCAGCAGAAAGCTGAGGCAGGAATGCAGTCCTGCTCAGGAAGACTGACTTTTTTGTCTGTTGCTGTTTTAATTTTGAAAGTGGGACCAACACTGTAGAAAAGCTGGTGTGATGGTAGGAAGCTCAAGGCTGAATACAGAAGCGTTCTACACCACTGTGTGCCAGCAGCAAACCTCTCTTAGTTCTGGGTCCAGGAAAAAAAGCAAACAGGAAGTCTCATTCAAGTACATCTTCTTTCAAGGCTTTATCATCACATTCAGAGCAAATTTTACCTTTTTTTTCTTTTAAGATTTTATTTATTTATTTTTTCATTGGAAAGGGAGATATACAGAAAGGAGAGACAGAGAAAAAGATCTTCCACCCATTGGTTCATTCCCCAAGTGGCTGCAACAGCTGGGACTGAGCTGATCCAAAGCCAGGCGCTTCCTCCAGGTCTCCCAGGCAGGTGCAGGGTCGCAAGGCTTTGGGCCATCCCCTACTGCTTTCCCAGGCCACAAGCAGGGAGCTGGATGGGAAGTGGAGCAACTGGGATTCGAACTGGCGCGCACATGGGATTCCAGCAGATGCAAAGTGAGGATTTAGCCACTAGGCTGTTGTGCTGAACGCAGCAAGCTTTACTTTTTAAACAAAGATAATTATGTTATTGTCTCTTCCTCCCAAAGTTCTTGTAAAGTTTGAATATTGCCACTTAAAAATTAACTACTGGCCAGACTGACATAATTTAGGGGATACTGTCTTTACCCTTAGTCCCATAAGTTGGTGTCATACAAAACAGATGGTTTTATTTTTGTAATGATAAAATGACTCTATCCAAGTAGCTATAAACAAATGTGATGACATGCATTGTACTGTACTTCGGAAATTAACTGTTAACACATGTGTAAGTTTATCTACTTTTGCTTTTTTAAGTAATAAATTTATTTTATTTTTGATGATGTTTACATGGTTGAGAAGGATGCATGCCCATGTGGACCACTGATCAGGGCAGGAAGGGTTGAGGGATAGAAGGTGGATGAGACAATTGTTTCCATTTTTTTTTCTTCCTGTACCTGGGGGAAGGGGAGAGGGCCACTCTCAGCCGCCCAACATAATATTTAGGGATGGTAAACGGCCACTTGATGACATCCTAGGGTCCCCAGTGTGGAGCCTGCTCAGAGGGTACTGCTTAAGTGGTTTCCATAGTTCTGAGGCGCTGTGGCTTTTGTTGCTCCAAGGTTGAAGAAATTCTTCCAACGTCCATTGCCTGACAGCATCCACCTTAAAGTCTCCACTCACCCAGATACTTGCTGACAAACTTGGCAGGAGAGTTGTCCAATTTGTTTTGTTCTCCATCCTCTGCTATGGTACTAGATGTCCTCTGTAGGTCTCGATGACCTGTCATGTCCCCCATGTGCATCTGGGCATGCTGTTCACTGCACAGGCTTCAGCAACTGAGGAGGCCGTTTTGACACATGCATTCCACAGTCAGACCATGGATCCCATGAGTTCCCCGTGCTTGGAGTTCTGAGTCCAGTGGTCTAGCTGGGGGGGTGGTTCCCAAAGAAGCCTTGCCAGAGGTGACCCGAGACCCGACTCCCATGTGTGCCAGCCAGTGCAGGGTCCAGCCCAGTCCGTCAGTCACATCAGCTTACACACAAAATGGTAGTTGTAGTTGCCTGGTTAGTTCTGCACCCAATTCTCTCTCTCTCGTTTTTAAGATTTATTTTCTTTTTATTGGAAAGTCAGATATATAGGGAGGAGAAGAGACAGAAAGATCTTCCGTCTGCTGATTCACTCCCCAAGTGGCTGCAATGGCTAGAGCTGCGCTGATCCAAAGCCAGGAGACCAGAGTCTCTTCTGGGTCTGCCACGCAGGTGCAGGGTCCCAAAGCCTTTGGCTGTCTTTGACTGCCTTCCCAGGTCACAAGCAGAGAGCTGGATGGGAAGCAGGGCCATGTGGATTAGAAGCAGCGTCCATATGGCATCCTGGCACATGAAAGGTGAGGACTTAAGTCACTAGGCTACTGCACCAGGCCCCCAACCCCAACACTTATGCCATCCCAAAGATGCTGAAGTCCAACCCTTCTCACCACATATTAGGCCTTCACACACATCAGTGGAAACTCAGTCTAGTTGGAGCAACTCCCAATAAACCCCACCCAGCCCGCCCCATCCCTGTTTTCTGCACCTGCTGGTATATGCAGCAGACTGCTCTGGTCCAGTCTCTCCTGCATCCCATTCAGCTTCTGTACACATCAATGGGTGCTGTAGCCTAGCTGAGACTGATTGATCCCACTATCCAGCCCACATGTATGCCAGCAGATGCTACTATCTGCCTAGCCAGGCCTGCCCCCAACCCTGGTTCAAATGCTCACCTGTGAGAGCTACAACCCATCAGAGGGTACCCACAGTTTCCCTCCTGGGCCCACTACCACCCCTGGGTCTTACACTTTGCAGGTGGTTCTTCAGTCTAGCATGACAGCACTTGCCTTCAATCCTGGCACTTGGCAGCTGATGCTGCAGCAAAGCCCGACCAGCCTGTACTTACTCTGGCTCATGCATGCACCGGCAGACACAGTCATTTAACCCAGCCTGGCTCTCCCCATAAGCCAGCACACATGTGGGCCAATGGGTTTTGTAGCCCTGCCCAGCCTGGTTTGCCCCAGTCCCAGCTCTCACATGCTCCAGCGGGAACAGTGGCCCAGCAGGAAAGCCCCCCCAGTTCTCCTAATTTGCTCACTCCCCCTCACCCCTGTCCTGGGTCTTACGTGTGCTGGTGAGAGCTGCAGCCCAGTCTGGCATGTCTCACCTCAACTTTGCATAATAAAACATGTTGTAATGCCAGTTTGTTCTCTTGTTGTGTGACAAATGATGATGCCAGTGATCTAAATACTATTGATCTTGCACTCGGTAAAGGGAGGGATGATTTGTTCATCTTGTTTTGAATTATATTTTTAGTTGGTGTTATCCCTTTAAAAACAAATAGATTCGGGCCCGGCGGCGTGGCCTAGCGGCCTAAGTCCTCACCTTGAACGCCCCGGGATCCCATATGGGCACCGGTTCTAATCCCGGCAGCTCCGCTTCCTGTCCAGCTCCCTGCTTGTGGCCTGGGAAAGCAGTCGAGGACGTCCCAAAGCTTTGGGACCCTACCCGCATGGGAGACCCAGAAGAGGTTCCTGGTTCCCGGCTTCGGATTGGCGCACACCGGCCGTTGTGGCTCACTTGGGGAGTGAATCATCGGACGGAAGATCTTCCTCTCTGTCTCTCCTCCTCTCTGTATATCTGACTTTGTAATAAAATAAATAAATCTTAAAAAAAAAAACAAATAGATTCTTTCACCTTTTCATGCTATAAAATTCAAAATACATTTTGGGGATGACCAAATTCCCACCTTCCCTTTGCAAGTTTTTTATTTTTATTTTTTTAATGTATAAACTCTTATTTATTTGAAAGGCAGAGACAGAGAAAGACAATCTTCCATCCTTTGGTTAACTCCCCAAGTAGCCTCAGTGGTCAGGGCTTGGCCAGACCCAAACCAGGAGCCAGAAGCTTCTTTTGGGTCTCCCACATCAGTGCAGGGACCCAAGCACTTGGGCCATCTTTTGGTACTTTCCCAGGTACATTAGCAGGGAGCTGGGTTAGAAGTGGAGCAGGAGGATTTGAACCAGTTCCTACCTCCTGCAAGATGATACAAGGAATTCCTTCTGTTCAGAATAGCTATGTTTGCTGTCTGGCAGCGATGGACTTGGGTGCATGGAACTGATAATCACACACGTGGACTACTGACTCTGATGGGCAACAGCATCAGACTTTTTAAGACTGAGGGTTATACAGGTATAAGGAGGAGGGTTTGAGGCATTTACCTATCAACAGCAAGTGGTAGTGACTTTAGATTATGGGAGTTCCAGCATCTCTGCCTGTGAGAGGGAGCACTTCTCTTTGATCTGATATCTAAACCTGAGGATTAGGGAGCTCTTAGCCCATACACTACCATATCAAACCAGGATTACAGCTAGTTGGGCTCCACACTGGCAAGGCTTCCCAGTGTCTTCTCTCAATTATCTTCCTATAGATCTAATTAATTTTCCTATATAATTAGAACTCATTATTGGCAGGCTCAGAAAGGTTATTATGAATAGCTAAGATTTTTCTGAAAAAATATTTTGAAGAAATATTGTTTTTATAGACCCAACACAGTAACATAGTGGCTAAAGTCCTTGCCTTGAATGCGCTGGGATCCCATATGGGTGCTGTATCCCGACTGCTCCACTTTCGTTCCAGTTTCCTGTTGAGAAGGCTGACGAAGATGGCCCATGCCTAGGGACCCTGCATCCACATGGGAGACCCGGAGGAGGCTCCTGGCTCCTGACTTTGGATTGGTTCAGCTATGGCCATTGTGGCTACTTGAGGGAGTGAATCAGCAGGTAGAAGATCTTTCTCTCTGCAGATCTAACTTTCCAATGAAAGTGAACAAATCTTTAAAAATATATATATATATATATATATTGTTTTTATATAAAATTTTCACGGGCCAATACTGTGGCATTGCAAGTAAAATCTCTGTCTGCAATGCCAACATCTCATATAAGTGCCAGTTCAAGTCCTCGCTGCTCTGCTTTCGGTCCAACTCCCTGCTAGTTAACGGCCTGGGAGAAGCAGCAGAGTATGGGCCAAGTGCTTGGGCTCCTGTGTCCACACACCTGGGTGACGCTCTTGGCTTCTGGCTTCTGCCTGTCCCAGCCCTGAAATATGCAGTCATCTGGAGAGTGAACCAGTGGATGGAAGCTCTCCATTTTTCTCCTCTCTGTAACTCTTTTAAAGAAATAAATAACTTAAAAAAAATAAAGATAAAACTTTCACAATGAGCCACTTCCCCCCGCCCCTTTTCCATGGGTGGCAGGTCACTGTTCCTTACAGTAGATATCTATTTAACCACCAGGAACACATCCTACCTGCTCCAGGGTGCCACCCCTCTCCTGCCCTGTGGCACGCTGGTCAGTGCAGAACTTGGGACACTCACTCAGTTACGAGCTTCTGTCCTGTGCAGGCGGCCAGTCAGCCAGTCCTCCTCCCAAGAGGCCCCCAGGACACATCAGCAGGTGCAACACAGAGGGAACAGATGGACGAAGTGTCTGCTGCTGTGCTGGCACTAACTTCTCTGCCTGCTCTTCATCTGGCAAATGTTCAGGGACCATGGTGCCTATGACACCTGCTGCCGAGAGGATTAAATGAGATAGCGAACAGCAAATGACTGGAACAGTGCCTTGTACGTAGCAGACCCTCTGTGAATGTAAGCTGACCTTACCGTCTTACATGATGGGGACATGCACACATGGAAGCAATGAGAGCTTGAACTAAGGGCAGGGTTATTAACGACAAACAAGGGGTGCTTTAACATCTGAATCAGACATTCTGTATTCTAAACACACAACACATATACACACACACCCACACACACACGAACAAATGTGTGCCAATTAAATACAATAAAGTTTGAAAGAGATATAAATTACATTTTTTTTAAAACAGACAATAGTAAAATACTACAGTCAGCTCACTATATACAAAATTCATGAACAGCAGCTTTTCATTAATGTCTCCAATATCTTACTCATTTACCAACGCTAAGAACTTAAAAGAACAAAGATACAGAAGGCTGTATGTCTTCTCTCATTCTGGCTCTTGCATTTAGAGCTATTCTTCCAGACCAACTGGACAGCCATTTGAGGAGTGGGTACAAACAGGACTTTTGCAAAAACATCTGCACACACACTCCTTCGGCGACTCCATCTGTGAGTTAGCAGGGTCATCTCTATACAATCGTTCTCCTACAGACACTGCGACGTGTAAGCCAGTGGCGCTTTATTCTAAAGCTCTGTCCATCTCTTCAGTATCTTCCAGAACTAAGCAGAAATCACAAGAGCAAAGCACACCACAACACACCTACCAATCCGAAACAAAAACCACAAAGAACAACACCCCAAGTTAATGCCCCTCCCTGAGCCCAACCCCTACTCTTGGAACTCCTCTCATAGGTTCTTACAGTAATACTGCTGTCTGTGCTATCCTGCCCACTGTGCCAGACCAGGTGGATGAAAACACCGTGCTCGGAGCCCATGCACACCCAGAGGTTAAGACACAGGGTCCCAAAGGCAGCTGGTGGGCCCAGTGGAAGACCACAGATGAGAGCTGTGAGATTTCTCAGTGTGCTTAGCAAACAGCACAGAGAAGAGCAGCACATGGCTTGGCGGCCAAGGGAAAGATGGCACCCAGCTGGTGGTCAAATACATTACGTTCACAAAAGACCAGAGTGGACAACAGAAATGCTCAGTCTTGTGGAAGTTCTTTGGTTATAAAGAACAGCGTCTGTAACCTTTTCTGCAAGGGTGGATGTGCAACCTTGTTCTTAGGCAATAAGATATTTTTCATCGACTTGTCTCTGAGAGATGCCCTAGAGGTTTTGTAACAAAGACCAGTACCTTATGATTTTCTACAAATCACCTTTATCTGCATTTTAGTGTGCAGCCTTGTCTGTCCCCAGACCCACTATAGATACACATTTCATATACATAATATATATATATTATTTATAAAAACAATCCAATGAGAGCACTGACTCCAGATTCTACAGTCAGAACGGATTAAAACTGTACAAGAATAAAGTCTGCTGGAATCTGTCGAGGTTTCTACACAGTAGGGGTGTGTAGGAAGTGCAAACACAAATACTGTCACTTAGGTCATCCAGGATTTTCGGTTCTCTTGCTTTCTGGAAAACAAAGTGCTGCTTTTCCTCTTGGGAGGCGGAGCGAGGTGGCCCAGGGTGTGCACGGCTTCTCGGCTGCTGCTGGCCGGAGGCCGGGCGGGCTGGGCAGCAGCATGTTTGCAAAGGCTGGTGCTTTCCCAAGGCGACCAGGCGGACAGACACCAAGCTGTGGCCGGGGGAGGAGGCCGCGCTGGCGCCTTTCACCGTGCAGCCGCGTCTCCCTGGAACGCAGAGGCTGGTGAGTCCGAGGCTCTTGTCCCCACCGCCACACCCCACCCACAAGAAAGGCCCACCTGTGAGAGGGGAGAGGTGCTCTTCCACAGGACTGGGTTCAGGAGGGAACGAGTTCTGGCATCCACACTGTACCAGGGAAAACCTCAACCTCAAGATGACAGCAATACCCAAGTCAAAAAAAAAAAAAAAAAACTGGGGTGTGGGCGCTCCTGTTTGTTGAGTTACACTCTCAATAATTTTAGGGTTAGAACCAAAGTCAAACTTCAGTTTGAATCATTAAACAACTTACTGGAATCAATTTAAACAAAACTACAGAAATAAATTTTTTTTAAAAAAAGTTTTCTCCATAATCTCACCATCCTGATCTATAACATTTTCATAAATTCAGGGACTTACCATTCTAGAATCTCCTGAAAGCTAAGCTTCTCCTGTTTGTTGACTTTTAAATCGAGGCAAGGAAACAAGAGGCAGCCTCTCTCTACCTCACATCATTTTACCAGTGGGGGCTTGTGAAAGTCCTATATCCTGCCGGCCATCCTATCTGAGACAAAAATTGACAGTGGAAAGCAGTGACTCCTAGGGACTTGAACTTTTAACAAGTAGTGTCTCAGTCTGTACTGAGTCTGCTGCATATTTGGGTTGGAAAAGCAAAGACAATTCTCAGGGTGAAGAATGAAGAGGAGATGGCCTCATTTTTCTCTGGGAATCACTTAAAAGGTGGATACAGAACCAACTAAGCAGATTGCATTGCAAGACCAGTGTGAAGGAAGTTGAAGACTTTTGAACAAATACATGTTCTGCTTACAAGGACAGATGCGTGCAAAATGAGTGACTTCTTTTTCTGATGGGGAAAGAAATAATTTCCTTGTTTTAGAGATTACCCTGAGTGGTTTGGCAGTTTGTGTGCATGCTGTATACGATGTGATCAGACCACACGCTAAAATTCTAAGGACTGTTGGTATGGGAAGCAGAGGGGACAGCTTGAGAGGCAGCTGTCACCGTGGTTACATTACCCCTCACCGAGCTTCTCTCTACACTGCCACCTCTTTGCACCGCTAAATGGGGCTCTCCCCACCCTCCTCACACACACAAGGGACCATAAGAGTGAATGGGAATGGGAAAAAGTGGTGGAACATAGAAAATGAATGCGCAGAAATGCACTATACCAGAAAGTGCTATTTGCCTTGGGAATATCAGCAGAAATCCAGTTTGTTTCAATATAAAAATTAATCCACATTATAAACAAACCCAGACTTCAGTTGCTCAGAGAATTAGTCTATAGTTCCTCCATCTAATAAAGGCATCACTGATCTTGTGAAATAAGGTCTGTTACCCCGGTGTTACTTTGGGGGTAGCCAGGAACTAAACATCTCAGGGAACGGACAGAGGCTGACAGATTCTTACTCATCCGCACATGTTAACAATAGCCCATACACCTGTTAGGACATCCAATGGTCTTACAGATGCCATGGCTCCACTGTGGTTCCCAATGCACAACTACTCTCCCAGAGAAGGTCAGTGGGCCAAGAACGTGAACTTGCTCCCCACAGGGTCTGTCAGCCCCAGAGAAGCATCTGAATGACTTGTTCCCACTAAGTCACTGGGGAAGGGCTTCTAGGGGTGAGTGTGCACTGAGCTGTGCTTGTTGACAGCCCAGAACTCAGGGGGCTGCCTCTGGGATTCATTACCGGGTCATTCTCTAGTTTGCAATGCATCTGGCCAGTACCACGCTGCCTTTCGGGGACATGCTCACTGTCCGTTTTATCTGGTGGCTTCCTCCTCTCTGGAAGCTCTCCAGCAGAAGATTCTGTCAAACTGTCAAAGTCTTTCCCATCTGACACCCCCATGAACTCTGTGAAAGAATGGTCTTCCAGGATGTTAGTGGTATGCTCTATGGTCACCTCCCTGGGGCGGAATTCTCGGGCTAGGGGACCATTTTTGCTGGGGCCAGCATCCAGTTCTGAACACGAGCCAGTGCTACACTGCATTTTGGAGTTTTTCTCCGGGTTGGGCTGGGATGACGGGCTCCCTTTGGCTAAGGCACTGTTTTCCCGGAACGGCACTGGGATCGTCTTGTCCCTTGCGAGGCCTCTCTCTGCTTCTGCTGATTCTCTGTCAGAGGATGGTCTGCCGTCGTGCACAAGTGATGGGCTGGGGTGCTCGCTGGGGTCTGCATCCTTCAGCTGAGTGGTCAGCTGATCTGAGCTGTCACTGGAAGGGACCGCCATGTCAGACAGAGTGGCGTTAGAGGCACTGTGGGAGAAGTAGCCACTGGTAATACTGCTGGTGGTTGGGCTACGGGACACTTCTTTCTCTAAGACCCGGGAGCTGGACAGGTCGACTTTAGAAGAAAACCATTCCCTGTTCTCCAGGCTGGCATTGTAAACACTGAAGTCGGCAAACTCCACAGGTACATAAGGCTGGGAGTTTATCAGCTTCCTGTTGATGGCTTCCAGCTCGTTCTCCTCCTCCTCAGAATCCTACAGAAATGAAGCACAAGTCAGAATCTGCTCCAGATCGCTACAGAATGGTTGAAACAAATTTAATCTATTTGAGTACTATGTGCATTCACATTTGCATGATCAGTGTTTTGTTTGTTCTTTCCCATCTGGGTCAAACTCATCACTTACTGCATTGTTTCTGTCTGTGTCACTTGGAGTGAACACAGGTGTATCACTTCCAGGCTCCTGTGAATGTACTGTTACCTATTAGGGAGGATGGCTGTGCCCACTCCATTCTAACAAGAGGCCTGAGAGAAAGGCTGAGATGGATGTGCGGTGGTCTTTTGAATTTCGCATGGTTCCTTGTCGTTGTGGTGCTAGAGGAACCATGTCTTCCCTTGTTCTCACAATCTGCACTCAGTGTGTATGTGAGGGCAGTGGAGCAGGGAGTCCCACATGGGACACCTCGATGAACTTCCACGCTCCTGGCTTCAGGTTGGTGCAGCAACAGTCACTGCAGCTCTCTGGGGGAGTGAACTAAGAGATGCAATATCTGTCTCTTTTCCTCCTTCTCTCCGTCTCACCTTCTCTCTCTGTCTCATTCAGCCTTCCAAATAATTTTTTTAAAAGGAGACTCACTCAGTGCAGGTGTTCATCAAGCAGGTGCTACATGCCCGCCAGTGTCCTAAGGACCTGGGAGCACCAACAGTGAGCGGAGAGGCATGGTCCTGCCCCATGGAGTTTTGCCTGGGATCCTTCTTTTTTAGAACAATCCTGGACCCTGGTAGAACTTAGAAATCCCAAAAATAGCCTTCTGTGTTAGCCATTTGATTTAATAAGCTGATTAAAATATCTGCACAATTGTTAACTGGGTGACTAAACAAACCTGGAAAGAAGACATCAGCTGTGCTCATTAAGGTTATTTTCTGAGCCAGAGAACATGAATGTGTCTGAGAGATGGAGCTTCCCAATGTGGCTACTGGTTGTTCACTAAAGAACAGAAATTACATCTGCTGAATTTGTCATGCTAATTCTTAGGCATCTCCTAGGATGCTAAACATTTCAAAAGTTGTCTCCTACTCTCTAATGCTTTCGTGTTTTTTTAAAAATTAGTTTATAATTTATGCATTTGAATATCAAGAACATAAAGAAATCGGTAGTTTCAATTCCTTGGCTATTCCATGATAAATATCAAATGGTGATCAGGTTCCTGAGGTGAGCAAATTAGAATCTTGGGCCACAATAACCTCTTGCCATTGAGCCCTTAGCTGCATTAAATTAAGCAGCACTGTTCAAAATTAGTGGATGTGGCAGAGTATTCTTCTTCTGAGATGTAAACATAGAGACAAAGATGGATCATGGCTATCTGATTCAGTTCACTACTTGTCAAATTAATATTCAAAACTGAATTTTAAGTGTTTAAATCTCTGGCAAAGAAACGCAGTTCTGGGGCAAGGCACCATGGCACCAGGGTGCTGCTTCTTGCGGTGCCCGCATCCTGCCTGAGTTGGAGTCTCCTTCTCCACTTCTAACTCCTGTTAGCCTTTCTGGGAAGCAGCCAAGGATGGCCCAAGTACGTGAGCTACTATCACCCAAGAGGGAGATACAGATATAGCATCAGCCTGGCACACCTCTACTGCCACAGCCAGCAGGAGGAGTGGATCAGCTCATGGAATCGCTCCCTCTTCTCAAGGTTTATTTGTTTGAAAGAAAGGCAGAATTAGAGAGAGGGAGAGAGAGAAAGACAGAAAGCGAGGTTTTCCACCCATTGGTTCACTCCCCAAATGGCTGCAACAGCTGGAGCTCAACCGAACTGAAGCCAGGAGCTTTTTTTCGATGTCCCACATGAGAGAGACTGTTCACCGCTTTCCTAGGCCATAAGCAGGGAGCTGTAGTGGAAGTTTAGCAGCCGAGACAAGAACTGGTGCACATTTGGGATGTTGGTGCTTGCAGGTGGAAGATTAGCAGGCTGAGCTACCATGACAGTAAATGTTTTTGAACATTTAAGAGGAGACTGAAAGTTTACTGAGTTACTGTCTTCAAGGAGAATGAACTTAACTGGGTTGGCATGTATGCTGAGAAACTTTGAGTAAATAGATCCTATTCAGTCAAAACATCATTATCTTGGAGAAATCCAAACTAAGCAAATCTCTACAATTTCTTAAAGACAAAAAAATTCAAACCCTACCTAGAAGTGGAGAATGGAGTCAAGCTCTTAAGCTTCTCTATAGCTAAATCTTCATTTGGATTCTGTGACTTCACTTATACACATTTTTTTAAAAGATTTTATTATTATTGGAAAGTAAGATATACAGAGAGGAGGAGAGACAGAGAGGAAGATCTTCCATCCGATGTTTCACTCCCCAAGTGAGCCGCAATGGGCCGGTACACGCCAATCTGATGCCGGGAACCAGGAACCTCTTCTGGGTCTCCCATGCAGGTGCAGGGTCCCAAAGCCTGGGGCCGTCCTCGACTGCTTTCCCAGGCCACAAGCAGGGAGCTGGACAGGAAGTGGAGCTGCCGGGATTAGAACCGGCGCCCACATGGGATCCTGGGGCCTTCAAGGCGAGGACCTTAGCCGCTAGGCCATGCCGCCGGGCCCGGCTTATACACATTTGATATCTACCTACACACAAAATTCCTTGATTTAAAAAAAGGAGGGGGCAGTACGGTAGCTTAGTGGCTAAAGTCCTTGCCTTGCATGTACTAGGATCCCATATGGCTGCCCCACTTCCCATTCAGCTCCCTGCTTGTGGCCTGGAAAAGCAGTCAAGGGTGGCCCAAAGCCTTGGGACCCTGCACCTGTGCAAGAGACCTGAAGAATCTCCTGGCTTCTGGTTTTGGATCAGCAAAGCTCCAGCAGCTATTGTGGCCACTTGGGGGTGAATCATTGGACAGAATATCTTTCTCTGTCTTTCCTCCTCTCTGTATACCTGACTTTCCAATAAAAAAAAATAATATAAAGTATGAACAGTCATAATGATTCATGTCTGAAAAAAAATGTTGCAAGCCATTTATTGAAAAAAAAAAAAAAAGGACCAAGGGGCTGATGTTGTGATGTCATGGGTAAAAAGCTACTGCCTGGGCCCCGTGTGACAGCCTAGTGGCTGGAGTCCTCACCTTGCACCTGCCGGAGTCCATATGGGTGCTGGTTCTAATCCCAGCAGACCCGCTTCCCATCCAGCTCCCTGCTTCTGGTCTGGGAAAGCAGTGGAGGATTGCCCAGGGTCTTGGGACCCTGCACCCTTGTGGAAGACCTGGAAGAAGCTCCTGGCTCCTGGCTTTGGATCGGCTTAGCTCTGGCCATTGCAGTCATTTGTGTAGTAAATCATCGGATGGAATATCTTTCTCTCTGTCTCCTCCTCTCTGTATATTTGACTTTCCAATAAAAGTAAACAAACCATAAAAAAAAAAAAAACCAGCCGGTGCCTGCAATGCTGACATTTCATATAAGCACTGGTTTGTGTCTCTGCTATTCCACTTCCAGTCTGCGTTCCTACGGATGATCTGGGCGAGAGCAGAGGATGGTCCAACTGACTGGACCCCTGCACTCATCCACATGGGAAACCTGAATGAAAACTGCTAGTTCTTAGCTCCTAGCTTTGGGTTCCTTGCTCAGCCTTGGCCATTGCAGCCACTAGGGGAGCAAACCAGAGGATGGAAGACTGCAACTCTGAATTCCAAAGTAAGTCTTTCTGATAAAGGGATCAAAATGCACTTGAAAGCAGTGACGACTCTACAAGGTATTTCACTGGAGCAATGCAATTTCCACTCTTGCTGTAATCAGTTCCGTGCTGTCCACAAGAAAGTTCTCTTCTCAGCAGAACAGTAGTAGCCCTAGTTCCCAGGACTTCTGTCTATAGTCCTTCTAGGAGGACAGTGGGCATGATGAGCCTGGAGCTGGCCCAATTTTGCTAAAGGATGGGATCTGGGCCCGGCGCTATGGCTCAGTGGCTAAATTCTCGCCTTGTATGTGCCAGGATCCCATGTGGGCGTCTGTTCATGTCCCAGCTGTTCCACTTCCCATCCAGTTCTCTGCTTGTAGCCTAGGAGAACACAGACGGATGGTCCAAAGCCTTAGGACGACCCTGCACCTGTGTGGGAGACCTAGAAGAAGCTCCTGGCTCCACGCTACGGATCAGTTCAGCTCTGACAACTGTAGCCAACTGGGGAGTCAGAGGACGGAGGACTTTTGTCTCTCCTTTTCTCTGTGGATCTGCCTTTCCAATAAAAATAAGATAAATCTTAAAAAAGAAAAAGTTCTTATCTATGGGCCAGTTGGTAAAACTGCTGCCCGCAATGCTGGCATTCTGCATGAGTGCCAATTTGATTTCTGGCTGCTCCACTTCCAATCCAGCTCCCTGTTAATCAACTGGGAAAGCAATGGAAGATGGAGCAAGTGTTTGGACCCCAGTACCCACAAGGGAGAATTGGAAGAAACTCCTGGTTTCTGGCTTCATCCAAGCTCATCCCTGGTCATTGTGGCCATCTAGGCAGTGAATCAACAGATGCAAAAATTCCCTTTCTGTCTGTCTAACTCTTTCTTTCATATAGATAAAATAGGGCTAGCATTATGTCACATGATCATGTCATATGGTCATCCATTTGAGTTTTGGCTGCCCTAGTTCTGAATCAACTCCCTACTAACATGCCTGAGAAAGCAACAGAGTATGGTCCAAGTTCTTGGGCTCTTGTACACACTTGGGAGACTCAAAGGAAGCTCCTGGCTCTGGACCAATCAGCTCTGGTTACTGTGGCTGTCTAGGGAGTAAATTAGCAGACGAAGATCTTACCCTCTCTGGCTCCCGGTCTGTCTACACACTTTCACTTTCAAATAAATAAAACCTTAAAAAAAATGTCTGGGTCTCATACTGGAATATCTGAGTGTGAACCCAGATTTCGTTCCCAATCCCAGCTTCCTTCACTGCATACCCTGGGAGAACTAGATTGTGTTCCAGGGTCCTGGCTTGGGCCAGCCCAAACCCGTGGGTTTATGGAGTGAGCCAATATGGATGGGAGATCTCGTTCTCTGTTGATCAGGGACAAAGGGCAAAGGAGGAGATGTAGCTTCTGCCTCTGAAGCCAGGTGGAGGCTTTGGGATGAGGGACAGGGAGGTCTACAGTCTGGGGAGGGGACAAAGGACAGACAAGGGAAGGGACATAGTGCTTGTGCTTCTTGTGTGCACTGGGAATGAGAAGGTAGCACCCCACCAGCACCCCCAAGCACTAAGTGAGCCGCCAACTACAGAATCAGAGTAGCTGCAGTCAGTTTTCACACACGTGTTAGAAGCGTACATTAAAGGATCTCACGCTAATGACCCTTTGGAATGGATCTGCCAGGGAGTATCGAGCAAACGAAATTCCCATACCTTCCCTGTCACAGCAGACCATGTGCAGATGAGGCATCAAGCAGCCTGCTCTCCTTACAAACTGGTTTTACTGTTTCAAAGCTTAGGAAGCCACAGGAAATGGAGAGATGAGATATAAAAAATTCACTGGTGGGCCAGAGTTCTGGCAGAGTGAGTGAAGCCACTGCCTCCGATGCCAGCATCCCATAGGAGTGCTGGTTCAAGGCCTGGCTGCTCCACTTAGGCCATCTCCCTACTAAGGGTCTGGAAAAGCAGTGGAAGATGGCTCCACTGCTTTGTCCCTTACACACATGCAGGAAATCCACAAGTTTCTGGCTCCTGCTTAAGACCAGCTTAGTTCTGGTCATTGTAGTCATTTGGGGAGTGAATCAGCAGAGGAGGAAGAACTTCTCCCCCTCTGTAATTTTGCCTTTCAAAGAAATAAGTATATTTTAAAACAAACAACAAACAAACAAACAAGTGCTGAGGTATGTTTTTACAGGAAAAGTTTTACCCCACCTGAGGCAAAATAAAGGCAGTCCACCCAGAGAGCCAGGCTGACACCATGGGGTTGGAATGCGCTTTTCTGGTTAAGTATCAAGAGCCGCCTGAGCTGGAGTGATGATGCAGTTAGATGGCGATGACTGGTAGAGCAGCCTCAAACTAGAGTTCCCTTAGTAACAGCATCAGGCAGCACAAAAAAGGCTTCAAACACACCCAACACCTAAATGCAGGGATACTTACTCCAAGTAAGTACAATTCCTCTAGGTAGATCAACTTCAGAATCTAGGCAATATGTACAGGCCCATTAGAAAGACCGCAGCATTAAAATGATCTCTTTGATATTTTTTTTCCTTACAAAGACTAGAATCATTAAATGTGTCTCCCCCCAAGCCTTTAAAGAAATTTTAAGGAAAACAGATGAATCAATCATTAAATCAACAGCAACCAAAATCAGTGGTCAAGGCCAGATTCGTGCAAGAGTTATACAAATGTGTATATCAATGTTTTTAAAACGCGAAGACCCAACACACGTTTTAATGTCTTCTAAACACGTGGACGGTTGTCTGAGAAAGGGCCTTGCACCCACCACCAGGCAATATGAGAGAAACAGTTCCAGAACTTACAATCTTCTTCTCACGTTTGCTACTGTGCTCTACTGGCATGCTGCTGCCCTTGCTTCCTGAGAGTACAGTGCAGCCAGGGTTATGTGCCTGAGATGGAGGCATGCTCTGAAAAGGTTAAGACACACAGATGCATCACACACAGACGACGATGACAGCCGAGATACTACATATCAAGTACATGCATGTTAGAGAAGCAATGCTGACACTTGTATGACATGTGAGAAATGCAGCAGCCGACTTGGCGGGTCAGAGTTAAACTATTGGTGACATTAGACAGCATCACACATATTCTGTGGCAAAAAAAAAAAAAAAAGGCAAAGCAAACTCAGTTTTCTTAACACAAGTCAAAGCCTTTCAGATTCGCAAAGTATGCAGGGGAAACATCTCTTTTCTCACGTGAAAGACAAAAATTAACTTTGGAAAGCTATCAACCCAAAGCAATAAAACCACAGCAGTTGCAACAAATAAAAATGTCAACCACGAGCCCACATGCTTGGGAAGGAGGCGTTGAAGAGGGTGGAGCAGGCACCGGGTACATCTGCATGCAGCATCCGTCTCGTTCATGCAACCGGCTACTTCTCTGCAGGCAACACAACTCTGTTCTTTTTCGCACAGTACGAACAAGTCAAGCATTTACCTCCTGGCTTAGGAGAGGCCTTGCTTCAAGAGCTATCCTTTTCTTATGCTCCTCTTTGACAGGCATTAGGGGTTTGAAAAACTTTGGCGGCTGAGGAGAGAATGCTTTAAAAGGGCTGACTGTTAAGGCATGAGGGTTCTCTGATGTGCAACCTGGGGAAGACAAAGAGGCGTGAGTGGAGGGGTACAGCACACTCTTACCAAAACACGACAGGCCAGGCCCTAGCCCAGCTCAGGGATGTTTGCTGTAATGTCGAGGTCAGCATGCCATTGCTTGGCCAAACATTCACGCAGAAAAGCATGCAGGAACAGGAATATCCCTTATAGTCACAGAGGCAGTGAGAATGAAATAAGGGACCACATTTTCTAACCTCTTCTCAAGACAGCCAAAGTGCCACTTCCCAGGTCAAGTTCAACTAGGTGTTCAGTGTGCATTTATTTCTCTACACAGGCATTCTGGGGCTTTGTCATGACATGTTTTATTTGCATGGTTGTACTTGAAGGTAGCAAGCAGAGGCTCAATAAATACACAGCCAATGAACACTGTGTACATTTTCTTGCAAACTCCTTTTTCTTTCCCTCAAGCAACCTTGGTTTACATGACTGAGGGAAAACTAACTTATCTTTTGGGTTAGTACTCATTTCTTATTTTTGGTGGGAGGCCTTTTTCTACTCTTCGATGCTTTCTTCCTAATTCATTGCTACAATGGAACTTAGTAGGTAAGAATACAAGGTATCAGAGAATGGAGCTAAGGTGCGTATTCAGGGAAAGTTGTTGTTGCTATCAAGGTGCTGTGAGACTATTTACAGCTGTACTACACTATCTGTGGGGAGTGGGTCTCTGAGGCCTCCTATCTCCTGGTCCGTGGACACCCAATCCAAGGATGCTGATGAGACATAAATTCTATCAATATGTATTTATTTATTATATATTTACATAATATATACCTACTCAATCTATTTAAAATATTGAAATATAAAGACATATCCATTAACATAATTATGCATTCATGAAATACACATATAAATCATATATTTCATACATGCCATAGTATTAGTATATAACTTATTTATAGTTTCTGATATACTTAAGTTTCTATTTGTCTATTTGTCTATTTGAAAGGCAGAAATAGAGAGACAGAGGGAGAAAGAGAGAAAGGACTCCTAGTTGTTGGTTTATTGCCTAAACGCCAGCAACAGCTGAGTTGGGGTCAGCTTGCTGCCAGCAGCCAGGAGCTCAGTCTTGTTCTCCCAAGTACATGGTGGGGATACAACTACCTGTACCACCACCACCGCATCTCAAGGGATGCAGTGGTAATAATGTGGAATCAGGAGTGGAGTGAGGACTTTAATCCAGGCACTTCGCCTCTGATCCACTTTCAATCCTCTCTAGGTTACATATAATGTCTGATAATGGCACTGCTATGTGGATGTTGTACTGTATTGTTTCGGGAATAATGACAAGAGAAAGAGTCTGTACATGTTCAGAACAGAGGCAATTGGTTTTCTGCCAAGATCCATGGTTGGTTGAATTCACAGATGTAGAAGCCATGGATACCAAGGTTCCACCTGTGTTTAGATAATTACATTGCCACTTGTCAAATTAAAATTTTTTTAAAAGATTTACTTATTTGAAAGTTAAAGCAACCCACAGAGAGAGAATGACAGAAAGAGAGAAAGAGAACAGCCAAGTTTGGGCCAGGTCAGATCTACGAGTCAGGAAGGAATTTCATCTTGACCTCCCACATGTGTGGCCAGGGCCCTGACACCTCGGCCACCTTCTGCTGCTTGGCAAAGCACATTAGAAGGAAGTTTGAGAGGAAGCAGGGCAGGAGGGGATTGAACGGACACTGATAGGAGGTGGCAGCATAACAAGAGGCAGGGTAACCCGTTGTGCCAGTGTCAGCCCTCTGACAGAGTTTCTGCAACTGCTTCACAAATCAGAGTCTGCTGGCCTAAAAATTCCTTCGAGTACAAAACCAGGATAGAGGGGCATGTTCTTCTGGCAAAGAATGATGGAATAGAACAGGATTTGTGCACCTCTCAAAACTGACTTCAAAATCAGACACAATGGAAAATGACTGGGAAATTCTAAAGTAATATGCAAAAATCCTACCATTTACTGCCAATATCTGCAAGATTGGGTGCTTAAAAGCAGAAAGCAACCAGCTCAGTAGATGTGGTGTGTTCTGCTCAGGTAGGCAGTTTGGGTCACAACTCACCAGACCTTCGGTTTCTGACCTTACTATATGTCACCATGAAGGACTTTGTTTATACAGTGCCCTAAGCAGTCACACAGAAATGTCACCGCAAAACTCAGTGTCTCCACTACCTTCTTTACTCCTCCGAGGTGAATCCCTGGGTAAAGTTCCATAACATGCCACATCTTGGAAACTGGAGCTGTAGTCAGACACGTCTAACTGGTTTTCTGGCCAGCCCTAGAGGCAGAAGTGCAAGTTAAGTGTAAGTAAGTGACTCTGAAACATGAAATGAAGCCCGGATAAGGTTTCCCTCCACCCTCTTTTTTTTTAGGCTAGAATGTGCTCTGTATTTTTATTCTGAAACATTTCAAACATATCAAAAAGTGCTTAATAATAATATGAAAAACTTGTAATCAAGGCATACCCAGAGTGAATGAACTGTATTTGTTCAATGAAGTCATTACAAATACAGCGAAATCCACTTCTGAACCTTTGCAGGGGGTATTTCACCTTAATCCTGCACCAAAGGGAGCTGCTTTGATCAATGTGGCATAACTCTAGGTTGAGTAATTTCAAGATCAAATTGAGGCACTTGGAGCAGTAAAGTGGTTCCATTGGTAACTCTGCTGGGTGCTAGGAATGAGCGGGGACTGTCTCAGCTAAAACAGGTGATGTGGTCACTTTATGGATATCTGAAATTTATAAGTTTGAAACAGACATAAGGTGTTATTGTAATTAAGGGAGAAAAACTTGTGAATATCATACACAGGTTTATTTACTCTTACTCCTACTCCCCAGGAGCTCTCTGCCTTTAAGGACTAAAGTTTGAATTTTGAGGACATGATCTGTGTTTATACCTTTTGAGTCATTCACAGTTCCTAAGTGCTAATTCGTGTGTAATGTCTGTCCTGCCCCCAAAGTAGCTGAAAAATATTCCAAACTGTCTTTAATTTAAAAATTCCTCATTTCACCCTTTTAAAATATTCTTGTTGGGGGAATCCCAGCGCCTATAAAACTGTGTCACATAATGCAATGTAATTAATAAAAAAAAATTCTTCCTTTTGCTATGGTAAAGATGCATCCACAAACACACAGATATTTAACTATGTATGGCACCATTTGACATGAAATACATCATGCTAAGTAGCAATGTAATACTGGTAATACATAGGAATTTTACACCACAAATTCGGACTCGGATACAAAGAGGCAAAAAAGAATATTTTGCCTAGGACTAATTAACAAATGCAGAGATGGCCAAAAATATTAAGATTTTTTCTTAACTTCAAGCCTCACATTTGCTAACAACTCAGCCATGGTTCATACCTTATCATCTTCATCAAAGCCGGAAAGGTCTGGTCGACTAGATGAGACCTGGAAGAGATGATGTTTACTCATGTGGTTTACATATTGAACATAATCTTTCTATACATAAACAAGTATGTTACAGGCTAACAGCTGAAGTCTACATGACTTTTTCTCTTTTTCACTCCACCCTCCCAAGAACAATGAGTAGTACACTCAATGTATGGTAAGTTATTTCAATACATGCCTTACATATTTTCTTATCTGTTTAAAAGTCAGAGGCATTAACAGAGAGGGAGAGAGGCAGGCAGCCCTCTGCCATCTACTGGTTCATTCCTCCAACGGTTGCAGCAGCTAACCCTAGGAGCTGGGACTCAACCTAGGTCTCTCATACTGGTAGCAGAATTGGTGACACCACCCCCTTTAACTAAGTTCAATTTTCCTTTTTATCTTTTCCATCTGCTGGATCGTTCCCCAGTCAGTCCCGATGACAGTGGCTGAGCTGATTAGAAGCCAGGAGCCTCCTCTGGGCCTCACACATGGTGCAGGGTCCCAAGGCTTTGGGCCAATCTCCACCACTTCCCTAGGCCCTAAGCAGGGAGCTGAATGGGAAGTGGAACAGCAGGGACATGAACTGGAGCCTATAACGGATGCCAGCACTTGCAGGCAGGTGATTAGCCAATTGAGCCACTGTACGAGGCCCTCCATCTTCATCTTCAGAAAGTTCTCCCAAGGAGCTACATTGGTGAATCAGAATTTGTAAAAGCCCGCTAAAGGCTGAGTCATGTGTCTTACAGCTGTGTCCTCTGGGTTGCCCCTCTGGCGCGCAGGGGCAGCTTGGCACTGTGGGACGTTGCACCATGCCATGGGCTCTGTCTTGCTCATGAAGTGCCACCTCCTGTCCCCTGCATTCCTGGCCTACACATCCTGTGCCACATTGTGCAGGGCGTGCTTACATTATGGACATTCGGCGTGCTGAGACTCCTCCGTATGTGCCGAGCCTTGGTAGAAAGCGCTTCCTTGACCGTGACAGCCTGTGACCACATGATCAGAAAATAACATTTATTGCTGTTCCAACTGGTTGTAAGAATAACACATGTTTATTTGAAGACTTAGGAAAAGTATAGAAAGAGATTTGTTTAATTATCCATCTTCTGCCTACACAAATATTTACAAAGCTGGAATCTCACCATTTTGTTTTAGCAACTACCAAATTTTTTTTTCCCACAAATCAAACCAGGAAAATTGCCAAAAGAAAAAAAAAATTATCGCTCTGAGTTTTTCATACACATGAACAGAAAAAATGAAGAGACAGAGTACTTCATAAAGTTCATGGAATAATGGACTCAAAATGTTCAGTTTATTTTGTCGTAAAGCATCTTGAAATCCACGCGCAGTTCTTTTCACAATGCAAATTCTCCACTAACTTTACGTGGATGTCAATTATTTTCCTTTGCACCAAATCATCTTACCTTTTAATTCCAGTTCTACAAACTCGTAAAAACACCAATAGTTTTTCTGCTCTTCATATCTCATCCTTTCATCAATTTGGGTGGGATTTCCACCAAGGGGACATTTTCCCCCCTCTGATCGGTGCCAATCTTTTTCTTCCTGTTGCTCAAGCACTTCTCACAGTGACAGCCACTGCTCCTGTGTAAGGACACCCCCTGCCTCACAGTTCCTATGTCTAGTGGGCTACTGTTCCACATGTCAAAAGAGCAAGCTGCACCTACAAATTAAGCAGACTGTAACAGTGCATGGTTACACTTATCACCTTTGGGATCAAGTAGGCTACGTGGCTTTACGTCAGACTCTGCACCACTTCCTGTCTGGGTAAGCTGTGGCTGGTTAACAAACTTCTCATGGCTCGGTGTACTGAGAGCCCTCTGAAGGAGGCACTACAGCAGAGGGCTGCTCTGCAGATGACATCCAACACCGTCTCTAGCTGCTTGGGCACAGCGGGCTTAGCGCTTGGCGAGTAGGAATTGTTTGAGACACATTAGCCATTCTTTTGGTGTTTGGTCCTGACTTTTCATAATGCTGCCC